>NC_138183.1:12168586-12841674 GCF_964194105.1 Spermophilus citellus | reverse complement strand
TAATGCAGAAAATTTGGAAAACAGAAAAAGCATAGAAAACTTTAATAATTATTCACTTACTAAATGCTTTCTGAGAACTTGAGATGTGCTAGGTGGGATCTGACTGATAAGAGACATGAATAATATATTTCTATCTTCCTATCACTAAAAGATAACCACTGTTAATATTTTGGTAAGTTTCCTTCTTCTTTTAAAAAATATGCCTTTTTTTTTTCTTTTTTCTTTTGGTACCAGGAATTGAACTCAGGAGCATTCACCCATTGAGCCCCAGCCCCAGCCCTGTTTTGTATTTTATTTAGAGACAGGGTCTCCCGAGTTGCTTAGTGCCTCACCGTTGCTGAGGCTGGCTTTAAACTCACAATCCTCCTGTCTCAGCCTCCCAAGCCGTGGGAATTACAGGTGTGTGCCACCATGCCTGGCTAGGCCTTTTTTTGTTTACATATTTTATAGATTATTTCTAATATATAAAATATATATACATGTGTACATAGACATATATACACATAGACCTATATAAAAAACATACATATATACATATAAATATATATATATAAAATATACATATATATAAAACATATACACAGGAATTTTGAATCTTGATTTTGCTTTAAGTGGAGGATAACATGAGTATGTCTCTATTTGAATTATCGAAACAGACATTTTTGTTCTCATTACAAATGTACCCATACTTGTTATAAAACATTCAAACTGGAATTTTACCTGTGTGCATTCTCTCCATGAAAAGTAGACTGTCTCACCCAATTTTTAAAAATTATTTTTAGGGTTTTTTTTTTAAGTTTTATTTTTTGTAGTTGTAGGTGGACAGAATGCCTTTATTTTATTTGTTTTTATGTGGTGCTCAGGATTGAACCTAGTGCCTCATGCATGGTAGGCAAGTGCTCTGCCACTGAGCTACAGCCCCAGCCACAGTCTCACCCATTTTTAATGACTGTATATATTCAGCTACTTCTCCATTCCATAACTTTGGGTTTTCTGATTTTTCATTATTAAAAATAAAATCAGGATAAATATCTATGTGTTTAGAGCTTAAAAAATTTTCAGATCCTGTTCATATGATAATTTCCCAGTTGAGAATTCAGGGATTAAATGATAGGAACATTTGCATCATTTAAATTCCTATCAGTGATCTATGAGCTTATCCATTTTACTATAGCTTGCTAGCATTGAATATTGTAATTAAAAAACACATCAAATTTTGCTAACTATGATAGCCAAACTGTATCTTGTTTTAATTTGCATTTCCTCAGTGTCCATTGAATTTTCCATGTTTGTTAACCAGATGTACTTCATCTTTTTTGAAGGCATTTTTTTTTCTGCTTAACTCTTGGGATCTTAATATTCTTTTTATCAGTTCATCTGAAAACATTCTAAACTGGTAGACTAGCTGAGGTGTAAGAATTCTAGAGGACCATTAAGAGACAGTCTGGCTTCTTTGTTTCATATAATAGTTAAAAGAGTGTGGGCTGTGGAGTCAGACTACCTTGGCTGAGATTTTGGCATTGCAGCTTTCTAGCTCTTTACCCTGTAAGTAGTGATCCAACTGTCTCAGTTTCCTTATTTGTAAAATGGGGATAGTGATAGTATCTGACTCACAGGGTTACTGTTGGGAATCAACAAGAATGTATATTTGAAGTTCTTAGTACGGCTGGCTGGTACTCAGTTAATGTGAACTTTTATCACTGTAATTTTTCCTAGATAACCTTTTCATATTTCTGGAATGTTTGTCCCCTATCTTTCTGCAGCCTTGGTTATCAAGCTGTCTCATTTTGTGTCCTTGCAGATTAGCCAAATGGCCGATGACACAGTTGCAGAGCTAGACAAGCATCTGGCAGTGAAGACCAAAGAACTCCTTGGATGAAAGTCTGTCAGAGCCCAACCACACAACAGCCAGTTTCTGGTGGATCCCATGGGGGCAAATTGGCACTTCCCACCCCCGTCTCCATCCACGTGGAAGTCTGTCACTGTGCCGTCAGTGCAGGGAAGGCTCTGCCTTCCAGTGGGATACTCAGATCTGCTCATTCTCTTCCACCTTCCCCCTGCTCACCCCATTCTACTCTGAGCCTTCTGGCCTGGTTAGCCCTCAGAGAACATCTACTGCTGGCAGAGCGTCTTTACTTGGGCATCTGCCTTGACCACGATGTCTCTAAGGGATGGGGATCATTAGCAGGCTTTGAACTGCCTGCTCCTCATCTCAGGAGCCTCCTTTTTCAAACAGTAAATCAAGCCCTGTTCCTAATTTTAAACTCTGTTCAGACTGATGTGGGCCTTCCGCTGTGACTGAACCCCTTTGCTAGAGGCCCATTTCCACCAAATGAAAAAATTTTAAAAAATCGGAAAGAATAACAGTTACAAAGGAAAGGACATAGTTGGTTGGGGTGGATGATCTCTAACTACCTATATTTAAAGCAACCAAGAACAGCTTTTGCCTCTGGATCAACTTCATGCATGCTCCATTCTCTGGATCATTTTTCTACTCCTCACCAACAGGCCAGGCCTGTTTACTTTTCTTATCATGTCATCTGGGAATCCTTCCTTTACCCCCTAACCTAAAACCCTCACTGTTGGCTGTCAGTTCAGTCTAATGCTTTTATTTGTACCCAAACTATGATTATTATTATTTTGCCAGTTAGTCTGTGACTTGGCATAATACCCGGAACATAGAAGGCATTCATATTTTCGCATTATGAATAAGTTGCACATAGCAGCTACCTAATAAATGCTGGTTTCTTCTGTGATGTAACAGTCCCTCTGTCTTTTTCTGCTCTTGTCCTTATTCTCAACTTTTACTGTAATTAGATACCTTCTCCACCCCCAGGGCCTACTGCCTGTTGTTGATAGACATGTGGTTTATTTTGGCCCATCTTTGAGTGCCAAGTTAAGTTAACCCCTATCCCCAAATATTTTTTTCTTTCATCCATTCACAATATAGCCACTGTGAGCTAGAGTCACTAAAGCTTTATAGTTATAATGCATAGTAAACTTAACAGGTGTATATTACCTCCTTTTAAATAAGAAAACTGGAGCTGGCCTGTGTGGCATATGCCTGTGATCCCAGCTACTGGGAAGGCTGAGGCAGGAAGGCAGCAAGTTTGAGGCCAGCCTCTGCAACTAAGCAAGATCCTGTTTCAAAATAAAAATTTAAAATGTCTGAGGATATAGCTCAGTGGTAACCTATCCCTGGGTTCAATCTCCAATGTTCAATCTCCCCCACAAAATAGCAAACTAAGATTTGACAATATTAGGCAACTGATCCTCCTCAAGTAACAGAGCTGGAAGGTGGTAGAGGATTTTTACTATTTATGGTCAGTCTCATTTTACAAAGGTAAAGTTTCTTGCCCAGATTTACATAGCTAACAAGTGGCAGAGCTGGGATTCAAATTGAGGCCTGATTCTAAAGCCTGCTCTGCTCACTAATGAGTGGAAAACACTGCTTTTTCCTACTCTCTCACACTCAAGTGTGGATCACTTTTGTGACGAAGATGTGTGAGGTCTCCCCCAACATGCAGGCAGTTCTCCAGTGGCTACCAACTGTATGTCTTACACTGGACTTCAGTTCTCACCCTATCTACCTGGAGACAGTGTCACATCCCACAGGTTAAGGGCTCAACCCCACAAAACTGCCCCCACTTCAATGCCAGTCACAAATCAGGGGCTACAAACTGGTTTTCCAGCCCCCTCCTTGACCATGATTCAGGTAATTGGCTGGGATGGCATATAGAACTAAGGGAAATGAGTTTACTGGTTTATTGTGAAGGATGTAGGTGAGCAGCCAGATGAAGAAGTGCACAAAGGCAGCTGTGAGAGCGGGGGTACTACACCGAGCTCCCATGGCCTCTCTGGGCAAGCCACCCTCTAATATCTCCTAGTGTTCAGTCACCTGGAGGACGCCACAGCATCCTGCTGCCTGTGCAAGCATTTAGTGAGCATTGGTTGTTTATCAGATACTGTCCTTTGTGCCAGGAATAAAAAAATGTGCAAGGTGTGATCCACGTTCAAGTGGTAGCTAGTACACCCAGCTAAATTGCTGTTTATAGTGTCTTGGCTGGAGTTCTAGTTCAGCCAGGCATCTGCCTTGGGATTGGAGCTACTGGGACGGCAGCAGACCCTGGCTGAGTTCCTTTGATGCAACATCTTGCTTCTCTCTACTAGTTGACTCCTCCAGACTCGGTCCTCTGCTATAGGTAAGAAAGTTATGCTGTTTCCTCTGCTTATCCTGGTGGGAACTGCTATGAAATAGCCAGTGAGGATTTAAAGTCAGGATTAGGTCCAAGATGAAAGGAACTAACATAATCTCCTGCCAGGTTTACCTGTCCTCACATCTCCTTCACCACCCCCTGGTGGCTAGCACAGGATCAATTGAAGAACAGGAAGAGAGCAAAGGAGCCCCTTTGGGGGCCAGCCACAGGGGTTTGCAACAGTCTTTCATGAGTGGCCGAAATCCCCAACTCACTGCAAATGTGCTTTTCAAAGATGCAGGATTTTTTAATAAACAGAGGAAATGATAAATTATGTTGTAACTCCACTCCAAAGGCATTTGGTTCTTAACAGCCAAATCCTCTGTAGTCTTTAAATAAACAAAAACTTATTTGGTGAACAGACCAGGGAGGAAAGAATGAAAGATTTTCTGTACTTGGGTTCCACATGTCAACAATTTCTCTCCTGTGTGTATGTTGGCCAAAACCGTATATCATGATAAATGAATAAAGGAAAGTCTCAAGCCCAGGGCAGTCAGATAGCTCAGCAAATGGCTTTCAGCTGATTGCTCCATTTCGGTTGACATTTGTCAAAGTTTCTCTGTTGTTCTGTGTGTCAGGGCTGCAGTGGTGGCAGGAATGAGACTACCTGCTAGGATGTGCTGAGTTATGAGGATGCTTGAGCAGTCTTTCCCCCCACCCTCCTGCATTCTCCCTCTCTAAGGTAAAAGCTGTGTTGGAAATTCTCACACTTGGCAGAAGAATTAACCACCTCCTCTGTTCAGTTCATCAACATTTAAAGTTCCATAAAAACAAAACAACCCCCCCCCCAACAGGCCAAAGAGCTTTTCGCCACTTTTTTCCTTCATGTGTGTGTATGTGTGTGTATGAAATTATAAAAGAAACAATATAAAGAATTAAAAATAAGGGCTGGGGTTGTGGCTCAGTGGTAGAGTGTTTTCCTTGAATGTGTGAGGCACTGGGTTTGATTTTTAGCACCACATATAAATAAAAAAAGGTCCATCAACAATGGGGGAAAAAATTAAAAGCAAGACTTCTTACAATTTTCTAGTTTTACCCCCCCCCCCCTTTAAAATCAGGTATATATCCTTCCAGGTCTTTCTCTGTACATAAATAATTTTTTAAAAGGAGGGAGGGGAAACTCTTCTTTCATATTCTGAAGTTTGTTTTTAACCCAGAAATAATGGCCATCTGTGTTTGTACATACAGCATTCATTCTTTCCTTGCAGTACAGTATTTCATAATAGGGATCTACTATCATTCTTGCCTCTATAGTATTATTGAATAAGTACACTGGAGAATATTTCTACTCACAGACTTTTTTAATTAAAAAAGGACCCCTATTCTAAGATAATTTGATAAATTGTGCTCCTCTTTCTGCAACCTCAGACTAATATTGAATACCTACTGTAGACTACATGTAGACCCTTGACATGTGTCACTACCTTTAAACTTACCCTAGTTGATAGAGATACTACAATTTTCTCTGTTTACGTATGAGAAAACTGAAGTTCAGAAAGGGAATACTTGCCTATAGTCAGTCACATAGTTAGTGAGTACTAGAGTAAAATCTCAAATCCAGATTTAACTTTGATGTGAGTCCTTAATCCAAGTGCTTCACTGATTGCTTGCTCAAAATATGGATTGTAATGTTCTGTGCCTGGAAGGTGACGTAAGAGAAGCAGAAGTCTTACTTTATAAAACAATTAGAAAGCTATGATAATAAGAATACAATAACATAGAACAGTACCTGAAGTTTGTTTTTTAACCCAGAAATAATGGCCATCTGTGTTTGTACATACAGAATTCATAGTAAGCACTGAAGAAGTGCTATCTGTATTCATAGCCTCCCCTTGCTGATTGTCAGAGTTCTCTAAGTGTCAGAGAACCAGGGAGTAAGCAAATGAACATGAAGCGGTGAATAATGACAGTGATAGTATTGACACAATGGCTAACTGATATTTAGTTGGTGCTTTTTAGTTTTCAGTGGGCTTCTACATCTTTTATTCCATTGAAACTATTGTGAATGAAGTTAGAAAAAGATTATGATCAATAAAAGTTCATATCCTGGGGGCTAGGGTTGTGGCTCAGCAGTAGAGCGTGCGAGGCCCTGGGTTCAATCCTCAGCACCACATAAAAATAAACAAAATAAAGGTGTTTTTTTTTTTTTTTAAACTCATATCCTGAAAAGCCACTTATTGAGGCTTTCTTTGTCCTAATATATGGTTGATTTTCATGATGTTCTCTTGAAAAGGAATATTTTCTAGGAGGTACACATTTTTCTCTACATACAGGAAATATGGTTTGTAGTGTTTAGTTTTCTCTATCTGAATTTTTTGACCCTTTGATGAGTCTGGACTAGAAGTTATGTATTTCAGTCTTCCGTTACTAACATATCTATTTCTTCCTCCTATAATTTCTGTTTTATGAAAGTGTTGTTTTGATGCATAGCTAGACTCCAAACTCTTATATCTTTATTTTGTGCACTGAGTATGAATTCTGTCTCATTATATACCAAGATCATAGCCCTTGCTTGCTTTCTGTTTGCATTGCATGGTGTATCTTTCCCTGTTTCTTTATTTTTAGCCTTTCAGATGCACCGTGTTTTGGGTATGTTTCTTTTTTAGAGTTGGGTTCTGTTCTAGGAACCATTCTGAAACTCTTTTTTCTTATTATTGTTAATCGTGGTGAAATACACATATTATTCACTGTCTTAGCCATTTTTAAGCATACAGTTCAGTAGTGTGAGGTACATTTATGTTGTGAATCAACCTCCAGAACACTTTTCACCTTGCAAAACTCTTCACCCATTTAATGCTAAACCCCATTTCTTCCTCTTATCAGCTCCTGGCATCACCATTCTGCCTTCTGTCTGTGAATTTGACTACTCTGAGAACTTTGTCTTTTTGTGATTGGCTTATTTCACTTAGCTTTAATTATGTCCTCAAGATATCCACGTTCTTGGGCCTGGAGTTGTAGCTCGACAGTAGAGTGCTCACCTAGTATGTGCAAGGCCCTGGACTTGATCCTTAGCACCACATAAAAATAAACAAACAAACAAACAAGTAAAGGTGCGTCCAACTACATCTAAAAAAAACATTTTTTTAAAAAAGATATCCATGTTGTAGCATGAATCAGATTTTCTTTTTCTTTAAGGCTGACTAATATTCTAGTGTCTGTATATACGAAACTCCTTTTAGTGGTAACTTAAACTCATGTACATTTATTGATAATACTGATTTTAGAGAAGCCATTTACTCCTTTCTTTATAATTCAGTGTTAACACTAAGTGATTTGGAGTATCAACCCTCTGCAGATTAGTGACTAGAGATTATATTAAGGAGAAAGATTACTTCTGCATAGGAGTTCAGTTTTCATTGAATGAAAAATAAGTAGGTGATGATCCCTGTATTGTATTCCATTCGTGTAGACTCTCCTTTAATCTATTATATGCTGTTAAATTAGAGCAACCTGAAACTTCTCATTATGTTACTCTTCTGCTCAAAAGCCTTCAATAGCTCCCCATTGCCTACTAAATTAAGTAAACTCTTCACCTTGGCATTCAGTGACTTCATCTGTATTCTGGCCCGGATGTATCTTTTTAATTGTGATATACTTCTCACACCTACCTTGACAACCAGTGCCTAAGCTAAATCAAATTATTAGCTTTTCTGAAATTCTGTACTCCTCTCTCCCACCTCCTAGCCTTTTCTTAGGCTTTTTTCTTTATCTAATATGTGTCCCTTAAATCCCTGCCCCACCCAATGGGCAAAACTTATCTAGACTTCAAAGTCCTCTTAGTTTTCTGACCTCCCTTGCACCAACTCATTCATTCGCTCATCATGGTATTTCTCCTGCTCCCTTGACCTGCACTTGCCTCAGAAGCATCACACTCAGCCTCAGCTAGCCCTGCCTGGAATACAGCCTGGCTGCTTGCCCTTGTTTCCTTCTCAGGGTCAGAGTCACTGCCCACTCAGGTACCCAACCAGCATATTGGGAGCCACTTTTGCCTTCATCTCCCTCACGCCCTGATGCCACATCCAGTAAGTCACCTGTCCTGTTTTCCTTTGAAGCACTCCTACTTTCCTTTCTGGTGATGCTCAGCAGGGGACAGATGTGGCACATGACCCAGGCTGGGTTTACCTGGGCTCTGAGCTCAGAGGCCCACACTTCAGAGGCAGATTCCTCTAGATGATCCCTGTGTAAGTTCCTAGCAAGAAATTCTCCTTTTCCTCTAGTCTTTACATCCCTGACCAGCACAGTGCTTAGTACTGAGCAGATGTGGAGGAAATATCAGTCTGATTCATGAACATGCCAGAGCTTGAGGACAAACGGAGTCACATTTACATCAGTTACCCAGTTTTTCTAGTTCTCTCACCTGCTTGCTCATATCTTCTACCGAAGTTTCCTTTGAGAGTTTCCAGACAGCTGCTGAACGTACTACCTGGTGTCCACAATCACTGGCACCTACCCAGGCTCCTGGTTCTGGATCTGTAGCCAGGAATGCTACTTGAGGGAGCGTCACTTTTGCTGCTACTTGGTGAGTTGGCATGATCTATGACACGATGCTGACTTCTGGACTTGGAATGCCTGAACATGCTGGGTGGGATCCCTGGAGAGGCAGGGACGGTCTTTGCCCTAATCCCATACCTGCCTTGGACTCCTGAGTTCCCAGGCAGCCTTGCTGGGCTCTAGAGCCTCTCATATCTCCCAGTATAGCAGCTCCTGCCTGGCAGAGCACCTGCCCCTTCCACTCTTCTTTCCAGGATCTGGCCTCAACCAAAATAGCTTCCCTTCTAAGATACTGCTTTACAGTCCCCTCCTTCCAGATATAGTGTCTAATAAGCACTAGACTCTTGACTATTAGTAACTCTAGAAACTAGTAATTTTGCTCATTTTGCAAATGAGAACACAAGCACTAGAGAAGTTACGTGGTCAAAGACATCCAGGGGAACAGGGAACCCAGGGAGTCTTGTGTCTGACCCCCACTAGGCAGTCTTATAAATTTGGAGACCAGTGGGGCCGAAAAGGGCCTTGTGCGGTGCTGAGTGGGTACCAAGACCTTCCAGATCCTTCCCCAATTTTGTTCTTTCTACCTCCAATAAAGGTCACGTCATTTTTCTGTGGGTACCAGGGAAGGGATTGAATAGGATAGGTGGTTTCCACCTGAGCCAGAGAAACTGATGGTTCCTGACGACAACTTCACCCTTATGGGGTAAAATTAGTAAAATAAAAGCAATGTGGTAAATGTTTTAATAAAATTAAATTTATGGACTTTGTCTAAATTTAATTTAAAATTAATATTAAAGACTATTGTATATTCCTAGACCTTGTTCTTCCTGCTTTTGTTTTGGGTATTAAAATGTTCTTTCCATTATGAAATGATAAGAAGTTAGTGATCTTAAAAACAAACAAACAAACAAAAAAACTCCTCACTTAGAAAAATGAAGAGTTGGTCAATTTCTGATGGTTCTCTTTATTTATTTATTTGTTTTAAATTTTTATTTTTTAACTTTATAGATGCTTGAATTCCTAAGTCTGAGAGCTGTGGGACCTCACGCCTACTCCTGGTGCTGATGTCCCTGAGGCTATCATCCATGGGAAGCTGGTGCTGTAGCTAGGGAGAGAAGCAACCCAGGGAGGCGGTTTGACCTGTGTGGGTGTCAGGAACCTCGTGGGTGAGTGAGTGGTGGTGAGGCAGAGGTTGGAAACAGGACAATAGTCAATCAGGAGGGTTCAGAGACCCACAAGAGAGGAGGGATGGGTAGGGGGAGGTGAGTCAGAAGAGAGGGAGGGAGACAGAGACAGACACAGGGACGAGGAAGGGAGACGGAGGCAGAATCAGACAAAAGTAGAAACACATTCATGTACACTGTCCACACTGTAAGCACAGAGACCCCCAGCCAGAGACAGACCCAGCAAGAGAGGTGGGGACAGTCCAAAGACAGAAACAGATGATGACAGTGTGGCCAGGCCTATTGTTACATGCTCTAATTTGAGGACTCAGGAAACTGAGACAGGAGGATCACAGGTTCGAGGCCAGCCTCAAAAACTAGCAAGACCCTGTCTCAATAAAAAAAAAAAAAATTTTTTTTAAAAAGGACCGGGAATATAGGTTAGTGGGAAAGCACCCCTGGGTTAAACCTCAGTACCAAAAAAAAAAAAAAAAAAAAAAAAAAAACAACCAAAAACCTGAGACAGAGTCATCTGTAGAGAGACCATGAAAGATACTTACAAAGACAGGCACTGAGACACATGGAAACAGAGACAGAGGGAGCCAAAGCACATGTGGAGAGAAGGCAACAAGTCCAGGGAGAAAACCAGAGAGAAAAAAAGAAAACCAGAATGAGGCTCACAGAGAGACTGAGGAGGCAGAGGAGAGGGGAGAGAGCTGCAGGGCTCTGCCAAGCCCCAGCTCCTGGGGCGGGGTGTGGACTGAGGAAGTACAGCATCAGCCCTGGCTGCTGCAGGGACTAGATAAGGATGCCTGCCAAAGGGAAGCCGGAAGGAAAGACGTTTACAAATCCCCAGGGGGAAAAGCCAGGGAGGCTGCCCCAGACCCAGGGAACAATGGGTACTTGACTTCGGTGGGTCATTAATGAGACAATTAATGGAAAGAGCAACAGAGGCCTCCCCAGGGAGGACTCTGAGAGTGGATAAGTGGAATTATTGAGGGCATGCCATTAACTCTGAGTGGGGAGCCTTTCCACACACTCTCTGATGTCCAGTGTGCCAGCTGCAGAGTCCTGCCTGGCCATGGGCCTCCCCCATTTCCCCTGCACATGTCCTGGACCCTCCCCAGACATCTCCCAGCTTTCCTATCCCCTGGCCTTTGCCTCTGCCACTCCCTCTCCCAAGAATGTTGGCCCTTGATTACATCTGTCCATGAAGGACGTAAACCCCACCTTTTGGAGGGTCAGCAAACCCGGTACCTCCATTTGGTGCATTGTTGAGCCAGGGCCATATGTTTCGACAGTGAGCCCCCAAAGCATGATGTGGACAGTGCAGAAAGCAAGTGCAGTCCTATGAACTGTATCATTCCATTTATATAAGTAATAATGACACAACATAAAATGATTCTTATAAAATTATTTCTGACTCAATTTTTGCATTGTAACATTTTGAAAGGAGGCATTGTGAGGGATACTTACTCAATTCATAATGGTGATCATGTAGAAGTTTGTGTGGACATTTGTGTGTGTGTGTGTGTGTGTGTGTGTGTGTGTGTGTGTGTATATAAAGTTGACATAACTGGGCGTGGTGACCCACACCTGTAATCCCAGTGACTCAAATGGCTGAGGGAGGTGCAAGTTGGAGGTTGGCCTGGGAAACTTAGAGAGAGACCCTGTCTCAAAAAATAAAAATGGCTAGAGATGTAGCCCAGTGGTAAAGTGTCCCTGGGTTCAGTGCCCAGTATAAAACAAAAGCAAAACACCCCTCCCCCTGCCACACACCTTGACATAATGTTAATTCGGGACTATGAAAATAGGAGTGATTGTTACCTTATTTTCTTTCCCTCTGTACTTTTAAATTTTTTCCCAGAGAGAGAGAGAGAGAAAGGTACAGATATCGTAGCTCCTTTTCAAACCAGCCAAGTGCCACCTCCTGTAGGAAGTCTTCTGGAGCCATTCTGATGTGGTCTTTTTTACATGGTTCTAAGCACTTTCCCCCTGTGTGTTCCCCTTGTGATGTTTGGGGACTGTCTTACCTCACTAGATGGCAGTCCCCTGAAAGCAGGGGCAGCCAGCACAGGGGAGCTGCACAGAGGTGTCAGAGACTGAACCTAGTTCTCCCATCCTACCACCGTGGAAGCAAACCAGGAAGGCTCTGACCCCATCTCAGATCCAACACATACAACCCACTAAGGGTGGGGAGGGGGGCTCCTGAAATTCTAAACATGGCTACTAGAATAGGGATGGACGGGCAGCTGCTATTCAGAAATATTCAGGGAGAAAGGAGGAGGCCATGTTTGATGTGGCCAGGGAATCACCCCATGGCTAGTTTGCTGGCAGTTTGTGGCAGTACTGCTAAAAGGCTGCCAGCTAGAGACCAGCAGTGTCCCCTAAACCCACCCCAAAGGGGCAGAAAAGTATTTAATCCTTGTACCTAAAGCTGTAGATTAAAAGAACCCCTAAATTCCACAAGCCACCAGAAAATCCAAGATGCTTTAAAATGGAGTCATTGTAGAGAGGAAATAAGGACCATCAGTCCTGGGCCATCTACCCAGGCAGACACTATCTACAGAGCATTTACTCCACCCCAGCCCCTGAGCTGTTACCTAATTTAATTCTGCAAACAGCCCTCTGGTTTCCATCTCATTATCCCCATGTTACAGATGAGGAAGGCCAGACAGAAAGGCTGGATGGCTTGCTCAAGGTCACAGTGGGCAGTAAGTATCGGACGTGGAGCTCTGGTCTGATCTGTTGGGTCCAGGTGAGCCTTAGGTCCAGGCAGGCTAAGCCCTCCCCACTTCCAGACAAATCCCTTGGTGTACAAAAGGGGGTAGTGAGGCACAGAGGGGCAAGAACTTGTCCATAGACAACCAAAGTGAGTGGCAAGATGGGACTTGAACTCAGATTTCCTGGCTGCTTTCTGCTCCCCTGGTGCCCAGTGGGGTCTCCCATAGTAGGTTCAACCTCGTGCTGAGATTTTTAAGTCACTGGGCTTGAATGTCTTTAAGTGATCATGGGACATAAAATTGTAGAGTTTGGGGAGCAAGGAAGGTCCTTACTGATCATCTAGGTGGCCTCCCTGCTTGTTGTAATGAATTTAAGGCCTAAAGAAGCAAATGACTCACAAGAGCCCTTTGATGTTGGAAAGTCCTTGCTGAAAAAAAGCAGCCTTGTGATCCACAGTCTCTTGGATTCTCAGAACTGACTGACTCCAGCTTAGAACCCATGTTAATGATAGGTGACTGGGTGTCCAAACCCAGAGCAGATTGGGAACCATCAATTAGTGTGTGGAGAGGACGCTTTCCCACAGGGATGACTGGAATGTTGAACGAAGTGGCCGCCAGACTGATTTCTGGTTCCTACCTGATTTCCCATCATCTGCTCCATCTCTCTCGGTCAGATTAGCCATTTTAAAACGTACCTGTTGCCACGAGTGGCCCTACTCAAAAATGTGCAACGGCTCCCCCTTGCTTGGAAAACGGAATTGCCTCTTAACCAGTCTCCTTCCCTGCTAGCTGACCCTCTGGCCTTTCTCCATTTGGTGAGCTCCTCAAAATGAACCACGACACTCCTGTCAGAAACTCTTATCACTCCCAGGAAAAAGTTCACAATTCTTCTCTTTCTTTTTTTCCCTTTTTTTGTACTAGGTGTTGTAACCAGAGGTGCTTTACTATTAGCCCTTTTAAGTTTTTATTTTGAGAGTCTCGCTATGTTGCTTACCTCACTTAGATACTGAGGCTGATCTCAAACTTTCAATCCTCCTGCCTCAGCCTCCCAAGCTGCTGAGATTACAGGCATGCCTCCCCATGCCTGACCAAAGTCCACAGTTCTTAAGATCTCAAAGGTCTAAAGTGGCAAGGTTTGACCCCTCTCATTCCAAACTCTCCTTCTCTGGCTCCTACCACACTGATTTCTTCCAGCTCCCCACATGCATCTGTCACTCCGGGGACTTGGCACATTCCCTTCCCTCTGCCTAGGACACTCCCAAACATATTGCTAACTCCTATGCATCCTTTAGCTCCCAACTGCCTGTCACTGCCTCCTGGCAGACTTCCTGGTTGGGAAGTCTGTTCACACAGTCTCTGGATGTCCCCAGCACCGCACTATTCTGATTATATGTAACATTTTTAATAACTGGTTCTCTGCCCAGACTGTGAACTCCAAGAGGACAGGGACTGTCCTATTTGCCACAGCATACTCAGTGCCCAGAACAAAGCCTTGTACACACTGTACGCTCAACAAGTATTTGCTGAATGCATGAATAAATACATTTGGCTGTTCATGAAACTTATTATCTATTTAACAAACATGGCAGCATCTTAGCCCATGCCCATGCCAGCATCCTTAGCACCACGCCAGGTTCTGCATGATCTGAAGCAATGAGCCAACCATCACAAGGCCTTTGCCCTCACCGTGCACACAGTTTGTTTGGGAGAGAAAGACATTAAACAGATAAGTCCCTGAGATGATGCCAGGTGGAGCTGAGCATGGTGGAGGAAACAGAGCCTGGGGAGGAGTTAGAGAATCTGTGTGTGTGAGAATTTAGATGGTGTCATCAGGGAAGGCCTCTGGGAGGCGGTGACATTTCATTGGTGAACCAGGGCTCCTTTGAGACATTGACTCTCCCTGCCTGGGGCTGGCTGGGTCCCAGATGTGTCCAGGTGTGTCAGTCCCGCATCCTCAAACCCTCCCATCCTCCCAGTTGTAGCGAGGAACACAGAAGGGGCCTTGGGAGGTTTCTAAGGCGGGTGTGAGAGCCTCAAGCTGCTCTTCACAGCTGCTGTGATTGGGTTCCTTCTGCGTGGCAAGAGGCGGCGATTGCTTTGTGCACCGACGACTCGGCTGATTGTGGCCGGGCGATTGGCACCCACAGACCGCGGCCGCCAGGGTTTACCACGCACCCCCAGCGCGGCGGCGGGCCGTGCGCAGCGCGCCAGCCCAATCTCGCCTCCTGTATTCAGAGTTGATTAGACGCTATTTCTGCCTGGATTTTCAGAAGGCTCAAGAGCTTTTTTAATCACTACAGTGGCTCATTACGGTTTTGCAGTGACACTCATGTCCTTCAGTTCTCTTCTCAGATTAGATTCTATAGTCAGATGAATATTGGATGATTTCATTACATACAAATGCAATCAACAGTTTTGCATAAATTTCTTCTCTTTTCTTGAGTTTCAATTGACCCCAGCACCCATGGTGGCAGGCGCGATCCACATGCAAATGAGCTGGGTTTGCAGCCGAGGAGCGGGGCCGGGAGGAGGCGGGTACTTGCGCCGGCCCAGGGAGGCAGCTAGCCTTGATTGCTCAGGCTTTGGAAGAGGGGCCTCGGGGAGGGGGTGCCCCTCAGTGAGCAGCCTCTATGGCTGAGGCTGGCCTCCCTGTTCAGGATGTTGGTGAACTGAGGCACGGGGATGCCCAGAATCGGGTGGCCTCTGGCTCTGGGCAGAGAAAGGAACATGGAATTCCTTTGGGGCTGGCAGCTGGGCTCACAGAGATGTGCCCAAGACACTTGGGGCCGTGGCTCTTTAATAACTGATAGGGGTGGTTTGATGATCTAATCAGACAGTGCGCCCCCGCTGCACCCAGCTCTGTCCCCACCAATGCTGCCGTTGGTGTTGGTGTCAATTTTAAGTGGCCATTACTGACCCTGGAGACTTGAGCGATGGCTGGAAGGGCGAATCAGCAAAAGTCCAAAGCCAGCCCAAGGGAGTGGGGCAGTTCAGAGCCTGGGGCAGTTGGGCCTCAAGAGGCTCCTAACCATCCCTTGTGGGAGGCTTGGCACCGGCTTGTTCTCCCTTGGGGGTGGGGCGCTCCCTCTCTGCAGGTGAGGGAGGCTGTCTTTCCTCTTGTTTACACAGCCCCTTGGTGAGGTGTTTTCTGTGACTCTGGGTCTCATAGCCCGCCTCTGCTGGCTTACTTCCAAGATGATCCCTGAGGTCACCAGGTGTTGACTGGGCTCTGCTGAGTCACCCTACCCAGGACTGCAGCTTCTCTGAAGACAGGTTCCCATTCCCACCCAGATCTGTCCTCTAGATGCTCCTGGTGGCTGTCACAGGAATAGCCCTGGCCTGGATTCAACACCAGGCATGAGGCTGGAAGGGACTGGAGAGGGAGGGGACCTGGCTGTGCACCTCATACCCCCCCCCCCCGCCGTGGGCACCCCTCCCGCCATGGGCAGCATCAGGACAGGGAACCGCACAGCCCCAACCTCACTTCTTTCAGCCTTCTGCACATGGGAACACAGGTGGCACAGATGGTGGAGGGTCTGGGACTCTGAGAAGGGCTGGGGCGGGGGCAGAGGGAGAGAGAGAGACATGTAGATGCAAAAGTGGTCAGAGGACCCATTAGGGATGTGACCAGATTTATTGTCATTAAGGACATGACGGAACTCTGATGTAGACAACCACAGCCAGCCACAGGCATGAATTCGACACATCTACACTTAGCCCCAGGTCCAGGCTCTTTTCTGTCCCACCCTTGACTAGACACCTAGGAACCTGAACCAAAGCATGGGGCTTCCATGTTACAGGTGTGGCTACTGAGGTCCAGAGAGGGGAATGTCTAGCAAAGAGTCACACAGCATTGGAACCAGAGTCTCCTAATATGGTCTGGGGACTGCTTCCCTCTTCTTCTGGCTGTCCCTGGTGACCATTCCCTTGTCATTCTGTCCTTCTATGTGTAGTTACAAGTCCATTCTTCCCTCACTAAATGGGCCCGCCCCTCACTGCTCATGAGTTTGCCTTCAGCTCTTCCTCAGCCTTCCCAGGTTCGTTTTCTGTGTGCATTTCTTTCCCATCTCTCCCTGTCTCTGTCTTCCTTGCGGCTCTATGGTCCTCCTCTCCTCTCACCTGCTCCACTGGTCCTCTCTCCATCTCTGTGTCTCATGAGTCACCTGGTCCCTTTGCCAGGCTGCATCTGCTACTTTGCTCTCAGTAATGTGTTTAGCCAGAACTGGCCTCTGCCTGGGATTGGGAGATCTGAGACCCCAGACCTATCCCCAGGAGAACTCTGAACTCTGGCTCCTAAAGGAGAAGGTTGGGGTGGGGCTGGTTTCTGAACTCTTCTGAGCCTTCCTGCATGGGCCTGCGCTGGGCCTTCCATCTTTCCCTCCAGTCCAGAACTGGAAGGAAGGAGCCATTTCTCATTCTGGGTCTCATAGCCCGCCTCTGTCCTCACACAGGCCTGGAAGAAGGCCTGGAGTTGGTGGGGAGGATTCCAAGGCTTCACTGAGTCCTCAGGCAGACTGGGGTCATCGTATCTAGACTCCTGTCTTCAACTGGGTCCATGTCTGCTGTTGTCTGTGGCTAGCTCCAATGGAGGTTCCCTGCCTGCCTCTTCCACCTCTAGGACCACCCAGCAGAATGAACATGTTCCCCAACCCAGTCAAAATCTGGGCCTGGCCCACCTGGCCAGTCTCCTTTCCTTTCTACTTACCTCTCCCACCCAGGCATGGAGGGCTGCTTCCCTGAAGGTGCCTGCTTTCTGACCCTGTGCTAGGTACATGGAGGGTGAAGAGGAAAGAACTGGGTTCTGGAGGCTAATAGATCAGTGCCAGGTCCCAACTCTGCCTCTTGCTAGCTGGGTCCTCACAGACCAGCAACAACCTCTCCGAGGCCAGTTTTCTCCTCTGTAAAAAGGCAGACACTCTCCTTCCCTTGAAAGGCTGTCACAAGGGTTAACTTATGTGAAGGTGCCTGATACAGAACTGGGCACAGACTAGACACTCAACAAACAGTTATTAGGAATAAATGAATAATATTGAATGAATTATAGATCTAGATCTGCATAAATAGGATGTAGAGAGGGAGTGCCAGGTATCAGGAGTGGCACAAGCAAGGGCGTGGGGACAGGAATCCTGGAGAAGCAACAGGGAACTATGAGTGCTCTGCACAGATGCAGCAAGGATTCCCCAAAGGAAGCTTCAGTCAAGAAATGAGGCAGGGGCCACACCCTGGCAAGTCTACAGGCCACGCTCAAGGGCTTTAAAAAAAAAAAAAAAATATATATATATATATATATATATATATATATATATATATATAATTTATTTTAAAAATCAAGCATCTCTTGTTTCAGGGAAAAGAATGATCAGAGGACCTTACTGTCATCAACACTCCAAGTAGCTAAGAGTGACTGTAGCAACAGTTGCCAGGTTGAGGCCTTGAGCTGTGGCCTTTGAAGAGCATCACCTCACCTGGTCTCGAGGACAGCCCTGTGAGGAAGATGCTTCTGTTAATCTCATGTTGAGCAATTTGGGACCTAGAGGAGGAGAGTGATTGTCATGGATCAGACTGTCGTAACAGGTGCAGCCAGGACTCCAACCCTGGTCAGGCCTGGCTCCAGGCCTGGTGCTGTCTCTTAGCACCACTCGGCCTTCCAAAGGGAGGACCCCACATTCCTGGACAGGGGAAGCTGCGGGCATCAAATACTCAAAAATGCTTTAGCTAAGGCAGGGGCGTGAAGAAGGCAGCATGGGAGGGTCCTGGCCCACAAGGTGGAAGCTGGCTGCAGATGAACTGGGGAGGGCTTTCTGGAGGGAGCTGAGAACCAGCAGAGAGCGAGCTGCAGAAGCAGTGGAAATGGGGATTGTGGCTGTCACCCAGGCGCTGGAGGCAGAGGCTGTGCTGCCTGATGGCCTAGCTGAGGCTCTTGATCCTGATCAGCTTTTGGCTGAGGTCCATTTCCTTGGCCCCACCTGGCCCAGCTGTGCCTCCATCTTGCTGGTCCCTGGGAAAGGATTTGAGGGTTCTTCTAGTTTTGTTAGCCTCTTGCTGTAGGACTTTGGCCAAGCCAATGCCTCTCTGATTCTGACTTACCTTGTCTATGAAATTGGGCTAGTAATGTCCACAAACTGCCTGCAAGGTCAGGGGCTAGCAGAGGCACACAGGCCCAGGTGCAGAGATAGTGCTGGACCATACTGACTCCTTCTCCCATCCCCAGGGGCCTCTCACCCGTGGGTCAGGAACCACTCTCATTTCAGTGCATCAAAAGAGGGGTGTGGTGGCATATACCTGTAATCCCAGAAGCTCAGGAGGCTCAGCTTAGAGGCTGAGGCAGGAGGATCCCAAGTTCAAAGCCAGCCTCAGCAACTTAAGGAGGCCCTAAGAACTCAGTGAGACCCCGTCTCTAAATAAAATCCCCCCCTTTTTTTTTTAAAGGGCTGGGGGTGTGGCTCAGTGGTTAAGCGCCCCTGAGTTCAATCCCTGGTACAAAAACAAAAACAAAAAACAAAACAAACAAAAAATGCCAAGAGCAGGTAAATGTGTGTGAGGGGGTCTGATTCTTGAAGTCATCTGTCTGGCTGTGTCTTGCTGTCACAGAATCCCCCTCTGTATAGATTTTAAGTCCAGAATCCCTTCTATAAAACTTGTAAAGTCAGATAGAGTTTTCTGCTTCTAAATCTAATACAAAGCCCATCCTTTATGCTGTGCAACCTCCCAGAAGGGTCCATGACCCCGAAGAGAAAATTCTTTCAGCTGGAGTCTGTGGCTCACACCTGTAATCCAGAGACTTGGGAGGCCGAGGCAAGAAGATCACAAGTTCGAGGCCCGTCTGGTCAACTTAGCAAGACCCTGTCTCAAAATAAAAAATAAAAGGGCTGGGGATGTAGCTCAGTGGTACAGCATCCTGGGTTCAATTACCAGTTCCACACACACATACAAACACCAAAACAAACCAACCCACCCACTTCATTCACATTTTTTTTTTCAACAAAACCTATGAATACACACACCAGGTAATAAAATGAAGACCCAAAGCAGGCTCTCTTTATTAGTTCAGGTCAGTTTCAGCATCAGACCTAGGAAAAACTATTTTAGTCAGTGAAGCTTTTGAATGTCTACAGTGTGGAGGATGAGCGATTGTGGGCCTGGGGGAACTGCTACGTGGGGCTGATGTTGGGGTGAGTCAATACATGCAGGGCATTCGAACCTTGTCTATGTGGGTCCTTCCCTTACCTAAGATCTTCCCATGGAGCAGGGCATGGTGGTGAAAGCCTATAGTCCCAGCTCCTCTGGGGGCAGAGGCAGGAGGCTCTCTTGAGCCAGGAGTTCTAGGCCAGCCTAAGCAACATAGCGAGACCCTGGCTCTAAACAAAAACCAGAATCAGGGCTGGGGATATGGCTGAGTGGTTAAGTGCCCTGGGTTTAATCTTCAGTAAAAAGTAATAAAACAAAATAAAAGAAGAAAAAACAGATGAACACCCTTTCAATGGCTCCCATATCCACAGGATAAAGTGCAGGCAATTTAGTCTGGTCTCAAGGCCCTTTCTGATCTGAACCCCACTTAGCTCCCATCTCGGGTCTCACCTCTGGCTCTCACTCCTCAAACTTCAGCATCATTTCTTTTTCTTTTTTTTTTAGTTCCTCATACCTCCCAGCCCTCCTCCCTCTGCAAGCCGTTGCACTTGCTGTGTCTCCTACCTGAAGTGCCACCTTCCCTGTCTGTGTCATCCTTCAAGTCCCCAGTCCAAGCACCCCAATCCAAGCATATATGCTGTGAAAATCTTGCCTCCAGCCTGTGACCTCCAGGAAGGCAGCGGCCATGTGTGTGTTCTCTGGCGCACAGTTGTTGTGGAGCGAATGATCACCCTTGCTCAGCAAGGGATTGATTTTAGCTCAGGGACTGAATGCATGTTTGTTGAATGAATAAATGAAACACAGGTTTGGAAAGAAGATTCCCTAGGGGTCCCCATATGCACCCCAGGAGAAGATTCTTGGAATGCTTTTCCTTCCCTCCCCAAATTCCTTAAGTGATTTAAAAAGGGGGACCCAGTACATGCAGGGGGCCTCCAGGATGTCAGGGCCTGGGGGAAGTGGCAATAGAACATTAGGCAGAAACCACTTGTCCGGGGTTGGTAGAGGCCTCTGGGGCCTGGGGAGCAGGGGCAGGACAAAGGAGGCCTCTAGGGCTCTGGAGCAATTGCTATAAAATAAACTCCATAATCAGGTAAATGCGTTCATGTAGGGGATGGTTCCCGTGCAGCTGTGGGCGTCTTCCAGCCAGCCGGAGGGGACCTGTCTAATCTCAGGGTAATGAAAATGTGGGTCTAATTAAGACAGCGGGCCAGGGCCTGGGCTGAGAGTGGAGTGGGGAAGCTGGGCCCTGGCAGCGGAATTAGAACATTTAAACTGTCAGGCTGAATCCGGGAGAGGTCTGATTACCTGGGCCATGAAGAGGCCGCTTTGGTTTGGTGTTGAATACAATTTCCTGGGGACCGGCTGTGAAGCCAGGGGCCACCTTCTTTCTCCTACCATGAGGGTTCAGCTCCTGACTCTTTGACCTCCCCAGCCCCATGCCAGAGGCAGCCAAAGGAGCTGATCTCTGCCTCTCTAGCAGCCCATGTAGGGCACTCAGGAGGAATCAGGCACATGAGTCACACAGGCTGGGAATGTGTAAGGTGTGTCTTCAGGTAAATGACCTAAGGGAAGTGTGTGCTGATGGGGTGGGAATGACACAGTGTAGGAGGTACATGTGGTGCAGGGACATTTATGTGTGTGCACTGCCTGTGGAGTGCGTGTTTGGATGCAGGTACAAGTGACAGCATATGTGTAAAGGATATGAGGCTTACGTGCAGCTCATCTCTCAATGAGGCACGTGGGAGGTATGTGTATGTGGGTCGTGTGTTCATGGCCCCTGCACATGGGATCTTGCACACAGTGGGGCTGTGTGCACAGGTACTGGCTGGGGTGTTCACCAGGGTGTGTGCTGGTGTGTTCGCTCAGGGGCTGAGTATATATTGGTTGAATGAATAAATGAAAAAGTTTTGGAAGGAAGAATGCTTTGCCTATTGGTCACTGTCCCCCAGCACCAGCTATGTGCCTGGCATGTGGTGGGCAGGTGATGGTTATATAGATGTTGAATGAGTTTATGTTTATTCAATGGGTACATGAAAGCTGTGTGATGCACATTTTAAAGATCTGAGCATATGGAATCTGTGTGTGTGTGTGTGTGTGTGTGTGTGTGTGTGTGTGAGAGAGAGAGAGAGAGAGAGAGAGAGAAGCCCTGTCCCACTGTGGGATCTGGCAATATGACCTCTGGAGCCAGGACCATGGAATGCTTTAAGAGGCTGTACCATGCTATCACACAGATCTGACATCTGGGCCTGGCTCTTCTGCTGACAGGTAGTGTGACTGCAGGTGTCTTTTAACCTTTGGGAGACTGACTTTTCTCATCTGCAAAATAATAATCCTAACATTTACTGAGCACTTACTATATGCCTGCTGCTGTGCTGTAGCTTATCTCATTGATGTCTCTATAACTCTATAAAATACTACTATTTTACAGATGGGGAAGCAGAAGCTCTCCACAGGCTAAATAATAGTGAAGTAGGACTCAAATCCATTGTAGTCAGACTATGGTGTGAGCTTTCAACTGCCAGAATTAATGGCAGTACCCATAGCATGGGCTTGTCTGAAGGACTCAGAATGACATAATCCACCTGCATGGTGTCTTAGCACATAGCAATAGCCCAGTAAATGTCATGGCTGTTATTGGCGTATGATACGTGCATATGGAACTTATAAAACGGCTTCAAAAGAAGGTGCAGGAGCCGGTCATGGTGGTGCATGCCTGTAATCCCAGTGACGTGGAAGACTGAGGCAGAAGGATCACAAGTTTGAGGCTAGCCTCGGAAACTTACTGAGACCTGGTTTCAAAATGAAAAGGGCCTCAGGGTTGGCTCAGTGGCAGAATGCCCCTGGATTCATTCCCCAGTAACACCTCCCCACCCTCACCACACAGAAAAGTTGTGGGAAATAAGCCTGAAACTTACTTGTGTGTGTATGAGCACAGAGGTGACACGTAATAGTGTGGACACAGATGCAGTGGGTACAGATAGAGATATGCAGAGTGGACATGGGTGCCGTATACCATGCATGTGTTTGGTCCAGTAGGTGCAGATAGATGCAGAGTGTTTCAGCATGGAATATACATGTAGGCATATTGGTGTAAACAAGGTAAGCATTTGTGTAATGCTTATAATTGGGTGTATATTGCACATACTTTTGAGATGTATCTATTTGTGGTTCAAGTTCTGTGCAATCTTGTTCAAATGTCACTTTCTAAAGTTAAAATACCAATAACTACCCTATTTAAAACAGCCTCACTTCCCCAGGCCATTTCCTTCTCTATTTTTCTCCATAAAAGTATCATTTACCATAACAGATAATTCTGTTCTTTAAAAGGATGTTCAGGGTTTTCTCCTCACGAGAATATAAGCGTCAGGTGGCCAAGGCCATTCCAGTGTTGTTCACTGCTGAGTTCTCAGTGTCTGGCCCAGAGCCTGGCAATTTCAGACGCCCAACCACCGTTGGCTGAATCAACAAGTGCATGTCCGCAGCATGAGTTGCAGCAACGTGGGGGCAAGTGCGCTATGTAGACGAGACTGAAGTCTCGTGCATGTCACAAGGGGAGTGTGAACTACATAAACTATAAGTGTGCACAGTGGGTGCATGTACACCGGGCGTAATGGGGTGCTCCGTGTACATTTAAATGATGAACGCGTCCCAGCTGCCGTCTCATCCCTGGGTCTCCTTGGACCCTGCAACGGTGGACCTCAGAGGGCAGCGGAGGCCCCTCCCGGAGGTCTCCCGGGGCGCGACCCGGAGAGAGGGCGGGAGACCCTGCTCGGGCGTATTTCCCGGCGGCCGCAGGGCGGAGCGAGGGCCGCGACCGGCCGGGCGGGCAGGAAGCGGCGCATTGTTCGGGGGCCACGGCCCGGCAGGGAGTTCCCGGCCGCGCGGACATAAAAGGAGAAAGCAGAGCCCGCAGAGCGCGGCCGGACAGCAGCCTGGACGACCGAGGAAGCGCAGCTCGGCGCTCCGCTGACCCCCGCATCCGCTCCGGGCACGGCCCGGGAAGGAGGAGCGGCCCCGCCCTACAGCCCGCGGGGCCCGGGTTCGAATCCTGGCTCGCCGCCCCCGGAGCCTGCAAAGTGCAGCGAGCGGTTGGAGGCCCCTCCCGGAGAGGCGGGGGCTCGCCGCGTTCCCGCCCCCAGGTCAGCTGGCCTGCCTTTGCAGCAGCCAAGCCGAGCTGAGTCCCTCGGCACCCTCGAGGGGACGCAGGCCGAGAAACCCAGGTTTGGGGGAAAATTTTACCTGCTAAAGGGACTGCTCTCGTGGGACCTGAAAGACCCTCTTCTGGGCGACACTTTGCAAGCACGATCATGGATGGAGAAACTGAGGGCTGGAAGGAGAGAGCCTTGCTCAAGATCATCAGTAATAAAAAGCACTGTCATGTAGAAAATTTCCAAACCCAGGGGCTTTCTTCCTGTGCTTGGAAGTGTGGCGGTTTTTTGGTTGTGGGTTGTAGACAACAATGAGGGCTAACCGGCTTGTGCTTATTACTCCAATCCTCACTCTGGGCAAGTGGGCATGAGTCATTTGAGACCCAGGGAGGGGAGTGTTCCCCTAAAGAGGCTGAGGAACCACAGCTTGCTCCTGGTCTGTTCTATAAGCTTGCATGATGATTTTGTGCAGGGATATATTTAAGATCTAGACAAGGCAGGGAAAAGTAAGCGGTTAGCAACTCCACTTCGTTCCAACCCTGAGTTCTGCCCTCTTGGACCACTTTGCCTCATTGTGGGAAAAAGGCAGGAAAAGAAAAGGTTGATCTTCAGAGTTTCCCAGGGGGCCTGGAGAGGTCAGGGGAGTTGCACTAGGTCACAGAGCAAAATGGCTGTGAAGCAGACCCGCTTTGTCTCCACTCACAGTGCAACCTGTCCTTCTGGGCATAACCTTCCCGCGTCCTGAAATATTGGGGACCTGTCCAGAGGAGACCTCATCAGCTGCACCAGGAGATTCTGATTATGGAGAATGGCCTCCCCTCCACTCCTGCCCACCCCCAGCCCAGGAACCCTACACCGGGGGTGGAGTGGGGGGTAATTGAGATCAGATGCAGCGGTGACCCACGGAATGCTCCCCAGGAACCTGGAAGCATTTATTGTCTGGAAGAGAATCCAGGGCCCTCTTGCAGCCGCAGCCGCAGCCGCGTTCCCTCCCTCAGTGTCCCCTCCCCAAGTGACGGAAGGTGGATGGGCCCTGAGGAGGCTCTGGTGGTGCCCGGGGTTGAAGCAGCGGCCTTGATGAATACGACTGCTGAAAGCGCCTTCCTGGCTTCCTCCTTCCTGGGGATATGGTTACAGGGGCCAGACTTCCTGCCAGCCGCCAGCCTTCTCCTCCATAGTGTGGATCTGCAGCTCTCAGGCAGGCCCCTCCGCCCCTGCCCCTTGCCTTGCAGCTGGCCCCATCTCATTCAGAGCTCAGCTCAAATGTCACCTCCTCAGGGAGGCCCTCCCTGACCACCCTATATGAACTAGCCCACCTACGGACAGCCCCTCCTGCTCAGCCCATTTCATTTTCTTCATTTCACTTATCTCTAGCTGGTCGGCTCATTTATTTTCTTATAATAATGTTTATTTCCTCGCATCAAGAATCTGAGCCCTGGGATATCATAGGGCCTGGAACACTGCCTGGTACATAATAGGTGCTCAGTAAATACTGACTGAATGATTATAACCATGAATGAACTCCCACCTTTGACCTCTGAACGTGGAACTTGACCTTGAATCTCTTTGGTGAGAGCTTTGCTATCCCTGATCTCCAGTTTGTCCTGCTTTCACATTTTTAGTTTAAAACTCTAGTTTCCAACACTTACTCTCCTACCTGTGTTTGAGTGCCTCTGGCTCTCATCTGGTCTCTCCAGGCTGACCTCTGACCTCATGTCTCCGAGGCCTCTTCTTTCCAGTCTCTGCTGTGTGAACTCTGGGTAAGTTTCTTGCCCTTCCTGAGCTAGGAGCATTCTTCAGACAAAAGTGTACCCGGGAAGCCCAGTACATAAGACAAATTAAAGTGTGAATGGTGGGAGGGGGCCCCATTCCTGGGTGCCTGGTGTTTCCCATGTCCTCTTGTCCCAAAGATACCTTTGCAGGTCCCTAAGCTTTGGAGAACATAGTTTGAAAACTCTGTTAGAGGATTTACCCATCTTTTTTTTCAGTGCTGTAATTCCTCAAGCTCCTACTTAGAGGTTTTTTTTTTTGGTGCTGGGGATTGAACCCAGGTCCTGTGCATGCGAGGCAAGCACTCTACCAACTGAGCTGTATCCCCAGCCCATGGTGGAGAGTGGTGTCTAGTCTTCATTGTCCACGTGTCCATTCATTTACTCATTTATCAGACATCATGGGCCCACATGTGAGTGCTTTGTGCTAGTCCCTGCTCTCCAATTTCTTGTGTGATGTTTGTTCCCTCTCCTCATCCAACAAGCAGTCTGGAAGCACAGTTTACATGGCGCCGCGTGAAGTCTCAGGGGCCTTGGGCAGGGTGCCTGCCGGCCAAGCACCTTTGTGTGACTTGGCTGAGTTCCATTGTTTTGGGAGGATGCAGCACTGCTGGGGCTCAGCTTGATCAGCAGAAAGTGACCTTGAGTGAAGAAGAGGGTGACCATCTTCTTGGCTGACAAAGCCTTCAGCCTATGGTTGGCTGGATTTCAGTCCCCGTGTGTGGTGCAGACTCCGGGGGGTTGGCTTCCTTGGTGTGACTGGTGTTTGTTTTAATGTCCCACTGTCATTGTCTTGAGACACTAATATGTGAACAAGGGACATCAGGTTTTCATTTTGCACTGGGCCCCATGTGTGCCCAGGGAGCCTGGTCAGGCAGAGGCCAGTCTATCAGCTCCCTGCTGGGTGAGCTGGACACACTCTGCTGTGCTGGGGAATCCGCCATGTCTCCACCCTGGAGGCACACAGAATCAGGGGGGAGGGAGGTGATGTCTCCTTGTTTGAAGTGCCTGGCCACAGCAGGAGCTTGGTGCTGCTGGAGAACTCAAGTGCCATGGCAGTGGGGGGTGGGGGAGGGAGGAGGTCACAGGGGACCTGACATTAAGGGACTAATCAAGAGGAAAGGGAGAGGGCATTGCAGGGTGGGTATAGATGGCAAGGTCTAGAGAGAATGGGATGAACAGCATGGGGGGAGATGGCACTGGAGAGTAGGAGTAAAGACCTCAATGACAGGGGTCTGGATTTTATCCTGTGTGTGAGTTTGGAAGGGTTCCCAGCAGAGCAGAGTAGCTGTATGCCCTTTCTCCCTTTTATACATAGGGTAGCCTTGGGGTTGGTTCTTAGGATTTTGTTTGTAAAATAAGCTTCTGCCTCTAAAAATATGCTTAAAATCCACAGCTACCAGAGGTAGGAAGCCAGGAAAGGAATTAAATCTCTCAAACAGGAGTGGCAGAGGGGCAGGCTCTTGCTGCTGCTAGGTCCCAGGCAGCATTTAGAACCCAGGACTCCCGCCACTTCAGTCGGGCTCTGTGGACTCTGTACTTGCAGGAACTTGCCTTCTCAGGCCTCTGCTGTGACCCCATTCCAGTTTCTGTGTTCCCCTGGTGGATCTGCATCCCGGGCAGACAGAAGCTCTCTTCTCCCTCCATCCAGTCTACCAGGTCTGCCTTATAAAAAGGTGGCCTATGCTGCCATCTCGTGGTCACTCAACAGAATTGTCCTGCTAACTGAAGGTCTACTGAAGGGATTGCAAGCTTTGTGTTGGAGAAACCCTATTCTGGGGCATTGACCTTTTGAGGACTCTGGGACCATTAATGACCTACCCCAAATCCGTTTTTTCTTCTGTCTTTCTGGATAATAGGGTCTTAGCACCCTAATTGTCTAATTCATAATCTGGGTTTAAATCTTGGCTCCTTGATGTCCTGAATCCAGTCTGTCCCAAGTCCTGTCCTGTCCACTTTTTAGGTAGATCTACTCTCCATCCCTAAGACCAGCTTGGCTCTAGCCATATCTTGACCTTAATCTGATGTGCCGCAGTAACTTCCCATTTGTCTTCCTCCTGTTCGGGCCTGTCAACAATCCACTCTCCACGTTGTATCCAAGGAACCTTGCTGAAACCCGCAGATACCCAATAGCCCTTGCTTAAAACCAGCAAGGGCTCCCCCTGCCCCCAGGACAAAGCTCAGCCTCTTTGCCAGGAAACCTCTCTGGGAGGCTTACCTCCCAGCTCGTCTCTCACAGGTCCCCTCCTTAACACAGTGGTTAAGGCCCAGACTCTAGGGCCTGGCTGCCAGCTTTCAGACCTCACCTTTGTCATTTGATAACTGTGTGATCCCAGTCAGGTTATGTAACTCACTCTCTCAATCTAGAAAACAGGATTAATGACAACAACCTTCTTAGGGAGTTACTATGAACAGCCAATAAAATGGCATATAAGAAGCTGTGCTACCTGGGGACCTGATACCCAATAAGGGTCTGATACCCAAATCACCCTCAGTTCACGTAGCTTGCTAGACACACAACTCCCAGAAGGCTGTTGTATTCTGGGTTACTGCTTATTATAGGGAAGATACACATTCAGACAGGCAGAGTCCCAGAGGCTCCTTCCAGACATAATTCCATTGTCCTCTGCCTGTGGAATCAGGGATCATCATTCTGCTAGTGTTGACCATAAGTCTGGGGTGTTGCCAAGCGCAGAAGCTCTCCTGAGCCTCGATGTTCAGTTCCCACCTGGTAGGCATGGCTGATTCCTTGTTAGGCTGATTGTTCATGTGGTCCATCTCTCTCCAGTTTGACTGACAGAGCAGGATCCAAAGCTCATGCCTAAGGTCACAGTTTTGGTCTTTGGGGCATGGCCAGCCCCCACCTAAGACTTTACAGGTGTGGCCAGCCCATTCTAATCACATCTATTAATCTATCTAGTACGACCCACGGGCCCCAGGAAAACAAAGTGTCTCCTATCAGGCATAACATTCAAAATGCCCAAAGATTACTTCCAGGAAGCCCAGAGAAAAGCCAGGCATTCTTTTAGGGCAAGACCAATTTCATAACTACACAGAAGTCTTTAGAATGCTGCCCAGCTTCTCATGAGTGTTGTCAGAGTACTGGTTGTTTTGTGTTCTTTGCACCTGCTCCCTCCTCACAGTGCCCCTCTGTCTCTGGGCCTTTGCACATGGCATTCTCTCTGGGAAGAGTACAGTTTCTCCCGGGAGATCCTTGGAACTGAGTTAGGTGCACTGTCTCCCTTTGACCCAGGACTTATCCTAAAGTCATAACCTGCTCAGTGGTGAATGCTTGCCTCCTCATCAGAGCATAGGTGCTTTGGGACCCGGGGAGGATCTGTCTTATTCTCTGCCATCCCCAGTACAATCCCCAGCATTAAGGAGCTGGTTATTCAGTGTTGAATTCCCCACTAAAGGACAGAATTTAAAAACTGGATTAGACCCAGAGAAAGGATCTGAAAATAAGTAGTACAAATCCAGTGAAGAACTGTGGCCGGAACTGGGGAATAGCCTCGACCTCCTAATAATATTAATCATTGACTGTGATTAACCAGATCCCACGTGGCATGCCACGCTTGCCCACGCTGTTTCTTTGCTTGGACAAGTGGCTTGCCCAGGGTCACACAGCTACTAAGGGCTGAGGCAGGACTCGGGCCTCTTGGAGGAACTCACACCCACACTTCTGGAATTGATGCTGCCAGGGACTGCGATCCCAGTCTGCCTGTCACTGATGGGCCATTAGGCAGAGAAGGTGACCTGAGCCATGGGTTCCTGAGGCAGTAACAGGGCCAGCGAGAGGCCAGGGAAGTAGATTTCAATTTCTGTTGTCCCAAGACCTTTTAAGAATGGGGACTGTCTGGTGGGGAGGGAGTCAATGAGCCCTGACCTTACAGGTCTGCCACAGGATGGGGACCTGTTGTGTCCCCAAGTCCAGATGTAGCTGAGCACAAGGAAGTAGGGTGAAGATCCCCCTTCCCTGTCTGCCCCATCTCAGCTGGGCCCAGGCTGAGGGGAGGAAGGGGGTGCTGGGGAAAGGGGAAGGAAGACCCGAGCAGCTGAGGTCACTGGAGGGGCAGGGGGAGGAGGGGAGGAGGGCAGGAGGGCAGGAGCTTCCTAAGTTTCTGGGAGGAACTGGGATTCAGGGTCACTCTCAGGCTGAGTTCTGGGATCTGAGAAACAGGGCCTATCAGGGGCAGGGGTCGGGGTTTCTGAATTGAACTCCTTGGGCAGATGGGGCAGACATCAGGGCTTCCAACAAGCTCCGTCTTAAGAGTCTTCTAGGGAAGAACCCAGGTCCAAAGGCCAGGAGTCCTGGATTCCAGTTTCTTGGCTGTGTGTCTTTGGGCAAGCTCTGTCTCTCTCTGGGCATCAGTCTCCTGATCTGTTGAATGGAGGTTTGGGTTCAGTGACTTAAGACCCCTTCTAGAATCAGGAAGCAAATGGCTCAGGGCAGGGTAGAGTGGGAAATGGACACGAGGTCCAGATGGGTCCTGGTGTTGTCTGTCCAATGCCTTTGAGCCTGGTTCCTCCTCACCTGACTCCCGCCTCTCCTCTGCCGCCACACAGCCCACAGCCTTCTCTTCTCCTTTTCTATTTTCGGACATCCCAGGGTTCTGAGGAAGACCCAGCGGCGCCTGCCCAGGAGCTCTGAGCTGCTGACAGAGGTGTCTCCAGAGCTGGAGGGGGTGCAGTCGGCTGTGCACCATCTGGGGCGCAAGAGAGGATCAGAAAGAGCCCTACTCTGGGCTGGGGAGGGGCCGGGTGGACACCACAGGAGCTGTGAGAGGTACCCCGGCCTGGATCTGGCCCAGCCCCAGGGGACACTGCTTCCTGCTGGAGTGACTGCCCAGGAGGCTGGCAGAGGGTGGGGCAGGGAGGAATGCAGTCCTGGCCCTCAGCCTGCAGACTCACCCTGACCAGGACAGTCTTGGGGGCTGTTCCTGGCTGGGCGGGGAGCCTGTGGCCAAGGGCTCAGTGGCTGGCTTACGGATTCAGTCTGTTAAAACTCTAGCCCTGTCCTTCACAGGGAGCTGTCGTGGGTGCCTGAGGCCAAACACCTGTTGCCTCCACTCCCCTGGCCTGCGAGGACTCCTGTCTGCTCTCAGAACTGCGTCTGGGTTTTGACCAGAAGTGGGTGACTGTCACCCAAGGGCCCCTGAATGCTTCCTGTCTTCTCTCCTGTCCACCCTCCAGAGAACATACTTTATGAGATAAAGAGAGAGAGGGAGGGAAATAGAGATAAGGAGATCCAGGGCCCCTGTTCTGAGATGTGTGGCAAGGCTGATGTTGTTCCATTCATAGACATGGCTTTTGTAGCAAGCACTGTAGTTCTGCCACTCCCTGTCCAGCAGGCTGGTACCCAGTTTCCCTTGAGGTTCAGAGTCTGGGGTCTCCAAAGTCAGGGTCTCACTTTTATTCCACTAACTCCCAAATGGCCATGGGTAACCCCCTTTCAGTCTGTGGGTCTGTTTCCTCATCCATAAAAACAGAAGATCGGCTTAAATTTCCTTCCGGCTCTAGAGTGCGTGATGCTGATTTCCTGGCTGGGGCTCCAGCGTGAGCTCCTGGGTTCAGGAGGCCTCAGGCCTAGTCAGCAGCCTCTAAGTGGTTCTCAGGCAGCCTGGGGTGTAATGATGTTCCCCTGGTGGGGAAGGATGGAGGGAAGGGAAGGATGGAGGCTTCTTTGTTCAGGAGAAACAACTCCTCAGCCAAAGCTTGGAACATGGAGCAGATTGTGCCAGAAATAAAGATGGGGACAGGAAGGGAATAGAAGAGTCAGTTTGAAAGAGATGTCAATATAAAGATACTGGAAGAGGAAGAGAGGGCCCAAGACAGAGATGAAAACACAGGACACACAGAGACAGACGCAGAGACAATGAGGGGGGGAGAGGGGAAAGAGAGACCAAGGCTGAATTAAAGGTAGGAAAAGAAGAAAAGGAGGACAGAGAAGGCAGGACAAAGTGGATGGGGCAGAGGATCAGGGACAGAGCGTTCAGTTCTCTGTGGGTAAAGCCAGACTCTACTTTCCCCTGCCAGGTGCCCAAGTCAGGTTGTCTCTCTTGTGTTCATGAAACCTCCCTTGGGGTTGGATCTCTATTACCCTCTAATCTCTTATCTCCTGCAGATCTTGCCTCCCTGGGGGTAGTGAGAGGTGAGAGTCCTCACAGGCCTAAGGGTTCACGCCTTAGGTCTTCATTAAAGGGTACTGGTAAGTGGTAAAGTCAAGGTTGAACCGTATGGGGATATGGTCAAGGTGGGGAGAAGAGCACAGACGTGGAAAGTCCAAGGAAAAATGTTTTCACCTTTCTTTAGATTAGTCATTGACTCTGTGTCTCCCTATTTAGGGGCAGATATGTAAGTGAGGAGAGGAAAGTATTTAGGTTGGAATGAAGACAGATTCAAAGGGACAGCTGAGCCGGGTAAGGATGGGTTTGCATTGAATTACACAGTGCTGGGTTGAGTGTAGTTGGTTTGGTTAGAGCAGAGTTGTGTTGTGTCATGCTGGGCTGACTGGGCTAAATAAAGTGTAGTTTGGTTGAATAAATGGAGTTGGATTGGGGATTTGGTTGAGTGGAGATGAGTTAAGTTGGTTTGACCTGCATTCAGTTAAGCTGTGTAAGGATGAGTTGGGTTGGGTTGGGTTGGGTTGGGTTGAATGGAATACATTGATCTAAGTTGACTTGAGTTGAATTTCAGAGAGTGGAAATGGGTTCATCCAGTTGAACTAGGCTGGGCTGGTCTGGATAAGAAAGTGAAAAGACTCCAAGCAGACAAGAGTAAAGAGGAGTGCAGCTCCAGGAGAACCACGTCACAGGAAGTTGAAGTGAGATCCCAGGAAGGAGAGACCAGGCGAGGGAGATGTCCATGGCTGAGATCAAAGTAGACCTGTGAACCGAGCTGTTTGCCATATAAATGATCCATCTCAACGTTACTCTCTATTGGTAATGGAGGCTCACAACTCTGACTTGCATCCTGAGATGGAAAGAAGGGAATCAGAAACTCATGGCATGTGTGTGTGCTCACATGTGTGTTATTTATTATGTGTGTAATTTGAATAAATATTGATAGTGATTCCTCAATGCCTCCGAGGCTAGGGCCTGTACAAGTTGAGATCAGAATTCCCATGGAATCTTCACTCCCCCAGAAAGGAAGTTCTGTTTGGGTGAATTCCTGGTAAAGAAGATGTTTGAAGGAGAATGAAAGGGAGAACAGAGGTCAGGTCTCCCCTCCTCATCTTCTAACCCAACTCTTGGATGGGAGCCTTTGGAGAAAAGGAAGGCTAGGCGTTTTTATATGCATTGTGTGTTAAGTCCTTACAAAAATGCTTCCTCTTTATAGTAGAGCATCTATGACCTAAGGAATTTAAGCACCAGTGCCAGTGTCAACAGCTGGTGTAAAATAAACCCAGGTAGGTATGTTCTTGTCTGCCAAGAGAATGGGAGAAGACCAAAAGACACCAATGGGCAAAGGAGGTGAGAGGGAGTGAAGAATCTGGGGGAAAGGATGGATTGGGAGGGAGAGAGTGACCATCAGAGGAGACTGAAGGGAAGGCAGGGAGGACTGCAGGGTTGGAGAAGAGGTGAGAACTCAGAGTGGGAAGCCCAGAGAGGCCATGCTAATGGAGGCCTAAAAATGGAACCCACAGCCTCAGCTAGGCAGCAGCAAGGCCAGGCTCTGGTTAATGGCCCTCTAGCATTTGGAAATTGGGATCCTTCTGGAGATCTGGACAGGTGAGTCCTTGTAAGGTTCCCAAGGCTCTTCCCTTATGCTTTGTCTTCTGTTCCTGAGGCTCACCCCCTTGTCTGAGAACTCCTTGAGAGAAGAGGTGTCCAGTGGCCTGTCTGGAGGTTGGCCAAGATGCCATCTTATGAGTGTAGGAAGGGTGCAGTAGAACAGAAAGGAATTGCAGAGCTGTGAGGTCATTCATATGTGCTGTGTGTTGGGTGTCCAAGGAGATATCCAGTTCCTGTCCAGAGGGTGGCCTGAGGGAGGGGTAAAGTTTTGGGGTTCTGGGGTGCCCACGGAGCCAGTGCTCTTCTCCTCAAAGAGTGGGTGGCTATGGGCAGGCAGCTGATCAGAGCTTGCTCACCACTCAGTTCTTTCTTGTGGTCCTGTGGTCCTGGTTAGATGGCTGGGTTTCCTTCCCCCAGCCTCAGTGACTCACACACACCCCACTTCCCACTGGGCTGCCCCATATTGGATGGAGGGAAGACCGGCTCCTCACAGCTGTGGGGTCAGGATGGACCCTTCTTGCCAGGGGATCTGAGAGGTTGGTCTCTTTGCAGCTCTTGAACACACCTGTTCACTCACCATTGACTTACAAAATGTATATTTGCAAAGGATGGAAAGTGCAGAGAAGTCAGTCTAAAATTCTGAAGCAGTTAAGTAAACAGAAGACCCTTGCTGTGTCGACTCACCTCTCTTTGCCTGAGTTTGGTCATCTGTGCAATGAGCACAATGTGCTCTTATAGGTAATGAAGAAGATTAAGTGAAATAACAAACAGAAAAGTGTGTGTACACTATAATGAAGATCCTAGAGCTTACAAACACACACACACACGTGCACACAAGCACATATACAACGGTCACTCATTCAACTGCTTATTTTTTCAACAGATGCTGATGCACAGTGCTTATTTCGCATCAGGCAGCGACCTAAGCATTCATTCTATGGGAATTGACCCATTTAATCCCCTCAACAATGCTACAGGAATAACGCAAGCATTGCTTCCATTTTGCAGTCATGGAAACAGAGGAAAAGAAGGGTCAAATGACTTGCTTAATGCCATATAGCTAGTAAGTGATAGAGTTGGCATTTGTACTAGTCCTGTTTTGCTCCAGAGTTTTTCATTCATTTTCTCAGCAAACATTTATCAAATGCTTTCTCAATGTGAGGTCTTGGGCCCACAGAAAGGAGCCAGACTTGCTTTGGGTGGTGGTTGTGGTTCTTATCTGGAGGCAGAAGTATCTTCCTGGGCTGGAGGTTGGATATGAAGGGCAGCAATATTTGGTTGTCACCGTGACTGAGCTTACTCTGGGCCAGCTAGACTTTCTATCCTGTGCAGGACTGTCCTTCACAAAATGTCAGTAGCACCCCATTGAGAAAACATTCGAGCAAAGGTTACAGGCTTTGGACTCATTCTAGACCTGGCTTGAGTCCTAGACCTTCCATTCCAAGACTGTGTGACTAGGGCACATGGCTTCACCTCTTTGAGCTTCAGCTCCCACCTCTGAAAAACATGCTTGGAGACACTATGTCTGTATAGGGCCCAGCAGTACCCAGCATGCCTTGGTTGCTCAGCAAACACGAATGTCTTTTCCTGCTCAAGCAAATGGCAGGAAGTACAGAGCAGTTCAAACATGGCTCCCAGTATCCCTGCAGAGGAAAATGCTCCAGGAGACTGAAGCAGACTGGACTCTGGGGAGCTCCCACCCACATGGACCTTCTCTTTTCTCTCCATCCAGACCTAAGAGCAAAAGTCAGTAAACTTCCCCTATCCATCAGCTCTGAGGCTGCAGGAAAAGCCATACGTTTCTGAGCTCGGCTTTTCTTGTCTGTACAGTGGAGAAAGAGAGTTCAGTGGACATCAGTTGTTGCTGCCTGCTCTGCACCCTTTCCTGCCTCTTTTGATAACTGTACCCAGTTTTCTTTTGGGGAGCATCCTGCTCCCCTTCTCAGTCCTGTGGGCACATATTCTAGGACTAACAGAATCAGGACATTCTATCTTCCTGGTCACAGTAATTGGTTCAAGGATGGGCACTTTAAGTGTCCCGGGAACTTTTCTTGAGGCTGCCAGAAAAAAGTATTCTATTCTCAAAGGGCACTGGGGCTGGAGGACAGTATAGACGTGGAGATGTCTGAGTTCTTATTCATGCCACTATGGGAGCACCCAAAGGGAAAGAGGGGTGAGAAGAGCGCAAGGGGAAGCTGGTACCTGGATCAGCCACACCTGTCTCCAGATTTTCAGCTTGAGAGACTACTCTTCCTATTCTTTTGTCAAAATCAGAGTCTGGTGTTTGTCACTTGTATTGGAAAACATCTGACTTATTCAGGGGGTACCTATTCATAGGTGAAAACATATGAAAAGTTGCTGAGTAGATCAAAGGAGAAAATGAAGTAAGTAGGATGTTTTTCCAAGCTGTACATGGCTAAATGGCAGTAAGTTATTAACAAGGCTCTAAACAGGGACATGTATTCAATGAACGGGGTGAGTCAGACCATTTCTATCTGAAATGCTCCAGACAACAGAATTGTACAGCCCTTGCCTGAGAACTGAAGAGCTGTTTGGAAGTATAAATTCCTGCCTTCTGAATTTCAATTTGCAGGGTTCAGGTTTCAAGGAATGAGGTGCTTTTTGCATCAGGCATAACTGATTCTTATACAGTTTGTTACAAGGTTGCTCATTTTGTAAGAGGCCATAGGACACAGAGGAGAGATATCTTGTTTTGCTCTGAGTCTGATTCTGTCACCTGCCTGGGGCTGGATTAGATTTTCTCTTGGGAACTCTTGGCTGAGACTCACTAGGGTCCTGCAATTCCCAGACTTCATTCTGGGACAGGAAAAGGCTGCTCATATTAAAGTCTGAAACATCTATTTGTTCCTGAATTTTTCCGAGAAGCTACACATCAGAACCACAGTCCACACCAGAGACTCTTGTTAGAGTCTGGTGGATACTGATGGCTGACTGTCCCCATCTCCATTTCCAACTCCTTATCCCTTGCCTGCTGTCCTCCAAATTCCATTTCCCAACCTCCTTTGCCTCTGGATGATGCCATGTGACACAGTTCTGGTGGAAGAGATGTACCTTGTAACCTGCAGGGCTGCCTGTTCCCTCCCCACCCCTTCCTGCTTGGAACAGGGGTCTGAGGTCGATGTACGAGGATGCACCGCAGTACATTCTGGGATGGTGGAGCACAAAGATGGAAGGAGCCTGGATCCCTGAAGGCATGACTGAGCATGTCTGTGCTGCTTACCTCTGCACTGTCACTTGAGGAAAAGAGTCCTCTCTCCTTTCTTAGGTTTAAACCTCTATGTTTGGGAGTTTTGTTACATGCAACCGAATGCATTCTTTTTTTTTTTGGCAGTGCTGGGGATCGAGTCCATGGCCTTGTGCATGTTAGGTGAGCACTCTGCCACTGGGCCAAACCCCCAGCTCCCAGATGTGTTCCTGACACAGTAAGCTAGCACTTGCCTGCAACCATCTTCTCTTAAATTCTTTCTAGGGGTCTAGAACATTTCCTGCCCTCACACCTCAGAAGACCATAATGACAGAATTAATTATATAATTCTTAATTACAATTATTCCAACAGTAATGATCACTTCCTCAATGCCTCCTGACAACTAGGAACTAGATTAAGTGAATCTTATCCTCACAATCATCTACTATTATTATCCTCATTCTCAGATGATGAAACTGAGGCTCAGAAATGACAAATAACTCGCTTCAAGCCACTCAGCTAGAACGCTGAATCTGCGCTCTGAACCTACGCCTGCCTGACTCCAGAATCTGCTCTTCACCTTGAGCAGGTCTAGTTCAACAGACTGATCTAACAAGTAGGGAAACTGAGGTCCAGGAGGGAGAGTAACTTGACAAAGGCCACACAGTGACTTCAGGGGGTCCTGCTACAAGAAGTTAGGCCTTCTGGGTCTTTGTTCCAGGGCTCTTCTGTGACAACCTGCTGCTTAGCAAACGATGGGACCTGAAGTCCAGGCTGACGTCTGGGGGCTGCTGGGAGCTTCTGAAGGTTCTAAGCAGAGTTAGGAGAGTATTCCACCTGCTGAAGGAGGGCCGTGGAAAGCTTTTCTTCCTTTAACTATGGCAGAAGGAGAGGGCGGAAGGGATTGACATTTTACAACCCCAGTAACCTCTTGAGCAATTACTGTTCCTGAGCCAGACAGTTGCTCTCTCCCTGGGCTCCTCCGTCATAGGCAGCTGGGCCTCCTGATCCCAGGAGCTGATGTCTGATGCTCTGCAGATTACTCTGATGGCGGGGAGTGGGAGGATACCAGTGGCATGAGCACTCAGCCACCCTGTGCCAATCCGATGGCGACAGCTGCCTAGTGTTGAGGTCTGTAGGACAGGGGACCCTGCAGTGGAAACTCCCCAGATGAGCTTGGGGACTCTCCACTTTCCAACATCTCACTTGTTTATCTTTCTTCTTGGCCTGCTGTCTCCAGGATTTGAGTGTTTGTTTTAAAGACACAGGACTGAAGATCCAAGAGAACCAGCCACGGGGTGTAGCAGGTAGTTGATTAAGCTTGTAATGTTGAAATCAAACAGATCAGGGCTCAAATCCCTTCTCCACCACCTAATAGACTGTGGCCTTTAGCAAGTCAGTTGGTTTTCCTGTTTATACAAATAGGAACCAGAAGAAAAGCTACCTCATGGGACTGAGGTAGATGACGTACCCCAAAGCCTCAGTATCTTAAGTGCTGTCTAGAAAGCGGTCCAGCTGTAAGTCACTCCCTCTGCATGATCTAGGGAAATCTTTGAGGCCTGAGTTTTCCCTTTCACATAAACTAGCATGGAGACTAAGCAGGTAAAGAGAACTTTCCATGGAACCTTCCTGCTCAGGAAGGGAAAGTAGGGGAGAGGCAGTAAAGAACCCACACTGAGCTCCCACTGACAGCTGGGGATGCTCATACAGACTATCTCATGTCATCCTCACAATGACCCCTTATGAAGACAGAATCATTAACCCCACTTTACAGATGGGGAAGCTGAGGCCCACAAAGGGCAGTTGGTTGGCTGTTGAATGAGAGCTGGGGATGGGGGCTTGGGGCTGGAATTTGAAGAGTTGTTGGGTTGATTCCAGAGCGTTGCTGCCTGACTGTGAACCTGCCCATAGAGGTGGGGCTGGGTGGGGCCGGGTCCCTGAGTGATTCAGGTAGGAGTCAGCTCTGGATTTCTAAACAGTGGGTGGGGCCCAGCAGCAGTAGGCAGGGGGATTGCAGAGACAGAAACCTCACCTTTTGTTACCAATGGGGTATAGGGAAGGGGTTCCTGCTGACTTGACTGGGAGGAGTTCAGGGCCTGGGCTGAGCTCAACCTGTGGGACTCTAGGAACCGCTGATCAATGTGCCCAACTGAGGAAGGCAGAGTCACCGAGGCAGGCACCAACACTTTCAAAGGTTGTCACAGTAGAAGGATGGGTTGGTAGTCACCTGGATGAACTGGCCCTGGACCGCTCTCTCACTTACAGAAGGTCTACATTTAATGATTTGCCAGAGCAACAACATCACTGGAGGTTTCCATCTGCAGACACTGTGCTTGGCCTTGGCCTTGAGAATGACCAAGACACTTAGAATCCAGTAAGGAGGAGAGAGGGGTGACCCAGGCAGCCCTGCTGTGACTGGGGAAGGCACAGGAGCTGCCTAAGGGAGAGAACAGGGGGAGGGATTTCAGAGGAAGCTTTCCAAGGCCACTGGAGCAGACCGGAGAACTCACCACCGTAGGCTCAGCAAACCCCCTGACCATTCAGGCTATAGGGTTTGGAGCAGAGGGGCTGGGAAAGGCGACCTTGTGTGGTGGCCCCTCTCCCAGGGCTGGGACAAGGGCAAGCTCAGACATTTCCCCTGTGACTTCAGCTGCATGCTGGACCCCTCCCATGAGGTGCACCAAACCCAAACTCCATCTAGCCCAGCTGACTCCCCTTCCGTCTCCAACAGCAAGCCAGAAGCCTGGGTTCCCTCACCATCTCTTCCCTAAGCTCCAGTGCCAGCTGGGCAGTGAGCCCTGGAACTTTGGCCACCATTTCACCTGTCCTCCTATTCCATGCTTCTGTCCAGCCCGTCACTGGAGGACGGCACTGCACTGTGTCCTCTCTCTTGGCCTCCCCGTCGGTGCGTCCATCTTGAGACCTGCAGTGTTGGTCACCAAGCCTGGTCATTCACTTCCTGCTGGAACTGGACATGTCCTCAGAAACAATCTGATCTGGTCATCCTGCTGTGCAAATGGGAAACAGAGCCCCAGAGAAGCCCAGAGTTTTGTCTGAGGTTATAGCGTGGAAAAAGTGAGACTTGAACTCAATTCTCCCGATTTAAGGTGCTTCCCCTGTTTCCAGGGTCACACAGTGTTTGTTGTTCTGAGTACAGGCTGGGGGGCTTGGGAGTAAGGTGCTGGCAGGAGGTACAAGCATGGTAAGTCGCTGGGCCCAGGGCACACAGGGAGGGAGAGCCTGGGAATGGAGGATGGAACCCCATTGCAGCTCCTCTCATTTTTCACCACCAGAAAGTCTACTTTTCTCTGGGCAATTGGACCCCAAATCTCCACCTTGACCCCATCCCTCTTGCTAATAATCCCATGGCTCATGTCTTCTTGCCTGTCTAGGTAGTTATCAAGGGGCCTGCATCTGGTGTGGTGGGAAGGCTAAAGCTGGCCCCAGCACCCTCAGGGGCCCAGTCCCTCCCCAAGTCTGCCCTGGCTTGCTCTGTCTCCCCGGGGCAGCTGGCGTGGGTCCCAGCAGAGCATGGGAACAGCTCTGGCATGAAGGGAGGAGGGGCACCCAGCAGGTCTCACCTCTCCCTCCTGGCATGGTTCCCACCTGGCACCCAGAGATGTCTGGGAGCTGGCACAAGGATCTCGGATCCTTCTGCCAGGCCTTCTCACCGTGATGCCCACAGAGTGGTGGGGTGTGCTGGGATAACGGAGGAAGAGGAACTGAGGGTGTGCACTGTGACCTTGGCCCTGTTCCTTGTCCCTCCTAGGTTCTGTCTACCCAGCTGTGAAAAGGAGGATCCAGATGCTGGGATTCTGTAAAGTGTCCAGCTAGAGCATCAGACCTGGCCCTGAAATTTGAGTTAGGAAATCTTTGGGGGAAAAAGAGAGAGAAATAAAGAAGCCTCTTGCTACCTGAGCACCTACTGCATGCCAGCTCCAAGGTATTGAAGCGTACAAAACACTTATGGGATGTTTTTGTTGTTATGCCCATTTTATAGATGAGAATACTGAGGACCAGCAACAGTTAGTACCTTGTCCAAGGTAACACAGCTAGTAGGCTGTAAAGTCTGGACTTAAACTCGGGTCTAGACTTGAATACTTGCTTTGATTCTTGTGGAGGAGACAATGCCCACAGAATGCCCCAGAGAGTAGAGTCCGGCCCATGGGGAAAGTATATCCTCCCTGTTGGACCTGGGACCTGTCTGAGGGTTGGTGAGAGTCCCATCCAGGGAAACACGTGCAGGCTGGACTGTTCAGCCTCAGTTCTGCCCCCGGCCCCGGCTGTCCTGAGCTTTGCCCATGGTCCCTGATCCTCAGTTTCCTATTTACTAAATGAACGCATTTCTGGCACCGACTGGCTTTAAAAGGCCAAGCGCCTTGAGGGTCTCAGGTGAAAAGCCGCCTTAGCGACAGTCATACAATAATTAATAAAATGTTTTGGCTGGGACTGGAGCAGAGGAAGTAAGCGGCCGCGGCCCGAGGTGACAGCTGGAGGGAGGGGCGGGGCGGAGCCCCGGGATGGGTGGGGAGGGGGCGGGCCGGGTGGCGGAGCTGGGGCAGTGTGAGGACGCACCCGCAGTCGGCCGTCCGCTCGCGCGCCCGCAGCTGCCCCGCGCCATGAGCCGTGAGTCGGACCCCGCTTTCCCGTGCGTCCTCGCGGCCTCCCGGCGGAGCCTTGAACGCCAGGCTCAGCCCCTGTCTCTCTCCTCTGCAGGGAGGAGTCTCTCGCTCCGGTTTCCGCTGCTCCTGCTCCTGTTCCCGCCGTCTCCGGTCCTGCCGGCGGACCCTGGGGCGCCCGCACCGGGTAGGCGGCGCCCTCCGCGCCCACGGGGAGCGCCCGGTGCTGCGCCCCTGGCTTGCTCCAAGCCCCTCGTCTCCCCTCCAGCGGGCACAGCTTCCCCTTTCTGGGCAGCGCCTGCGAAAGCGGAGGGGGCCGAGTCCGTTGGTGGGAAGGAGACCCCCGGGGATGTGGCCATGGCTGGGGGACTACCAGGCTCTTTTCGCGGGACAGGGGATGGTAGGCAGGAAATCGTGCCGGCGGCAGAGGACAGGGACAGAGCAGGGACAGCTCCTCTCCAGACCCTTTACCTGTTCTGGGCCCCAGCTGTGCAAAAGCCTGCTCCCCCAGCTAGCCCGCTGTTTCCTGCAGGGGCCTCTTTTGCAGGAAGCGCTGAGGCAAAAGCTGGCGGACCAACCAGTTCCCTTTCTGCAGCCTCTAATTTTCTGGGAAATTATCCTAATTCCCAGCCCCTGTAGAGAAGGTGTCCCCTGGTGAAGACCCCACTATATCAGCCATTTCCAGAGGATGGGAGGTGGACATTCATTTACAGAGCCAGGATTCTCTTCCCGGGGTTTAATCCTCCCTCAACTATGAGGTCTCCATTGAGCAGATGAGAAAACTGAAGCTTAGTAGGTGCAGACACTCCCAGGCTCACATAGTACATGGCGGGTCAGGATTTGAACACAGGACTCTCTGACTCCAGGCACTCTGCAAAGTCTTTGCACAGAAAGCTCCCCTTACCGGCTGCTGGCAGTGGGCCCCTGAACTCTTGATTTTATCACCAAGAACTATGGGGAAAGTCAAGTTCTATGCAGTTCCATCCCTCCCTCCCACAGGCATGAGCCAGGTGAAGGAATTCACTTCTCATCCAGCCAGTCTTCCTCCTCCAGCTTATACTGTGTGTGTGTGTGTGTGTGTGTGTGTGTACCTTTGCACACTTGGAATGCAGCTACCCACACCACCTGCCTGGCCCATCCTTCTCTGAGTTCCCATTTCCTGTATGTAAAATGGGACTAAGAAAGGACTGGAAAGGAGGGGGGTGGTCTTGCTTTCTGCCCCGATGCTTTAGGAACTTGGTGCTCAGAGGAGAGAAGAACGGTTTCTACATGGGCTGTGAGTTGGACCAGGTCTCTGGTTGAGTCGGTGGCATTGGGGAAGCCAAGGAAAGGATGGAGGCTCTAGGAAAGGATTTGGGTCAGCAAAAACCTGGTTTGTGGAAAGAGGAGAAGGAAGATCCATGTGGCCAGCACTTTACAGTTTACAAAGGCTTGCTGTGGGCATCAACTTCTGTGGTATCCACAACAGAACCGCCAGGGAGATGTGTTTGGCTCATTCTACGGAAGAGGGACTGGAGGTCCAGAGTGGTGAGCCCACTCGTCTGAGGCCCCACAGTGAGCTGGCAGAGCAGCAGCCTGACCAGGCTGTCTCCACGATCTATTTTGCTAGTGCCCAGATGAGCCCAGTCCTTTCTCTAAGGCCCCATCTGACCCCATCCAGGCCTCTGGGTCCAGCCTCTTTCTTTGCTTGTGCCTGTTGTGGGGGATGAGATGGAGTCCATCTTGAGGGGCAAGGCTGTGCCAGAGGATCCCTAGTGCTCGAGTTTATCCCTGTCCACTCCTGGATTTTGCTTGGTATCATCTTCCTTGCTAGGACAGAGCACTGATGACCAGAGATGCACAAGAAGCCACAGCCTGAGCCACATATGTATGTATAGTTTTAACTTTTTCTACCTGTTAATCATAAGCGTTTCAACAGAATTGCTCTCTTCATTCCTGAGGGCTTACTTCCGTCAGTCTTTGGCTGGGGCTGGGAGACATAGGCTGGAGGAGTGCACAGTCTGATGGGAGAGACAAATGCTAACAGCGGTTTATCCAGGGGATCAAGGGCCATGGCTTAGGAAAGCAAGAGGTGGGGCTTAAGAGGTCAGGGGAGGGAGTAGTTGCCTCTCAGTGTGAGGAATTGAGGAAGGCTTCTTGGAGGTGGTGACATTTGAACTGGACTTTGAAGGAGGTGGCAGGTGGGAGAGACACCAGGACTACGGTGAAGCACTACAAAGGTCTTTGTGGTAGAAGCAGTGGCGTGAGCCAAGGTGCAAGGAACTGAGCAGTGAGAGGTGGACGGGAGAGGAGGGAGCCATAGGACCTGAGGCAGGTGCTAGATGACAGGGCCTACAGATGCAGGATGAGAAGCTGGGACCAGGGCTGAGGGTCATTGGGAGTGAGAGAAACAGGATGGATGAGTGACTTGAGGCAGGACTGGAGGCCCAGGAACCCAGTCAGAGGGCAAAGAAACCCAGCAAGGCTCAAGGAAAGAGTGGTTGGCCGATGGGGTGCAGGGCAGGAGGTTTGGATGCCCTGTGAGTAAATTCAAGCCCAAGCTACCCGGGCATCTGCCCCAGGAAGTTGAAGTCTGTGGCTTTCTAACCCCAGAGGAGGTCAAAGGAGACAAGAAATGAGAAGACCAGGCTGCAGACTTACCCAAGAGGGCAGGGGTCCACAGGGAGTGTAGCTTCTGCTCTATGTAGGGGAAGAGATGGGGCCCAGCTTGGGGTCGGGGGGAAGGCTGTGTCAGGGGGGCTTTGTAATACTCAATTTCATTCCCTCCAGCTCCCGAGTTTGGCTTTGTGACCTCTTCCTAGGTAGGGATAGATCGGGCACGACCTGATACTCGAGCTGTGTGTCAGGTGGGGCAGCCAGGGCCAGCTAACCTTGGCATGTGGGGTGGGGACCCAGCCTGTGCTGGCTCTCCCTCTGCCTGCAGCCTGCTGCTCCCAATCTCCAGTGCCAGCTGGGCCTGTGGGCAGGAGGGGCTTCCTCTCTAGCGGGGCTCCTCCAGCTGCCGGCGAGGCTGTGAGGGCCTCGAGCTGCCAGCCCAGCGAGGTGTAGGGCTGGCCCAGGCCTGGCCACTTGGGGCCAGTTTTTCCCTTTGGCTGTCAGGCCCGTGGATTTCTCTAAATATTATTCTTAGGGGATTTGGGTGCAGCCTCTTCTCTTGCTGCCTGCCGCCTCCACATCCTGGAGGACTTGGTGTTCCCTGGCTGTGCCTGTCTCCTAGTCACGCTCAGCCCTGTGTCCAGAGCCCCAACTCTTGGGCTGGGGGCATTTTCTTGCCGAAATCCTCGGAAGGGCTCTGGAGCCAGGTGGTCCTGGACAGTGGTTGTCTGCGGGAACATAGCCCGGCTTGGCCTGCAGGCCCGTGTGTCTATGGGCAGCCTCAGGGTCTCCGCCCTCAGCGAGAGTAGGCTGTAGAATTCTCTGCTGATGGGACGTGGAGATGACATTGATGAGAGTGGAGAGAGCTAGACTGACTCCACCTACGTGTGTGTGTCTGTGGGGTGTCAGGGAAGGCTGCCTTTGAGCTGCCTGCTCCATAAGGCCCTGAGTGTTCAAGGGACTTGAAGGTCACACAGGGCACACAGCCAGCAAGAATAGTAGCTTTCTAATTTACCTTTCCTGTATACCTATGTGGTATACCTGGCCTGTGCTGGGTGAGGGAGATTCAAGGTGAACTAGACTAGTGCCTCACCTCCCCACTTGGAGACCTTGATGGGGGGGTGTCCTATATTGAGCACAGAGCTGGATTGGAAGGAAAACATGCAGGATTGAAGCTAGACTCAAGGAAGTCTTCCGTATGAATAAGTTCTGGAGGTCTGGTTGCATCAGGAGATGGCGATCACTGGGGTCTTGGTTTTGCACATTCAGGATTTTCAAGGTTTATCTTGAAGGAACAGGGACGAACCTACCTCCCAGCTTGTGGATCCAAGTGACTCTCCTTTCCCTTTCCTCCCCAGATCTAGACCTGGGCACCTCCAGGAGTGGGAGGGGAGGTAAGGGAAGAGAAAGGTCTTCAAGCCTTGGCTCTGCTACTTGGAAGCCAAGGGGCTCCGGCAGGTCTCCAGCCTCCTCTGGGCCTGTGTTCCTCATTGTGCAATGGGGAGGCCTCCCCGCTCCTAGGGAGTGCTGGGAAGATAAATGGGTGTAGCAATGTAAGGTCATAGACTTGCTCAGCTACAGCCCTGGCTTCCCAGCCCTGCGGTGACAGTCCAGCTGTGGTCAAGCAGCACCAGTCTCCTCCCTGACACCCTGGGGCTCAAGGGCTGTTGTCTTCACTGGGCAGGAGTTTTCTTGCCTGGGGAAGCTGGTGTTCATGGAAACAGCTTGGGGAGGAGAAAGGAGAGCTGGGGTGGGGAAGGAGGGAGGGGTCCTCCTGGCAGGGGCGGGACCTTGTGTGGGCAGCCACTGAAGGTCCTGAGCGCCCAGGAGGAGCAGAACTGGGGGCACAGCAGGAGGCCTTGCACAGCAGGAGCCTCAGAGGGTAGGCTTCAAGGGTGAAGGCTAACCTGGGAGTGGGCCAGTCTCCTCATGTCCTTTTATTAATTCCACAGATATTTGTTAAGCTCTGGCCACCTCATCTGGCTCCCTGAGTGACCGGATCCCCCTAGTTCCTGGGCTGAGCCTAGGCTGTGTGCCCAGCCTGGGTGGGGAGGAGGACCCTGGGGAAGGTGTGGCCCCCTCTTTTGGAAGCTTGTGGTGGAGACCAGCCAGGAGGAGGGAGGGTGGGAGGAGTCAGAGTGGGGACATTGGGGGGAGCTTTGGGGGACAGGGTGAGGGCTCCCAGGGAGGGTCCAGTTGATGGGGAAGAGACTTCTGGAGGGTGAAGACCTGGGTGAGGATGGAGAAGCCTTTGGTTGTTGGGTGGTGAGGGAGGGGCTGCGGCAGCATGCTTGAGTTTCAGGACCCTGTTGAGAACCCTGCTGTGGTGGAAATGGGGACTTGGAGCCCGGGGAGGCTTGGCCTTAGCCCCATGTCCCCTGAGTGAAAGGACTGGACCTCTGGTGCTAGAGAGCCTTGCTATCACTGGGAGCTGGGCAGTGGGGAGCTTCAGGGGCTCCTGGGCAGGTGAATTGGGCAGGAGGGACCAAGGAGGAGAATCCCGGCAGGGAGGGGGACCAGACTCCTGAGCCAGCTGGAGTCCTGATCCTGAGCCCCTTTGGCCTTCCTGGGTCTGTGGCCATGGGAAGGGGAGGCCCCTTCCCTGGGTCCTGCCTGCCAGGTCTGCCTGTGGCAGCCTGATAAGGCCTTTCTGTCCAGCCTTCTTCCTCTAGGCCCCTTCCTCCTACACCCCCGCTGGCCACAGAGATGCCATTGTGAGGCTGCGGGGTGTCACTAGGGCTTAAGCAAAACGTTTTGCATGAGTCTTGCTATTTTTTCTTGTGTGTATGTGGGGGATGCTGGGGGCCCTCTCAGAAGGTGGTTTGGGGTGGGGGGCAGGCAGGAGGAAACTGCTGCCCAGGCTAAACCCCGTGCTGTGAAGAGAGGCTATGGAGACTGGAGGGCCAGGACTTGCCCAAGGTAGTGCCCTTTGACCCTGGCACCCTGCGCCGACTGACCGTCTCACACCAGTTTGCTCTTACTCTTGCTACCCTCTTGGCCCCTGCTGATCAGTTGCACAAAGAGTAAGAGTTCCCTATACCATTGGCTTCGAGCCCAGTTAAAGAAGTGTCTGCAGAAGGGTTTCTGGTATTTTCTGCAGAAGGCCAGGAAAGGAGCCACCTGCCAGGAGCCAGGAGTCCAGGGTCTACCTGGTTCTGCTGTGTGTCCTTGGCCAAGTCTCCACCTCTCTCTCAGCCTTGGTTTCTCCTGCTGAGCAGGCAGGGGGGACTCTGTGAGGCAGGGGGGTGGGGTGGACCTGAATAAGCCTCAAGAGTCTAACTTTGCCACTAAAGAAGCACTGAGGTGGTATAGATTTGAGCAAGGTCAGGGTGGGTGGCCAGAGGGATCTGGCTTAGATGAAGGGAGGAACTTGGGGGTTTCTCCAGGAGGAAGGAGGCGGCTACCGAGCTCTACTCACTCTCTCTGGAGACTTCGCTGGCCATGTCTCTCCTGTTCCCTTGGTCCACGACCTTCCTCAGGATCTTAGAGTGCAGACAGGACCCTGACAGGTCAAGACTAGGCCTCTCAGGAATGGGGGCTGAGGCCTTTGGGGCATTGGAGTTTCCCTTCTCTCTCCTGTGCACACTGTGTCCCCAGGGTCTGAAAAACTTCTTTCCTTGGACTTGCTGTCCAGCCAGCGGGGGTGGTGGGGGAGTGAAGGGGAAGGCATGGTCTGGTGTGACCGTTGTCTGCTGTCCTCTCTGGCTTTCCATTTTTCTGGCCTCAGTTTCCCCTTCTTCAAAGTAAGCATTGTGATGGCAGATCTCATTTTTCTAGTGTCCAGGTGCTCAGAAATTGGGGGCTAGTTGGGAAGAACACCCCCATCTCTGTCCCCTTTCTGAACCCTACAAACCCCGCTGTTGGTGCTGGGCTCTGACTCGGCAGGAAGTGATTGCTCCCTGAGCCTGTGGCCACAGCCTCTTATCAGCTATTTCCTAGCCTTGGCAACAAAGCTGGGGGTCTGGACTCTTCCTCTCCCCCTTTGGTGGAAGCAGGGAGGAAGAGGGGACTATCCCTTGGGACCCAGTGTGGGCTGCAGCTGGGCCTGGGAATGGCAGAGTGGGGATTTATGCTCCTGGTAGTGGGAACTGGGGGGAGGGCACCTTAGGGGACGCTCAGCGTCCACAGAGAGGGGCTACCCCTGATTTAGGACAGAGCTGCAAGCCAACTCCATTCCTCGGGCCCCTCACTCCCCCTTAGGGCTGGATGGGTCAGGAGACCCCACATGGTCTTTGACACGTGTTTCTCACCCACAGTGAACCCCTGTTGTTACTATCCGTGTCAGAACCAGGGTGTCTGTGTCCGCTTCGGCCTGGACCACTACCAGTGTGACTGTACCCGCACCGGCTATTCCGGCCCCAACTGCACCATCCGTGAGCCAGGCCCCCACCCCCACCCCTCCTCTCCTCAGCTTTCTTCTGCCCCTGGACCCTCCTCCCAGACCCCATTTCCTGTCCTCATCTCTGTCCATGGCCACCTTCTCCTTCCTTGCCTGGCTCTACCCTCTCGCTGGCTTCTACATGAGCTTTTGCTCCTGGTCTACCCACACTCCTGGGTTCTGGCTCTGTGGGAATTCTTTACCCCTCCCTGGCCCTGGCCCCTGGCCCCACATCTGGTTTTGGCTCTGTCATGTCTCCATCTTTACCCCTGTCCCACCAGTACTACTCTGTTCCCTCCGGGCCCTCATTCCCAGTCCCCACCTGCCACCTGGCTACCTCTGGTTCTGCCGGCAAGGCTGACTGACTGGCTCCCCCCACCCCTGCAGCTGGACTCTGGACCTGGCTCCGGAATTCCTTGCGGCCCAGCCCCACTTTTGTCCACTTCCTGCTCACGCACGGGCGCTGGCTCTGGGAATTTGTCAATGCCACCTTCATCCGAGACACGCTCATGCGCCTGGTACTCACAGGTGGGTGTGGGGCAGGGCCTCCCTAATCGGAGGAGCAAGAACTCCTGCCAGTTCTTGGGATTCTTGGCATCTGATAAAGGCAGCGGGTGGGGAGACTCTACAATGCCAGAGAAAACAAGCCCCAACCCAAGAGGAGGAGGGAAGGGGATACAGCTGGGGTGTGAACACTGTTGTCACCATTATTTTCACCCTGCAGTGCGGTCCAACCTTATCCCCAGCCCTCCCACATACAACATAGCATACAACTACATCAGCTGGGAGTCCTTCTCCAATGTGAGCTATTACACCCAAATTCTGCCCTCTGTGCCCCAAGACTGCCCAACGCCGATGGGGACCAAAGGTAATGGGAAGGGGTGAGGAGCTGTACCTGGGGATTGTATGGGGTGCTCAGTTCTCCTCGTTGGGAAAATGGAGGTAGAAGAGCAATTATTGACCCATTTCGCTGATGGGTAGACCAAGGCAAGACAGCTGACACATCCAGAACCAGGGATGAGGACAGGAAAGGATAGCAAAGGGTTAGGCCTGAGGTCACCTAAAAAATGTCAGAGGCAGAGAGAGACCAATGTTTCCCTATTTCCAGGGTACCTCTCTGCCTAAACCTTATCTACTGATGAGGGGGACTCTGCTGGGGTAGGGGTGACTTGATGAGGAAATGTGGGGAGGAGTGAGTGGGGTGTTGTGTTGGGTCCTAACTTTGTGTTGGTTCTTTACTAATGTAAATCATTTTCCTTGCTTTACCAGGGTAAAGTTCAAATAAGGTTAGGGTTTTTCTTTAGTTGTCCAAGACCCAGTTGGCCTCATTGGCAAAGGTTTTCCTTCTAAGACCTTCTTCTCACTCCACCCTTAATGATCCAGAAGCCTGGGGGTTACTCAGTTCAGAGTTATTCAGTTCAATTCCGCTTCAAGAACTAGAAAAGGAGAGAGGCTCATCATTCCACCACTGCTGTTGCTCCAGTTCCCACCACATGGTGTCGCTGCTGAAGCTGTTTCTGTGCAGCCTGGTGGTTGTACTTTTGCAGGTTTCAAGCCTTGCATAGATATTGAAGTCCTGACTTGGGTCTCCATGGCTTTCATGCACATGGTTAGCTACCATTCCCAAAGCATAACTTATTCTCCCAGCACAGTTGGGTCTTGCCAACACTGCTGGAATCAATTTTTGCCCATTGTCAATGAGTGAGGATTCCAAATTATGGGTCATGAACCACTCCCTCTAACTTTCCTTTTGGTGAGCTTCGTTTGGGGTACTTGATATCTCTTTCTGTCAGAGAAATCCAGCTGGCTATGTCAATTCAAAGAGTTTCCATTTTCTGTAATCTTCAACATTGAGTCTTATATGAGGTGTGGTGAAGGGACACCTTTATCAGAACATTAAAAAAAAAAAAAAAAGAAAGAAAACCAAAAAACTATTATTCCTTTCTGTGAGGGGGATTTGGTGCCAACTCATAATTAAGGACTCTCAGTATGTATTCTCATAATGACAGGCACCTGCTTCATGATGATTTTTTTAAGCTTCAGACAGAAAATCTGGCATCATTTAAATTGGTTGGCAAACTAAAAAGCCTGCCGACCAAATCCAGCCTACCCTCTGTTTTTGTAAATAAAGTTTTATTGGAACACAGTCACATTCATTTGTCTGTGTGTTATCTTTGGCTGCTTCCCTGCTATTTGGTTTCCTACAAAACTGAATAGATGAGACAGAGACCAGGTGGTCTGTGAAGCCTGAATTTTTTTTTTGTTTTAAAGTTTGCTGACTCTTGGTCAAAAAGATTCAACCTCGCTAGTTCTCTGTCATGATTACATCATCTTAGGAAGTTCCTCAAATCCACTTACAAAATAGGTATCATTTGCCCTATTTTACAGATGAAGAAATTGAGGTTCAGAGAAATGAGATGATTTATCTATGTTCACATAGTAAGAAAGTGGCATTACCAGTTGCAAACACAGGACACCTCTCTCCAGGGCCAGGAATTGAGTCCTGTGTATGGAGGGGGGTGGTTAATTTTTCATTATGGAAAAATTTCAAATATATACACAAAAGTCAAGAAGAAAGTATAATGAACTATGTACCCATTCCCTAGTTTCAATACTACAGCTTTCCAAACATATTGCATCTATTCCCTCTTAGTTTTCATTGAAGTATTTAATTTTTATTTAAAGCAGTTTCCAGATATCAGTTTCAAATATCACCCATAAATACTTCTATGTCTTTTGACAGAGAGGGTACAGGGACTGCTGTGGGTGGGGAGGTGGTCCAGAGGAGGCTGCTCTGGGTGTCCTGCTTGGGCCAGTTTGCTTGGTGAGCCCAGAAATCCCTAGGTCAAGAAGACCCAGACAGGATCCGGGCAGCTATATTTCCTACCTCTGCAACCAGGGAAGAAGCAGCTGCCAGATGCCCAGCTCCTGGGCCACCGCTTCCTGCTCAGGAGGAAGTTTATCCCTGACCCCCAAGGCACCAACCTCATGTTTGCCTTCTTTGCACAACACTTCACCCACCAGTTCTTCAAAACTTCTGGCAAAATGGGTCCTGGCTTCACCAAGGCCTTGGGCCATGGGGTGAGTATGTAAGAGGGGCTCAGGACTGCTGTGAACCTATCCTGGTACCTGCAGGTCATTACTGGTGGGGCAGGACTCAGGTGATGTGAGTGGACCTCTCTCTGTCCTCAGGTAGACCTGGGCCACATTTATGGAGACAATCTGGAACGCCAGTATCACCTGCGGCTCTTTAAGGATGGGAAACTCAAGTACCAGGTAGTGCTGGGCCTGGGGGTGGGGCGGGGGGAAGGGTCTCCCATGGTCTTCCTGGCACAAATTACTGTTGGGAAGGGTGAGTCATGTCCACAGAGGGCCAGCCATGGGAGCTGGAGATGTGTGTTAGGAGAAGAGACAGTAAGTAAACCCTGGGAAGGAGTGCCAGTCACGCAAACCAAATGAGGAACATTCCTGGCACCCTGTGTCCTGCTGGGAGGGGTTTGGTTGTCTGTCTCAAACATTTGTAGTTTGCATTCATTCATTTAATTTTTCCACAATATTAATTGGGCACCATGATGTGCCTTGCACAAGTGATTGAGCAGTCCTGTCATCAGGGAACCTCAACCTGTCAGGGGCCACAGACATGAATGCTAGGAGGTGAGTTCCATGAGGACTTCCCGTCTAAACTAGCAATGTCCTACAGAAACATAATGTGAGCCACATAGGTAATTTAAATTTTCTAGTTGCCCCATGAAAAAGAAGCAGGTGTAATAGATTTTAATAATATATTTACTTGATATGGTATTTCTGAATATTATCATTTCAACATGCAATCAATACAAAAATTATTAATAAAGTTCTCAGCCAGGCACAGTGGTACACATCTGTAATCCTAGGTACTCAGGAGGCTGAGGCAGGAAGATTGCAAGTTTGAGGTCACGCTAGGCAATACAGGGAGTGCCTGTCTCAAAATAAAATTTTAAAAAAGGTCTGGGGATGCAAAAGTGGCAGAGTACTTGCCTAACTTGCACAAGACCCTGGGTTCAACTCCTGGTATTGAAAAAAAATCTTACATTACTCCTTTCAAACTAAATCTTATAAAATCTGATGTATATTTATACTTGAAGAATATTTTAGTTTGGATGCTAAATTTTCACTGGTAATATCTGTATTTAGATTCTATAAAATTTATAGTTAAGTAGATTCACATAGCCAAATTGTTCTCAACATACCTAAAGATTTTACAATAGTTGCAGTATCAGTTTTAAAATTTAAATCTTAACTAGTAAAAATCTAAATAAAATTTAAATTGGTTCAGTTCTTCATTCATGCTAGCCAAATTTCTAGTACCTAAGATCTGCACATGGCTAGTGGCTACCATATTGGATTTTGTAAATCTAAATGAGCAAAAACCAAAGCAAAGTTTTGAATCTTTTGGACTAAGAACAGTAGTTGGCATATAGCAGTTCATCAGTGTGTATTTAATGAATGAATGAATTAATTAATAAAGAAACTGCCGTATAACCATTTACACTGGCGACAGCTGCCACTAAGGAGAAGCTGTGGGTGCTTCTAGAGTGTTCAGAGGCTGGGGAAGGCTTCCCTAGGAAGTTAGGAATAAAGAGAGAATTGCATAAAAGGGAGGAGGGATTAGGGAGGCCAAGAAGGGGTGAGGGCTTTCCAGGTAGAGGTTTAGTGTGTGCAAAGGCTTGGAGGCAGGAAGCAGCCTGGGTGACTTGGAGGGGATGTAAGATGTTTGCTGAACCCAGCAATCAAATGTAAGATTCCGAATGAGGGTGTTTATATCTGCAGGGGGCTGTACTAAGGATTTCTGATTTCTAAAATCAGAGAGAGGACTTGGAAGGGTTTCAAGCCTGTGAGGATATTAGATGTGAGTCTTTTAAAAGGTGGTGCTGACTTCAGTGTAGAGAATGGACTATGTGGGGTAAAGAGTGGACATAGGGAGCCCATTTAGGGAGTGGAATCTGGGAGGAAGATGAGGGTGGGTTGGACAAGGGTGGTGTTCGCAGAGTTGGCGTGCAGGAGCCTGATTTGAAGAGAGGTTCAGGAGGTAGACTTGACAGCCTTGGCAGCAGCTGAAGTGTGGGGGTGGGGACTTGGGTGCTGCGGATGCCCCGCCCCCAGGTTGCCAGGCAACTTCATCCCACAGGTGTTGGATGGGGAGATGTACCCGCCTTCAGTGGACCAGGCTCCGGTGTTGATGCACTACCCACGGGGCATCCCGCCCCAAAACCAGATGGCGGTGGGCCAGGAGGTGTTTGGGCTGCTTCCCGGGCTCATGCTCTATGCCACACTCTGGCTGCGCGAGCACAACCGTGTGTGTGACCTGCTGAAAGCCGAGCACCCAACCTGGGATGATGAACAGCTCTTCCAGACCACCCGTCTCATCCTCATAGGTGAGGCCTCTGAACAAGCCCTGCCCAGGATGGCCACCTGCTCAGCCCTGAGACACAGGGCCGGGGTTAGAATCCTGGCTCTTCTGCTTACCTGCCGGGAAACTGCTTGCAGGCTGCTCCAGGTCTGTGAGCCTCAGTCCTGGAATCTGTACTTGGGGGTGGATCATGGTTGAAAGGATCTGCAGAGTTGATGAATGGGATGCACCTAGTAGGTCTGCAGAGAATGGGTGACTGTGGTGTTTGATGATGAGCTGAACTGAGTGACACACAGCACATTTGATTAGCAGCCCCCCAGATGCACACTTGGTGTCCCCAGCACACACAGGGTCAAACCCCTGCTTGCCCAGCCTTCAGGCATCTTCCTGTTTCCTGCTCTGCATGTGTCTGCTTTTCTGGAGTTGGGCAGCTTCTAGGTGACTCAGGGACACGATATTTTTGTGTTCCCTACGGGGGCGAGTCTGCAACCTAAAATGTCAGAAGGCTTCTTGCCTGGGAGCTTAGCTCCTCACACCCCTGTCCAGACCATGGTCTCTCTGAGTCACCAGTAGCCAGCACTACTGGGCATGACTGGTCCCAATTATAGTGCCTAATTTACTGGAGCCTGGAAGGCAAGAACTGCCTCAAGAGGGTGGAGGGGCTGATTCCAAAGTCCCAGCCCTGAAGAGACCTTGAGCAGAGAGGGCAAGAGTAAGGCTGGAGGCCGCTCATCGCACTAGCTGGTTCTGAAGGCCAAAGGTGGGAATCCTAGGGCACTGCACATCCAGTGCTTCATGTAACTCCACAACAGTTAAACATTATTGGTTTGAACCAGATAAGATTACACTTGTGAAAATTAAGATTCAGAGAGATTAAATGAATTTTCCACTCAGCAGAGGGACACTTGAAATAGGTGTGATTCAATGAATATTGTTATCCTGAGATTAGTATACATTTTACAGATAAGGAAAGAGAGATTAAACCCATCTTCAGAGAGATTAACTATTTTGGCCTGAGTCTACAAATGGTGAAGTTAGGATTTGGACCCAGGTCTGCTCATTCCAAATTCTGTGGCTCCTGGTCAGTTTACTAAAATCCAATGTGTGTAATGGCTAATTGGTCAAAAGATTAGTTGATTTTCATATCTAATTGGCCAGTTTTCATTTTGTTATGGAATGTTCAATTTGCTTCTTCCCTGATATTTACTATGTAGCTGGTTCCTGAGAGGGAAAAGGAAAAAAAAATCTATCCATAAGAATTCTTATAGGGGCTGGGGATGTGGCTCAAGCGGTAGCGCGCTCGCCTCGCATGCGTGCGGCCCGGGTTCGATCCTCAGCACCACATACCAACAAAGATGTTGTGTCTGCCGAGAACTAAAAAATAAATATTAAAAATTCTCTCTCTCTCTCTCTCTCTCTCTCTCTCTCACTCTCTCTCCTCTCTCACTAAAAAAAAAAAAAAAAAAGAATTCTTATATATAAGAACCTATAAGAAATGAATGTATTTTTTTCAAACATAGTCAGGGAGAGGCTCACCTTCTGTCCTTAGGGACCCTCCTTTGGTTGCCGTAGCAGCTGTCGGGGGGGGGGTGTGTGTGTCTCTTTGAAGTCCCCTCCTCCATAGAGGGTGCCAGTATAGAGACTCCTCACTAAGTCAAACTCATCTACTCCAACCTATTTTAGTGGGATGTGGGAGGGTGGTCACCCACGAGTTGCAAAACCAAACCTTGGACACCTCCTTCGCATGTTCAGCTTACGTGGGACTAGAACTTCCCTTTGGGATGTGGGGGTCGTGGTGTTTCTGTCTTGGGACCTTGGTCAAACCTGAGAAATAGACAGTTCTATTTTCATATCCTGTTTCAAGGAGACAAAGTGGAAGTGGCCAAATAAAATTAGCAACAATAAGGAGACCAGAGCAAGCAGCACTTTTTGTGAGTGGGCATGCTTTGCCAGCCAGGTGTCTTGTCACTGTGCTCTGCTGACCCGATTTCTAATCCTCCCCTGTGCAGGGGAGACCATCAAGATTGTCATTGAGGATTATGTGCAGCATTTGAGTGGCTACTTCCTGCAGTTAAAGTTTGACCCAGAGCTGCTGTTCAGAGCCCAGTTCCAGTACCAAAACCGTATTGCCGTGGAATTCAACCAGCTCTACCACTGGCATCCGCTCATGCCCGACTCTTTCAAGGTGGGCTCCCAAGAATACACCTACGAGCAGTTCTTGTTCAATACCTCCATGCTGGTGGACTACGGGGTCGAGGCCCTGGTGGATGCCTTCTCTCGCCAGAAAGCTGGCCGGGTAAGCCTGGGAGCGGTGTGGGTGGGCTCAGGAGGGCTCTAGGCTCCATAGACCTGGGTTCAAATCCCAGTTCCTTCCCCTGTAAAGTGGGGGTGTTGTCACTTTAAAAGGATGGTTTATGGGAATTCCTTCATGAATTGTCTTGTTCATTTGTTCATTTGATAACACCAGACATTATTAATGCAGGTGCTGAGGATATACTGATGAACAAGACTGACGTGGGTCTTGGGTCCTTGTTCCTTTGGCATTTACACCTCAGAAAGGGATAATCATCCAATGACAATTCAACATTATTTGAGCACTTGCTGTATGTGAGGCAAGGTGCTCAGTGCTGTTCTGATGTTATTAGAATCATACTTGCAATTGAGGAACAGGACATCCAGGGTATAGTAACATGAGAAAAACCTTGCACATAGTAAGTGTTTTTTAGATCCACACTTCTGTCATGGACTGAACTCTATCTTCCCTCAAATTTGTACATTGGAATCCTAACCCCTCAAACTTCAGAATATTTGGAAATAATGTCTTCAAAGAGTTGATCAAGGCTAATGAGGAAATTAGGGTGGACCACAATCTAATATAATTGGTATTCTTCTAAGAAGAGATTGAGATTTGGACACACACAGGGGGAAGACTGTGAAGACGCAGGGTGAAGATGGCCTTCTGCAAGCCAAGCAGAAAGGCCTCAGGAAAAACCAGTCCCCCAACACTTCTGTCTTGGACTTCTAGCCTCCAAACCCTGAAGAAATAAATTTCTGTTGGTTGAGCCACTCAGATTAGAGTCACTCAGATTGTCTTGGTAGGAAGCTGTGGCACCATATAGACGTGGACTTCCTTCTGGGATTTCAACTGGAGTTAACACATGCTGCCACCAGCCTATGGTGGTTGGTTTATGGCCTCTGTTCTTTGTGGGGACACAGATGTGAATAGAGACAATAACCCCTGTGTGAGACTGTGTGGTTTCCAAAGAATTTATTAAGAATGACCTTGACGATGCACGTGAAAGACAAGACAAAAGGGCAACAGAAATGCACTGACTCTCAGGATATGCCAAAGAGCATGAGAAGTGATCAAATCTGGCTTTCCCCGAAAATCATCTCACAAGGCCACTCTCTGGGGGGTGACCGTGTGACCAGCGCTCCAACTGCTTTGCATCTTTTCTGTCATTTATTTTACCATAATCTATCAGGTAGATGCTTTTACCTTCCCCATTTTTGCATATGAGGAAACGCAAAGTTAGCTCAAATAACTGCCCAAGGTCCCTATGTTTGTCTGCTAGGACTGGCGTAACAAAGCCCCCCACAAACTGGGTGGCCTAAAACAACAGAAATGTATTCTTCCACTGTTCTGGAGACTAGAAATCTGAGATTGAGGTACCAATAGGGCCATGCTCTCTCTGAATGCTCTAGGGCACCATCAGTTCCATGCCTTTCCCTGAGTTTCCGGCGGTTGCTGACATCCTCAATGCTCCTTGGCTTGTAGGTCTATCAGTCCAATCCCTGTCTCTGTTGTCACCAGTGTTGTCCCTGTGTCTTTATTCTCATTTTACGAGGATACCGGAACATAGACTTATTGGATTAGGGCCCACCCTAATCAAGTATGATTTCCTTTTAACTTGATGATTACATCTGTAAACACTACAATCTCCACTTATCAGTGAGGGATACCTTCCAAGACTCTCACTGGATGTCTGAAACTTCAGATGGTACTGAACCCTATATACACTGTTTCTTCCTATATATACATACTTAAGATAATGTTTAGTTGATAAAATAGGCACAATAAGAGGTATATCATAATAGCTAATGATAAAATAGAATATCTGTAACTGTAATAAAAGTATGTGAATGTGGTCTTCTCTGTCTCTCAAAATATTTTATTGTACTGCACTCACCCTTCTGCAATGGATGAAGTGAGATGAATGACACAGCATATGATTCAGGGTTAGTTTTCTACAGAAGGGTTACTTGAACATAAGCACCCTGATATCGTGACAGTTGATCTGATAACCAAGAAGCTGTTAAGTGATTGACTAGCCAGGAGCTCAAAGTGTGGATATGCTGGACCAAGGGATGATTCACATCCTGGCAAGACTGAGTGGGGCTGAGCTAGATTTCATCATGCTACTTAGAACAGCACGCAATTTAAGACTTATGAACTGTTTATTTCTGGAATTTTCCATTAAATAGTTTTGGAGCAAAGCTGGGCAAGGAGGCAAATGTATTCCAAATAAGGTCCCATTCATAGGCACTGCAGGTTAGTACTTCAGTGCACCTTTTGGAGGGACAAAATTCAACCTACAACAGCATGACAACTTGTAAATGTTTGAGCTGGGATTGGTACCAGCCTCTGCTTCCTTTGTTCCAAGTCTGCTTTGCTTCAAGCTGTTTAGTTTCATTCAACTGTGTTTTTCTTTTTTCTTGCCCAATTATACTTGTTCTGTGGAAACAGACCTGTCTCTTTAGCATTCACATTGTCATTTCATCGGAGCCGTAGAGTTTTCTTTAGACCAATGCTCCTTAAATACTATAAATTGGAATCTTTTTCTGGAGACTTCTTTCCTTACCGCATCAGGTCATCTGGGCTTTGAACCTTATTTCTCTCCTTTTATACAGGATTATACCACATTGTTGATGTGACTCGAAGGAGTGGGGAACAGTGCAGCTTTTGAGAAACTGTAGAGGTCCACTTCAAAACTGAGGAAGCTGAGAATCTATCTGAAGGGCATAGCATGGCAGAGCTAGGCCAGACCCCCAGCATCATGATGGGCTGAACCAAGCTCTCTGTCCTCGCTTGGAAAGAACTCATGAGGTTCTTTCCTAAGGCCTTATGCAGGCTCCCAGAGGGTCTGGCATGACTCTCAGACCAACAGCTGCGCTTGTCTCTTGGCAGATCGGTGGGGGTAGGAACATAGACCACCACATTCTTCATGTGGCTGTGGATGTCATCAAGGAGTCTCGAGAGATGCGGCTGCAACCCTTCAATGAGTACCGCAAGAGGTTTGGCCTGAAGCCTTACACCTCCTTCCAGGAGCTCACAGGTGAGCAGCCATTTCCCAGCCATAGTCCCTGCCCTGGAGGGACTTGTGGTAAAGTGAGGGAGACATCAGGGAAACAGAACGGGACAACACAGGTGGCTAGCACTGTGGCTGTGGGCATAAGGGGTGGCAAACGACCCTACCTGAGGAGAGAAGGTGACTTCAGCTGGTTTGAAGGATGAATAGGAATTTTCCAGATGGAAAATAGAGGGAGGAGCATTTAGGCAGGAAGAGCAAGAGCAATTAGCAGGGTGCCCACCGGGTAGAACAGTTAAAGATGGGACTTGGTGGTGGGGTGTGCATTGGTGCCAAACTGTAGACTCTTGGATCTTGGATTTCATGCTAAAGATTTTAAGTTTTATTCTGCCTCAAGGTTCCTCAATACTCATTTATGGACAGCTGCATAAGAATCACTTAGAAATATTATTAAAATACCAAATTTGGCTGGGGTTGTAGCTCAGTGGTAGGGTGTGTCTTTAGCCTGCTCAAGGCCCTGGCTTCAATCCTCAAAACCAAAATAATCAAAACTTCACTTCTTGGGGCTGGGGTGGTGGCTCAGTGGTAGAGTGCTTGCCTAGCATGCATGAGGTGCTGAGGATCGATTGGCACTGGGTTCGATCCTCAGCACCACATAAAAACAAACTAATATATCCACCTAAACAACTAAAAGATACATAAATAAATAAATATTTAAAATAATTCACTTCTCAGATCCTCTTCCAGGGATTCTGGTGTTCCAGAATCTGCATGCATGTGTATATGCGCATGTTCTCTCTTTCTCTCTCACATACACACACACACACACACACACACACACACACACACACACCTTTTCCCCTAAGATTCTCAGATGTTGGAAACCCTTGTCACAGATGAGGAGGAACCACTGGAACAGGGTGTGACATGCCCCCTGTATAGTGCCTTATGGAGAACAGGAGGGAAGCCCCCTGCTGCCTTCCCTTGGTCACTGTCTGTGAACATGTGGGTCTCAGAGTGCATCCTGGGATCAGTGGATGAGTTCCCCATGATCCCAGAAAAGCAGTCTTTGTCATTCTTTAATCTCTCATGACAAATGGTCCAGAGGGCCACTGGATGTCTGTGTGAACTTGGACATGTTACATTGCACCCTTGAACTCTAGTATACAAAGGGGCTTGGGCTAAGATAAGGTCTTAAAATCTACCTGAGAAGGAAGCCACACAGACCACACACTCTCTATTGTAAAGACCAGGTATTTTGGGCCCATAGTTGGGGGATGAGTTGCTTGAGGTCACAAGCACTATGGTGACAGATCTAGGTCCCTAGACTCTCTCTTCAGTAGCCATTCCTTTCCTAAACTCCATCCAGGATGAGGGTCAATTTGTACTTTTCTTTCTGACCCTTTCCCCCAATTCCAGAGAGAACAGATTTTGTAGGGCATCTGCTCAATTGTTCAAATTTTGGAGTTTCCATTATCTCCAGAAAGAGATGGGCCTAGAAAGTTCCCTCCCAAGGTCAACCTCAGTGGCACTATGACTCTGACTCTGGCTTCTCCCCATTGTAGGAGAGAAGGAGATGGCAGCTGAGTTGGAGGAGCTGTACGGAGACATCGATGCTTTGGAATTCTACCCGGGGCTGCTGCTTGAAAAGTGCCTACCGAACTCCATTTTTGGGGAGAGTATGATAGAGTTTGGGGCTCCCTTTTCCCTTAAGGGTCTTCTAGGAAATCCCATCTGCTCTCCAGAGTACTGGAAACCAAGTACATTCGGTGGCGAGGTAGGCTTCAACATTGTCAACACGGCCACACTGAAGAAACTCGTCTGCCTCAACACCAAGACCTGTCCCTATGTGTCCTTCCAAGTGCCAAACTCCAGTCAGGACAATGGACATGTTGTAGAGCGACCATCCACAGAACTCTGAGAGGGACTAGGAAGCAGACTTTTGGAGGGTAGGGCTTTGTGCTTGTCATTCTAGAATGCTGAGGCTAGGATTGATATTCCAAAATGACGGTTTTGGGGTTTGGCATTTGAAGTGTTGGGGTTGACATGTAGAACTTTGGGTCTCTCCCCTTCTCTGGAATATGATGCTTTTGTCACTCTAGAATGCTAAATTCCTTGTTAACCATTCAGAATGTTAGGAGTGGTTCTCATTTGGCCTATCAGAACACTGGGTTTCTGGTTGACAACCTTGAATTTCAGATTTCTGGGAATATAGGCATTCTAGATTATAGAGCTCCTTATGAAATCTTCAATAAATTAGGGGGTTCTTATTTTGCATTCTAGAATCTGGGTGGCCCTCCAGAATGTTGATGGTGTGATTGGTGATTCAGAATGTTGTTCTTCTGGTTGATGACCCAGAACAGAAGCTGGTCCTGACCTGAACGTCTAGACTGTTAATTTGATTAATTTTCCTGTTCAGTGAGATAGCCGTAGACCAGAAGGACCTAAGGACCAACTAGAATGCACTGCCTGAATGTGTTCTTGCACTGAGGGGCAAAGAAGTGGGGTGTTCTTCTTGGTACCCCCACTAGGAACCTGGTCCAAGGATGTAGAGAGAACAGATGGGCTTTTCCATGCCATTGATTGGAAGTCATTCGAGCTCTGTCCCCATCCAGGTCTTGACTCATGGCAGCTGTTTCTCATGAAGCTAATAAAATTCTCTTTCCAAAGTTACCTGCTATGTATCTCTTGTGGTCTCATTCCCCAAGTGCAGAGATAACACCAAAGTGGCTTTCTTTCTGGCCCAAGCCAGGTGTACTCGAGGCTCAGCATGGGACTCTCCATAGGGATCCTTGGGGCTGACCTTGACTACACTTGAATACCTCGGTGCTTCATTTCTCCCTGTGGGTCAAGCACTTCCTTTTTTTCTGGCCACTCTTCTAAAATAACCAATTCCCCAGCACTGGAGATGTCACATTCTGTTCCCACCAGTTGATTTAAACAACTTCCTCCCTGACAGAATAGACAACAGAGAGGAGGGACCCCTGGGGAGGAGAGCACTGCCGTGCACCGACTCTGTACACCTGATTCTTATTTATTTCAACAGTACGATGTGGGTGAAGGAATCCCCATTTCAAAGCAGAGGAAACTGAGCCTCAGAGTGGCCGAGTGACATGCTTGCCTCACAGGAACCTTAGTCAGGAGTGGACCCCAGCTCCAGTGGAGTCTAGAGCCTGTGTTCTTCTCATCCCTGGTTTGACTCAGTGCCAGGCCTCCTGTTGCTTGTCTGGCTCAGGGTCAAGACCCAGGGTGGGTGTAACCTTCACCTTACACGCTAGCTATTCATTCAGTCACAAATGTTTATTGTCCTAAGTGCTCACGATGTGCCAGTTACTTTGCTGAGCTTCAGGATACACAGTGAATGATCATTGTTGATAAGGTTTCTGCCTGTATAGGGCTCACGTTCCAGTGTGTTGGGGGGCAGGTAGAATAGCTAATAAATAAGAAAACAATGAGATAGGATAAGTGCAAGCCGAGTGTGACTTCCCTTCCCACCTCGTCTGCTTTGTCCTCGGAACTTCACCCTGGAGACCAGAGTTGGAGTGGCAGAGATCTGGCAGCCAGTTCCCTCTCCCTCCAGTTTCCAGCCCGAGCCCTTATTAACCCTGCTACAGAGACCCTTGTGGCCAGGAAAGAGAGGCAAGGCCACAGGGGTGAGGTAAGAGGTTGGGAAGGTGTATGTGTGCCACATTTTGGACAACATTTTTCAGGAGAAACTTGGCTCAGAATCAACAAGGGAAATTGGGGCTGGGCCAGCTATCTTATAGTCCAGAAAATTTTCATTTCTCTGTAGTTGGTTAGGGCTGCTCCAATCACGCAGTCCTGGCCCCGTTGCATGCAGAATTCTGCTCCCCCCGTTGCTCTGACGAGAAGGATCCTTTGGGTGCTGGAAGTAGGCGTGGTTGCTGTATCTTGTTCTTGTTGCTCAGAATCTGTTTCCCCTCTTCTAAGATCTCTTACTTCGCCATTTTCCCTGCCTTCTCTTAGTAACTTCAGTCTTGTTCTATCAAGAGCATATCCTGGCCAAGGCGTGGGTCTGTGAATGGATCCTGGGCTATTTCCCTGGCCTTGAACATTTGCTCCTGAGAAGCGTTGTTGCATGGAGATGAAGGTACCTGCCTCTCATTCATCCCTGCAGCTGGGATCTGAAAAGATTGCCCATTAGTTCCAAGATCCAGATTCCTGACCTTCTCAAGCCTTGATCTTTTCCTTTCATCCTGTGGGCTGCTCCAAGGGTCTCTCTTTTGCTTATACCAGACTTGATATCTGTTGCTTACAATCAAACCTTAATGGCTGCAGGTATGGGTTGACAGAAGGAGTATAACGGTTCTGTGGAACTTTTTGTCAGAGATAACACAACCACACTAGTTTGGAAACAGTAGCCTCTGGTGGATTGGACAGCAGAGAGAGCAGGAAGGATGGGACATCTTGGCCATGGCCCAACAAGACACAGTAGCAGTTGGAGCCAGGTAAGGGCTGTGATGATGGTGGGTGGATGGGATGGGTTGCAGGGGGATTCCTCATGTGATTTTTACAAATGGAAACATGTCAAGAGCACCCAGAAGTCTTCATCAGAATGAAGGCCATACTTTGAACACTCATTCCGAAGTTTTGGTTTGGTGAGTGTGATCGTTAGTTTTGTGTGTCTATTTGGCTGGGCTATTGTGCCCAGTTATTTGACCAAACACTAATATAGATGTGTCTGTGAAGGTATTTTTTGTAGATGTGGATAACCTCTCCTGTTGGTTGACTTTGATGGTTAATCTCGGTAATGTGGGTGGGCTTTATTTAATCCGTTGAAAGGCCTTCAGAATAAGAACCGATTTTCTGGCAAAGGAGAAATTCAGCCTCACAACTGGAGTATCCACTCCTCCTAAGTGTCCAGCCTGCCATCCTGCCCTGTGGACTCCATACTTGCCAGTCTCAACAATTGTGTGAGCCAACTCCTAAAATTAAAGATATATCCATATCTATAGCTCTATGTCTCTATCTATCTATCTTTCTATTTAGCATGTATCTAATATGTTCCTTAATTATAGGAGAAACTTAGACTCCATTGGTTCTGTTTCTCTGGAGAACCCTGACTGACATATGGGTGATTCATTTAGGGTTCTTAGTGCAAACAGCATGACTTTCTCTATTCCTTTTAGGTAGGAAGGAATTTATTAAGGTCATTGCATAGCTCATGGAATCTTTAGGAGAATCCAGAGAATTAGGCTTGGAGGCTTTGCACCTAGGAAGAGTGGCCACTGGTCCTGTGAGGATGCCTCTGATGTTACCCCAAGAGGTAGGCACCTCTGATTATATCTTTGCTGCCAAAACCTCCTCCTGCTGCCCACAAAGCTGGCAGCTATTATTGCTGCCGTTGCCAGAAGGTGGATTCTGCATGGTGCCTGCTTCTCAATTTGTTCTATTTAAAGTCATGTGTATTTTGTATTTGATGGACAGAGCCTGGATCATGTGTTTATACTCCAGCTCCAAGAGAGGGTAGGGAAGATTGTTTTCTGACATGAGTCTTGGAGAGGAGGGACTCATAAATGTGGGAAATTTACCATATATAGGAAAGGTGTCCAAAGGAGCTGGGAAATATGAAAAGCCTGCCTCAGTGGGTCTGAATTTTCCTGGTTGTGTTTTGTCTCTGTGGGTCCTATCTTTAGACCACTGTTGATGTGGTAGCAGCTCCGTATGGTTGCAGGCAAAGAGCTTAGGAAGTGACATAGGTATAGAGCAGCAGAGAAGCAAAGGCTGTAAAGTACACATAGTTCATCTTCTAATAATGTCTGAGTAAAAAGTGTCAAAAATGTTAGACCTGCCTACAACTCACCTTTCTATTAGTTATGCTTTCCCTACAAAAATGGACTCAATTAAAACAGCTATGGGGGGCTGGAGATATAGCTCAGTTGGTAGAGTGCTTGCCTCACATGCACAAAGCCCTGGGTTCAATCCCTAAGCACCACAAAAAATGAACCGCCGCCCCCCCCTCAAAAAAAAAAAAAAACCCAACTATGGATGTTTGACTAAGAAAAACTGAAACTTAAAGGACACTTTTATTGAGCACTATTAAGGGAAGACCAGGGAAGCACTTTTCTCACTACCTTTCACTACCTGTTATTCTTGTTTCGTTTAAAGCTGGTCCCCCCACCCCAGGCTTGGCCAAATATTTCTTTTGCTTCCAATCTTTATACTTTCAGTCAAAAAAGGTTTTTGAGCCATTTGTATAACTGCAGGCTTGGTACTTCAGGTTTTAGGGCAATGTGGCAGTACATCCTTGCAGATTTCTGTGGCAGGTCCCCCCTCCTACTCTCATTGTGATATAATATATATAATAAGGTGCGCTGATCTTAAGTACGTACCTCGATGAATTCTCACATATGCATAAATCAAGATACAGAACATTTCCAGCACTTTAGAAGTTTTTTTTGTCCTCTTCTCTAGTCAACCCCCCCCCAAAGCTAACCACTATTCTGACTTCCATCACCACTGGTTAGTTTTGTCTACTCCTAAGCTTCATCTGAATACAGTCACACAACCTGTGCTATTTTGTGTCTTCTTTTGCTGAATATAATGTCTGTTGACATTCATGCTGCTGTGTGTGTCAGTAGTTTTATTTTCTTTACTGCAGTGTAAGTACTTAATATATCGCATGATTGATTTATCTAGTCCACTGTTGATAGATATTTGGGTTGTTTCCATTTTTTGACTATTATGAATAAAGCTGCTTATGCTCTGGTTCTATTAAAACTCATCTTTTGCACACATTCATTATGGGTCATAGATCCTGTTTTCTATTCAAAATTCACTTCTGTTTTTTTTCCCCTCTTGCTTTCTGGCCTAATAGAAGAGAAATGAAGGATTCACGAGTGTACACGTGCCATTGGAGAAGGAGAAAGACAGCATCTGTTTGTTAGGAGCCTGCTGCACTTTACCTGCCCATTTCATTAGTGCTAACAACTCAATGAGTAGGGGTTCCTATTGCACAAAGAAAGTAACCGAGATAGAGAAAAATCAGTTGACTTGTCCATACTGCTACAAATTTGGGGAGACGGTAGTGAAATTTCAAAGTGTGGTCTTTTTCCACCATGTGCCTCATCCAACTCATCCAGAAGCAGAGTCACAGGAGGTTTGGGGGAGGGCACAGTGGTGTGATAGGCAGGGGTGACTCTTGGTGACTCTATCAATGAGCCTCACATGGAACCCTCTGGACCTTATCGTGCTGCTTGTGGTCATCCTTTTCCTCTGTGGATGACTGACATTTTCTTTCCTTTCCCATGACTCACTTTTTCCAGACTTGCCATCTCCTTTCCAATCTATGGCTCACACTCTGCATACCACAGTGTAGCTGGTCCCTTGAAGTCTGAAAAGCTGTGCTGTGTATCTCCTGTTCCCTTACTCTTCGCTCGCTCCCCTCCAGCCATGATCGGTGGTGCCCAATTCAGCTCTGCCTTCCCCCCACCTTGGTGACCCTCAAATGCTTGCTCTTGTCTTGGTTCTTGGCTCTTTTCCCCAGGGATGGGACTCATGATCTTAGTATCTTCTTCTCTTCACCCCATGAGTGAAGAAGAGAATCTGGCAGTTATTTTCCTTTTATTGTTATAAAATATATGTAATATAAAGTAGATTGTTTTAATCAACTGTACAATTGAGTGCCAGTCAGTACATTCACAATGTTTTGAAATCATCACCAATATCTAGTTCCAGAACATTTTTATCATTCCACAAGGAAACCTGTACCCATTAGGCTGTCGATCCCTACTTTCGACTCCCCAGCCCCTGGGAACCATCATCTTCCCTCTGTCTGACAGTGTTTTGAGTACCCACTACATGCCAGGTGCTGAGCTGCCCGCATCATACACGTACCTTACTAATTCTCGAGAAAGCAGTTCTGTGGAATTGGGAGTCTTTATTTCATGGATGAAATAACTGAGACTCAGGAAGTATTTATGTGAGGCCACAAAGCCTGTAAACAGTAGAACCTGGACCAGAGCTCCTAGCCCAGGGCTTTTTCCAGCTCATGCTAAATGATGATCTCAGAGAACTTTCCTGGGATGAACGCGAATGACACAGGTCTGGGTGATTTCTAAACCCATAATATTTCCATTCTGAAAGAAGATTCCTCCACTCTACCCTGAAGGTCAGAGGAAACAAAAAATGTAGCACAAATTCAAATGACATATGCCCTAGGAATTTTCCAGAATCTGGGATGTTGTGTTGAGGGAAGTAGCTTGATGGCACAATCCTAAATCAGGTGACCCAGGAAACTGCCAGTCACCTTCACAAACCTTGGGATGGCATGCAGGGCAGAAGAATAAGAAACAGAAAGACTCCACAAGTGCCTCAGGCTCAGGGATCTCTCTGACAAACATCAGGCGCCTAGTTCTTGTCCACTGGCCACAGCAGTTTCTCTGTTCAGGAGCTTGGGCCTCTGGTTCCCAGGACCATGTAGGCTAACTTCCTTTGTGATTGCAGAAATGAAAGAAGCCATTGCATTCACCATGTCTATAAGAAGGGGGTCAGGGAAGGTGTTAGAAAAGTTCTAACATGACCTATAATCAAAGAAATATTTTCCTGGCCTTTGTGCCATTGAGGTAAATTGTTTTTGGATGCCTCATTCTACATCATGTCAAACGTATTAAAATACATCCATGTATCTCATGTAGTATCATTTACATACATGTTGAGGTAGTTTTTAGTCTGCTAACATTACATCTTGCAGACATTTAAATATACACTTGTAATTTTAATTTTTGTCATTTTATTTTAGCATTTTGGACAATACAGTCTTTCTTCCAACTCTTAAATAATACCACAAATCTTTGAGAAACTTTGTGGATCAGGCATGTGCTCAGGGGTGTCTTGAATAAACTGTCTGTGCAGGCCTCTCTGGAGGTCATCATTGTTGGGTAGCATTCCATTTATTGGTCTGAAACTAATTATCCTTATTGCACAGCCAGACAAGAGATCAGAGATGAAGTCTTTGATGATTTGGAAAAATACAACATAAGTTTTTCAACTAAGAGAAAATATTCCAATGGAATATTTTAATGTATTCTGTTTATAACAGAACTTGTAGCTGGCATTTAAAATGGCAGCAGATCTGGACACTAAATTGCTAGCAAATGAGGGAAGGAGCAAGAAATCTCACTATGAAAGGATTTCAAGAAATGTCCAAGTTGGCAAAGAATATGGGTACTTGTGGGCATGACTGTGTTAGTAGAAGAGCAGGGAACAGTTAAATGATCAATGACATAGTGTGGTGGCTTAAAATTATTTGAGAGTATATAACTTATATGCATTGGACATACATTAAAGTGTTCAACTCTTAAGTGTACAGATTAAACTTTTTTTTTTAACCTACAGAAGTAATTACTAGTCTGACTACTAGACTACCAGTGTTTTTTAAAAATATTTTTTTTAGTTGTAGTTGGACACAATACCTTTATTTTTATTTATTTATTTTTATGTGGTGCTGAGGATCAAACCCAGTGCCTCACACATGCTAGGTGAACGCTCTACTGCTGAGCTACAACCCCAGGCCCTAGACTATTAGTGTTTTAGTCAGCTTTTTTGCTGCTGTGACTAAAGGGCCCAGGCAGCACAATTGTAGGATAGGAGAAGTTTATTTGAAGGCTCACAGTTTCAGTGGTCTTAGTCCATAGAAGGCTGGCTCCATTCCTTAGGGCTCCAGGTGAGGCAGAACTTCATGGCAGGAGAGTGTGGCAGAGGGAAGCAGCTCACATGGTGATCAGGAAGCAGAGAGACTCCACTTGCCAGATACAAAATCTGTACCCCAAAGCCACATCCACCAAAGAACCACTTCCTCCAGCCACACCCCACCTGCCTCCAGTTAGGTTAAGGCTATAACCCAATCATTTCTCCTCCAAACCTTCTTGCATTGTCTGACCTGTGGGCTTTTGGGGGACACCACATCTTAACCATAACAATTAAGCATACTGACCCTCATGTGCATGACCTCATACTACATATGCTTTTTTTTTGTTGTTGTTGTTGTTGTTTCTTGCCTCCCTGCTCAATGTAACGTCTTGTGAAATAATTCATGTTGCTGTCTTACCAGAAATTTGTTCTTTTTAAATCCTGGGAAGCATTCCACTGTGTATATATACAGTAATTTGTTTACCTTTGGGCTATTGCATATACAACTGTCACGAACATTTGATGCAAGTCATTTGTGAATATTATTCAGTTTCTCTTGAATAAATATTTGGAGGAGAATTGCTGTGTCATATGCTAAACGCATATTTAACTTTATGAGAAACTGCTAAATATTTTCCAAAATGTTTGTGCCAAAGTGCATGCCCCTCAACGATGTGTGAGAAGTTTGGTTGTTTCACATCTCTGGCAACACTTGATTAGTATAAGTCTTTTAAATGTAGCCATTCTCCTTGGGGGTTATCAAGTGGACCTCACTGTAATTTTAATTTTAATTTCTCTGATGACTAATGGCATTGAGTATCTTTTCATATGTCACTGGTCATTTATCTAATCTTCTTTTATGATATGTATGTTCAAATCTTTTGTCCATTTCTTGTTAGATTGGTTGTCACTATTATAAGTTGTAGATATTCAAAACTTTTCTCCTATTCTGTGACTTGATCTTTTATCTGCCCATTTCATTAGTGCTAACAATGAAACTTTTAATGTAAGCTTGAAGAACATAATTTAAAACATTTTAATGAAGTCCAACTTACCATTTTTCCCTCGTGGCTAGTGTCCTACCCCACTCCCAACTCTAGTCTAAGATATTCTGCTTACTGCAAATTCATGAAGATATTATCTCACTTCTTTTTTCTAGAAGCTTTAGATTTATTCTTAGGCTTGAAATTCATTTTAATTTAATCTTTATGTATCATGTGAGATAGGGTCAGATTTTATTTTTTTCCCCATTGAGACATTTCATTACTCTGGCATCGTTGTTAATTAGACTATTCCTTTCCCCATTTAATTGCACTGACACTGTTATAATAATAAGAATCAGGTGACAGTGTATGTGTGTCTATTTCTGGACTGTTACATTTCACTGATTTATTTATGATTATTATTACTTATACTGGTTTGTAGCTTGATAGTAAGTAGCTCTTAGTAAGTCTTAAAATTGTCCGTACAAGTGCTCAATTTTTTCTTTTTGAGATTATTTTGACTCTTCTAGGTTTTTGCACTTCCATTCAAATCTTTTGCCAATTTCTATAAAAACATCTGCTGGGATTTTGATGGGCACAGTGTTGAATCCATAGATGCAGTTGTGAACTGACATTTTAGTAGTGAACCTTCCAATTTAGGAGCATGGTGTATCTTTTCACTGGTTTAGTTTCTTAAACTTAGTGTTATTTTCTAATGTTCCGTGTATAGGTTTTGTGTAATTTTATCAAATTCAGCCAGAAGTATTTTAAGGCATTTGATGATATTGTAAATGGATTTTTAAAAAATTAATTTTGGATTATATTTTTTTTGCCAGTAAGTAAAAATACAATAGATTTTTTATGTGATTTATAACCTTTCTAAATTTGTATGTTGTTTTCAATAGATTTTTTTTTTTTTGTAGATTTCTTGGGTCTTTCTATGTAGATGGTAGTGTTGAATAAAAAGTTTTATCTCTTCCTTTCAACACATATGCCTTTTACTTCCCTTTCTTGCCATGGTGTATTGCTAACCTGGAGTAGAGTATTTATCAGTATCAGTGAGGGACGACAAACTTCCCTTGTCCTTATCTTAGGGAGACTGTGTTTAGTTTTTGCATTAAGTGTGCGATTAGCTGTGTTTTGTGGAATGACCTTGATGAAAGTTCCTTTCCATTTTGAGCTCACTGAGGTTTCTATTTTACATGGAATTTATTTTTTGGTAAGTGCTTTGTCTGCATCTATTGAGATGATTATTTTTTTTCTTTTTTTCTTTTTTACTCTATTGATAAGGAAATCAGGTAGGTTCATTTTTCAGTGTTGAACTTTGTATATCTGGGATTCATCATTGGAAATGCAATTGTTTCCTTTTTCTATTTTGTTCGATTTAATTTGATAATATTTAAAATAGATTTTTGCGTCTGTTCATAAGATATATTGGTCTGTAGATTTCTTACAGTATCTTTGGTTTTAAAATCTATGCTATCCTTTTTGTTTTTTTTAATTCTTTTTTTTATTGTTGGTCGTTCAAAACATTACATAGTTCTTAATATATCATATTTCACAGTTTGATTCAAGTGGGTTATGAACTCCCATTTTTACCCCGTATACAGATTGCTGTATCACATCAGTTACACTTCCATTGATTTACATATTGCCATTCTAGTGTCTGATGTATTCTGCTGTCTATCCTATTCTCTACTATCCCCCCTCCCCTTCCCATTTCTCTCTCTACCCCCTCTACTGTAAATCATTTCTTCCACTTGTATTATTCTTCTCTTACCCCTCATTTCCTCTTATATGTTTTAATGCTGTCTCATAAAATAGGTTGGGAGATAGCCACACCTTTATTTTCAGAATGAGTTTGTGTAGGTTGGTATTATTTCTAATTTACATGTTTGAGAAAACTTAATGAGATCATCTGGGCTTGGAGATTTGCTTTGGGAGGGTTTAAAATCATGTATTTAATTTTTAAGAGTTATTTAGATTTCTCATTTTTTTCTTGAGTCTGTTTTCATAATTTTAAAGGTATTTGTCCTTAAGTTTTAAAATTTATTGGCAGAAAAATTTATTGTTTGTAATATTTCTTTATTACACTTAAGTCTATAAGATGTGTGTGATGTCCCTCCATTGTTCCAGATAATGATATAGTAGCTTTCTCCTTGTGTTTTAGGCACCCTGCATGGTGTGAACTGGATAGTGCCCTCAGGGGACAAGCCAGTTACAGAAGAACCTCACCCAGGTTCTCTTCTTTCAGGATTAATTCCCATAACTTTGGGTTATGCTCCAACGCCTTCAAACAAATATTTTCCTCCAAGAGTTTTCCTACCAATAATTTAAAATGATTAATATGAAAGAATCTGTCTGAGACAAGATGCTTTGCCATTAGTGGAATCAGAATTCTACCATCTTGAGATATATTTTCTTTGTCCTTTCTATTTTCTGTTCCTTTTTTGCTCTTTTCCTTCCTATTTTTGGATGATTTTTTTATTATTTAATTTCAACCTTTTATTAGCTTGTTAGTTATAAACTTGGTAACTTTTAAATTTTAAACTATTAGTGTTTACCTTAAACATTATGATACACATTCTTTATCATTAAAGCCTATTTTTTTAGTATTTTATTGTTTTTTCCATTATAAAATAGCAAACACAAGAACCTTAGAACAATTTAACTCCATTTTTAACTCCATTTATTCACCTTTGCCTTTTGAGGTACAGTTGTAATGTAATTTTATTTTTATTTTATTTTATTTTTTAAATTTTATTACTTTTATTGGTTGTTTACAACATTACAAAGCTCTTGATATATCATATTTCATACATTAGATTGAAGTGGGTTATGAACCCCCAATTTTACCCCAAATGCAGATTGCAAAATCACGTCGGTTACACATCCACAATTTTACATAATGCCCTATTAGTAATTGTTGTATTCTGCTACCTTTCCTATCCCCTACTATCCCCCCTCCCCTCCTCTCCCATTTTCTCTCTCTACCCCATCTACTGTAATTCATTTCTCTCCTTGTTTATTTTCCCATTCCCCTCACAACCTCTTATATGTAATTTTGTATAGCAATGAGGGTCTCCCTTCATTTCCATGCAATTTCCCTTTTCTCTCCCTTTCCCTCCCATCTCATGTCTCTGTTTAATGTTAATCTTTTCTTCCTGCTCTTCCTGCTCTGTTCATAGTTGCTCTCATTATATCAAAGAAGACATTTGGTATTTGTTTTTTAGGGATTGGCTAGCTTCACTAAGCATAATCTGCTCTAGTGCCATCCATTTCCCTGCAAATTCTATGATTTTGTCATTTTTTATTGCTGCATAGTACTCCATTGTGTATAGATGCCACATTTTTTTTTATCCATTCATCTATTGAAGGGCATCTGGGTTGGTTCCACAGTCTAGCTATTGTGAATTGTGCTGCTATGAACATCGATGTGGCAGTATCCCTGTAGCATGCTCTTTTAAGGTCTTCAGGGAATAGTCTGAGAAGGGCAATAGCAGGGTCAAATGGTGGTTCCAATCCCATCTTTCCCAGGAATCTCCAAACTGCTTTCCAAATTGGCCGCACCAATTTGCAGTCCCACCAGCAATGTACAAGTGTACCCTTTTCTCCACATCCTTGCCAGCACTTGTTGTTGTTTGACTTCATAGTGGCTGCCAATCTTACTGGAGTGAGATGGTATCTTAGGGTGGTTTTGATTTGCATTTCTCTGACTGCTAGAGATGGTGAGCATTTTTTATGTACTTGTTGATTGATTGTATGTCCTCCTCTGAGAAGTGTCTGTTCAGGTCCTCGGCCCATTTGTTGATTGGGTTATTTGTTATCTTATTGTCTAATTTTTTGAGTTCTTTGTATACTCTGGATATTAGGGCTCTATCTGAAGTGTGAGGAGTAAAAATTTGTTCCCAGGATGTAGGCTCCCTATTTACCTCTCTTATTGTTTCTCTTGCTGAGAAAAAACTTTTCAGTTTAAGGAAGTCCCATTTGTTGATTCTTGTTATTAACTCTTGTGCTATGGGTGTCCTATTGAGGAATTTGGAGCCCGACCCCACAATATGTAGATCTGAGCCAACTTTTTCTTCTATCAGACGCAGAGTCTCTGATTTGATATCAAGCTCCTTGATCCATTTTGAGTTAACTTTTGTGCATGGCGAGAGAAAGGGATTCAGTTTCATTTTGTTGCATATGGATTTCCAGTTTTCCCAACACCATTTGCTGAAGATGCTATCCTTCCTCCATTGCATGCTTTTAGCCCCTTTATCAAATATAAGATAGTTGTAACTTTGTGGATTAGTCTCTGTGTCCTCTATTCTATACCATTGGTCCACCCACCTGTTTTGGTACTAGTACCATGCTGTTTTTGTCACTATTGCTCTGTAATATAGTTTGAAATCTGGTATCGCTATACCGCCTGATTCACACTTCCTGCTTAGAATTGCTTTTGCTATTCTGGGTCTTTTATTTTTCCATATGAATTTCATGATTGCTTTATCTATTTCTACAAGAAATGCCGTTGGGATTTTGATTGGCATTGCATTAAACCTATAGAGAACTTTTGGTAATATCGCCATTTTGATAAAGTTAGTTCTGCCTATCCATGAACAGGGTATATTTTTCCATCTTCTAAGATCTTCTACTTCTCTCTTTAGGGTTCTGTAGTTTTCATTGTATAAGTCTTTCACGTCTTTTGTTAGGTTGATTCCCAAGTATTTTATTTTTTTTGAGGATATTGTGAATGGAGTGTTTTTCCTCATTTCCGTTTCAGAAGTTTTGTCGCTGATATACAGAAATGCCTTTGATTTATGCGTGTTCATTTTATATCCTGCCACTTTGCTGAATTCATTTATTAGTTCTAGTAGTTTCTTTGTAGACCCTTTTGGGTCTTCTAGGTATAGAATCATGTCATCTGCAAATAGTGATAATTGAAGTTCTTCTTTTCCTATTTTTATGCCTTTAATTTCTTTCGTCTGTCTAATTGCTCTGGCCAGTGTTTCGAGAACTATATTGAATAGAAGTGGTGATAGAGGGCATCCCTGTCTTGTTCCGGATTTTAGAGGGAATGCCTTTAACTTTTGTCCATTCAGAATGATGCTAGCCTGAGGCTTAGCATAAATAGCTTTTACAATGTCAAGGTAAGTTCCTGTTATCCCTAGTTTTTCTAATGTTTTGAACATAAAGGGATGCTGTACTTTGTTGAATGCTTTCTCTGCGTCTATGGAGATGATCATATGGTTCTTATCTTTAAGTCTATTGATGTGGTGAATAACATTTATTGATTTCCGTATATTGAACCATCCTTGCATCCCAGGGATGAATCCTACTTGATCATGGTGCACAATTTTTTGGATGTATTTTTGTATTCGATTCGCCAGAATTTTATTGAGGATTTTTGCATCTAGGTTCATTAGAGATATTGGTCTATAGTTTTCTTTCTTTGAGGTGTCTTTGTCTGGTTTCGGAATCAGGGTGATGTTGGCCTCATAGAATGAATTTGGAAGAGCTCCCTCTTTTTCTATTTCCTGAAATAACTTGAAAAGTATTGGTATTAATTCTTCTTTAAAGGTTTTGTAAAACTCTGCTGTATACCCATCCGGTCCTGGGCTTTTCTTGGTTGGTAGTCTTTTGATGGCTTCTTGAATTTCATCCATTGATATTGGTCTGTTCAAATTGTGTGTATCCTCCTGACTCAGTCTGGGCAAATCATATGACTTAAGAAATTTATCGATGTCTTCACTATCTTCTATTTTATTGGAATATAGTTTTTAAAAATAATTTCTAATTGTCTTCTGTATTTCTGTAGCATCTGTTGTGATATTGCCTTTTTCATCCCGTATGTTAGTAATTTGAGTTCTCTCTCTTCTTCTCTTCGTTAGCATGGCTAAAGGTCTGTCGATCTTATTTATTTTTTTGAAGAACCAACTTTTAGTTTTGTTAATTTTTTCAATAGTTTCTTTTGTTTCAATTTCATTGATTTCCGCTCTGATTTTAATTATTTCTAGCCTTCTGCTACATTTGCTATTGTTTTGCTCTTCCTTTTCTAGGGCTTTGAGATGAAGTGTGAGCTCATTTATTTGTTGGTTTTTTCTTTTTTTGAGGAATGACCACCAGGCGATGAATTTTCCTCTTAAAACTGCTTTCATTGTGTCCCATAGATTCCGATATGTTGTGTCTGTATTTTCATTTATCTCTAAGAATTTTTTGATTTCCTCCTTTATGTCTTCTGTAACCCATTGATCATTCAGTAACATATTGTTCATTTTCCATGTGATGTAGGATTTTTCCTTCCTTCTTTTATCATTGATTTCCAGTTTCATTCCATTATGATCAGATAAAATGCATGGTATTATCTCCACCCCTTTATATTTACTGAGGGTTGCCCTATGGCATAATATATGGTCTATTTTTGAGAAGGATTCATGTGCTGCTGAGAAAAAAGTATATCCATTTGATGATGGTTGATATATTCTATATATGTCAGTTAAGTCTAGGTTATTGATTGTGATATTGAGTTCTATAGTTTCTTTATTCAACTTTTGTTTGGAGGATCTGTCCAATGGTGAGAGAGGTGTGTTGAAGTCACCCATAATTATTGTGTTGTGGTCTATTTGATTCTTGAACTTGAGGAGAATTTGTTTTATGAATGTCGCAGCACCATTATTTGGTGCATAAATATTGATAATTGTTATGTCTTGTTGGTGAATGGTTCCTTTTAACAGTATATAATGTCCTTCTTTATCCCTTTTGATTACCTTAGTCTTGAAGTCGATTTTATTCGATATGAGGATGGCCACCCCTGCTTGCTTACGAGGACCGTGTGTGTGGTATATTTTTTCCCATCCTTTCACCTTCAGCCTGTGTATGTCTTTTCCAATCAGATGTGTCTCCTGGAGGCAGCATATTGTTGGATTTGTTTTTTTAATCCAAGATACCAGCCTATGTCGCTTTATTGGAGAGTTTAAGCCATTAACATTCAGAGTTACTATTGATGTATGGTTTGTACTTCCATCCATGTTTGATTATTTATCCTTTTTTAAAAAAAATTTAGTTTGTTTCTCCATGATTATCTTTCCCCTTGCCCTCTGTCTTTACTGAGGCACTTCCCACTGATGGTTTTGGTTATTGTTTTTCATTTCTTCCTCGTGTAGTGTTTTGCTCAAAATGCTTTGCAATGCTGGTTTTCTGGCTGCAAATTCTTTTAACTTTTGTTTATCATGAAATATTTTTATTTCGTTTTCATACCTGAAGCTTAATTTTGCTGGATACAGAATTCTTGGTTGGCATCCATTGTCTTTCAGTGTTTGAAATACATTGTTCCATGACCTTCTTGCTTTCAGTGTCTGTGATGAAAAATCCGTTGTTAACCTTATTGGTTTACCCTGAATGTAATCTGTCTCCTTTCTCTTATAGCTTTTAATATTTTCTCTTTGTTCTGTATATTGGATATCTTCATAACAATGTGTCTTGGTGTTGGTCTACTGTGATTTTGTGTGCTCGGTGTCCTGTATGCATCTTCAATTTGTATATCTGTTTCCTTTTTTATTTCTGGAAAGTTTTCTGTAATTATTTCATCCAGCAGGTTACTCATTCCCTTGGTTTGAATCTCTGTACCTTCTTCTATCCCGATGACTCGTAAGTTTTTTTTTTTTTATGTTATCCCATAACTCTTGGATGTTTTTCTCGTGATTTTTTACCAGCCTTTCTGAGTTGGCTAGACTCTTTTCAAGATGATATATTTTGTCTTCATTATCTGACGTTCTGGCTTCTACTTGCTCCACTCTGTTAGTCATACTCTCAATTTGGTTTATCATTTCCTTCATTTCTAGAATTATTGTTTGATTATTTTTTATAATCTCTATCTCCTGATAAAGATGCTTAACTTCTTCTTTTATCTGTTTATGTAATTCATTCTCAATGTGTTCTTTTGCTGCTTGAATTTGCTGTCTTGTATCCTCTTTAAGGTTCCATTCCATCTGTCTAAGGTGTTCCTTGAGTTCTTTATATGACCATTTTTCTGATGACTCTAGGTCCTCCTGAATATTTAGGCTGTCCTGCATTGTTTGTACTCCTTTTCTTCCTTGCTTTTTGAGGCTGCTCATGTTACTTCTTGTTCTGTTTGACTGCTGAGTTACTGTTTACTCCTATAAATTTATTTGATGCTTGGGAGGAAAGATATTAGAAGGGAAGGGAAGAAGTCACTATAGAGAATGAGAGTAAGCAGGTAGAATTCAAGGAAGGGGGGATAAGAAAATTGAAAAGAAATGAAAAGACAAAAGAAGAAAAAAATAGGAAATAAAAAAAGAAAAAAAAAATTTTTAAAAAAATAATAAAAAAAATTAAAATTAAAATTAGAAGAAAAAGAAATTTAAGAAAAATTGTAAAAAAATTAAAAAAAAACAAGAAAGAAAAATGAAAATGAAAGAAAAACCCAAATCACAAAAAAAGAGAAAAGAAAAAAGAAAAAAAAAACTAATAAATGCAGTCTTAGAGTTTGATTAACTTCTCTTCCAGTAGGTGGCGCTGTGCCCACCAGGCCAAGTTTCTCCTGTCAATACGCAGGAACCAATCACTGTGCAGCAGCTCCTCCCAGACTGGGCGAGTCTCCAATCCTGAGTGCCTAGGGCCTCCTCTTGTGTCTAGTCACTTCCCACTTTTCCTCTAGCCAGGCCCCTCTCACGGTGCCGCTCACCACAATACTGGCTACACGCCAGGTCTGCTGCTCCCGGGAGCCCTGTCTTCATGAACGACTGGGCACACTCTCCCAGTTTGCCATTCCCTCAGACCTTAAGTTGGTAGAGCTTGGGGCTGAGAATCCTCAGCGAATTTTACTTGCCCTCCGGTAGCCACGCCCCCGGTAGCTGGTGCAAGAGACTTCAGCTGTCAGCACTGGTGGGAGCGGTAGTTCTGCGCCACCTCTGATTCCCTGGGTCTGGCTATCGCGCTCACGGGAGAGCTGGGAGGGGCCCTTAAGGTTTCCCCGATGTGTGGAGAGGGAAGGCTAGGGAATTACACACCTGTAGCCGCAGGTTTCAATGAAGTTATCTCCTCTGCCGCAGTCTGATGATGTCAGTTCTCTGCCATGGTGGTATCTCTTGCAAATGGCGACAGTTCGTTTCCCTTTGCCAGGTGACCAATGCAACGGGTGGGTCCTTACTGTCTCTCCCAAGCCCCGTTTCAAACCTGTGGCCACTACCTATGAAGGCTCGGTAGGCATTTACCTCCATAGGAACAGAAGGGCTGACCAGTTGTTTCAGCCGGATGGATTAGTGCTGAGTCACAGCTGTTTGTCTGCTGGAAGCAGGCGAACGGGAGCTTGAATTTAGCCGATCCGGGCTCAGTGTGTGTTCTGAGAGGCCCAGACTGTTTGCCCCAGATCCACGTCAGCTCAGCATTGCCTAGTGATCCTGAGCAAACAGATTTAGGTTGTTTACGACTCCCTATGCCTGCACAGCTGAAGAGGTCAGAGACTTGATCTCTCTGCGCCCGCCGCCATGTTCGCCAATTCTGGCCTTTTCATCACAGAACTTTGTAATGTAATTTTAATTTGACAAACATTTTAAACCTCACATGACACACTTACTATGCTTTTTTTTTTTTTTTTTTGGTACCAGGTATTGAACTCAGGGATATTTAACCACTGAGCCACACCTTCACCCCTTTTTGTATTTTATTTAGAGACAGGGTCTCACTGAGTTACTTATTGCCTTGCCTTTGCTTAGGCTGGCTTTGAACTCGTAATCCTCCTGTCTCAGCCTCCTGAGCCGCTGGGATTACAGGCGTGTGCCAGTGTGCCCAGTTTACTATTTTATCAGGCAATGTTTGTCTAGATTTATTCACAGTTTTATCCTTTCCACTGCATTTCACATCTTCCCATGTTTTGTGCCTCCACCTGGGATCATTTTCCCTCTCCCTTTGGTGTTTGTTCTAGTGCAGGATTTCTGGCCATGTGGGGTCCTACCTGATTTATGTCTCTTCATTGCTGCTCTCAGGGATATCCTGGGATATCACAGAGCTAACCCTCACTGTTACTTTTAAGGAATGAGGATCTCTCATTCTTTGACTATTTTAGAGGTTCTATCTTCTTTCTTCTTGTTTCCCCACCCCACAAACCCACAAATGTCTTTACTCCTTTTCCTTTCCTTTTCCCACTATAGTCACTACCAATCTCCTTTGTCTTCTCAGACCATCGACTAAGAACTCTCTGGACACAGAGCTCCTCCAGCTACCCAGATCAATGCAATAACTGCAACGGTAGGCGATGTTAAAAGTACAATGGAGTTTTTAATCCTGGTTGGCTCAAATGATAAGGAAGGATGCTCAGAGAAAAAGGCCTTGAAGAATGACCATTAGGCCTTGACTAATGGAGAAGAGAGGCAAAGATATTGCAATCACATACAAAAACATGGGGGTGTGAAGAAGTGTTAGGTGCTTGGGAAATGCTGCCTGGTTCAGGATTTGGTATAAGGCAGGGATGGTCTGCTACAATCTCCCCATTCCATGTCCATGGAAGACATTGCTAATCTATCACAGAACGTTCTCATCAGGATGGGTCAAAAAATATTCTGTAACAGATGAAAATCGGATGAAATTCAAATGTCAGTGTCCATAAAGTTTTATTGAGATACAGTCATTCTCATTTGTTTAGGCATTATTATCTATGACTACATTTTAACTCTTGCAGGAAATTAATTGAAGATAATCAACATCTTAACAATATTGATTGACCCAAAGGCATGGTATACCTGTATTAGTCAGAGTTATAAAAAGAAATAGAACCAACAGAATGTGTGTGTGTGTGTGTGTGTGTGTGTGTGAGAGAGAGAGAGAGAGAGAGAGAGAGAGAGAGAGAGAGAGAGAGAAAGAGAGAGAAAGAGAGAGAGAGAGAGAGAGAGAGAGAGAGAGAGAGAGATTGATTTAATTTAAAGAAAAGATTTATTAATTGTGGAGATTTAGCAAGCACAATTCTGAGATTCTGCCAGGAAGGCTGGCAGTTTGGAGACCCAGAGTCTCAGTTCTAATCCAAAGGCAGTCAGCTGATGGAATTCCTCTGCTGAGAAGGTCAGTCTTTGTTCTTTTAAGGCCTTCAACTGATTTGATGAAGCCTGTCCACGTTATGGGGAACAATGTACTTTATTTTAGTTCCCCTAATTTAAATCTTATTCATGAAACACATTCACAGAAACGTGCCCAACAATGTTTGGCCAAATATCTGGTCATCCTGTCCTTCTCAAATTTGACACACACAGTCAGGAGTCACAATCTACCTCCTCACAAATGTCTTCATCTTTACCTTCAAAGGATCCTACATGGAGAAACAAACTTTAAAAACCTATACTTTTGATGCCTGGAGATAACCACTGTTTCTCCTCAAAATTTCTTTGAATACTTTTTTTTTCCTTCTCTCCCTCTCAAACCTCAGTTTTAGGTGTGTTAGATCATTTTCTTTTGTCCCACATACCATGAATGCTGTATTTTCCCCATATTTCTTGTGTCTCGGTTTGTATAATTTCTACTGACATGTCTGCAAATTCACTGATTCTTTCTTCAGCTGTTTCGTCTGCCGTTAAGCCCCATTGAGAAAATTATTTCTGTTTCAAAAAGATTTTTTGTTTTTGGTACCAAAGTTTGAACCCAGGGTAATTTGCCACTGAGCCATATTCACAGCCTTATTTGTGAAATAAGCCCTTTTTAAAAAATAAGGGTCCATTTATTTTATTTATTTATATGCGGTGCTGAGAATCAAACCCAGTGCTTCACCGATGCTAGGCAAGTGCTCTATCACTGAGGCACAATCTCAGCCCTTATTTATGTTTTATTTTGAGACAGATCCTAAGTTACTTAGAATATTGCTAAACTGCTGAGGTTGACCTTGAACTTGTGATTCCTCCTGCCTCAGCCTCCTGAGTTGCTGGGATTATAGGCATGTTCCACTGTGTCAGGCCTCAAGATGATTTTTTATTTTTTGTATATATCTAAGGTGAATAATATAATGTTTTGGTATATACATACATAGCAAAAATTCCTTTTATTGGATGCTGTCTTTTTTCCCAACATTTTCATTTGGCTATTTTGTAGATATTTTTTTTAAAATGATGTTTCCTTTCCACTGTTGAAATTCTCCATCCTTCAAGCATGTTGCCTACTTTCTCCACTTTACTTTTGTCATATTATATTAAAGTCCTTCTCTGATACCTTGGGCATACAGAACTGCTCTGGGACTTGCTAGGTTGACTATTTTCTTTCCTGATGATGGGTCACATCTTGCTTTTTTATATGTGTTAAATAACAGTATAAAATACAAAATGCCCCCCCCTTCTTCTGTCTGGTCAACTGTGTGGGAAACTGCATCAGTCTAGTTTATAACTGAGCAAAGTCTGGGCTTTGTTGTGGCTTTGGTGAGATCCAGTTGACTGTTGACTTCACATGACATCAAGGCAGGATTGTAACTTTCCCAGAACAAGAGATGGGGACATGAACAAATGTGAGGTTTCTTCCATCTCTCATGTTCCTCCCTCAGCTCCCAGGAGGCCCAGCTAGACTGTACCTGGTAAAGGGGCCTGGCGACCTGACCTCTCTGATTCTTGGTGTTCTCTTCAATAATGTGGAGATAGTAAACACCTCCACCACTCCTCCTCCTTCTCCCCTTCTTTATTTTCTGCCAACCCATTTCCCTTTCAGGTATTTCTAGATGTTCCTGAAAGTAACTATTTGGGGTTTCCTTCAAAAATATTCCAGCCTTCATTTTTTTTTTCATTAATTGACTACCTTCACCTGAGCTTGTGGACCTCATAAGAAGAATATTTATTCATGACTTGAAAATGAGTATGTAATTAGGGCAGGAAGTAACAGTCATGTCTAAAACACATGGAATCTTTAGTATGTGTCAGGCACTGAGCTAAATACTTTCTGAACTTATTTAAAATAATCCTCTGAGCTAGTTCACAACAATATATTTTCTATTTTTGTTATACAATGGGTGATTTTAATTCATAGCTAAGTTCAAACACTATGCTCTTAGGGCAAAAGGGAATTGAATGGTCAAAAACTGAAGAGACATAGGGAAGCAAATATAATAGCATCTTACAGTGGAAGAGAGGCGTATGGTTTACCAAGCACTATTGCACTCACTGGCTTAAACATACTGATAATTTAGCACAGGCTCCAACTTCCCTTCAAACTCCTCTTACAGCATCTTGTCCAGGCTCCTCTCCTGGCCCAGCCCATTTCTGCCTACTGTGTGTCTGCTTCTCTCCCCACTTGCCCTCCATAATTTAACTGTGTCAGCCCTTCAGCTTTAGCTGACCCAGGTCTTGCCGGGTCTAGCATCATAGTGTTCCATTTGCTCTGTAAGAAGTTAGATGTTCCCCTCTGAGGTTTGCTTGCTTTGAAGCCTCCTGCAAGGCATGTGGGGAAACGTACTGTCTCCATCAGACTCCTTATCCCTGTTCTCTGGGCAAATAGGCCCTTTGGGATTGATTATTTATTATTGATTATTCCTGCCCCCACCTCCTTTCGGTGGTGGGGTTTGTTACTGTCTTAACAAAAACTGCAACAATGCTTACTATGAGCCAAACACTCTTCTAAGCACATTTAGATACCTTACCTCATTTAGATCACACAACACACACTGGAAGTTGATGTCATCATGAATCCAATTTTATGAACAAGCAAGCGAAGGTGCTGAGAGTTAGGTCACCTGTCTAAAGTCACCCACTGCTAAGAGGCATGATCTGCACTCTTAACCACTGGGAATTTTACTTCTCTCATTTTTTTCTTTCCTGCTTTCCTTTGTCCCCTTCCCTCCCCTCCCTTCCCTTCCCCCCTCCCTCCCTCCCTCCCTCCCTCCCTCCCTCCCTTCCTTTCTTCCTTCCTTCCTTCCTTCCTTCCTTCCTTCCTTCCTTCCTTCCTTCCTTCCTTCCTTCCTTCTTCAGTACTGGGGATTAAACACAGGGGCATTCTACTACTGGGCTACATACCCAACACTTTGCAGTTTTTTTTAAAAATTATTAGAGACAAGTGTCTTACTAAATTGCCCAGTCTGGCCTTGAGCTCTCCATCTTCCTGCCTCAGCTCCCGAGGAGCTGGGGTTATAGGTAGGCACCATTGCACCAGGATTCTTATTTTCTTCTTTTTAATTTAATCTCCATTTCATCTGGATTCCACCAACACTTATTACTGTGTATCAAGCAGTGTTGCAGGCTCTGGGGATTCAGGAATGGATAAGTTGAAATGCTTGTTTTCTTTTTTACACTCTTTTTTTTATTGGTTGTTCACAACATTACAAAGCTCTTGACATATCATATTTCATACATTAGATTGAAGTGGGTTATGAACTCCCAATTTTACCCCAAATGCAGTTAACAGTAAGGTTCAAGCTGTGAGGCACTTTTCTTGAGAGCCTGAATCCCTACCAGAATGGGTCTGAAACATAAAACAACACCTCCTTGTGTTTGGTGAAACTTCAAAGGTTTATGCCAGAAATAGATCTGTCAGGTGCTATCTTTCAACATGGAAAATATCTATTCTAACATCTTCACTGCAGTGACAACAAGCTTTCAAAGTCAATGTTGCATTCAGTCCCTTCCTGCGATTGTTAGAGACAGGTCCTCTCTTTCACCTCATGTTTGGGAGCTGCATTTTTAAGGAGCTGAGGAGGCAAGCACTCAGGGTGTAGGAGAGATATGGGTTCAAACCTTTGCTCCACCATCTACTCCCAATATCTTTGGCAAAACTATGGCTCTGAGTTTCGCTTTCCTTATTTATGAGATAAAAATAACACCTGCTTCTAATGCTCTTCAAAGAAAAGTGCAGAGTGTATATGTAAAATCAGTTTGTAGACCACAAACACAATGTATGTTAGAAGGCTGCCTCTGATAAATGTCTGATAAAGAGACTAGCTGCAGGGGTCCACCCTAGGGAAAATGTGAGGAAAATGGAAAAGACTTGGCCCTGGGAATCAAGCAGGCTAGGGCTAGAAGCACCCTCGGGGGCAGGTGTTGCTGGAATTAGAACAAATTTTACCATTCTATCTATTATCCATTTCTTCAAAGAGCCTCATGATTTCAGTTTCTAAATATCCTTAAGATAACAACTCTTTTGATCTTCCCTGCTAACACTCTGGTCAAAGCCACCGTTTGCCATCTGGATTATTGCAGCATCATCCTAATGATGCATTTGGCTTTTCCATATCCTCTTTTGGCACTCTGTCCCCCATCCATTTTCTGTAATCTTCTCCTCTTCTTTTTTATAAAACAATAGCTTTATTGAAGTGTAATTCACACGTGCAAATTCACCAACTTAAATGATACAATGCAGTGGTTCTTAGTATCTTTACAGAGTGGAACACCCTTAGTCACCATCAATTTTAGAACATTTCTATCACATAAAAGCAAATTCAGAACCATTAGTAGTCATTTCTTTTCTCTTCTATCCTCCCTGTCCACGTCCCAACTCCAAGCAATCACTTTTGTACTTTCTGACTTCCTGTATTTGTATAGTCTTGATACACATTTTCCAAAATATTCTTCCTAATTTTAACAATATATCATTTGGTCAACATCTTGCCATTCTATCCTCCTCCCTAACCATCCATTCCTCTGGTAACCACCATTCTGCTCTCTGCTTCTAAGAGATCAACTTTTTAAGATTCTACATGTGAGCAAGATCATGTAGTATTTATCTTTCTGTGCCTGGCTTATTTCCAGGCTTGTTTATGTTGTTACAAATAACATAATTTTGTTATTGTTACAGTGGATTAGTATTCCTTTGTGTATGTAGACCATATTTTCTTTATCCTTTCATCTGTTGGGAGGCACTTAGGTTGATTCCATTGGCTATTGTGAAGAGTACGGGTATTTCTTTGGCCTACTGTTTTCTTTATTTAAATTATTTTTAAATATTTCCCCAGTAGTGGGATTGCTGGATCATATGGTAGTTCCGTTTTCAATATTTTGAGGAACTTCCATACTGTTTTTCATAATGGTTATACTAATTTACATCCCTGCCAACAGGGTGTAATAAGAGTTTTGTTTTCTCCACACTCTCTCCAACCCTCTTCTTTTGTCTTTTTGAGAATAGTTGTTATAACAGGTGTGGAGTGATGTCTCACTGGGGTTTTGATTTGCATTTCCCTGATGATCACTGATGTGAGCCATTTTTCATATACCTGTTGGCCATTTGTATGTCTTCTTTCCATACGGTGTATTGAGGTCTCTCCTATTTTGAATAGGGTTTTAAGAATTTGTTTTGCTATATCGTTGTTTGAATTCCTTGTGTATTTGGATGTTACATATTTTCTTCTATTATGTAGGTTGTATTTTCACTGTTGATTATTTACTTTGCCTTGCAGAAGGTTTTTAGCTTAATGTAATCACATTTGTCCATTTCTGCTTTTATTATTTGTGCTTTTGAGGAATTCTCCAAAAATTCTTGCCAAGACCAATGTAATGAAGTGTTCCCTCTGTGTTTTCTTCTAGATCATTATAGTGTCAGGTTTTATATTTAAACCTGATCCATTTTGAGTTGATTTTTGTATAGATGGGATCTAGTTTCTATCCATCTCATGTGGATATCAAATTTTCTCAGCAATCATTTATTAAAGAGACTGTCTTTCCTCATTTTGTGTTCTTGACATCTTTGTCAAAAATCAGTTGGCTGGGGGCTGGGGTTGTGGCTCGGTGGTAGAGCGCTTGCCTAGCATGTGTGAATCACTGGGTTCGACTCTCAGCACTACATATAAATAAATAAAATAAAGGTCCATTGACAACTAAAAAATTAAAAAAATTAGTTGGCTGAAGAATGTGTGGATTTTTTTCTGGGCCCTCGATTCTGATCCACTGAATGTGCAGGTGTTTGTGCTAGTCCCGTATGTTTTGGATACTAGAACTTTGTGGTATCTTTTGAGGTCAGGAAGTATAATGTCTTCAGCTTTGTTCTTTTAACTCAAGATTACTTTGACTATTTGGAGTCATTTATGGTTCTACATAAATTTTAGGACAGTTTTCAATTTCTGTGAGGAATATTGATGTTTTGATAGAGATTACATTGGATCTATAAATTTCTTTAAATTTTTTTTTGTACTTGTAGATGGACAGAATGTCTTTATTTAATTTATTTTTATGTGGTGCTAAGGATTGAACCTAGTGCCTCACACATGCCAGGTAAGCACTCTGCCATTGAGGTATAGCCCCAGCCCAAATCTATAAATTTCTTTGGACAATATGGACACTTCAGTGATATGATTCCTTCTGACCCATGAACACAAGGTATCTATTTTTGTCTTTTTTGGTTTATTTCATCACTGTTTTATAGTTTTCATTTTAGAGTTCTTTCACTTCCTTGTTAAATTTATTCCTTGGTGTTTTATTATTAACATATATGAATTGCACAAATTAATGGGTTTCACTGTGACATTTCCATAGATGCATATATTGTGCATTTATCATATCTACTCACCATTCTACCCTTTCTTGCTCTCTGTTCTCCATCCTCCTCAAACACTTTTCCTTGTCTCTAATAATCCCTCTTCCACTTTAAGTCATCTTTCATTTATTTTTTACTGTTTTTTATTTTTTTTTAGTTTGCACATATGAGAGGAAACATGTAATACTTGTTGTCTTTCTGTGTCAGATTGATTTTGCTTAACATGATATCTTCTAGTTCCATTCATCTCTACTGCAAATGACAGGATTTCATTTTTTTTCTTTTTCTTTTTTAAAATTTTTATTTGTTCTTTTTAGTTATACAGGACAGTAGAATCTATTTTGATATATTTATACAAATATGAACTCTATCTTATTCTAATTAGGGTCCCAGATTTGTGGTTGTGTATGATGTTGAGACTCACTGTGGTGTATTCATTCTTGTTCATAAGAAACTTACTTCATATTCAATTCTGCATATACCTTATTTTCTTTATCCATTCATCTGTTGACAGGCCCCTAGGCTGATTGCAAATCTTGGCTATTATGAAGAGAGCTGCAGTTATCATGGTATGAAGGTATCCCTTTTGTATGTTGACTTCATTTCCTTTAGAGACATACCACAGGGCAGGGATAGATGGATCCTTGGTAGCTCTAGATTTAGTTTTTTGAGGACCTCCGTATCATAATCCATATGGCTGAACTAATTTACATTCCTGCTAATAGTGTAAAGAGTTCCTTTTTATCCACATTCTCGCCAGCATTTACTTGTGTGTATTTATTTATTTGTACCAGGGATTGAACACAGAGGTGCTTAACCTCTGAACCACATTCTCAGGCCTTTTATTTTTCATTTTGAGACAGGGTTTCACTTAGTTGCCTAGGGCCTCGCTAAGTTGCTAAGGCTAGCTTTGAACTTGTGATCTTCCTGGCTCAGCCTCTGAGCTGCTGTGATTATAGGTATGCGCCACTCACCTGGCTGTTATTTATTTGGTTTTTGATATAGTCATTTTAAATGGGCATGGAATCTCATTCTAGTTTTGATTTACATTTCCCTAGTGGCTAAAGATATGGAGCATTTTTTCCATACACTTATTAACCATTTCCACTTCTTTTGAAAAGTGTAGATTTAGATCATTTGCCCATTTTTAATTGAATTACTAGTACTTTATTTTTTGTAGTTGTTATAAATGGAGTTATTTTCTTGATTTCTGTTTTAGATAGTTCACTGTTATTGCATAGTAATGCTACTGATTTTTGTATGTTGGTTTTGTATCTTGCAACTTTTTAAAATTTTAACTTTTTTTGATGGAGTCTTTAGGGTTTTCTATGTATATGATCATGTTGTCTATAATCAGGATAGTTTAATATTGTCATTTACAATTTATATTTCTTTTTTAAAAATATTTTTATTTTTATTTTTTAGTTGTAGTTGGATACAATACCTTTATTTCACTTATTTATTTTTATGTGGTGCTGAGGATCGAACCCAGGGTCTTGCACATGTGAGGCGAGCTCTCTATTGCTGAACCACAACCCGAGCCCAACTTACATTTCTCTTATTTATTTTTCTCTGGCTAGGACTTCCAATACCATTTTGAACAGAAGTAGTGAAGGTGAGCTTCCTTGTGTTTTTTTCCAGATTTTTGAGGAAAAGCTTTCAACTTTTCCTCATTCGGTATGATGTGGGATGTGGGTTTGATGAGATTATGCATTGTGATGGGACACTGTCCTTGTACCTAATTTATTGAGAGCTTTTGTTGTGAAAGGGTGCTGGATTTTGACAAATGCATTTTTGTGCGTTATTAACATGATCATATGGGTTTTGTCCTTTACTCTGTTTTTTTAAAATGTCAATAACACTTTTTAAAATACCTTTACTTTATTTTATTATTTTTATGTGGTGCTGGGGATAGAACCCAGTGACTCACACATTCTAGGCAAGTGCTCTACCACTTCACTGTTAACATGATGTATCATGTTTATTGCTTTGCATATGTTGACTTGCATATCATTCCTAAACCCCTAGGATGAATCTTGCTTGATCATGGGATGGTCTTTTAATGTGCTGTTGTATTCAGCTTGCAAGTGTTAGGTTGGGGATTTTGCATTTATGTACATCAGAGATACTGACCTATTTATTGTGTTCTTCTGTTATCTCCTTGTCTGTTTTTGGTATCAAATAAATGCTGGTTTTAGAGTAAAAGTTCTGGAAGAATTCCCTCTTCAATTGTTTGAAGTAGTTTACAAAGAATGGTATTAGTACTTCCTTAAACATCCAGTAGAATTCAACAATAAAACTATCAAGGCTTAGTCTCTTCTCTGAAGGAAAACTCTTTATTACTGATAAAATTTCCCCACTCACTATTGGGCCATTCAAATTTTCTCTTTCTTCACAATTCAATGTTTGTAGGTTGTATGTGTCCAGGAATTTATCCATTTCTCCTAGACTTTTCTATTTGTTGGCATTTGATTGTTCAAATAGCCTCTTATGACCCTTTTCATCCCCGTAGTATCAGTTGTAATGTTTTCCTTTGTCTCCAATTTTATTTGATCCTTCCCATTTTTTTAGCATAGCCACATATTAAACTTAAAACATTTTCAATTTTTAAAAATCTTTTCAGAAGACCATTCTTTGTTTCATTAATATTTTGAGTAGTTTTAATTTCCATTTCACTTACTTTTGGCTCTGATCTATGTTATTTCTTTTCCATCTACTAATTTTGGATTTAGTTTGTTCTCATTTTATTTGTTCCTTGAGGTGAGGTGCAACATTAGGACCTTTATTTGACTTTTATTTTTGTCTTGTCTCTCTACTTTTTGCTCAGGCTGGCCTCCAACTCTCAGGCTGAAATAATTCTCCTGTTTGAGCCTCCCACGTAGTGGCACTGCTGGTGTGCTTTCTAACCTCTGGTTCACTCTTCTTTTTTGGATAGAGATGTTCATTGCTATGATCTTTCCTCTTAGAACTGCTTTCATTGTATTCCATAGATTTTGGTATGTTGTGTGAATTTTCATTCATCTCAAGAAATTTTAAAAATTTGCTTTCTAATTTCTTCGTTAACCCATTGACTTTTTCAGGAAGTTGCTTTTAAATTTCCATTTATTTGTGGAATTTCTGAAGTTCCTTCTGTTATGGATTCCTAGTTTTATACTGGATGGTCTGAAAAGATAGTTGATATAATTTGGGTTTTCTGAAATTTGTTAAGGCTTGTTTTGTGGCTTAAGTTGTGGTCTGTTTTGAAGAATGAACCATGTGCAGTTCAGAAGAATGAGTATTCTGAAGCTTTTGGATAGGATGTTTTGTAAATGTCCGTAAGATTCACTTGGCCTAGAGGGCAGTTTAAATCTAATGTTTTTTTTTTGTTGTTGTTCATCTTCTATCTGCATGATTTGTTCATTGCTTAAGTGAGGTGTCAAAGTCCCCAAATATTAGTACATTGTTGTTTATCTTTTCCTTAGATTATTACTAGTAATTTGCTCTGTGTTTTTAGATCTTCCAGCTTGGGGTATATTTACAATTGTTACATCCTCTTGCTCAATTGACCCTTTTATTGTTGTATAATGACTGTTTCTTTTTACAGTTTATGACTCAAAGTTTATTCACATAAGTACTCATGTACTCTTTTGGTTTCCGCTTAAAAAAAATTTAGATGTCGATGCACCTTTATTTTATTCATTTATTTATGTGCAGTGCTGAGAAGCAAACCCAGTGCCTCACGAATTCTAGGCAAGTGCTCTACCTCTGAGCCACAACCCAGCCCCTGGTTTCCATTTTTCATGAAATATCCTTCTCCATTCTTCACTTCTAGCCCATGTGTGTGTGTTTTTTTTAACTTGACAATTTAATCAATTCACATTCAAGTTAATATTGATAGGTTAAAACACTTACTATTGCCATATGGCTAATTGTTTTCTCCTTTTGTAGATCTTTTCTTCCTTTCTTCTTCTCTTACTGTCTTCCTTTGCTGTTAAGTGATTTTTTTTTTCTCTAGTAGTATGTTTTTTATTCCTTGCCTTTTGTTTTTAGTGCTTCTGTTATAGGGTCTCCCTGCCCCCTTTGGTTGTTACTATAAGGCTTACAAAAAATCTTATAATAAATTATTTTTAACGGATAACAAGTTAACTTTGATTGCATTAAAAATCTCTCCATCCTCACTCAATTCACAATAACTAAACTGTGGAAGCAACGGCATGTAATCCCAGCGAGTAATCTACAGTGTCCTGCTAGAATGAGTACTTTGTATCTCATCTATTCTAAAGCAAGTGTTATTAGAACAAAACAATGTTAGACATAAAATATTCCCTTTTCTGGAATAATATTTATTGTAACCCTTTCCTCAATTACAAATTTAAATGATGCCCCAGTTCATAAACTTCTGTTTATCATCAATGATTTGTCTAGTGGCTTTTGGGTAATTCATTTTATAGTCAGAAATTTTCAGTGCTAACTCTAACCTCCTAGTAATATTCTATTTTGGGGCTGGGGATGTGGCTCAAGTGGTAGCATGCTTGCCTGGCATACGTGCAGCCTGGGTTCGATCCTCAGCACCACATACAAACAAAGATGTTGTGTCAGCTGAAAACTAAAAAATAAATATTAAAAATTCTCTCTGTCTCTCTCTCTCTCACCTCTCTCTTTAAAAAAATATTCTATTTTATAGATAATTCATTTTATTTGCTCAGAATAAATTAATTTATATTTTTTTGTGGTTAAAAAAACCCTCTGCACATTAACTCCTGTCCTACATTTTGAATCTTTTATGTCAAAATTTACATATTTTGTATTGTGTATGCCTTAACAAATCATTGTAATTATTTTTAATAGTTTTGTTTTTCAGTTTTCATGCTGAAGCTATTTTATATAAAGTGGTATACACACCACTTATGGCACTGGATGCTCTGAATCCGGTTGTTTGTTACTTTTACTAGTGAGTTTTGTACTTCAGATATTTTCATGTTATTCACTAGCATCCTTTTCTTTCATCTTGAAGAAGTCCTTTTAGCATTCTTGTAAGCCAGGTCTGGTGGTGATGAACGCTCTCAGCTTTCATTTTTCTGGGACGTTTTTTATCTCTTCATGTATGAAGGATAAAGCTTTGCTGGATACAATGTTCTTAGTTTGAAGTTTTTTTTTTCTTCCACACTGTAAATATATAGTTCAATTATATTATTATATTAATATATAATTCAACTATATTATTTGTTTATTTTCTCTTGCTGCTTTTACGATCATCTCTTTGTGTCTGTTTTTTGACATTTTGATTATAACATGTCTTGGCATAGTCTTATTCATATTGAATCTGACTGGGGACTTTTGACCTTCCAGCATGCGAATTATGTCTTTCTCCAGGTTTGGACAATTTCTACTGTTAGTTCTTTGAATAAATTTTCTACACCTTTGTCTTCTCTTGAGTATTTTCCAACAGCTTGTCTTAGATCTTGCTTAGTCTTTCTTCTGTTTGATCTATTCCACTGTCAGCGCTCTCCATTTCATTTTTCAGCTCCAGGATTTGTTTGATTTTGCTGTGACTTCAATCTCTCTGTTAAATTTTTCTGCTAAATTACTGAATTATTTTTCTGTATTTTCCTGAGGGTCACTAAACTTCACTGTAATTTGGGTTTTCTGAAATTTGCTAAGGCTTGTTTTGTGGCTTAAGTTGTGGTCTGTTTTGAAGAATGAACCATGTGCAGTTCAGAAGAATGAGTATTCTGCAGACAGATATTGCATCTACATCTTTTTAAGTTTAGTTACTGGCTCCTGATTTTGTCATGTTTTCTTGCTTGTTCTTGATCCTCGGGGTTGTGCGTTGATCATTGCTCATCAACAGCATAAGTTTTTGTTGGGTCTTTGTGATCTCTTTTTGTCTGTGACTGTCCTACAATACACCTGTTCAGGAATTCTGAGAAGACTGTCTGTTGTGACTCTTAAACCCATTACTGCTGGAGCTACTACAGTGCTAGAGGGTGTCCCAGGCCGAGGTCTATCATAGCCAGTGGAGTCCAGGGTAGATCTTTTGAGGGGGTGGTACTGAGATGAGAGTCTGCTTCAGGGTTCTGACAATGCCTGTAACCTAGTATGTGGTAGATGTGTCTTTTTTTTTCTGTGTAAAAAATTTTATTTTACAAAGCTCTTCTGATAGTTCCCCATTTTGAATCTGCAAAAAAAAAAAAAATCACAATAGATGGTGATACTTCTAAGGAAAACTAAAAAAAAAAAAATCACTACCATGGGAACTTTCTTTGGAATTTTTAATTAGACATTAGTTCTTCAATTCTCTTAAATCCATTGTGTAGATTCATAAATGCAACTAGAAGGATGTGTAGATTTTATCAACCCAATAGCAATGCCCAAGTGGTTTCCTTAGAACAACAGATAATGGACCAGGGATGGGAGCGTTTTAGATCTGAAGCTTAGAAAAACATTCGTTGAATTGTGGTTAAATGTTAGCAAATAGTATGAGATTTTATTAGGAAGCTCTAAGGCAGTGGTTCTCAGCCTTACTTGGGTACTATGTAATCACCTGGGGAGCTTTTGGAATTCCAAATGGCTGGACTCTGACAAATGAAATCAGAATCTCTAAGGTCTGGCATCAGCATTTTAAAAAACAGGTGTGTCCAATGTAACATGCAAGGCTGAGAACTCTGTTCTAGGGGAGCAAACTGTACCTCCAGCCAGTTAGGTAGCTGTGTCTTCCTCCAGGTCTCTGGAAGGGTCCTGTTGGAGTATTGGATGGATCCCTATGTTGACCATACTATTCAGATCTGTAGGTGTGATGGGACAGAACTGAGACACAGGGTTGTTTTGGGTCTTTATCTAGGACTGAACTCTTCAGGCCTGTCTTCAGGATCATGTATAATTGTGTCTCCCACTGGGTTCCTGCACGAGCAGGTCTGCTTTCAGACTTCAGCTGAGAAGGCCTGAAACCAATTTATTGGGTCATTTGAAGACACACAATGTGATCAAGGTCGGGGCATCAGCCATCAGAGACGCCGCTGGGCATGTTTCCCTCTGGGTCCCTCAGTGGGCAGTGCTGCACTCAATCCACAAACAAGAAGGACCAGGACTGAGACCCAGAGCCGTCTGAGAATCTGCTAAGGGACAGAGGTGAGCAAGCCTGCTGTGGGGACTCACACAGGTATGTCTCCTTGTGGACCCTGCCTGGGTAGAGCTGCTGTCAAACCACAGCTGGGAGGAACTATAACTGAGTTTCAGGGCTAATTCAGAATCTGTTGTGGGTCTGATGTCAGTAATCCCAACTTGATGGCACCCTCAGGCAAGACTCCCAGCAATTGCTTACGCAGATGGGATTACTCATATACCACAGCTGAGAGGGCTTGGAACTGACTTTGGAGTTCCTTTCCAGAACTGTTATTGGTTGGAGGATAGCAAGCCTGTCCTGATGCCTTGGACAGCCATCTCACCTTAGCAGTTTCCTGCACAGGTGGAACAGTTCTCAGGCAGGGAGGGACTGGCTAAGACAGGAGCCCTTTAGGGATCTACTGTAGGATGAAAACCAGCCAGCCTGACCCAGTGGCTCAGAAGGGGTGTGTCTCCCTCTGTGTCCTTGTATAAACTGGGACCAGAACTGAGAGGGACTGGATCTGAGTTACAGGGTAATGTTCGAGCGCACGGATGAAGCTGATGTCAGTGAGCAGAAGAGCTTGACTGCTGAGTCACTAGTGTGCCCGACTCCAGGACTTCTTGGAAGATGGATTTGGTTGCAGACTCAGGCCAAATGGGACTGCAGCAAGGGGGAGTAGGACTAATTCATATTTGAACTTGGGAGCACAGTTGGTAGGTCTGCTACCTGGGGGTGGGTCTGCACTTTGTAAATGACCCTCTTAGGTCTGAGATTGCACTGGATTTTCACAACTTCCTACTTAAATCAGAATCTTCCCTAAGAGATTCATCTATGGATGACTGCAGAATTCTTGTTCTTGGGGACACTAGCAGGTTACCTCCTATTTTGCCATCCTGCTAATGTCACTCCCCCATATAGTAATCTGTTAACAACACATTGGATCACCCAACTTAACTAGGCTTAAGTCTGTGTTGGTTTCTTAGGACTGCTGCAACAAAGTACCATAACCTTTGGTGGTTTGAAACAATAGAAACTTATTCTCTCACAGTTCTGGAGAGTCCAAAATCAAGGTATCTATAGGATTGATTCCTCTCAGAGCTCTGAGGGAAAATCTGTCCCCTGCCTCTCTCCTAGCTTTTAGTGGTTGAGGGCATTCCTTGGCTGGTAGGTGCATCCCTCCAACCCCTGATTCTGTCTTTGCAGGGCTGTTTTCCATCTGTCTCTCGGTCTTCACGTGACATTCTTCTCTCTGTGTCTGTGTCTAAAGTTCCTTTTCTTTAGAAGGATACCAGTCATTGGATTGTGGTCCAGTTTAATTTCAAATGACTTCACTTCATCTTGATTACGTCTATAAAGACCCTATGTCCAAATAAGGTCACGTTCTGAGGTTCCAAGTGGGCATGAAGTTGTGGGAGACACTAGTTAACCCAGTATGAAGTCCCTCATTATTTAGTAAATACTTATTGTGTCCCTACTGTATTTCAGGAATTCCAAAGCCACCAGATGAGGATGACTTCCTACTCCCAAGGATAAACGCTAGTTAGCTCTTCTCCCTGCCTACATTCCCCAGGGACTCCTTCCAGTTCCTCTAATATGTCAGGTCCTTTCTTCATCCTGGATGCTTCTTTGAATATCAGCTCAGTCATTTTTTTCCTGGATCAGGTCACCCTGTCTTGTGCTCCCTCCTTTGTTTTTATCACAGTCACTAACTATTCATTTATTAATTTGATTAATGTTTGTCTTCTCCTTGACACAATACACATGATCCTATTTTCCTTCACCTTCTATTATGTCCCTAGAACTTTCCTTCACCTTACTATTATGTCCCTAGAACTTAGCATGTATCTGGCACATTGTGCATGGCCAGTAAACACTGGTGGGAAAAAAATGAAGCCATACCTGATTTTTCTATTTTATTGGAGTTCTTGTTTTCAAAATAATTTCTAATTATCTTCTGTATTTCTGTAGTGTCTGTTGTGATATTTCCTTTTTCATCACATATGTTAGTGATTTGAGTTTTCTCTCTCCTTCTCTTCATTAGCATGGCTAAGGGTCTGTCAATTTTATTTATTTTTTCAAAGAACCAACTTCTTGTTCTGCAGATTTTTAAAATTGTCTCTTTAGTTTCAGTTTCATTGATTTAAGCTCTGATTTTAATTATTTCCTGTCTTCTACAGTTTTGGTGTTGATTTGTTCTTCTTTTACTAGGGCTTTGAGATGTAGTGTGAGGTCATTTATTTGTTGAATTTTTCTTCTTTTAAGGAATGAACTCCATGCAATCAACTTTCCTCTTTAAACTGCTTTCAGAGTGTCCCAGAGATTTTGATATGTTGTATTTGTGTTTTCAGATACAACATATGTTCCTTGATGTCTTCTGTAATCCATTGTTCATTCAGTAGCATATTATTTAGTCTCCAGGTGTTGGAATGGATTTTATTTCTTATTTTATCATTGATTTCTAATTTCATTCCATTATGATCTGATAGAATGCAGGGTAGTATCTCTACTTTTTTATATTTGCTAAGAATTGCTTTGTGGCATAGTATATACTCTATGCAGTATGTTTCTGCATCTAAATTTCTTCTTTTCTTTAAGGATACCAGCCATGTTGGATTAGGACACACTTTAATAACTTAGTTAATTTTATTACCTCTGTAAAGGCTCTTTTTTTTCAAATAAGGCCATATCCTGAGGCAATAGAGGTTAAGGCTCCAATATGTCCTTTTCCAGGGATACAACACAATCCATAACAATTGATTCTGTGCTGAATACCCCTCCCCACATCTGTGGACAAAGGCTGAACTTCATCTGTGGCTTTTTAATTTTTAAAAAATATTTAATTGATTTTATTTCTTAAATACATGACAGTGGAATGCATTACAATTCTTATTACACATATAGAGCACAATATTTCATATCTCTGCTTGTGTATAAAGTATGTTCACACCAATCTATGTCTTCATATATGTACTTTGGATAATGATGTCTACCACATTCCACCATCATTGCTTAACCCCTGACCCCTCCCTTCCCCTCCCCCCTCTCTGCTCTATCTAGAGTTCCTCTATTCCTCCCATGCTCCCCCTCCCTACCCCACTATGAATCACCCTCTTTATATCAGAGAAAACATTCGGCATTTGGTTTTTTTGGGATTGGCTAACTTCACTTAGCATTATCTTCTCCAACACCATCCATTTACCTGCAAATGCCATGATTTTATTCTCTTCTATTGCTGAGTAATATTCCATTGTGTATATATGCCACATTTTTAATCCATTCATCTACTGAGGGCATCTAGGTTGGTTCCACAGTTTAGCTATTGTGAATTTTGCTGCTATAAACATTGATGTGGCTGTGTCCCTGTAGTATGTTGTTTTTAAGTCCTTTGGGTATAGACTGAGGAGAGGGATAGCTGGATCAAATGGTGGTTCCATTCCCAGTTTTCCAAGAAATCTCCATACTGCTTTCCATATTGGTTGCACCAATTTTCAGGCCACCAGCAATGTATGAATGTACCTTTTCTCCCACATTCCTGCCAACACTTATTGTTGTTTGTCTTCATAATAGCTGCCATTCTGCCTGGAGTGAGATGAAATCTTAGAGTAGTTTTGATTTGCATTTATCTAATTGTGAGAGATGATGAACATTTTTTCATATATTTGTTGATTGATTGTTTATCCTCTTCTGAGAAGTGTCTCTTCAGTTCCTTGGCCCATTTATTGATTGGGTTATTTGTTTTTTTGGTGTTTAGGTTTTTGAGTTCTTTATATGCCCTAGAGATTAGTGCTCTGTCTGATGTGTGATGGGTAAAGATTTATTCCCAAGATGTAGGCTCTCAATAGCTTCAAAAAATAAAATAAATAAATACTTAAACAAAAGAGGTGAAAGATCTATACAATGAAAACTACAGAACCCTAAAGAGAGAAATCAAAGAAGATCTTAGAAGATGGAAAGATCTACCTTGCTCTTGGATAGGCAGAATTAATATTATCAAAATACTTACCAAAGGCACTATACAGATTTAATGCAATTCCGATCAAAATCCCAATGGCATTCCTCATAGAAAAGAAAAAGCAATCATGAAATTCATCTGGAAAAATAACAGAGCCAGAATAGCTAAAGCAATCCTTAGCAGGAAGAGTGAAGCAGGGGGCATCACTATACTAGACTTTGAACTACACTAAGAGCAATAGTAACAAAAACAGCATGGTATTGGCACCAAAACAGATTGGTAGACCAATGGTACAGAATAGAGGCATAGAGACTAACCCACAAAATTACAATTATCTTATATTAGACAAAGGAACCAAGAACATGCATTGGAGAAACAATAACCTCTTCAACAAATGGTGCTGGGAAAACTGGAAATCCATATGCGACAAAGTGAAATTAAACCCCTATCTCTCACCATGCACAAAACTTAACTCAAAGTGGATCAAGGACCTAGGAATTAAACCAGAGACTCTGCATCTAATAGAAGAAAAAGTAGGCCCTAATCTCCATCATGTGGGATTAGGCCCCAGCTTCCTTAATAAGACTCCTATAGCACAAGAATTAAAGTCAAGAATCAATAAATGGGATGGATTCAAACTAAAAAGTTTCTTCTCAGCAAAAGAAAGAACCATCTGTGTCTTTCTGAGCTTTGTGTGACAATGCTCCAGTAGGGCTCTGCAACCTCTTCTCCTGCCTTTCTCCTTGCTCTCTTACATTCCATGCTCCAATTGTAAAGTTATTTCTTGCTTCTCCATGCCTTAGGGTCTTCCTATTCCATCTGCCTGAAAATGCCCGTTCTCCCTGTTTGTTAGCTTTTGTGATTAGTCCTCACCCTCAGGCTCAGATTAGGTATCACAGCCTCTCAGAAGCCTGCCATGATATTATTCCATGAATTCTGGATCCGGCGTCCTCTTGCACTCATGCTACAGAAATTAATCTTAGTACTTACAACACTGTCTTCACCCAGAGACTGCGAGCTGCCCAAGTATGAGGGCTGCATCTGGTTCCCTGTTACACCACCCAGCCTGGCTGGGTGCCTAGAACACAGTGGTCCCTTAGTAAATATTTTCAGAATGAAAGAATGCCTGATGGTCAGTTAGGATTCCCAACAGATGTAAGGAAGAAACGAGAAGGATTTCAAACCACTGTCTGCAGAGCAGAACTCCATTTAATTCATTGTGGCTGGGGAAGAGACCAATCAGGAATGGCAGGAGCTCTCTTTCTTTGAAGGTGCCTCTTGATTTCTTACTGGTTACACCTTAAAACAGACTCCCAGGGCCTTTGAACCAGAGAAACTCTTAAAAATCATGGAGCCCAATTTCCTAATTTTTAGAAAGAGAGAAATTGAGATTTGGAAGTAGAACCTTAATTTTTACTGTTAGAACCAAGACTGGAACCGAGGCCCCTTGGATTCTTCCAGAAAAGAGGAAATGCTTTTTCCATTTACAGAGATCATTCTGCATGGAAACTGGGGTGGGCTCTGGTCCACTTTTATCAGGTAAGTGGTCTAGGGTGAGTTACTGAACCTTTCTGCAGCACAATTTCTCCATCAGTAAAGTGGGGATAAGGAGAGTACCTATCTCATAGAATTGTTGGGAGGACTTCATAAAGAAAAGCATGTACAAAGCACAACTTCTGGCGGGTGGTCAGTATCCTAAACCCTAAACACTCACTATTTATTCTGTGAGGCAGAGAAAATACTTCAGTGAAGTGAGTAGCCAGTCATAGTTGAGTTTTGGAAGTCTGCCTGGTGTGTACTTAGGTTAACCAAACATATGAAAACAGAGGGCTTAGTCATAGTGACCACCCACTCCTTTTTGTACACATAGATAGCGCTTGATTTCGTTTGGTTAATATGGACAATAACACATGGATAAGCCTTTCCTGATTTACTGATGACTTATCAAAACACTCAAAATGATTTTTTACAATGATTCATGGACCCTTTGGAACTCCCTGTTGTTGATTGGTGGGCAGCGAGGAAGGCATACCTGATAGATGTGGATTATAAACATGTACTCTTTGTTTATGGTTGCTTCCTTTGTCCAGATGTTTTTTCTCCACTGCATGCTCTCCCTGTTCATGCCATGTCTGCAACTTTATTCCGAATCCTCACTTCAGCAAAGGGCTCCAGTCTCCCAACATTTCCTCTTATCTCTTGCCATGAGCAGAAAAAGGAAGCGAAGGAGGAAAAGCAGATCCTAGTCAACAGGGATGACAGGTTGTCCTAATGCTACTTCAGAATGCTTTCTTACTGTCTACCTCCAGCACCGGCCTGACCCCTCAGTTTAGAAGACTGGGGCTATTTGGAACGATGGGAGTGAGAACTGATGTGGTCTAGAGATCTCCCTCTGCTTTACCTTCCATTGCCAGGCCTCCTTGGGCTGCTTTGTGCTCTAAGGAACAGGCTTTGTCTCTCCTGCTATTCCCTAGGAAAACCTTCCAAAGCCTTCTCCCAGTCTGGAAAGCAAAGCACAGCCCAAGGGTCATCAAGAATGTTAGTGCCTCTTTCCTGATATTGAGACTATCCTCAGGGTCTGCTTGGATCCACAGTCATGTCTCATGGCGTCTCCATTTGTAGGTAGGTGACCAAGATGGAGGAAAAGTGATGAGAATATTGAAAGATGGGGACATCTGTAGAAGTGAACTGTAATTTGGCTTATTTGATGATGTGTAGATTGATAGGGAGGGACAACAGGTTTTAGGCAATGGAGAGGAGCAGTTTGCATGGTATGTGTGTGTTGCTTTAGTCCAGAGAACAACAGTGAAGGGACATTAGAATTTGTGTGGTTTGTGAGGTACTGTCAGGCTCTTTGGGGGTTTAAGAGATGTTGATGGTGTCAGGGGCTCCTTAGTGTTGGGTAGTAGTTCAGTAGAGTCATAATAAAGTTTTGCATGACTTATCTGTTGGAGAAACTCTTGGAGTTGTTCCAGCTTCAGCTGTAATAGTGGCTCGCAGCTCCTTCCAGTTACTGGCCTCTGTTAGCCGATGCGGTGTCCTCTGTCCTCCCAGGCATATCTATGGCTCTTGGGTCAAGGAGAGAATGCAGACCTGGCACTAGGGATTCTGAGAAGCATTCTTAAGTATTTCAGTAAATATCAAAGGAAGTGGGGGCATGTTTAGGAGGGAGAATAGACTGTTAATCTACTTTGGGGGATTCCCATAAGTTATACTCAGACACCCCAGACTCACGGGAACAAGAGCTAGCCCAGGGCCTGGCTGGTGGGCTTCTTCCTCCAGGCTTCCTTCCCTTCCTTGCTCCTCCTTCTGCCTGTTCCTCTCTTCCTTCTCCTTTTCTTTCTTTTTTTCCCCACATTGTTTTCTTCTACAATGAATGGGGTTGCTTAAAACAGAAAGATCAACACAACAAATAAGAAAATAAATTAAAAATAGGAGCCGATCTACTGTAATTCATTTCCCTCCATGTTTGTTATCCCATTCCCCTCATAACCTCTTATATGTAATTTTGTATAACAATGAGGGTCTCCCTCCATTTCCATGTGATTTCCCTTTTTTTCTCCCTTTCCCTCCCACCTCATGTCTCTGTTTAATGTTAATCTTTTTTTCCTGCTCTTCCTCCCTATTCTGTTCTTAGATGGGAGGGGAGGGGAGGGGGGATAGTAGAGGATAGGAAAGGTAGCAGAATACAACAGTCACTAATATGGCAGTATGTAAAAATGTGATGTGTAACCGATGTGATTCTGCAATCTGTATTTGGGGTAAAAATGGGAGTTCATAACCCACTTGATTCTAATGTATGAAATATGATTTGTCAAGAGCTTTGTAATGTTGTGAACAACCAATTAAAAAAAAAACAGGAGCCGAGGGTGTCACTCAGTGGTGACATGTGGCTAGCATGTGTGAGGCCCTGGGGTCATTCCCAGCACCAAAATAAACAAATCAACCACAGATAACAGGAGCTGAGGGATAAGGCAGGAAGGGTAAGGCAGGAAGATGGCAGCCTGTGTGAAGCGAGTGCACAAAATTAGGAGGAAGGTGGGGTCCTAGGCAGGACTGACAGCCAAACTGATGGGACAGACGGGCTTCACCCAGCACCAAAAAGCTACATAGCTTTCAAGTAGGACATGTGATAGGCAGCACACCTGCTATGATGTAGATGTGGTTCATCTTCTCTGAAATGCTTCTTGAAATTTGGTCCCAGTGTAACAGTGTTGAGAGGCTATGGGACCTTTGAAAGGTGTTTGGGTCACATATATACACACACATACACACACATTATTATTAGCTGCAGTCATATGCCTATTTCTCCTGTGTTATTGAAACTTTATACTTTTTTTTTCTTTCCACACCCTCCAGCCCTGGTCCCAACCTCTCTTCCAAGATTCCTATTATACCTCTTTTCTTTGAATTATTCTCTCTGCCCGCTTTTTACACATTATCACTAACACTTTTAATGAGCCTCAATAGAGGCATTCAGCTGCATATTTCACTTTTTAAAAAAATACTTCTCTGACTTCTCTTTTTAAATTTATTTATTTATTTTTAGAACCAGGGATTGAATTCAGGGGCACTCAACCATTGAGTCACACAGCCAGCCTATTTTGTGTTTTATTTAGAGACAGGGTCTCACTGAGTTGCTTAGTGCCTTGCCATTACTGAGGCTGGCTTTGAACTCATGATCCTCCTGTCTCAACCTCCCAAGCCGCTGGGATTACAGGCATGCACCACAGTGTCCGGCTGCATATTTTACTTTTTTAAAGTTAAATTTTCTGTGGCCAGTAAGTATTCATGAGTATTATATTCAATGGAAATTTTAGTTTGGCTTTCAAAATAGCTTTTTATTTTGACAACCATTTTATACTTATGTTTCATTTCCATTGATAACTCAGTTTATATGCTATGGTGTAAATGTGTCTTGTAAAAGTTGATGTGTTGGAAATTTGACCCCCAAATTCATATGCTGATGGTATTTGGAGGTGGGCCCTTAGGAACATAATTAGGGTTAGAGGAGGCAGTGGGGGTGGGGCCCCCATGATGGGACTAGTGGCTTCATAAGGAGTGGAAGAGTGGCCTGAGCGGACCATTGGATGACCTCTGACATGTTATTTCACAGCAAGCACCTGTCCAGTTGCTGGTGCTATGATCTTGGATTTCCCAGCCTTAAGAACTGTGAGAAATAGATTTCTGTTCTATATAAATTACTCACCTGTGGTATTCTGTTACAGGAGTAAAAAATGGACTCAGTCTACAAATTTCTTATTTCACCATATGCCAGTGGCAGAGAGAACACATAAGTGATTATAATCATGTCAATTCCCTAACCTTCCTAACAAAAATGCCACTTTCTCATACATTTCTAATAACTGGCATAATTGCCAGAAGCCATTGCTGAGTCAACTAGATTCTGTCTAGTATAAACTCTATCAACGGAGGGATACGTTTGATACTGACTCAGGCTGCAGGTATCACTGTGGAGCACTGCTCATCTGTCTCCCATGGAGAGATCCAAGGTTGATCCTGAACTGATCAAAACTCTACCCACTCTGTCACAGCTACAGCTTCTACCCACTGTGATGCTGTGGCTCTGGGGGAGTAGCTGTAAATACCATGTCCATCAGTCATCTTGCCATATGCCACAGCCTAGGGTGTCTCAAGTGTTCCTGCAAATGAGCCTCTTCTTGCCTGAGCCTGCAGCACGACTGGCCACTGCTGTTTGAATGTATCAGAAGCTATTGCTATCAACACAGCGATTGTTCCTTCCTCAGTGGGCTTGTGTGTTTCTCACCTTGAGTTACTTACAAGCAAGATGCCAAGTCAGTTTCATAAAATGTCTGATCCATCAAAACACTGCTTCATCCTATTTCTGAGCCAAATGCTCAGTTTAACCAGTTTCCTGGAAGAGGACTCCCTCTGGTGACCACAATAGTGACTCTCCTGGAAAGCCATTACTACTTGACTCAAGATATCAAATTAAGTTCCCAACCTCCTAAGTGCCTTTAATACAATGACCCATGTTGGGTGTGTGATCACAAGAGCTGCTGCCATGCACATTTGTGGCACAAACCTCATTCAGAAAACTGTGTGCACCAAAATGTATGGTGCTCCTTAAGAGATTGCAAGGTGAGCATAAGTAATTCCCAGATGCCGTTCAGTTGAAGTAACCCAAAGTCTTCTCATATTTAATTTTTTTTGGAAGTCCCAGGGAGAAATAAATCATCTGTGATACTTGACAGCCATATCATGCCAATATTCCCTACTTGGACATCATTGTGATTCCTTGAATACCTACCTGTATCATTTCCCAGACATATTGCTATCTGCTGTGGTTAAAAGAGTAAACTAGACTCTAATATGCCAGGCAGACCACAGTAGTGTATATGCTTCTTACCCAGGAACTTGCTGTCACATCAGGATGTTGACCTGGTTTGCAGGAGCATAAACCAGTCATTAGGTTAGTGCTGCAGAGAATCTGCATGACAAGCAGCACAGTACAATGTGAGCAAAGCAATAACTCTAACCTCCTGTGATGTGGGCAGGCTGTCTTCTCTCCAAACCTCATAGATCTGGTCTCAGGTAACTGCTGCAGTGTGGCTTCCGTTCAGTTCTCCTTATCAGGAAAAGGAGAAAGATGAATCAGGGAAAGATGAATCCTGGGCCTCTTCTATTGCCAAGACTCAGCACCACATAGGACAGAAACAGTTAAGACTAGTATACTTTAAGAAATTTTCTTAAGAATGACAAGTCCTAAAGTAGGCCCAAATCTTCATCATGTCGGATGAGGCCCTTTACTTCCTTAACAAGACTCTTAGAGTGCAAGAAATAAAATCAAGAATCAATAAATGGGATGGATTCAAACTGAAAAAGCTTCTTCTCGCTAAAGAAACAATCAATGAGGTGATGAGAGAGCCTACAGAATGAGAGCAAATTTTTTTCCACACAGACTTCATATAGAGCACTAATCTCTAGGATATATAAAGAACTCAAAAAACTCAACACCAAAAAAAAAAAACCCAAATAACCCAATCAATAAATGGGCCAAGGAACTGAAGAGACACTTCTCAGACGATGATATACAATCAATCAACAAATATATGAAAATTTGTTCAACATCTGTAGCAATTAGAGAAATGCAAATCAAAACTACTTTAAGGTTTCATCTCACTGCATTCAGAATGGCAGCTATAAAGAATACAAACAACAATAAGTGTTGGTGAGGATGTGGGGAAAAAGGCACACTCATACATTGTTGGTGGGACTGCAAATTGGTGCAGCCAATCTGGAAAGCAGTATGGAGATTCCTTGGAAAACTTGGGATGGAACCACCATTTGACCCAGCTATCCCTCTCTCAGTTTATACCCAAAGGACTTAAAAAAACAGCATACTATAGGATACAGCCACATCAATGTTTATAGCAGCACAATTCACAATAGATAAACTATGGAAGCAAACTATATGCCCTTCAGTAGATGAATGGATAAAGAAACTGTGGTATATATACACAATGGAATGTTACTCAGCATTAAAAGAGAATAAAATCATGGCATTTGCAGGTAAATGGATGGAGCTGGAGAAGATAACGCTAAGTGAAGTTAGCCAATCCCCCCCACAACCAAATGCCGAATGATTTCTCTGATATGTGGATGCTGATCCATAACAGGGGTAGGTGGGAAGCATGGGAGGAATGGAGGAACTTTAGATAGGGCAGAGGGGTGGAGGGGAAGGGAGGGGGCAGGGGGGTAGAAAAGACAGTGGAATGAGATGGACGTCATTACCCCAAATACATGTCTGAAGACACAAATGGTGTGACTCTACTTTGTGAACAAACAGAGATATGAAAAATTGTGCTCTAAATGTGTAATATGAATTGAAATGCCTTCGGCTGTCATGTATAACGAATTAGAATAAATTAACAAATTAAAAAAAAAGAGAAGAATGACAGCTCCTTCACTGGGCATCCTTTATCATTCTAGAATTCTTTTCGTCTGCCACAACTCCCTTCTACTCCTTTTCTATTTCACCCTCTAGAGACATGCAGCAGGATTAGGCTTTCTAGAACTTTCCTTGTTTTGCAGAAAGAAGGTTTGTGTTGAGAAAGGCAAAGGTAATGAGATTGCTTTACGTATGAGAGCAAAGTGTCACCTATGATGGTTAAAACTTAGCCTCATGAGGTAGTCACTCTCTAGCCCATCATTCTCTTAAGAACCCACACTGCAAGTTTAGAGGAGTTTAAATGGAGTTTCAAACAGCAATTTCTCCTTCTTTAGAGTGATATTAATAGTAGGGTTCATTTTGACATAATCATACACACCCGGAATACAATTTGCTCCGGCCCCATTACTTCTTCTTCTTCCTCCTGTTCTTCTTCCTCTCTACTGATCTTCCTTCTATTTAATTACTGTTTTTGTAATTGGTGCTTTATAGACATAAAGGTGGAATTCACTGTGGTATATTCCTATGTGAACACAATCTAATGTGCTCATGTTTATTCCCCAGTTCCTCCTTTTTCTTTCTTTCCTCCCTCCCTCTGAATCCTCTTCTTCTGAATACTAATTTTGCTTCTATTTTTATGGGATCTGCTCTACCCCACCTTCCCCTTATTTTGCTCTAGCCTCCACGTATGAGAGAATAAAACATTTGACTCTTGACTTTCTGAGTCTGGCTTATTTCACTCAGCAAGATGTTCTCTGGTTCCATCCATTTACCAGCAAATGCCATAATTTCATTCTTTATTGTGAAGTAAAACTCCATTCTCTATGTGTACCACATTTTCCTAATCTATTCATCGGTTGACAGGTACTTGGACTTGTTCCAAAACTTGGAACCAGTGAATCATGCTGCTATAAACATAGAAGTGGCTGTATTACTATAATATGTTGATTTTAGTTTTTTTAAATAAATACCAAGAAATGTGATAGCTGGGTCATAGGGTGTTCTATTCCTAGTCTTTTGAGGAATCTCCATACTGCTTTCCAGAATCCCACCAACAATATCTGAGTGTACCCTTTTTCTCACATCCTTACTAGTTTTTATTATTATCAATATTCTTGATTGCTATTCTAACTGGAGTGAGAAAAAAGTACCCATGGAGTTTTGATTGCATTTCTCTGATTACTAGGATGTTGAACATTTTTAAATGTATTTGTTAGCCATCTGATTTTTTTCTTTTGAGAAATTCTGTTTAGTTCTTTTGCCCAATTATTTAGTCTTTTAAATAAATGGTACAGGGAAAACTGGATATCAATAAGTAGAAGGATGAGACTAGATTCCTATTTTTCATTCTGCATAAAAGTCAATTCAAAATGTAGGAATTAAACCAGAAATTCTGGAACTGTTAGAAGAGATAACACAGGGTCAGCACTCTAACATATTGGCACAGGAACTGATTTCTTAATGAGATCCCTAAAACTCAAGAAATAAAACCAACAATCAATAAGTGTGATGGAATCAAATTAAAAATCGTTTGCACAGCAAAGGAAACACAAACATGAAGAGAGAGCCTGCAGAATAGCAAAAAAAAAATCTTTGTCAGATACTCTGCTAAAGGATTAATGTCCACAATACCTGAAGATAATTTTTCGAGGTGATAGATAGCACCATCTCTGACCCTCTTGTTTCCACCTCTGCACTACTCAGAACTTTCAAAATTTTCTCTTATTCTATCCCTCTTATACAGGTGAAGCTCCTATTTGCCTGGTATTAATCTAGAAGGCAACTATACCAACCACTGTACCACCAATGCCTCTTGCCCATTGTAAATATATTTTGTACACCAGTACCAAATAATCCCCAAAACCTTGGATTATCTTCTCCAAGTTACTGAACTTCTTTTAAAATTGAAGTTTAATTTACATATGGTACAATGATTTAAATATTAAATAGTTCCTGCTTATCCCCACCCTTGGATGCATTTCAAGACCTCTGATAGATGCCTGAAACTTCAGATAGTATGGAACCCTATGCATACTATGTTTTCTCCTATACACACATACCTATGATAAAGTTGAGAACTTTCAAGTTTCCACTTAAAAGAAGCATTTTAGAGCTTCTCTTTTGCATATCCAAGTTGCTAGGGTCACTACTCTTGCACTTTGGGGCCATTCTTAACTAAAATGTAGATTACTGGAATACAAGTTGAGATACCAAGAGCATGTCCTCTTACAACCAGGAGGGCTACTGAGTGACTCATGGTGAGATGTGTATTCATGTGTTGATATGCTGGACAGAGGGATGATTCATGTCTTGGACAGGATCAAGCAGGACAGCATGAGATTTCATCACACTACTTACAACTACATGCAATTTAGAAGTCATGAATTGTTTATTTCTGGAATTTTCCATATAATATTTTCAGCCTATGGTTGACTGTGTGCAACTGGAACTGTGGGAAGTGAAACCGTGACTACTCAGTGGACTTCCTTTTCCCCTGGGGAATGTGTTCCAAGGCCTCATGCAGACGCCTGACACAGCAGATAGTGCTGAACCCTTCCCAAACCTGTGTCATGCCCAGGGGCCGCCTTTGCATTTTATGAAAGTCAGTTCTTTTGAGCATTTGCTTTTGAGAGCCTGTTTTCACCACAGTTGAAGTCTTCCTGAAGATGGTATCCTTTCTCCTTAATCATCTTCTTCAACTCTGCTGGAAATGTGGCAAAATGCAGTTTCTCTGGTCATTTTTACACTTTCAGTCCAAACCCAGCTCTGAATCTGGGCAACCATCCCTTACTAAATTGTTTGGTGCCACTCCTTTCGGGGCATCTCTTGTTGAGTCTTCATGGGCTCAGTGCTTTCTGGAGCAACACATTGCTCTTGGTTGGAACCTGTTTACTGTTCATGTCTTCCCTTCACAAGTTTAAATTTTAGCTAAGCGCTGATCACACATGTCAGCCATAACTTTTGCAGTTAGTCCTAGCAAAACTAGCACTAATTTCTTTTTCTCACAATTTCATGGATGGGAGGCTTTTTATTGTAGATCTTAGCAACCCGAATGTACAATTTTTCTTTTTTTGTTGTTAAATAGAGAAGTTTTACCTTTTATGAAAATAAGTTCTATTGGGGAACTTCCTTTCCAGAAAGGAACACTCTCTGGCTTCTCTTTGGCATCTCCAAATTGCCAGCGTAACTACCCTTGCATTTTGGGTTCACTATTAAGTAAAATAGGAATTTCTGGAACACAAATTTTGCAACATCATGACAGTCAGTCTGATAACTGAAATGGCTGCTAAATGACTGATTGGTGGGCAGCATGTGTGGTCCAGATGCACTGGACAAAGGGATGATTCACATCCCAGACAGGATGAAGCAGACAGTAGAGGATTTTATCCCAGTACTCGGAGTAGCATGCGATTTAAAACTTGTGAATTAGCTGGGTGTGGTGGCACATGCCTGTAATCTTAGCAGTTTGGAGGGCTCAGGCAGGAGGATCAAAGCCAGCCTCAGCAATTTAGCAAATCCCTAAACTACTCAGCGAAGACCTGACTCAAAATAAAAACATAAAAAGGGTTGGAAATGTGGCTCAGTGGTTAAGCAGCCCTGAGTTCAATTCCTGGTACAAAAAACAAACAAAACCAAAACCAAATCCAACAAAAACAAAACAAAACAAACAAACAAACAAAAAAACAACTTGTGAATTATCTATTTCTGGAATTTTTCAATAAATATTTCAGATCATGACTGTAGATAACTAAACCTGGAAAGCCAAGCTGTGGATAAGGGAGGACTACTGTATATATATATATTTTTAAACATCTGTTTAGATTTTTTTGCCCACCCTTCAAAATAGAATAGTATGCCTTGTTTATTGATTTGCAAGAGTCTTTTTGAGTTCTGAGTACATCTTTGTCAGATTTATTTATTAAGAATGTTTCCCCTTTTCCTCTCAGTGTTATCTTCTGAGAAACGGAGCTTTTAAATTTTGTTAAAATCCAATTTAATAATTCTTATTTTTATATTTAGACCTTATTTGCTTCCTGACCAAGAAAATGTAACTCAACTTAAGGCTGCAATTACCTTCTTCTTTTTTTTCCTGTTTCCTTCCATAAATTTTATATGTTAAGCAACTCCCACGTAGGTCCATGAGCCACTCTGTTTGGTGTGTAGTATGGAGTCAAGATTTGTTTCCTACATGCAGATCCAGTTGTTCCAGCATATATATTGAAAGATCCCTCCACTCCCATTAACTTATATTGGGGCCTGGCCAAAATTCAAATGATTGAATATCTGTCAAACTAAATCTGGGTTCTTTCTTTGTTCCGATGCTCTATTGGGGTCTTCTAATAGAAATGCCACACTGCTCTTTTGCTGTAGCGTTACTATACGTCTAGGAATCTGGTAATGTATGTGTTCCAATTTGTGATTTCTCTTTAGGAGTGTTCTCACCCTTCTAGGTACTTCCCATTTAAATTTTAGAATTGGCTTATCGACTTTTATAGAAGTGTGTTTGAATTGTTATTTTTTAACAAATTTTTAAAATTTTAGAATGGTTTTAGATTTACAGAAAAGTGACGAAGATCTTTCAGGAATTCCCATTCTTGCCTTGCCACTGTGTGTTGTTGGCAGGAAAGGAGCCAGTGTTAGAACACTGCTGTTCACAGAACTCCAAAGTTTGTTGAGATTTCACTCGTTTTTTCCCCTAGAGGGTGCCCTAAGCTCAAGGCTGCGGTGGACAGTGCCATCCAGCCTGGAATCCCTGGGCTTCTGTGGCTCCTGTAGCAGCTGATTGGAATCAGCCTGGGGAAGACTCAACAAAAGTACCAGAAGCTGCAGGAAGCCAGTCAAGGATTCAAGTCTGGAAGACTCATTGTCCATGTTTCCTTCTATGTGAAGCTGTTGGATGATTTCTCTGGGGTGAGGCCTTTGATCAGAGTATAGAGCTACCACGTGCTTTTTGATGGGCCCTCCTACCCCATTCCTCGTTCTTAACTGACACCATGGTCTACCCCCATTGGTCCACCCCCATTGGTCCTCCCCAAGTTCCCCAAGGGATAGCCAGATTTGCCTCCAGTAAAAAGGTCCCAGAATGACAGGGAAGCTGGATGTCCACCTTCAGGTCACTTTTGCAATGGTAGAAACCCTTGAGTTCAGAGGAATTCCCTGTGTGGCACTGTGCTGGCTTGCAGGAGGGCCAATGCTGTTCTTCTTACTGTCCTATCATGTATCTTCCAGTTTTGTGGTTCAGGGAGTATCTCAGCCTCATTCTCAAGTTCTGGAACATACGGGCTATTATTTTTGTCTATGGAGAGTCGCTAGTTGGATTTCTTTGGGGGAGTGAATTTGGGGAACTCCTATTCTGTCGTTTGCTGAGATCACTTCTTAGTATATTTGTTTTTGACAGATTTACTTTTTACTGAATTAGAAAATTCTGAATTTGACTATTGTTGCGGTTTGAATGTGAGATGTTCCCCAGAAGCTCATGTGTGAGACAATGCAAGAAGGTTCAGGGGAGACATGACTGGGTTATGAGAGCCTTAACCCATCAGTAAATTAATCACCTGGAGGAATTAACTGAGTGGTAATTGAAGGCAGGTAGGGTGTGGCTGGAGGAGGAGGGGCATTGGGGCTGTGGCTTTGGAGTATATATTTCTATCTGGCCAGTGGAGACCTCTCTCTCTGCTTTCTGATCATCATGTGAGCTGCTTTCCTCCACCACACTCTTCCACCACGAGGTCCTGCCTCACTTGAGCCCCGAGGAATGGAGCCTGCTGTCTATGGACTGAGTCCTCTGAAACCATGAGCCCTCAAAACAACCTTTCCTCCTCTAAGGTGGTTCTGGTAAGATCTTTTAGTCACAGAAAAGCTGACAAAAACAACTATGTACTCTTACCAGTGAGTTTTATACTTGAATGTTTCATGTTACTAATTAGTCCAAATTCTCTCTTTTACTTTTGACAATTTAATTATAATGACCCCGTTACTATAGGGTCTATTATTGGAGCCTTATTAATATTCTTTGGTGCTATCAAATTTACTTGGTTCTTTATGATCCCTGTGTCTTTGCCTTGGGGTTTGTGTGTTTGAAAAAAAAAAAAAGGCCACTTTTTTCTGTTTTTACAGGCAAACTTTAGCAGGTGTAGAACTTCACTAATGAGTCCAGATTAGTTCTTCATGGCTCAGCTGACTTGCCTTCTTCCCAGGGAGAAACCAAGACTAGGCACAGAAGCTATATAGGATTGCCATTTGTGCTCCCTGGTTGGGCGGAACTAGAGACAATGCTTTATAAGACTGAAGGGTCTCAGGCTAATGTCCCTGCCTATGCAGTGTCTTAGCCAGGGTCTTGAGTCTAGGAGGAGGTCAGTCACCTGGATTGCTTCCCTGCCCAGGAGAATACCACACTAATTCAATGATGGATAAAAATCATATGAATTTGAGGAAAACACAAGTAAATGGAAAGATATGTTCATGGATTGAAGGAATTAAAATGTTAAAATAGTTTAAGTGTCTAGGACACCCAACGAAATCTACAGATTTAATACAATCCCTACTCAATTCTAGTGGAATTTTTTCACACAAATAAATCATCCTAACATTTATATGGAACATGGAAGATTCTGAATAGCCAAAGCAATCAAACATCACATGACATGATTTCAAACTGTATTACAAAGTATAGTAATCAAAACTGTATGGTACTGACATAAAAAAGATGTACAGACAAAGAGAATGACAAGACCTATCACTAGAGAGCTAATAGGAGAAAATACATGGAATAAGCTCATCAACATTGGTCTTATCAATGATGTTTTACGTATAACTCTAAAAGGACACAAAACAAAAATAAGGGGTGGGGATAAAGCTCGGTTGGTAGAGTGCTGCCTCTCATGCACAAGGTCCTGGGTTAAATCCCCAGCACCACCAAAACCCAAACAAAACAAAACAAAAAAAACCCACAAAAACAAACAAAACAAAAAAATAAAGAATTAAACAGATGGGATTACATGAATGAATCAAAGTTTCTGTGCAGCAAAGGAAACAATAAAGAAAATAAAAGGTAACTCAATAGCAAGAAATAACTGAATTATAGGGCTGGGGTTGTGGCTCAGAGGTAGAGAGCTTGCCTACCATGCGTGAGCCACTGGGTTTGATTCTCGACACCACATAAAAATAAAATAAAGATACTGTGTCTGCCTATAACTAAAAAATAAATATTTTTTTAAAAAGAAATAACCCGAAGATGGCAGCGAAGGGAGTGCATCACTCCCGTGTACCGCGTCACTGTTCGGGAGAATGATGAGTTAGAACAACTAAAAACTATCTTGTTAGGAATTTCTAGCAAAACTGGGGTGCTCCAAAACCTAGTGGAAGGATTTTCATCGCACGAGGATCAGCTACAGGGGCTCAAATGCGAGCGATTTGTCCGCACGGAGGGTCACGCTGCTTATTCAGCAAATCGCCCCGCGGCTAGAATCTGCGGCACGCGCTGGGAAGCAAGAGACAGCAACGCAAAGATACAGCGCTGCGGATTCTGTGGGCTCCTGCCAGCTGTGCAATCACTGTACACAGTGCTGAATTCTGGGTTTGAGACGGGGGAAGGAAGCGGTCCAGTTCGGTTCTCCACCGGTCAGACCACAGAGGAAGCCAGTGGCCACCATCTTGGAGAGTTGATGTCATCATCCCTGTTTTCGACTGATTGAAGCTCATTCAACCATAGAACAGGTAATTTCAGGCTGCCATTTGCCTGCGTCTTGCAGACAAATTACTCAGGTGCTGTGCTAAAGAACCCGCGGAAACTGCTTCTTGGGGCCTGCTCCTATCAGAACATACACGGAGCCCGGGACGGCCGAATTCTGGCTCCAGAACTGCTCTGGCCCAGGGCTGAAGAACCCGTGGAAACTGCTTCTTGGGGCCTGCTCCTGTCAGGGCATGCACTGAGCTCGGAGCGGCCGAGTTCTGGCTCCCGGAGCTGCTCTGACCCAGGGCTGAGGAACCCGCGGAGACTGCTTCTAGGTCTGGATCCTGCTGAGTGCTGTGGGGGCCAGAGGGGCAGAGCAGAGCTGCAGCCCGCATCCGGAACAGCCCCAGCGACCCACTGGCGTGGTATCACTTCACCCCAACTGCGGTGGGGGCTGAGCAGAGCTGCCGCCCAAGCCCGCAAGGTAGGCAGACCACCGGCCGATCGGCGGAACGGGCCCAGCGGCCTGCCAGCGTGGTAGACACGTCACACCAATGGGAGTAGGGGCAGAGGAGAGCCGCTGCCCAAGCCCGGGACAGGCCCAGAGGCCTGCCGGCGTGGTAGTCACGTCACCCCAATTGGAGTAGGGGCAGAGCAGAGCCGCTGCCCGCACCCTGAACAGGCCCAGTGGCCCGCCAGCGTGGTAGTTACGTCACACCAATTGGAGTAGGGGTAGAGCAGAGCTGCCACCCACGCCCGAAACAGGCCCAGGGACCCCCCGGCGTGGTAGACACATCACCCCAATTGGTGTAAGGGCAGAGCAGAGCCGCCGCCCACACCTGCAAGGTAGGCAGACCTACAACCGACCGACAGAACAGCCCCAGGGGTCCGCGGGCGTGGTAGACACGTCTCACCAACTGGAGGAGGAGCACAGCCGCTGCCCGCCCTACAAGGGAGACTTTTCAACTATACAAGAGTAATATAAATATCTAGGGGGAAAATTTCAAAAACACAACAGTTTCACCAAGCAGAAAGAAACACGAGCAGTATGAAACGACAAGGAAAGAAAGGACCACAAGCAATGCAGGTCAACTCAACTTTAGAAGAGGTAATAGCTGCAGAAGATGGAATGTCAGATAAAGAATTAAGGATATACACGCTTCAGATGATCTGGAGTCTCAAGGAAGACATGAGACAGCAAAATCAGACAATGAAAGATCACTTCGACAATGAATTACATAAACAAATCCAGGAAGCAAAAGATCAACTATACAGGGAGATAGAGGTAATAAAAAACAAACAAACAGAAATCCTAGAAATGCAGGAAGCAATAAACCAACTTAAAAACTCAATTGAGAATACTACCAGCAGAGTAGATCACTTAGAAGATAGAACATCAGACAATGAAGACAAAGTATTTCAACTTGAAAAGAACATAGACAGCTCAGCAAGACAGTTAAGAAACCATGAGCAGAACATCCAAGAGATATGGGATAACATAAAGAGACCAAACTTAAGAGTCATTGGGATACAGGAAGGCATGGAGGTCCATACCAAAGGAATAAACAATCTATTCAATGAAATAATATGAGAAAACTTCCCAGACTTGAAGAATGAGACAGAATCCCAAATCCTAGAAGCCTACAGGACACCGAAAGTGCAAAATCATAAGAGATCCACACCTAGACACATTATAATGAAGATGCCCAGCATACAGAATAAGGAGAGAATTTTAAAAGCTACAAGAGAAAGGAAGCAGATTACATTTAGGGGTAAACCAATTAGGATAACAGCTGATCTTTCAACACAGACTCTGAAAGCTAGAAGATCCTGGAATGACATATTTCAAACACTGAAAGAAAATGGGTTCCAACCAAGAATCGTGTATCCAGCGAAATTAAGCTTCAGGATGGAAGATGAAATTAAAACCTTCCACGATAAACAAAAGTTAAAAGAATTTGCAGCTAGAAACCCATCTCTTCAAAACATCCTTGGCAAAACATTTCAGGAAGAGGAAATGGAAAACAACAATGAAAACCAACAGTGGGAGGTAGGACAGTAAAGGGGGGAAAATAATCAAAGAGGAAAACAAACCATGTTTAGTAACATAAATAAACAAAAATGGCTGGAAGAACAAACCATATCTCAATAATAACCCTAAATGTTAATGGCTTAAACTCACCAATTAAGAGACACAGGCTAGTAGAATGGATCACAAAACAAGACCCAACAATATGCTGCCTACAGGAGACGCATTTGATAGGAAAAGATATATATAGACTGAAGGTGAAAGGTTGGGAAAAATCATATCACTCATATGGACTTCGGAAACAAGCAGGAGTGTCCATACTCATATCAAATAAAATAGATTTCAAGCCAAAGTTAATCAAAAGGGATAAAGAGGGACACTACATACTGCTCAAGGGAACCATACACCAACAAGACATAACAATCATAAATATATATGCCCCAAACAATGGTGCAGCTATGTTCATCAAGCAAACTCTTCTCAAGTTCAAGAGTCTAATAGGCCACCATACAATAATCATGGGAGACTTCAACACACCTCTCTCACCACTGGACAGATCTTCCAAACAAAAGTTGAATAAGGAAACTATAGAACTCAATAACACAATTAATAACCTACACTTAATTGACATATATAGAATATACTACCCAACATCAAGCAGTTACACTTTTTTCTCAGCAGCACATGGATCCTTCACAAAAATAGATAATATATTATGTCACAGGGCAACTCTTAGACAATATAAAGGAGTAGAGATAATACCATGCATCTTATCTGATCACAATGGAATGAAACTGAAAATCAACGATAAAAGAAGGAAGGAAAAATCATGAATCACTTGGAGAATGAACAATAGGTTACTGAATGATCAATGGGTTATAGAAGACATCAAGGAAGAAATTAAAAAATTCTTAGAGATAAATGAAAACACAGACACAACATATCGGAATCTATGGGACACATTGAAAGCAGTTCTAAGAGGAAAATTCATTGCTTGGAGTTCATTCCTTAAAAAAAGAAAAAAACCAACAAATAAATGATCTCATACTTCATCTCAAAATCCTAGAAAAAGAAGAGCAAAACAACAGCAAAAGAAGTAGAAGGCAAGAAATAATTAAAATCAGAGCTGAAATCAATGAAATCGAAACAAAAGAAACAATTGAAAAAATTGACAAAACTAAAAGTTGGTTCTTTGAAAAAATAAATAAAATCGACAGACCCTTAGCCATGCTAACAAAGAGAAGAAGAGCGAGAACTCAAATTACTAGCATACAGGATGAAAAAGGCAACATCACAACAGACACTTCAGAAATACAGAAGATAATCAGAAATTATTTTGAATCCTTATACGCCAATAAAATAGAAGATAGTGAAGGCATCGATAAATTTCTTTTTTTTTAATTTTTTATTGGTTGTTCACAACATTACAATACTCTTGACATATCATATTTCATACATTAGATTGAAGTGGGTTATGAACCCCCAATTTTACCCCAAATGCAGATTGCAGAATCACATCGGTTACACATCCACAATTTTACATAATGCCCTATTAGTAATTGTTGTATTCTGCTACCTTTCCTATCCCCTACTATCCCCCCTCCCCTCCCCTCCCAACTTCTCTCTCTACCCCATCTACTGTAGTTCATTTCTCTCCTTGTTTATTTTCCCATTCCCCTCACAACCTCTTATATGTAATTTTGTATAGCAATGAGGGTCTCCCTCCATTTCCATGCAATTTCCCTTTTCTCTCCCTTTCCCTCCCATCTCATGTCTCTGTTTAAAGTTAATCTTTTCTTCCTGCTCTCCCTCCCTACTCTGTTCATAGTTGCTCTCATTATGTCAAAGAAGACATTTGGTATTTGTTTTTTAGGGATTGGCTAGCTTCACTAAGCATAATCTGCTCTAGTGCCATCCATTTCCCTGAAAATTCTATGATTTTGTCATTTTTTATTGCTGCATAGTACTCCATTGTGTATAGATGCCACATTTTTTTTATCCATTCATCTATTGAAGGGCATCTGGGTTGGTTCCACAGTCTAGCTATTGTGAATTGTGCTGCTATGAACATCGATGTGGCAGTGTCCCTGTAGCATGCTTTTTTAAGGTCTTCAGGGAATAGTCCGAGAAGGGCAATAGTTGGGTCAAATGGTGGTTCCATTCCCAGCTTTCCCAGGAATCTCCAAACTGCTTTCCAAATTGGCCGCAACAATTTGCAGTCCCACCAGCAATGTACAAGTGTACCCTTTTCTCCACATCCTCGCCAGCACTTGTTGTTGTTTGACTTCATAGTGGCTGCCAATCTTACTGGGGTGAGATGGTATCTTAGTGTGGTTTTGATTTGCATTTCTCTGACTGCTAGAGATGCTGAGCATTTTTTCATGTACTTGTTGATTGATTGTATATCCTCCTCTGAGAAGTGTCTCTTCAGGTCCTTGGCCCATTTGTTGATTGGGTTATTTGTTTTCTTATTGTCTAATTTTTTGAGTTCTTTGTATACTCTGGATATTAGGGCTCTATCTGAGGTGTGAGGAGTAAAAATTTGTTCCCAGGATGTAGGCTCCCTATTTACCTCTCTTATTGTTTCTTTTGCTGAGAAAAAACTTTTAAGTTTAATTAAGTCCCATTTGTTGATTCTAGTTGTTAACTCTTGTGCTATGGGTGTCCTATTAAGGAATTTGGAGCCCGACCCCACAATCTGTAGGTCGGAGCCAACTTTTTCTTCTATCAGACGCAGAGTTTCTGATTTGATATCAAGCTCCTTGATCCATTTTGAGTTAACTTTTGTGCATGGCGAGAGAAAGGGATTCAGTTTCATTTTGTTGCATATGGATTTCCAGTTTTCCCAACACCATTTGTTAAAGATGCTATCCTTCCTCCATTGCATGCTTATAGCCCCTTTATCAAATATAAGATAGTTGTAGCTTTGTGGATTAGTCTCTGTGTCCTCTATTTTATACCATTGGTCCACCCGTCTGTTTTGGTACCAGTACCATGCTGTTTTTGTCACTATTGCTCTGTAATATAGTTTGAAATCTGGTATTGCTATACCGCCTGATTCACACTTTCTGCTTAGAATTGCTTTTGCTATTCTGGGTCTTTTATTTTTCCATATGAATTTCATGGTTGCTTTATCTATTTCTACAAGAAATGCCGTTGGGATTTTGATTGGCATTGCATTAAATCTATAGAGAACTTTTGGTAATATCGCCATTTTGATGATGTTAGTTCTGCCTATCCATGAACAGGGTATATTTTTCCATCTTCTAAGATCTTCTTCTACTTCTCTCTTTAGGGTTCTGTAGTTTTCATTGTATAAATCTTTCACCTCTTTTGTTAGGTTGATTCCCAAGTATTTTATTTTTTTTGAGGATATTGTGAATGGAGTGTTTTTCCTCATTTCCATTTCAGAAGTTTTGTCGCTGATATACAGAAATGCCTTTGATTTATGCGTGTTGATTTTATATCCTGCCACTTTGCTGAATTCATTTATTAGTTCTAGTAGTTTCTTTGTAGACCCTTTTGGGTCTTCTAGGTATAGAATCATGTCATCTGCAAATAGTGATAATTTAAGTTCTTCTTTTCCAATTTTTATGCCTTTAATTTCTTTCATCTGTCTAATTGCTGTGGCCAGTGTTTCGAGAACTATATTGAATAGAAGTGGAGATAAAGGGCATCCCTGTCTTGTTCCGGATTTTAGAGGGAATGCCTTCAACTTTTGTCCATTCAGAATAATGCTAGCCTGAGGCTTAGCATAGATAGCTTTTACAATGTCAAGGTAAGTTCCTGTTATCCCTAGTTTTTCTAATGTTTTGAACATAAAGGGATGCTGTACTTTGTTAAATGCTTTCTCTGCATCTATCGAGATGATCATATGGTTCTTATCTTTAAGTCTATTGATGTGGTGAATAACATTTATTGATTTCCGTATGTTGAACCATCCTTGCATCCCAGGGATGAATCCTACTTGATCATGGTGCACTATTTTTTTGATGTGTTTTTGTATTCGATTCGCCAGAATTTTATTGAGGATTTTTGCATCTAGGTTCATTAGAGATATTGGTCTGTAGTTTTCTTTCTTTGAGGTGTCTTTGTCTGGTTTCGGAATCAGGGTGATGTTGGCCTCATAGAATGAATTTGGAAGAGCTCCCTCTTTTTCTATTTCCTGAAATAACTTGAAAAGTATTGGTATTAATTCTTCTTTAAAGGTTTTGTAAAACTCCGCTGTATACCCATCCGGTCCTGGACTTTTCTTGGTTGGTAGTCTTTTGATGATTTCTTCAATTTCATCCATTGATATTGGTCTGTTCAGATTGTGTGTATCCTCCTGACTCAGTCTGGGCAAATCATATGACTTAAGAAATTTATCGATGTCTTCACTATCCTCTATTTTATTGGAATATAGGTTTTCAAAATAATTTCTGATTGTCTTCTCTATTTCTGTAGCATCTGTTGTGATATTGCCTTTTTCATCCCGTATGTTAGTAATTTGAGTTCTCTCTCTTCTTCTCTTCGTTAGCATGGCTAAAGGTCTGTCGATCTTATTTATTTTTTCGAAGAACCAACTTTTAGTTTTGTTAATTTTTTCAATAGTTTCTTTTGTTTCAATTTCATTGATTTCTGCTCTGATTTTAATTATTTCTTGCCTTCTGCTACATTTGCTGTTGTTTTGTTCTTCCTTTTCTAGGGCTTTGAGTTGGAGTGTGAGCTCATTTATTTGTTGGTTTCTTCTTTTTTTGAGGAATGACCACCAGGCGATGAATTTTCCTCTTAAAACTGCTTTCATTGTGTCCCATAGATTCCGATATGTTGTGTCTGTATTTTCGTTTATCTCTAAGAATTTTTTGATTTCTTCCTTTATGTCTTCTGTAACCCATTGATCATTCAGTAATATATTGTTCATTTTCCATGTGATGTAGGATTTTTCCTTCCTTTTTTTATCATTGATTTCCAGTTTCATTCCATTATGATCAGATAAAATGCATGGTATTATCTCCACCCCTTTATATTTACTGAGGGTTGCCCTATGGCATAATATATGGTCTATTTTTGAGAAGGATCCATGTGCTGCTGAGAAAAAAGTATAGCCATTTGATGATGGTTGATATATTCTATATAAGTCAGTTAAGTCTAGGTTATTGATTGTGGTATTGAGATCTATAGTTTCTTTATTCAACTTTTGTTTGGAGGATCTGTCCAATGGTGAGAGTGGTGTGTTGAAGTCTCCCATAATTATTGTGTTGTGGTCTATTTGATTCTTGAATTTGAGAAGAATTTTTTTTATGAATGTCGCAGCACCATTATTTGGTGCGTAAATATTGATAATTGTTATGTCTTGTTGGTGAATGGTTCCTTTTAACAGTATATAATGACCTTCTTTATCCCTTTTGATTAACTTAGTCTTGAAGTCGATTTTATTCGATATGAGGATGGCCACCCCTGCTTGCTTGCGAGGACCGTGTGCGTGGTATATTTTTTCCCATCCTTTCACCTTTTTAGCCTGTGTATGTCTTTTCCAATCAGATGTGTCTCCTGGAGGCAGCATATTGTTGGATTTGTTTTTGTAATCCATGATTCCAGCCTATGTTGCTTTATTGGAGAGTTTAAGCCATTAACATTCAGAGTTACTATTGATATATGGTTTGAACTTCCATCCATGATTGATTGTTTATCCTTTTTTTTTAAAAAAAAAATTTTAGTTTGTTTCACCATGGTTGTCTTTCCCCTCGCCCTCTGTCTTTACTGAGGCACTTCCCACTGATGGTTTTGGTTATTGTTTTTCATTTCTTCTTCATGTAGTGTTTTGCTCAAAATGCTTTGCAATGCTGGTTTTCTGGCTGCAAATTCTTTTAACTTTTGTTTATCATGAAAGATTTTTATTTCGTTGTCATACCTGAAGCTTAATTTTACTGGATACAGGATTCTTGGTTGGCATCCATTGTCTTTCAGTGTTTGAAATACATTGTTCCATGACCTTCTTGCTTTCAGTGTCTGTGCTGAAAAATCCGTTGTTAACCGTATTGGTTTACCCCTAAATGTAATCTGTCTCCTTTCTCTTGTAGCTTTTAATATTTTCTCTTTGTTCTGTATATTGGATATCTTCATAACAATGTGTCTTGGCGTTGGTCTACTGTGATTTTGTGTGCTCGGTGTCCTGTATGCATCTTCAATTTGTATATCTGTTTCCTTTTTTATTTCTGGGAAGTTTTCTGTAATTATTTCATCCAGCAGGTTACTCATTCCCTTGGTTTGAATCTCTGTACCTTCTATCCCGATGACTCGTAAGTTTGGTTTCTTCATGTTATCCCATAACTCTTGGATGTTTGTCTCGTGATTTTTTACCAGCCTTTCTGAGTTGGCTAGACTCTTTTCAAGATGGTATATTTTGTCTTCATTATCTGACGTTCTGGTTTCTACTTGCTCCACTCTGTTAGTGATACTCTCAATTGAGTTTTTAATTTGGTTTATCGTTTCCTTCATTTCTAGAATTATTGTTTGATTATTTTTTATAATCTCTATCTCCTGATAGAGATGCTTAACTTCTTCTTTTATCTGTTTATGAAATTCATTCTGAATGTGTTCTTTCGCTGCTTGAATTTGCTGTCTTGTATCCTCCTTAAGGTTCCATTCCATCTCTCTAAGGTGTTCCTTGAGTTCTTTTTATGACCATTTTTCTGATGACTCCACGTCCTCCTGAATATTTAGGCTGTCCTGCATTGTTTGTAGTCCTTTTCTTCCTTGTTTTTTGAAGCTGCTCATGTTACTTCTTGTTCTGTTTGACTGCTGGGTTACTGTTTACTCCTATAAATTAATTTGATGTTTGGGAGGAAAGGTATTTGAAGGGAAGGGGTGAAGTCACTAAAGAGAATGAGAGTAGGCAGGTAGAATTCAAGGAAAGGGGGGATAAGAGAAATGAAAAGACTAAAGAAGAAAAAAATAGGAACTAAAAAAGAAAAAAAATTTAAAAAAAATAATAATAATAATTAAAAAAAATAATTAAAAAAAATTTAAATTAAAATTAGTAGCAAAAAAAAATTTTTTTAAATATTTTGTAAAAAAAAAATTAATTAAACAACAAGAAAGAAAAAAATAAAACTGAAAGAAAAACCCAAATCAAAAAAAAAAAAAAAAAAAACCTAATAAATGCTGTCTTAGAGTTTGATTAACTTCTCTTCCAGTAGGTGGCACTTTGTCCACCAGGCCAAGTTTCTCCTGTCGATACGCGGGAACCAATCACTGTGCAGCAGCTCCTCCCAGACTGGGCGAGTCTCCAATCCTGAGTGTCTAGGGCCTCCTCTTGTGTCTAGTCACTTCCCACTTTTTCTCTAGCCAGGCCCCTCTCACCACAATACTGGCTACAAGCCAGGTCTGCTGCTCCCGGGAGCCCTGTTTTCATGAACGACTGGGCACACTCTTCCAGTTTGCCATTCCCTCAGACCCTAAGTTTGTAGAGCTTGGGGCTGAGAATCCTCAGCGGATTTTACTTGCCCTCCTGTATCCACTTCCCCGTAGCTGGTGCAAGAGACCTCAGCAGTCAGCCCTGGTGGGAGCGGTAGATCCGCGCTGCGAGGACCCGCACCACCTCTGATTCCCTCGGGCTGGCTGTAGCACTCGTGGGAGAGCTGGGAGGGGCCCTTGCGGGAGAGCTGGGAGTGGCCCTTAAGGTTTTCCCGATGTGTGGAGAGGGAAGGCTGTGGGATCACACACCTGTAGCTGTCGGTTTCAACGAAGTTATCTCCTCCACAGCAGTCTGATGACGTTGTTTCCCTTTGCTGGGCTACCAATGCAACGGGTGGGTCCTTACTGTCTCTCCCAAGCCCCGTTTCAAACCTGTGGCCACTACTTATGAAGGCTCGGTAGGCATTTACCTTCGTATGATGAGAAGGGCTGACCAGTTGTTTCAGCCGGATGGATTAATGCCGAGTCATAGCTGTTTGTCTGCGGGAAGCAGGTGACCGGGAGTTTGAATTCAGCGGATCAGGGCTCAGTGTGTGTTCTCGGTTCACTTGGATTTTAAATTGTCTCTCATCTTATCGGCTGTTTCATTTAATTCGGCAGCTCATTCGCGCGGTGAAGAGTCTGCTCTATGATGCTCTGTGGGAGGCGGTGGCAGCAGCGGTGGCAGCAGCGGCCTTCGGGACCCCCGGAGAGGGGGTGCGGGTTGGGGGAGGGGAGGCGGCGCCTCGGGCCGCGGGGGCCGGGTACCGGACACGCGGGAGAGCGGGCGGGGTGGGGGAAAGAAATTGAAATCTAGATTTAGAGACTGAGCTTGGGAGGGGGACAGCTGGGGAGAAGCAAGGCGGAGAGGCGGAGAGGAGAAGGAGATGGGGCCGATAGAGCCGTGCACCTGGGGCTGCAGCCTTACTGCTCGTGCTGAAGTCGTGATGGATTCCCTCCACCTTGGCTCATGACTTGATGTTTTCAATCACAGGCCTAGGCTCCGTCCCAGGCATCGGCTCCGCGGGGCTCCGGCGGTGCGGGCCTGGCAGCGGCGAAACCACACTCAGCTGCCCAGGGACCTCGGGGGTGCTCGAACAGCGGGCGCCGCGGACTGCTTGGCGCGGGCGCCGCGGACTCCGATAAATTTCTTAAGTCATATGATCTGCCCAGATTGAGTCAGGAGGATATAGACAACTTAAACAGACCAATATCAATTGAAGAAATAGAAGAAACCATCAAAAGACTACCAACTAAGAAAAGCCCAGGACCGGATGGGTATACAGCAGAGTTTTACAAAACCTTTAAAGAGGAACTAATACCAATACTTTTCAAGCTATTTCAGGAAATAGAAAAAGAGGGAGAACTTCCAAATTCATTCTACGAGGCCAACATCACCCTGATTCCTAAACCAGACAAAGACACTTCAAAGAAAGAAAACTACAGACCAATATCTCTAATGAACCTAGATGCAAAAATCCTCAATAAAATTCTGGCGAATCGGATTCAAAAACATATCAAAAAAATTGTGCATCATGATCAAGTAGGATTCATCCCTGGGATGCAAGGCTGGTTCAATATACGGAAATCAATAAATGTTATTCACCACATCAATAGACTTAAAATTAAGAACCATATGATCATCTGGATAGATGCAGAAAAAGCATTCGACAAAGTACAGCATCCCTTTATGTTCAAAACTCTAGAAAAACTAGGGATAACAGGAACATACCTCAACATTGTAAAAGCAATCTATGCTAAGCCTCAGGCTAGCATCATTCTGAATGGAGAAAAATTAAAGGCATTCCCTCTAAAATCTGGAACAAGACAGGGATGCCCTCTCTCACCACTTCTGTTCAACATAGTTCTCGAAACACTGGCCAGAGCAATTAGACAGATGAAAGAAATTAAAGGCATAAAAATAGGAAAAGAAGAACTTAAATTATCACTATTTGCAGATGACATAATTCTATACCTAGCAGACCCAAAAGGGTCTACAAAGAAACTATTAGAGCTAATAAATGAATTTAGCAAAGTGGCAGGATATAAAATCAACACGCATAAATCAAAGGCATTCCTGTATATCAGCGACAAAACTTCTGAAATGGAAATGAGGAAAAACCCTCCATTCACAATATCCTCAAAAAAAAAAAATAAAATACTTGGGAATCAACCTAACAAAAGAGGTGAAAGACTTATACAATGAAAACTACAGAACCCTAAAGAGAGAGAAATAGAAGAAGATCTTAGAAGATGGAAATGTATACCCTGTTCATGGATAGGCAGAACTAACATCATCAAAATGGCGATATTACCAAAAGTTCTCTATAGGTTTAATGCAATGCCAATCAAAATCCCAACGGCATTTCTTGTAGAAATAGATAAAGCAATCATGAAATTCATATGGAAAAACAAAAGACCCAGAATAGCAAAAACAATGCTAAGCAGGAAGTGTGAATCAGGCGGTATAGAAATACCAGACTTCAAACTATACTACAGAGCAATAATAACAAAAACAGCATGGTACTGGTACCAAAACAGGCGGGTGGACCAATGGTACTGAATAGAGGACACAGAAACCAATCCACAAAACTACAATTATCTTATATTTGATAAAGGGGCTAAAAGCATGCAATGGAGGAAGGATAGCATCTTCAACAAATGGTGCTGGGAAAACTGGAAATCCATATGCATCAAAATGAAACTGAATCCCTTTCTCTCACCATGCACAAAAGTTAACTCAAAATGGATCAAGGAGCTTGATATCAAATCAGAGACACCGCGTCTGATAGAAGAAAAAGTTGGCTATGATCTACATACTGTGGGGTCGGGCTCCAAATTCCTCAATAGGACACCCATAGCACAAGAGTTAATTACTAGAATCAACAAATGGGACTTACTCAAACTAAAAAGTTTTTTCTCAGCAAAAGAAACAATAAGAGAGGTAAATAGGGAGCCTACGTCCTGGGAACAAATCTTTACTCCTCACACTTCAGATAGAGCCCTAATACCCAGAGTATACAAAGAACTCAAAAAATTAGACAATAAGATAACAAATAACCCAATCAACAATTGGGCCAAGGACCTGAACAGACACTTCTCAGAGGAGGACATACTATCAATCAACAAGCACATGAAAAAATGCTCAGCATCGCTAGCAGTCAGAGAAATGCAAATCAAAACCACCCTAAGATACCATCTCACTCCAGTAAGATTGGCAGCCACTATGAAGTCAAACAACAACAAGTGCTGGCAAGGATGTGGGGAAAAGGGTACTCTTGTACATTGTTGGTGGGACTGCAAATTGGTGCAGCCAATTTGGGAAGCAGTATGGAGATTTCTTGGAAAGCTGGGAATGGAACCATCATTTGACCCAGCTATTCCCCTTCTGGGTCTATTCCCTAAAGAACTAAAAAGAGCATGCTACAGGGACACTGCTACATCGATGTTCATAGCAGCACAATTCACAATAGCTAGACTGTGGAACCAACCCAGATGCCCTTCAATAGATGAATGGATAAAAAAAATGTGCCATCTATACACAATGGAGTATTACTTTGCATTAAAAGATTATAAAATCATAGAATTTGGAGGGAAATGGATGGCATTAGAGCAGATTATGCTAAGTGAAGCCAGCCAATCCCTAAAAAACAAATGCCAAATGTCTTCTTTGATATAAGGAGAGTAACTAAGAACAGAGTAAGGATGAAGAGCATGAGAAGAAGATTAACATTAAACAGGGATGAGAGGTGGGAAGGAAAGCGAGAGGGAAGGGAAATTGCATGGAAATGGAAGGAGATCCTCATGGTTATACAAAATTACATACAAGAGGAAGTGAGGGGAAAGGGAAAAATAATACAAGGGGGAGAAATGAATTACAGTAGAGGGGGTAGAGAAAGAAGAGGGGATGGGAGGGGAGGGGAGGGGAGGGGGGATAGTAGAGGATAGGAAAGGCAGCAGAATACAACAGACACTAGAATGGCAATGTGTAAATCAATGGAAGTGTAAATGATGTGATTCAGCAATCTGTATACGGGGTAAAAATGGGAGTTCATAACTCACTTGAATCAAAATGTGAAATATGATATGTCAAGTACTATGTAATGTTTTGAACAACCAACAATAAAAAAAATAAAAAAAAGAAATAACCCAATTATGAAAGTGGGCAAATGACCTGAACAGACATTTCTTAAAAGAAGACATGAAAATAAAAGGCACATTATGTAATCAGAGAAAATATTTGCAAGCCATGTTTCTAATAAAAGATTGTTATTCAAAGTATATAAAGAACTCATGTAACTCAATAGTGAAAAGAAAACAAACCACAAACTATTTGATTAGAATACGGGCAGAGATCCTGAACAGACATTTTTTGAAAGAAGACATTCAGATGACCAAATTTGTGACATTGAACAACCATTTCATAATGTCCACAGATACCCTGAAGCAGTTCAATATCACTAATCATCAGGAAAGTGCAAATCCAAACCACAGTGAGATGCCACTTCACACCTGTTAAGATGGCTATCATTAAAAACGCAAGAAATAACAATCATTTTTCTAGAATTTGGGTAAAAGTAAACCCTGGCTCACTGTTGGTGTGAATGTAAGAAGCCTCAATCATTACGGAAAACAGAATGGAGATTCCTAACAAAATTAAGAACAGAACTTTCATGTGATCTAACATCCCTCTTCTGGGCGTATAGCCAGAGCAAATGAAGTCAGCACTTTATAGTGATATCTTTTCCCTTACTCCCTACATGATTATTCACAGTGGCCAAGACATGGAATCAACCAGTCTGTGAATGATGAATGGATGAATAAATTATGCTATGCACATACAATGACATACCATTCCGCCTTCAAAGAGATGATTGGGCCATTTGTGACAACACGGAGGGGCAGCACTATGCTAAGTGAAATAAACAAGACACAGAACGAAAAAGACTACATGATCTTTATTATATATGTAACCTAAAAAATGTTGAATATGTAGAATCAGAAAGAGATTTGTGGTTACCAGAGGAGGGTGTAGATATGGAATTGGATTATGTAGTCAAAAGATAAAATGTGGCAGTTATATAGGATGAATTAGCTTAGAGATCCAATGTATAGCATGAGGACAACAGTTAATAATATGTTGGAAATTTTCTTAAAAGAGTGTATTTCAAGAGATCTTAACCCCATATATGTATATATTTAAATATATATATATATATATATATATATATATATATATATATATATATATATAAATTTGTTCAACATATCCATTCTGCTGTATACATATTTCAAAACATCATGGTGCTTACCATATGCATTTATAAATACATATCCTACTTTATGTGTTTATTAAAAATAAAAAGATAAATATGGGAGATGATGAATATGTTGATTGGCCTTACTATGACAATCATTTCAATATATATATATATAGTGTTTTGACTGAAAGCCCAGCTCAGGTCCCAGCCAATAACCCAAATCACCTGTCAGACACTTGCTTGATTGTGCCTCCAGATCATTCCAGCCTGAGCCAGCAAGTAACACCCCCTTTTCAGTTCTTCCCAGCTGAGGCCCTACATACTATGGACCAGAGACTGTGTCTTTTCTGAATTCCTGACCCACAGAATGTGTGAGCTTTATAAAAATGTTGTTCAGTGATATGAAGTCTTGGGTCAGTGTGTTACACAGCTATAGTAACTGGAACCGTCATTAAGGGGACTGTCACATTTGGCACCTTGATTAGGGTGTTAGTCCCTTAGGCTGGGTTCAGGGCTTTAATGTATAGTGTTCCATTTAACTCCCATGATAACCTCCTGAGCAAGGTGCTATCCCTCTCCATCATGGGTCCAAGGAAACAGGTCCTCAGGGAACTTCAGCCCTTGCTAGAGCACCCAGTGTGCCAGGGGAGAGCTGGTAGCAAAGTCAGGTCAGTCTGTGCTTGATGACCTTGGGTCCAGTCCACCTTCTACTAAACAAGCCCAGTGCCTGCCCCATGGAGTACCTCAGAGGAGAGGGGAGACCTGCACAATCCCAGATGGCAGTGAGTGTGTTCTCTAAAGGGTCAGAATCTGTGGCCTTTCTCTCCACCAGCATGTGACTGGGAGAGGCCAGCTCCATGCTGTGCTACCTCAGAAGCCAAGATAACTAGGGCCCTGAGGCTTTCCAAGTACCCCTTTTCCAGGGACTTCTGTGGCTCCCCCTCTGGTCCCTTCACAGGTTCCCTCCCATGGGCAAGGCAGGAAATTGGGCAATTAGCCCATGCTGGCTCCCTCCCTAAGCAGAAGCATGTGGCATTCTCCCCGGGGTATTAATCTTGTTGGTAAATGAGGATCTTCTTGCCATTTTCCTGCTGTTCCAAAACAGATGTGCAATGTTCAAAAGACCTTAGGTCAGGAGGATCCTTGGATTCTGGTCCTTCTGAACAGAAAGTGAGGGCTCAGGAAGTCACCTTGATCAGCAGGTTTCTGAGCTCACCAAAGACGGTTGCAGGTCAGAGGAAGAAGGAGAATCATCACTTGGAACTGGGTGTGTGTGTGTATGTGAGCATATGTATGTATGTGTGTGTATTTTTGTTTTGCTTGTATAATACAGTGTATTTATAGGTAACTGACTTACACTCTACTCTTTTCACATAGATAGAGCTATAAATAATCTCTTTTCAATGAGGTGTGTGTATGAGTGTGTGTGTGCATGTATGTTGTTTGTGTGTTGTATTTGATGACATGGTTGCACACATGTACATAGCATGTGCTATTTATTTATTTATTTATTTATTTTTTAAATTATTTTATTGTTGGTTGTTCAAAACATTACATAGTTCTTAATATACCATATTTCACAGATTGATTCAAGTGGGTTATGAACTCCCATTTTTTCCCCATATACAGATTGCTGTGTCACATCAGTTACATTACCATGTGGCATTTATACACAATGGAGTATTACTCTGCAATAAGAAATGACAAAATCATAGAATTTGGAGGGAAATGGATGGCATTAGAGCAGATTATGCTAAGCGAAGCTAGCCAATCCTTTATTTTTAAATAAATATCTTTATTTTATATTTTGTGGTGCTGAGGATCGAGCCCAGTGCCTCATGCATGCTAGGTGAGCACTCTACCACTGAGCCACAACCCCAGCCCCCTGTATGTGCTTTTTATGTGGATGACTCAGTGTGATATTCGTGTGCTGTGTTGTGTGGAGCAGTGTTTTATTTATTAGTTGTGTGCAAATTTGTGTGAAAATGTGACTTTTTATTTAGAATGAGTATAGGTTAGAGTGGTCCATGATCCTCTGTGTGTGTAACAACATGCATGTTTTTCCATATAACACACACAGTATTTAATCTGGAATAGATGAAAAGAGAAAATAAAAATTATGACCTGGCAACGTGTGTGTGCACATTCATGTGTTTGAATTCATGTGTCTGAATTCCCTTCTCACATCTCATCTCTTATTTCTAACAAAACAGGCAGCTCCCAGCAAGACCCTTCTGAAGGTAAGTGGGCAGAATTTCCCTGTGTGACTTGAAGAGCTCAGTGTACTGTGTGGGCTCTTTTCCTCACTGGCCAGCAGCAATGCCATATTCCACTACTGGGAATGCCATAGTGATCAAGTGCTCATGTGCTGGTTGAACTTGGATCTGACCTCTGTGAAGCTCATCAGACTGAAATTTAGTTGAGACTAAAGATCTAAATCAACACGTGGCATATTGTAAGCATGCAATCAATGGGAACATGATCATTGCTCAATGCGTGAGCTTTCCAATTTGTTAGTTTTGGGCTGTCCAAGGGAGAGTATTTTGTGCAAGGATATAGGACACAGGCTCATATAAAGTCACTGTATTAGGACTGGGGTGTAACTCAGTGGTTAAACACTTGTCTAAGGCTGGGACTCAATCTTCAATACTGCACAAACAAAAAACCAATAAAAACAACTTCCCAAAAAACCTTTGTCAAATTCTTCCTGACGACTTCCACTCTTGGTTCATGAGGCTGTGTCCAGCTGTCGTTTTTCACACAGTGTGGCTTGAATCAAGTTTGTCTTTTTTGCTGATCCAGCCATTGAACTTGAGGATTTAGTCGACATTTAACTTTTGGATTTTCTTCCAGAGATGCCCGAGTTCCAAGGAGAAGTCTGGTCCAATGAACACCAGTGGGTAGTCAGGTCCCCGTCAGAGGTTTGTCACTTCTTCCTTCTGGACCTTCCCATTGATTGAGGAGCCTGAGCTCCTCTCTGCTCTTTGAAGAAACTCTTCTGTCAGGTGCCGGTGCCTTGGAGTGATGGTCTCCCCTGGATGTTGGACATCTTCATAGGACACTGTGGTGTCACCTTTGGGCTTTCCTGTTTCCTTGTCCAGGTGATGTGGATCATGGGTTTCCCAGTTCTCTTGTTCATCTTAACAACCCCACACTGCTTAAAGAAGTCTGTCAGATCATCAAGAGTCACATTGTCATTTAATCCTTGCACATAAACTGCACTGTTGTCAGAGTCTTCCTCAGGATCTACTGGGGGGCCTTGATCAAGATCTGGTCCTTCATCCATGGGTCCACCAGCCTTATTGAAGCCGCCTCATTCTTCAGTACTGCCCATTCCACCTCATCCTCCTCCCTGCCCACCTCTGCTCATGCCTCCATGATCAAATCCTCCTCTTCTCCTGCCCTGGTTACCAGGGCCATTGAGTATGCCTTTGAAGTGTGATCCATACCTCTGTTTTCACATGAAACATGGAACATGAAAAAATGGAATGCCTGCTTCATAAGCACTCAGTAAATGTTTGCTGATACTGGAATTAAATGCACATAAGAGCCCTTTGCAAATTTTAATGTCTGATATAAGCAAGAGGCTGTACAGTCTGATTTGCCCAGGAAAGCTTTGGTATGGACCTGTTGTACTGGTACAATTATTTTACAGCTTCTTTTCCACTCTTAAATGTGTCCATATTTCAAAGCACCTAATATGATGCAGTATCATCATATGTGTGAGTACTGGCAGATAATCAAGCAGGTGGCTTGGAGTAGTTTTGAACCCCTGAAGCAATTCCTAACAGTGTCCAGGATTTTATAACAAAATGAATGAGGATGAAGACCCAGTGGAGTAGGGGATCTGAGAACAATGGCAAAGATTGGAACTGTGACTATATTCATTATAACCTTGGTGACTTTGAATCTATTACTTAACTATCCTGAGATTTACTTTCCTGGTACCTAAATTTAACAGTTTAAAGTTATTAATACATTTATTATCATAAGAGCTTGTCAGTTATTATCAATGCTAGGTAAATACTAGGAATTGGTCAGAATTAGATAACTATGAATTTTAGGTAAACAGAACATCAGGGAATCTTTAGGTATCTGGAATTGGATGGGGCAAATTTTCATGCGTCTCTCTGTGCGTCCTCATATTGCAGAGAGAGACAGAGGAAGAGAGAGAAAAGAGAGGACAAGAGAGAAGAGTTGGGTGAGGAACAAATAATGTCTCTAATGTTACTGCTATTAAGGATCTGGGCCTCTGCAGATTCTCAGGGTGTGAAATTTTCTAGGATTTAAACCTTTTTTCCCCTAGGCCCATAACTGTCTGGTCAGATGACCTCATAACTTTTCTATTGAGTTCCTGCAGTTTGATATCAGAATTATCTGTTGGACTCATACTGACAGAGCAGCTGGCTGGCCCTGGTGCATGTTTCGGTGTGTGGGGCTCTGATCTAAGCTTACTACATGTATCAACTTGTTTATTTCCTCCAGAACCCCATGACCAGGTAATAATAGTATTATCATGTTATAGAAGGGGGGCGTAGGTACATCCTGAGACAGCTGCCAAGGCCACTCAGGTGACGAACCTCTGAGTTAGAGATCCACCTCGAGTCTCCTGGCCATGAAGCCATCCGTCTTGCTCAGTTGTCTATAAAATGCTTATAATGTGTGGGCTACAAGAGGGAAGAGACTTAGGGAATCTAATTTTCTGTGAGATTCCCAGTTCCAAAAATAATGTGTGGGATGTGGTTGAGTAAGTGAATAAATTTACACTGTCTCCCTTGAAGGAAATCTTGTTTGCAGTGAAAATCTGATGACCTGTTTCCAGAATGAGGCAGACTGTAGAGTCAGACAGCAAAGTGTGAAGTTTTTCTGAATTTTAATGCAGTCCTCAGAGAAAATAGCATGTGGCTATGATGCACATCTGGTGAGGAAAACCACCACATCTCATCTCTCACACTTCCTACTCACTTTTCTCCTTCTGTCCCCAAGAAAGAGAAAAACTCCATGAACCAAAGCAGTTGTGTCCGAGTTCCTCCTCCTGGGGCTCCCCATCCGGCCAGAGCAGCAAGGCATGTACTACGCCCTGTTCCTGGGTATGTACCTGACCACGGTGCTGGGGAACCTGCTCATCATCCTGCTCATCAGGCTGGACTCTCGCCTGCACACCCCCATGTACTTCTTCCTCAGCCACTTGGCCTTTTCTGATGTCTCTTTATCATCTGTCACTGTTCCTAAGATGCTCAGGAACATGCAGACTCAGCACTTATCCATCCCCTATGAGGGATGCATTTCTCAGATGTATTTTTTCTTACTTTTTGTATGTGTTGACAATTTTCTTCTTGCAGTGATGGCCTATGACAGGTATGTGGCCATTTGCCACCCCCTCCACTATGCCATCATCATGAGGAAGGAGCCGTGTGTCTTACTGGCGACTGGGTCCTGGTTCTTCTCTTGTGTACATGCCCTCTTGCATACCCTCCTCCTGTCCCACCTGTCCTTCTGTGCTGACAACACCATCCCTCACTACTTCTGTGAACTCACTGAACTCCTGAAGCTGACCTGCTCAGATGACTCCCTCAATGAGCTAGTTATCCTTGTTGAGGGGGGAGTGTTAACTCTCCTGCCTTTGAGTGCTATTTTGGGCTCTTATGTCTGCATTGGGGCCACTGTTCTAAGGGTCCCCTCCACTAAGAAGATCTGCAAAGTTCTGTCCACCTGTGGCTCTCACCTCTTCTTGGTGTTTTTGTACTATGGGACCCTTGCAATTATTTATTTCTTTCCTTCCTCAAACAATTCCCAAGTGAAGGATGTCATTGCTTCAGTTATGTATACAGTGGTGACACCTATGTTGAATCCCTTGTCTATAGCCTGAGGAATAAAGAAATGCAATTGGCTCTGAGGATATTCTATAGAAAAGGGGTTATAATTACCAAGTGATGTTTACCCACTCATGTTCTTAATTCTCCTAGAGATGCTTCTTGAGATAATTCCTTGAAAATTTGTGCAGGTGGCTGTAGTAGACTGCAAAAGTGGTCACAGTACTTTGCACCCTTTCCTTTCCATTGTGGAATTTATTTCCCTACCTCTTGAATCTGAGCAGATCTTGTGACTTAATGTGACTTTAGCTTTTTGGTAATGATGCTATAATATTTCCAAGGTGAGGCAGAGTTTATTCCTGCTGCTCTTGGAACCAGAGACCACCAGGTAAGCCAGCCTATGCTAGGCTGCACAGAGATGAGAGGCCACTTGGAGAACAAAGGTGCCCCTGCTAACTGCCAGCTTCCAGGTGACCTGGTCAGTGACTGTGGGGGCATGAATGAGTCCCTGTTGAGATCAGCTGAACCTAGCCAAGACCAGATGCACCTTCTGGCTGAGCCAGCCCAGGCTAAATTTCGGTCTCGTAGAATCATCATACCAACATATGGTTAAAGTACTGAATCTTAGGATTATTAAGCACAAAGGTCAACTGGTTTGATCCAAATTTCCCTGATATCAGTGGTCCTCCCCTTTTTGTCACCTACTGGGATTGTGCTCTTTTCCCATCATCTAGAACTCTCTGTCTTCAAAACACACAGGCTCATAGACACTCCATGATGGTCCTCAAATTCTTAGCTTTAGGCAGATCTCTTGTTCATGCCATTCTTTTATAACCCTCACTTCTGTCAAGTGTAAGAGTAATACTTGTAAATATGCTGCCTCATCAATATGAAGAGAGATGAAGGATTTATGATGTAAAAATACATGAACTTCCTATTTTTATGAAATATTACATTAGCAATATGTCTCTTCTTAAATACTAATGATCAATAAATATATGAAAAAATGTTCAACATCACTAGAAATTACAGAAATGCAAATTAAAACTACACTGAGATTTTTATCTCACTTTAGTCAGAATGGCAATTATGAAGAATACAAGTAACAATAAATGTTGATGAGGATTGCAAATTGGTGCAACCACTCTGGAAAGCAATATGGAGATTCCTCAGAAAACTTGGAATGGAACCACCATTTGACCCAGTTATCCCACTCCTCAGCATATACCCGAAGCACTTAAAATCAGCATGCTATAGCAACACTGTCACATCAATGTTCATAACAGCTCAATTCACAATAGTTAAGATATGGAACCAATCTAGGTACCCTTCAACAAATGAGTGGAGCAAGAAAGTGTGGTACATAAACACATGCAATATTAATTCACCATAAAGAAGAATGAAGTTATGGCATTTGAAGGCAAATGGATGGAGCTGGAGAATATTATGCTCAGGGAAATAGCCAATCCCCGAAAAACGAAAGCCGAATGTTCTCTCTGACATGTGAATGCTGACTCATAATAGTTGGAGGCAGGGAGGAAGGAAAGTGGGAGGGGCATAAGAAAGACAGTAGAAAGAATTGGACATAACATTCCTATGTTCATATGTGAATACATGACCAGTGTAACTCTACATTGTGTACAACCACAAGAATGGAAAGTTATACTCCAAGTATGTAGGATATGTAAAATACATTCTATTGCTATGTATAATTAAGAAAACAAATTTTAAAAAGGCTTTTCTTTTTGAAGAGAAGTGATTTTACATAGATTAGATTAATAGTGTGTTATTTTCTTACTCAAGGTACTGATACCAAGTTTAAAAGAATTCTCAATGTGATATGATACTCTTCTTTATTTAGAATAAAATTTCACAATTTAAAACTTAAATGAAGAGACTGGGAGGGGCACTACTAAGGTTTATTTCTTTGTCTGATGGACAGCTTCATAGGTGTGTGTCTTTTGAGATTATTCACCAAATCGTGCATTTAGTGTATTGTTGATACTCTCTATTTAGTGTTGTTAATGGAAGTATGTTGTACTTCCATTAACAAGTATTTATTACTAATAAGACATAATTTGAATCCATCTTTGAGTTACCCATGTTACTCTCCTGTCTCCTCTTAGGAGGAGATAACTATTTTGTATTTGGTGTTAAAGATTCTGGTGGTTTGTTTTTTGCCCAGGGCCCCATCCTTGTGATTCATTTAATATTACTGTATTAGAGATCTCGTTTCTGAATACAGACAACAGTGAATTAGGGCTTCAATGTATATATTTTCTTGAGGAAGTGCCAGACACAGACGTTCAGTTAAGAAATGCATAGGCATATAATTCTTTATTTCTGTGTTTTGCTATATTATTGGAGTCTTGTTTTTTCTTTTGATGTTACATTTTTTAATTTATCTATTTTTATGGCATAATATTTCTACAATATTCTTTATGTAAAAATATCACAACTTCTTAGAACTTTCTGCAACTTACTGAGACCCTTTCTCAAAATAAAATATAAAAAGGACTGGGGATGATGCTCAGTGATAAAGCGCCCTTGGGTTCAATCCCTGATACGAAAGCAAACAAAACCAAACAAAAACCCCAACCAAACAAACCCAAAACACCACAACTTGCTGAAATAATTTTCCATTTTTCTGCTATCACAATATTGTTATGAAACTTCTTATTTATGTATCCAGTAGAACATACACAAGTCATCTTTGGGCTATAAATCTTACACTGGAATTGGGGTTCAATTTCAACTAAACATAATGTCACAATATTTCCATATTGCAAGTGACTAAGATTTCAGACACAGCATCATCAGCAAAGAACACTCTCAAATTATTTTTTGACTCTCTTGATATAAATAGATGTTTTTTTTTGAGGTTTTAGTTTCTCTCTACTTGTTCCTGAGGTTGACCTTTTTACCATCTTCTTATGTGGTTATTAGCTCATTTGAGGTTCTTTTGTCTGAAAGCCTTGTTAATCTTATTTGCCTGATTTTCAGCTTTTCTGTATGGATACATGGATCTAATTTACTATTAAATAATAAAGGGGAAAGATATGAATGGGAATGAGAAAGATGGGATAAACGTTGTGTGGAAGATGATAGAGATGAAGGTCCTCTAGGTATCCAGATCTGGGGAAGTAGTAATGTCAGTTGTTAATTGAAAGAGATGTTTTCTCATATTGTTTCATCAGTTGAGGAATCATGGGGGGGTCATTGACATTTTTAACTCCATGAATGCAGGGATGGGGGAAGTGACAATGAAGTTCTGGCTTGAGAAGGTAGGATTTGTCAATCCTTGACTTGTAGGAAACAGGGAGGTCCTCTGCAGCACTATCATCAAGGAAACAGATGGTTAACCATGACCCATCAGACCCAGAATCATTCGGGAAGTCTAAACTTATTGTAGGATTTCTTCACTCAATAGCAGCTTCATGTACAGATTGATTTTTAATTGAGCCAATTAATAACATTGATAAATATTCACAGATCTTCACCTTGAATAATTGACACATGATTTTCATTGACTACCAGGTATTGAAGAAAGGGAGATGAAGATGTATGCAATGGATTTGGCATCATTTTTTTAAAGGGGTTGAGTGGAAATCATACTTTGAATGGTTATTTCGTGATTTTGTGAGTAACTTGCATCAGCAGATGCTGACAGCTCAGCTTTTAGGCAAAAGACTAAGATTTATAGAAACTGTGTTGCATTCTCTGGTCCAGGAATGACGACCAGTTATAAACTCCTGACTTTCTTGTGATGGGATTAGAATGTTTCCAGTGTTCTTGATTTAGCCTGGGGTCAGAAGCAAAAAAATGTTGTTATCAAACTCAAGTTCAAGCTTGGTTTATTATGGATTCTGAGTCACATTATTGCAATGTAAACAGAAGGCAAAGAGCTTTGTGGATCATCAAGTTCCTAATGGTTATTATCATTATTCCTTCAAGGGTGAATTCTCCTATGCCTGCTTCAACAAATAGCTCTTCTCCCAAGGGAGCCAAAGGCAACCAAGCAATTATATCCTGTTTGTCTTTAGTTGACCTGGGAATAGTGTGATTGACCCCCAGGGCATCTCCCTGGTTTGTCAACTTAGAACTCACTGTGACTTCTTGAGAGCTGTGAATAAACATATATTGGTATATCTATCTTGGATGGTTCTTAACTGCTGAGTCTTCTGCCTGTCACAGTAGAACTTTGAGACCTACAGAGTTACCACCTGTTTCATGTATTTTGCACCTTCTAGAGAGAAATAGAAGGACCTTCCCAAGGCTTGTAGCTGAAGGTACTTGAGCTTATCATCTAAGGGGCCTTGTTAGAGCAGGAGCAGAAATTACATTAAATATAAGTTTATGATTGTGTATGTGTGTGTGCAGTGTGGTACTTCATGCCACACAATATGACAAATAGCTCCATGTAAAATAATTTATCTTGAGCTGAGTATCTATCCAATTTTGAGAGAGTTGGATAAACCCAAATTTCCATGTTGAATTATTTTCTCAAACTGATCTAATTTTGAGATGTTATAAAAATATGCCTCATTTTGTTTATCTTTAATCCATACTAAGTCTTGTTAGTATTTCTTTCAAATTTTAAACCAAATGGTTCTAATTTTATTCATCTCCACTGCCTTAATCCAGTTGTAAAATGAAATTGTTGCCATGGCTTCCTAGTCAGATTCTTGCTGACACTCTTACCTTTCTAGTCTGATTCTCTACCCAGAAAACTCAAGATATTTAAACTTTCAGTCACATGTTTACTGAAGCATTTTCTTGGTTATACTTTGGCTTTGAGAATAGAATTGAGACTTTCCATGTGTCAGAGGCCTGACGTACTCGGGCTCCTCAAAATTCTTCCACTCCATGTCCTTTGCAGGATGATATGCTCTTCAATTTCTCTGATCCTCCAATGCCCTAACCCCGACCTCTCCAGCAACTTAAGGGGAGTGTTTGCATTTTAATCTTCATGACAGATTCTTATGTTCAGAACACATAAGAAACTGAACCTCACAGTGGATTAGACAAAGGGGGATGAAGAAAAGGGACGGGGATGGGAATAGGAAAGAAAGTAGAATGAACTGGACATCACTTTCCTATGTTCATATGTGAGTACGCCACAGTGAAACTCCACATCATGTAAACCACAAGGATGGGATTCTAATTAGAATAAGTTATACTCCCACATATATGTATATGTCTGAATACACTCTGCTGTCATATATATATAAAAATAGCAAATAAAACATAAAAAAATAAACTGGACCTCAGTACTCTAGTCTCTTGTATTGTGACAGTCTATTAAAATTGTGAATATGTACTCATTAATTCCCTGATCTCAAGTTTGTATCATAAATCCTGGACTTCTCAAGTTGGTGCCTGGTCTCATCTGATGATTCTTCATGTTTCATGGTTTCTTCAAAAGATACTGTGTTGGTTCCTAGGTGAGCAAATAATAAACTTTGTCCAGACCATCCCTAGTGCATTTGTATGGCAAAAAGGCTGAGATATTCAGGTTAAAATGCACGTACATGGTTTGAAACCTTGATTTTATTTTGTAATAGACCCAGTAATTTCTCATTCTTTTCCATTTCCATCTCTTTTTCGTCTCCAGCAAAAGAGAACTTGAAGAGCATGAGGAGGGATAATCAGAGCAGTGTGTCCGAGTTCCTCCTCCTGGGGCTCCCCATCCAGCCAGAGCAGCAAGGCACGTACTACGCCCTGTTCCTGGGCATGTACCTGACCACGGTGCTGGGGAACCTGCTCATCATCCTGCTCATCAGGCTGGACTCTCGCCTGCACACCCCCATGTACTTCTTCCTCAGCCACTTGGCCCTCACTGACATCTCTTTCTCCTCAGTCACGGCCCCAAAGATGCTCATGAACATGCTGACGCAGACTCAATCCATCTCCTATGCTGGATGCCTCTCCCAGGCATTTTTTTTCTTATTTTTTGGGGGTCTTGACAGCTTCCTTCTGACCTCAGTGGCCTATGACAGGTATGTGGCCATCTGTCACCCCCTGCACTACACCACCATCATAAGCCAGAGCCTCTGTTTCCTGCTAGTGGTTTTGTCCTGGGTCTTGTCTTCTGCTGGTGCCCTTGTGCACACCCTCCTCCTAGCCCGTCTCTCTTTCCTTAGAGGCAACACCCTTCACCACTTCTTCTGTGACCTCTCTGCCTTACTCAAGCTGTCCAGCTCAGACACCACCATCAATCAGTTAGCTGTCCTTACTGTAGGATCAGCAGTTGTTACCCTGCCATTCATATGTATTCTGGTCTCTTATGGCCACATTGGGGCCAGTGTCCTGAGAAGACCCTCCATCAAGGGCATCTGCAAAGCCTTTTCCACATGTGGCTCCCACCTGTCTGTGGTTTCTCTGTACTATGGAGCCATTATTGCACTCTACTTTGTCCCCTCATCCAATAGCACTAATGACAAGGATGTCATTGTGTCTGTGTTTTACACTCTGGTCACCCCCATGCTGAATCCCTTCATCTACACTCTGAGGAATCGGGATATCAAAGGGGCTCTGAGAATTATTCTCAGCAGAAGAGCATTGTCAGCGTGATGGCATTGTTTCCTGTTAACTGGAAATGAGACCTCAGTCCTGCACAGGAATCCTTTCCTCTCTGAACTGGTGCTTTTAGTGAATCTTGATATGGCACTCATTGTCTTCTGCCTGTGTTTCACCTTGGATATAGTTTTACTCTGTGTTTGATTGTCTTGGTCCTGACAATTTGGGGATTTTTATTAGTGTATTATAGTTATACATAATATTGGGGTTAATTTGACATAATTCTGGAAGCATTGGAATATAATTTGCTACATTTTAGGTCTCAGCACTTCCTCTTCTCTTCCCTCCCCCTCCCACTCTTGCCCTCCTTTTATTCTACTGTTTTTTCTTCCATTTATTTATTGTTTCTTTTCCTTTCTTCCTTTTTTTGGGGGGGTACCGGGTATTAAACTTAGGAGCACTCGACCACTGAGCCACATCCCCAGCCCTACTTTTTGTATTTTATTTAAAGACAGGGTCTACACTGAGTTGTTTACTGCCTCGGTTCTTGCTGAGGCTGGCTTTGAACTCGTGATCCTCCTGTCTCAGCCTCCCTAGCCGCTGGGATTACAGGCGTGTGCCACCGTGCCCGGGTCTTCCTTTCTTTTTAAATTAATTAATTATTTTTTGTTGTTTTTAGATATACATGACAGTAGGGTATATTTTGACATATTATACGTACATGGGGTGCAACCCATTACAATTCTGATCCCGTTCTCCTGATTGAACATGATGTGGAGTTACACAGGTCGTGCATTCATCATGAGTATATAAAAGTTACCATCGGATTCGTTCTACTGTCTTTCCTATTTCCATCCCCACTCCCTCCCTTCATTCCCCTTTGTCTAATCCACTGAACTTCTGTTTTTCTCCTCCTTATGGTCCCTTGTTAGGGGTTAGCATCCACATATCAGAGAGGACATTTGACCTTTGGTTTCTTGGGACTGACCTCTTTAACTTTGTTTCCATAATTGTTGCTTTAGAGATATACATAAAGGTGAAATCGACTTTGCTATATTCACGTAAGTACATAGTGTACATAATTTGGTCAATTGCATTTCACTGTTCCTCCATTTTCCTGTCCCTCATCTCTCCTGCCCCTGTCTATTCCCCATTGATTTCCATTCTATTGTCATGATATTCCCCCATTTTTCCTGCTTATTCTACCTTCTGCAAATGAGAGAAAACATTTGGCTGTTGACTTTCTGAGTCTGGCTTATTTCACTTACTGATGTTCTCTAATTTCATCCATTTATTTACCAGCAAATGCCATAATTTATTCTTTTTGGCTGAGTAACACTCTGTTCTCTCTATATGCCACATTTTCTTTACCATTTGTCTGTTTTTGGGCACCTGGACTTTTTCTATAGCTTGGCTATTGTGAATTGTGCTGCTCTAAACATTGATGTGCCTGTGTCACTATAATATTCTGATTTTAATTCATTTGGACAAATACCAAGGAGTGGAATCGCTGGTTTATACAGTGGTTTCATCTATAGTCTTTTGAGAAATCTTCATACTGCTTTCCAGAGTGGTTACACTAATTTACAGTCCCGTCAACAATGCATGAGTGTACATTTTCCCTGCACATCCTTTCTAACTTATTATTTGTATTTAAAAATTGACATTTTGACTGGAGTGAGATAAAATCTCAGTGTAGTTTTGGTTTGCATTTTCCTGATAACTCGGGATGTTAAACATTTTTTCATATATTTGGTGACCATTTGTATTTCTTCTTTTGAGAAATAACTTTTTAGTTATTTTCCCCCATTTGTTAATTAGGTTATTTGTTTCTTTTGGGTGTTACGTTTTTTTTTTTCCATTCTGTATATAGTCTAGGTATTAATTTTCTGTTAGAGTAGTAGCTGGCCAAGATTTTCTCCCATTTTGTAGGCTCTCTCTTAATGCTCTATTTGCTGTGCAGAAGCCTTTTAATTCTTTCCACTTATTTGTTCTTTTTTTAAAATTTCTTCAGCCTTAGGGGTCATGTTAAAGGAGTCAGTCCCTATACCACTATGTTGGAATGTTGAGCCTCTTCCTCCCGCTCCCCACCCCCCCAGTAATTGTGAAGTTTCTTGTCTCATATTTAAATACTTGATTCACTTTGAGTTGATATTTTGTGAGTTGAATGTAAGGGATCTAATTTCATTTTCTACATATGTATATCCATTTTCTTGGGAAGTTTTTCAAGACATAGCTGTGCTACTGTATTTCCCTATTTTTTTTTTTGTATTCATAAGGGTATTCCTATTCATCAGAAAGTTAAAAAGTTTTAAAAATATTTAGGATTGAATCCAAGCTTACACATGCAAGTGTTGTACCATCGAGCTATCCCTGAAGCTCATTTTATTTTTTATTTCGAGACTGTGTCTTATTAAATTACCCAGACTGGCCTCCAGCTTGGAATCTCTTGCCTCGGCATCCCAGAGATTGGGATTACAGGTATGCCCCACTCTGTCTGGCTCAAACAGTTTAAAGTTTAATGTAGTTGTAGATTTTAGTCTTTTTTTTTTTTGATACTGCAAGCTTTCAAAGTAAAGCTTATTCCTCTCTCAAGATAACAAGAAATTTTATTTTGATAGATTCATGATTTTTATTTTTGTTTTAACTGTATGATAAATTTTGAATTTACTTGCTGGTAAGCTTAATTAGGAAACCTGTTTTCCTTTGTAATTTTTAAAATACATTTATTTGATTGGCTCATAATATTTTGTGTATTTATGAGGTTTCATGTGGTGTTTTGATATATGGGTACATTGAATAATGTAAAAATTAAGGTAAGCATAATTTCTTTCTCAATTGTATATATATATATATTTTTTTGTGGTGAGAACATTTAAAATCTCTTTTTGTAATTTTTTTTTGTGTATATAGGACATTACCATTATCTTTAATTACCCCACTGACCAGACTTATTTCTTCTGTCTAACTTTGTGCTTATTGATCAACCGTTCTGCATCCTTCCTTTCCTCATATTCTCCCTAGTTGTTTATAATTTTTATTAATTGTCCACATTTTATTTTTGTTTTAATAATTACAATTAGGAATACAAATTTCCCCCCTTAAAATCGGTCACAAGTAAAAATAAAATGGCTTTCCATAAAGGACCAGGACAGTGGCCAACACAGAATGGATATGGGTCTTAAGTAACAAACAGAAGCTTAACTGTAAATCTTGTGAACATATTTCTCAAACCTCAGTGATATTTTTCCCATTTTACTGGAAATTGTATTTTCATCTTTATAAAAATATTGAAATATACACACTAAACAGTATAAATATATGCAGTTGAAATATAAATGTGGATACATAATGTTGTACTGTGCATATATATGTATATGTATTCAAATGTGACATATGAACATTTAAATTTAGAATAGTAATATTAAAAATTTCTTTAATTATCTCTAAGCTTAAATGATAGAAAGCTAACAATATCATTGAAAATCTTATAAACCCTCCTCAATTGTATCTGCATTCCCTTTGAAGGTACCCAGTACCTTGACTATTTTAAATTATTCCTTTACACTTATTTGAATTTTAACACTTTGGTAGTAATCCCTCAATTGTGTCCATTGTAGAACTACACATAAAAGAAATTGGACTGTATTTATTCTACTACATTTTGCTTTTATTGTCTTCTATTGTCCATATAAAATTAATCTATGTATTTTCTTTTTTTTTTAATTTTTATTGTTGGTTGTTCAAAACATTACATAGTTCTTGATATATCATATTTCACACTTTGATTCAAGTGGGTTATGAACTCCCATTTTTACCCCATATACAGATTGCAGAATCACATCAGTTACAACATCTATGTATTTTCAACTTCCACTCTGACAGTATAACACACTTATCTGCTTGATATTCAGTGACCACTTCTCCACCCCCAGCATTTTACTACTATGAACAACAGAGCTATATAGCATTATTGTGAATGTGCATATGAAATACATTTTATAAGCTGTATGTTGACATAGTATGGTTTAGATATGTGGAATCCCTCAAAAGTTCATGTGAGACAATGCAAGATGTTCAGAGGTGAAATGATTAGATTGTGAGAACTATAACCTAACTGGTGGATTAACACACTTGAGTGGATAGTTGGGTGGTAACTGGAGGCAGATAGGATGTGGCTGGAAGAACATTCCTTGGGGGTATATATTTTTTCCTGGTGAGCAGAGCTCTCTCTTTGCTGTTCGTTTGCCATGTCTGGAGTGGATCTGCCATGTCTTTCCACCATGATGTTCTGCCTTACTTTGGGTCCAAAGCTATGCATCATTGACCATTGACTGAACCTCTGAAATCATGAGTCAAATTAAACTTTTCCTCCACATAGTTCTTCTTGTCAGGTCTTTTGGTCAAAAGCTGACTAAAACATAAGAATCACTGGATTATTGGGCATGTGTATATCCAATATAACTATCACTGCCAAACTCTTCTAAAAAATAGTTACACTAAGAAGCCAATCTGAAAAGGCTACTATATACTATTTGATTCCAACTATACGACATCCTCAAAAATGCAAAAGTACAGAGATAGGAAAATAATCAGTGGTTGCTAAGGGTTTGTGGTAAGCTAGAGTGATGAGTAGGTATAGCAAAGGGGATTTTTGGGACAGAAAAATTATTTGTATAATGCTGTAATTTTTTAAATATGTCTCCATATTTTGTTAAAACCAAAAATAAAAACCAAAGAAACCACAACTATACAAGAAACATTAACCCTAATGTAAACTATGGACTTTCATTAATTATAATATATCAATATTAGTTAACTTGTGAAAACTATACTATAACAATGCAAGAATCTTAAGAACTGAAAAATACTATTAAGCTAGTGGACCTGACAGATATTTATAGAGTATTTCATCCTTTGACAATGGAATTCACTTTCTTCTCAGTGGCACATGAAACCTTCTTTAAAATAGGTCATATTTTAGGGTGCAGGGAAAATCTTAGCATATAAAAATACAATGAAAATGGAACTATTGCTACAGGTTCTTCTGAAATACAGAGAATCATTGCAAACCATTTTGAAAATTTATACTTCAACAAGCTAGAAAATCTTGAAGATATTGACCCATTCCTAGAGACATATGACCTACCCATTGAACCATGAGGATATAGAAAATATAAACATATCAATATCAAATAATGAAATTGAAGCAGCTATTAAAAGTCTTCCAACAAGGAAAAATCCAGGACCAGATGGATTCTCAGTTGAATTATATCAGACCTTTAAAGAAGAACTAGTGCCAATCCTCCTCAAATTATTTCATGAAATAGAAAAAAGGAAAAAATTTTCCAAGAACATTCTATGAATCCAATGTTCTCCCAATACCAAAATCAGACAAAGACACATCAAGGAAAATAAACTTCAGACTGATATCCCTGATGAACATAGATACAAAAAATCTTTAGTTAAAATATTGGCAAGCAATATACAAAAGCACATAAAGAAGATAGTATATAGACCAATGATAAAATTGATAAAACTGGTCTCATTTCAGGCATGCAAGGTTGGTTCAACATGCATAAATCAATAAATGTAATTCACCACATAAACAGAGCAAGAATCACATGATCATTTCAATAGAAGCAGAAAAAACATTTGACAAAGTATATTAGTGTTTTAAACATTAGAGAAAGTAGGAATAGAAGAAACTTATCTCAAAATTGTAAAAGCTATATATTACAAACTCAAGCAACATCATACTGAGCAGAGAAAAATGGAAAGCATTTCATCTAAAAATCAGGCACAAGGCAAGAATGCCAATTCTCACTACTCCAACTTAGTATGGTCCTTGTAATTCTAGTCAAAGCAATGAGGGAAGAGAAGGAAATTAAAGGGAAATAAATAGGAAAAGAAGAAGCCAAATTTTCTCTTTGCTGATGTGATCTTATAATTATCTAACTGGAAGACTTCCAGAGCTGATAAATTAATTTGGTGAAATAGCAGGATACAAGATCAACATATATAAGTCAATCACTTTGCTATATTTCCATAGTGATTCAGCTGAAAAAAAAACTACGAACACTATCCAATTTACAATAATCTCAAAAAAATACTTGGGAAAAAATCTAGCCAAGGAGGTAAAATACCTCTGCCATGAAAACTGTAGAACACTGAACAAAGAAAGTGTTACCAAAAGATTCAATGAAATCCCCATCAAAATCAATGACATCATTCACAGAACCAGAAAAAACAGTTTTAAAATTCAGTTGGAAAAATAATAGGCCCAGAATAGCCAAATTAATCCTGAGCAAGAAGAGCAATGTGGGAGGCATCATAACACCAGACCTCAAATAGTACTACAGAGCTATAGTAACAAAACCAGCATGGTAGTGGCATCAAAACAGACATGAAGACCAATGTAATAGAATAGAAGGCACAGAGGTAAATCAAAATAGATACAGTCATCAGATATTAAATAAAGGTGCCAAATCATACATACATACAAATCATACATTGTTAAAAGGTAGCCTTTTAAACAAAGAGAACTATATATGCATATGTAGAAGAATAAAACTTCACCCCCATGTCTCACCTTGCACAAAAGTCAACCCAAAGTGAATCAAAGACTTAGGAATTAGACCCCAAACTGAAACTGCTGGAAGAAAATATGTGTTCAACACTCTAACATATTGGCATAGGCATTAGCTTCCTTAACAAGACTTCTAAAATATAAGACAAACAATCAATAAGTGGGACATCTTCAAATAAAAGATGCTGAGTGTTTTCTCTGATTTAAGGATGCTGATTCATAATATGGTTGGGGGGCATGGGAGGATTAGATGAACTCTAGTTAGGACAAAGGGGAGGGAGGGAAAGGGAGGGGGGATGGGGGTAGGAAAGATGGTGGAATGAGATGGACATCATTACCCTAAGTACATGTATGAAGACATGAATGGTGTGACTCTACTGTGTCTACAACCAGAGATATGAAAAATTGTGCTCTATATGTGTAATATGAATTGTAATGCATTCTTCTGTTATATATAACAAATTAAAATTAAAAATGCAAAAAAAATTACACTATTAACCAGGTACAGTGGTACACACATGTAGTTCCAGATATTTGGGAAGTGGAGATAAGACTGCTTGAACTCACAAGTTCAAGAACAGCTTGGGCAACATAGCAAGACACCATCTCAAAAAAAAAAAAAATTACCACACACACACACACACACACACACACACACACACACACAAAGATTCTGCATAACAAGGGAAACAATTAAGAACATGAAGAGAGAGCCTACAGAAAGGGAGGAAGATCTTTGCCACCTGTTCCTCAGGAGATTAATTAATATGCAGAATATATAAAGAACACAAAAAGCATCCAAAATACCACATTAAAATTAAAAAATGGACAAAGGAACTGGATAGAAAGAAGGATTACAAATGGCCAAAAAATAGATGAAAAGATGTTCAACATCTCTAGAAACCCGGGAAATGTAAACCAAAACTACACTAAGGTTTCAGCTCATTATAATGAATGACAATAATCAAGAACACAAACAATAATAAATATTGGTAAGGATGAGGGGAAAAATGTACACTCAGATGTTGCTGGTAGTACTGCATACTAGTACAGCCACTCTGGAAAGCAGTATGAGATTCCTCAAAAAACTAGGGATGGAACCACCATATGACCCAGCTATTCCAAGCCTTGGTATATATCCCAAATATCTAAAATTGGCAAACTATAATAATACATTCGCATCAATGTTTACAGGAGCACAATTCACAATAGCCAAGTTATGGAACCAGAACAGGTGCCTATCAACAGATGAATGATTAAAAAAATGTAGTACATATACACAAGGATGTTTTACTCAGCCATAAAGAAGAATGAAATTATTGCATTTGCTGGTCAATGATGGAACGAAGACTATCACACTAGGTGAAATAAGCCAGATCCAGAATTTCAAATGTTTTGAATTTTTTTTCATATGTGAAGAGTAGACCAAAATAAGGGGAAAAAGGGAGGGAGAAATCCCAAGAAAACATTAGTGAGATCAGTGGAATATATGAAAGAATTTAGGGGGAAGGTAGAGGGATTGGAAAAGGATGGAATAGTGAAATGATTCTGACCAAATATTACAATGTGTGTGTGTGTGTGTGTGTGTGTGTGTGTGTGTGTGTGTGTGTATGGATATATACCACAGCGATTTTCACCTTTATGTATATCTATAATTTTCTAATTAAAAATAAAACTATGATTAAATAGAAGAAAGACCAGGTGAGTAGAGGAAGGGGAATAGTGGACAGAGGAAGGGAGAGAAAGAGGAAGAATTTGGCAGTGAAGTGGAGCAAATTAAATTTCATGCATGTGTAATTATATCAAAACAAACCACAAATTATATATAACTATAATACACTAATTAAAAATAGTTCTGTAGAATTGGGCTACTCTGGATCTTATCTAGCAAAACCTAAAACTAAGCTTGAAGATCAAGCTGAACCTCTAGTAAGTTAACTACATTCCATAATAAAATTCAACATTCTTAAGGAAAACAATAAAGTCCAGTCTTTTGTCATTGTATCATCTATGATATCAATGAAAAGAAACAGACACAAAAAGCCATGGGAAAATGTGACTTTAATGAAGAATCAAATTATTCAGAAAAAGATGCAGAGATTACACAGGTGTTACAATTAGTACCTGAAAATTGGAAAACAGCCATCACCAATATATTTAATGATTTAAAGGAAAAAATGAGCATTATAAGTGCCCAAATGGAGGAACTAAAAAGAGAATGGAAACTGCAAAAGAGAAAGCAATTCTAGAAGTCAATAATAGAACACATGAAACGTGACTCAGAGGAAAATGTAATGGAAATAATCGTACAAGAATGAACATGGCCCTTAATGACCTGTGGTAAATATCAATCATCTAACTTATGTCTAACTGGAGTTCAAGGATTAGAATAGAGAATGTGGGATCAGAACAAGATATCTGAAGAAATAAGGCTGAAAATTTACATATTTACCAGTAAAAATGAACTCACAGATTCAAGAAGCTCAAGTACACATAATACCAAAGATGCTGAGATCCAAAGATAAAATCTCAAGTGCACAGAAACAAAAAATTCATTATATACACAGAAAAGAATGTTGATCTTGCTTGCTAACTCCCAGTCAGAATCATTACAGGTATGAAGGCAGCGGAATGACATTTTTATTAAAAACATTTTATATTTTACATTGATAGATAAAATTGTACTACAACCTGGCAAGAGATCTGGGTATCTATAAAAACTTGTCTATTCCTATGTCCGCTCCACTGCTCCGTTCCCTTGTGGACTGTCTTAGGATTGGATGCTTTCTGTGAATCCCAGGAAAACAGATCAGGTGTGGCGAGTCCCCCTTATTTTCCCTAGGGCAGTGCCCTGAAGTGTGAAAGTTGTGTCTTTTTTCTATTTATCAGAGTCAACCTGTCTGCTGTCTGTGCAGGAGGGTGTTTGCCATCTGTGGAGGACCCTGAGGCACCACTTAGGTTGGGGGAGCAGTGCTTAGTGCTGGGGTTGCTTGGGGGTCTGCAGGTGGGGGTGTCCTGCAGGGTTGTGGGTGGGGCTCTTGGTGGAGTTCAGGAGCCAGCAATCAGGACCTGTGGGCAGTTGTTCTTCAGTTGTTCTGGTTGCCGTGGGCCTATTCCCCTCTTTCTGATCCTAGCCGTCCCAAACCTACTCATCGTGCTGATCCCCTTGGTGTTCTGGGTGGAGCAAGACAGGAGCAGCCTCTGGACAGCACCCCACACGGCTGGCAAAGCCAGGCACGCACTCTGCTCTCACTTGAGAGAAACCCCGAACCAAAAGATTTCTCTGGGCTCTGAACTGTGCCACTGTGGGGGAGGGATGCCCTGGGTAAGTGGAAACGTCTTCTTATCCTCTTCAGTGCCTCTATATTTTGATTTTGATTTTTTTTTTCTCTAGTGGAGAGCTGGAATCCTTCAGCTGGACTCCTGGGTTTCCAGAAAAGTATTCTTGTCCGTGGGTGGTTGATAAAATCAGGGTTTCTTTCTTTTTTCTTTCTTCTTTTTGGTGCTGGGGAGTGAACCCAGGGCCTTATGCATGTGAGGCAAGCACTCTACCAACTGAGCTATATCCCCAGCCCCAAATCAGTGTTTCTGTGGGGCTTTGAGGGCTAGAACCTTGTATTCTACTGCCTTGCTGATGTCATTCCCTTGAACTGTTAAGAAAGTTCTGATTTACAAAATTACTTCCTTTAAAAAGTGAATTAGCTTATAGAAGTGTTGAATATTCTAGTTTTAGTCTTTTTGAAGATCTTAAAAACACTTTTTAAAAATACATCTGTTGAGTCTATATGGCAGTATTGTAAAGAATGCTTGAAGGTTTGAAAGCCAGGAGTCATGGAATGCTTTAGATTTCTTATATTTGCATTCATTTTTATGAAAATTATATTTCATAATCAATTAGAAGTGTTTTGGTGGTTGGAATGGCAGCTTTTCAGCTTTACAATGGATTTCATCTGCATTCTTACTCAAGTCTTTTAAAAAATATTTTAATGATATATTAAGATGCCTTTGTCAACTTCTCAAGTAAGATATTCACTCAATATTTAAATTTAGCAATGAATAGAAAATCATATTATTATTAATTCCTAGTTAATTTCTCACTTTATTTACCTCATGGCATTTTTAGATGACCAGTTGTAGGACTGGTTATTTGATTAATTTATCCTTAATGAATTAGTCTGGTTCTATGTAAATAAAGCAGTACAGAATCTCCTCTAGGAGAATCTTTAACTCACATTAGTTCATTTTTTTTTCTGAATCAGAAGTTAAAGATAGTAAAATAAAACCCCTGAGAGCTAAGCACTGGCCTTGGGAGAGTCTGCTGGGGGCTTTCTGCCTGGCTGCGAGGGGGTGGGTTCCTGATGCCCTGCCTGTGTCTGGACCCATGTCAGGCTGCCAGGGGAGGGCAGAAGGACAAGCAAACTACAGAACCTCTGTCTGAGAGGTGCTTATAGGTTTTGGGGGAAATAAATATGCCTTGGATTGTAGGCAATGTTGTATGTGGCAAAATCTGGAACTGAGGGCTGGAAACTGGCCAAAATGTGGAGGAGAACATTGAAAAAGATTCTATGAAAATGGCCATTTCCTGAAAATTCTGAGAGAAAGAAGTCCAGGCAGTCACTCAGCCGATGGAGGTGTTGATTAGCGTTTATGAAAGAAAGGAGGAGTAAAGGGGGGTTGACTGATCTGTTGAAATTTGAATGACAAAATTTTGTTCTGTAGGAATAGGTTAGGTCTTTCTTAAAAAAGAGAGATCCTTATTAGCTCTGAAGAATTTATGATCAATTCATTAACTCATTCATATCAAACCTGTATTAACATAAATGATTTTAGAAATATGTTCCTACTCCTTTGTTTATACCCAAAGGACTTAAAATCAGCATACTACAGTAATGCATCCACATCAATGTTCATAGCAGCTCAATTCACAATAGCTAAACTATGGAACCCACCCACCTAGGTGTCCTTCAATAGATGAATGGATAAAGAAAACGTAGAATATGGATTACTCAATGGAATATTATTCAGCTTTAAGGAAGAGTGATATTATGGCATTTGCCAGGAAATGGATAGACTTGGAAAATATCATGCTAAGTGAAATAAGCCAATCCCCAAATGCCAAAGGCCAGATGTTTTCTCTAATATACAGATACTAATTCTCAATAAGGTGGGGGGCACTAGAGAAGAATAGCATTACCTTAGATTAGGTAGAGGGAAGTGAAGGGAGGGGAGGAGAGGGGATGTGGGATAGGAAAGATAGTAGAATGAAACAGACATTATTACTGTATGTATATATGTGACTGCATGACCAATATGATTCTACAACATGTATGCCGCAGTCTGGCTGGGCACAATTCAGGAGCCACTTGTCAAAAGAAATGAACTTTATTTTTAGAACCACACACGCCAAACAAAACAGCTCCTCAGGAAAACCTTCAGAGCCCAACTGTCACCACCGGCTTCCCACAAGCCTCTCCCACAACCACAAGCCTCTCCACCTCCCACAATCCTCCTGCTCTTGAGGCCGATTGGCTGGGTCACGTGGGCAGAGCCAAAAAAGTCCCCCAATGAGCAGCTCTGTGGTCTGAAAGGGCAGGGAAACAGCCCAATGAGCATCACTGCAGAGGAGCCAATCAGCTAGATGTTGCTGGGGCCGCTGTGAGCCAATCATCAGCTGGCAGCTGGAAGTTTGCTGGGGCCCCTTCAGCTGTGGCTCTCAACACATGTACACTCAGAAAATGAGAAATTATATCCCATCTGTGTATGATATAACAAAGTGCATAAATGCATTCTACTGTCATTATAACTAATTAAAACAAATTAAAAAATTAAAAAAGAAATAATGGGAGGGATAAATGGTATTTATTGTGAATTTCTCATGTGCTTTAGAATGAACTATTTCATTTAATCTTAATAACTTTTTTATGACAATGTGATTATTATCTGCATTTTACAATTTATGAAGTAAGAAGGAAAGGTTACCTTGCATAGTCAGGGTTAAAAAAAGAAAATCAGTGACTAACACAGCTCAGATCCAGTTCTCTTTGAGGATTGAGTCCAAAGGCTCAGTGTTTTCCCTCTATAATCTCTTGGAAAAGACACATCTCTATATCCCATAGTCTCTCCTAAAAAAAAGAAGAGACCTGTAGGGTGTACGTTAAAGCTGGATTTGTGCTCTCATAGTAGCAAGGAGTTTGCAGAAATCAGAATTTCTATACCTGGAACATAATGTGCTGCTTAGAGAAGCTGACTCCAGGCATTGGTTATATCAGTGTTGGGGGATAACTTAGACACCCTTTCTTTCTTTCTTTTTTAAATATTTATCTTTTGTAGTTGTAGATAGATACAATAACTTTATTTTATTTTATTTTATTTATGTGGTGCTGAGGATCAAGCCCAGGGCCTTGCATGTTTGAGGCAAGTGCTCTACTGCTGAGTCACAACCCCAGCCCCTAGACACTCTTTCTTTCTGGCTAAAACTATGAACAGACAAAGAGGAGCTCAGGTGTCCCCCAAAGGCCCATGTGTTAAATGCTTGGTCCCAGGGTGGTGGCATTGGGAGGCAATGGACCCCTTAAGATGTAGGGCTTTTGGGGAGATTGCTAGGTCACTGGGGATATGCTCTTAAAGGGGATAGTGAGACTCCAAGTCCTCTCTCTTCCTGGCAAAGGGGTGAGTAGGTTTTGCTCTGCCATGCATGCCTGCAATGAGGTACATGATGTACTGCCTTGACACAGGTCCAAAACAATGCGGACAAGGGATCATGGACCAAACTGGGAGAGAAAATAAACTCTTTTGATAAAGGAGTGGAAAGCTGACTAACACGGTGTCTCTGATATCTAGACACACTCTTAGGTGACTCTCAGGTGAGCAGCTCAATCTCTCCTGCCCAGGCACCTCCCCAAGGCCTTGTAGAAATTGGAGGCAATTAATCTACTTTGATTCTCTCCTTAACCAGGAGCTTAGGGATTTTTATGAGTCTCCTATGTAGTTGATAAAATGGTGTGTCCTGCCTATTGTCCTGAAGCCAAGGACAGCCATAGAAAGGCCTGAAGCCCTGGGCTCACAGAAGGCCTTCTCCTAACTTTTTTTTTTTCTTGATGTCCTCAACAGAAGCTGAGGACCCGGAAAACTGGATTAGCAGGCGCCAGAGTTCACCAAGAGCTGGCAGAGGTCAGAGGGAGCTGGGAATTCTAATTGGGCAAAGTGTGCCTCTGGGTCTAGGGGTCTGCATATGTGTTCCACGTCATTCCAGATGTATTTTTGTATGGTATCTCTTTGCTTATCCAGTATAGGCATATCTACCTTTGTCTTGGCAAACTTTGTGTGTATGTGTCTGTTGTGTTTGTGTGTGTGTTGGTGTGATATAGAATTGATTTCCAGCCTTTTCTTCTAAGACCCAGAACATAACAATTTTAAGCAGGCTCACATTAAGCAAGGTAAGTCGTCTGTGTATGTGTTTTGGGATCTCTCAAGCAGGCTCTTTGATCTCAAATATTTGCCACACTCTCTTCCTGTAAGTCCCACATTTTCATATATGGACAAGAATCATAGATAAGCAGATGAGATTGCAGAGTCTGAAGAAGTTAGGTGTATTCTGCCATTGAGAGCAGAAGTCTTCTCTATTTGCTCATAACCAGCAATCTCTACTCAGTGATGCAGGTGTGTGTGATCTTGCATTTTGTCTATGAGTTATATGTGTATGATTATATGTGTTTGAGATTACATGTATTTGCGTGTGTGTGTGTGTGTTTGCTGTTTGTTTTATTTGTAGGTAGTGTTTACGTGCTGGTGCCTGTGAGTGAAAGGGCTCAAGAGCCTCACTGACTGACCACCTCCTTCTATTTGGTCATAGTGGTGGGGCTGGGAACTTCATTCTGCAAGGGGTGGGTGTAGGTGTGTGACTGTGTATGTTTATTGCCTAACAGGGAAAAGGCAGATATATGTCATTGTATGCTCTTGTTTGATTTTTATGTGATGTGTTTGATCTAGTGTTTTTTTTTTTTTTTTTTGTCTAGCATGTGTCCAACTGTGTGAGCCTGTACTCAGAGTGTGGGTTTATACCCTCAATTTGTGATTTTTTTTGTCTTGCTCATTGTATTATGTTTGTGTTAAGACCACGCAAGTGTTTGTGTGCAGTTTTGATAGTTTATTTGTGTGATGTGAATCAAAACTTATGTGTCATTTGTGAGTTTGTTTTTATGTTTCAGTTACACACAGCTACTGCCCTTTCTTTAGGATCACTGTAGGTTACAGATAGTAAGAAATCACAAGTCAGCAATTGAAGTGTGTGCATGTTTGCGTGATGTGTAGGGGTGTGTGTGTGTGTGTGTGTGTGTGTGTGTGTGTGTGTTTCACATTTGTATTTTAGGGGCTTCTGTTTGATTCCTATGGACTCAAATATTTCCTCAATTGTCTTTCGACAGTCATGTCTCTGCATTGGGCAGGAGGCTCCTGTGAGTTTCCCCCACTGGGCATACATAACGGGTAAGAGCAGCAATTACAGGAAGTCATACTTGGCCCTCTCCTCAGCCTGGTTCCTGTACATTTTTGAGATCTTGGGAAGTAACTTCAGGTGTCTGTAATTCAGATTCCTCACTAGTATGAGTGTTAAGGTTTAGATATGAAGTATCCCCCACTCCAAAGCTCCTATATGAGGCAATGCAAGAATGTTCAGAGGTGGCTCATTACTTACAAGAGCTGTGACCTCATCAGTGGATTCATCTACGGATACGGATAAACTGGGTAGTAATTGTAGGCAGGTGGGGTGTGAATGGAGGGAGTGGGTCCCTGAGGAGTGACTTGGGGCTTTACACTTTTGTCTGTTGTGAGTGGAGCTCTCTCCGCTTCTTGCCTGTCACATCCTGAGCTACTTTCTGCACCCTTCCTCCACGATGTTCTGCCTCACCTGGGCCCAGAGCTATGGGGTCCACCAACCATGGACCAAACTTCTGAAACCATGAGCCCAAATACATTGTTCCTTCTCTAAGTTCTTGGTTTTTTTTTTTTTTTGTCACAGTGATGAAAAACTTGACTAAAACAGTGAGGGCTTGATGTTCCATTGGAGCTAGAATGGACAGACTTTTGATCCATGAATCAGTACATACGAGAAACAAACAGAAGTATAGCTAGATTTAAGAATTCTCCTACTAACGAGGCATTACTGTAATGTGATGGTCATGTTCACAGGCATTCCCCACACTGTCCACTTCCCAAGAGAGACAAGAAGAGCATGAGGACCGAGAACCAGAGCAGCATGGCCGAGTTCCTCCTCCTGGGGCTCCCTATTCGACCAGAGCAGCAGGGCATGGTCTTCACCCTGTTCCTGGGCATGTACCTGACCACGGTGCTGGGGAACCTGCTCATCATCCTGCTCATCAGGCTGGACTCTCGCCTGCACACCCCCATGTACTTCTTCCTCAGCCACCTGGCCCTCTCTGACATTTCCCTTTCCTCTATCACGGTTCCCCAAATGCTGGAGAATGTGCAGACCCAGCAACAATCTATCCCCTATGAGGGGTGCATTTCTCAGATGTACTTTTTTGTTCTTTTTGGCTGTCTGGACAATCTCCTTCTTGCAGTGATGGCCTATGACAGGTATGTGGCCATCTGTCACCCACTGCACTACGCTGCTGTCATGAGGGAGGAGCTGTGTGTCTCATTGGTGGCCGGATCCTGGTTCTTCTCTTGCGTCCATGCCCTGTTGCACACCCTCCTCTTGGTCCAGCTGTCCTTCTGTGCTAACCAGACCATCCCCCACTTCTTCTGTGACCTTACTGCCCTCCTGAAGCTGAGCTGCTCAGACATCTCCCTCAATGAGCTGGTCATCTTCACTGAGGGAGGAATGCTTTTCATCCTGCCTTTGAGTAGCATCCTGGGCTCTTACATCCAAATAGGGATGACTGTCCTGAGGGTCCCCTCCACCAAGAGATTCTTGAAGACTTTTTCCACCTGTGGCTCCCATCTCTTTGTAGTGTCTTTATACTATGGGACACTTGCAGGTGTTTATTTTTTCTCTTCGTCACAGAACTCCAGTGACAAGGACCTTATCTCTTCTATCATTTATACAGTAGTGACACCCATGTTGAACCCCTTCATCTACAGCCTGAGGAACAGAGACATAAAACAGGCCCTGGAAATATTTGTCAGTAGGGCTAACTTCTTTAAGTGACAGTCACTAAATCCACTCACTTCAGTCATAAGCACAGAGAGATATGTGTTAGAATTCTGCTATCATTGACAATTCCATATATTTTTAGGGGGAGGGTGGTGTACTGGGGATACATTCGTAGTTCTTTTTATTTTTTTTTATTTTGAGACGAGGTCTCACTAAGTTACTCAGCCAGGCCTTTCTCTTGCTATCTTCCTGCCTCAGTCTCCCAAGTAGCAGGGATTACATGCAGGTGCCGCAGTGCCCAGCTTTCAACTCCATGTAGATGTAAAATAGTTCATATTATTTTATTATATACAATGCTTGTTTTTTCAGTGCTGGTGATCAAACCTAGGGTTTGACTGATGCGAGGAAAGCCCTCTCCTGTGAAGCTCTAGCCCCAGCCTGCCGTGTTCTTAATATATCAGCCAGATCCAGTTTGGTACTTGGGTTGCTAGGTCCCCTCTACCCTTAATTACTCTTTGCTTATTCATCATCTCATAAGATGTACGCAAAATCTTACGCAAAACATCTTGCACCATTTTGATTGTGAATTTGTCCGTTTTGACTTTTGGATTTGTCTCGTTTGGCTTCTTTAGATTTAATACTATGTTACCGAGGACACATAGTTTTAGCATTATGATCTACTCCTGGGGCACTGGCTGTTTCAAGCAGTGTTGTGCTCAAGCAGGTTTGGACCTGGTTAAAGCTGATTGTGCATGTTTCTTCCTGGCTCCACACTTACATTATTTTGGTAGCTTAAAAGTGGCCATCATGGGAATAATTACCCCAAGGAAGTTGGCAGATGCTGTAGACATTCATTATTCATTCAGCAGCAACCATAGCATTTGTAGTTAGAAGATGTTTCACTTCATCTTTATAGATGACCCCTACCTAACATCTCATCTGCTTCTCATTTTAGTTTACATGTACCAGCTCTTTCAAGGTTAATGATTGCCTGGTGTTTCTTTTCCATCTTTTTACTTGAAACTTTTCTACATCTTTTTCTTTGTGATGTGTCCATCGTAAACAGTGTAAAGCTGAGCTTTGCTCTTTTTATGTACATTGACAATTACTTTTTGGGGAATTCAATTTATAGTATTTATATTTAATGTAACCATGATACAGTTGGATTTGCTTTTCTATAGTATGCTGTTCTATTTGGGGGCATTTGTTTCAAATTTTCTCTATTTCCCTCTTATGAACTGTTAATCACACATTATTATTATTTCACTAATTTGGGGCATTTCTAAAAATTGCTACTTGCTTTCTATTTAAAACGTTTCTATTGAGGAATACTATACATGACATAAAATTTGCCATTTTCACCATTTGAAATGCATAATTTGGTGGCATTTAGTATGTTCATAATGTTCAGTCACCACCAGTCTCTCGTTCTCACATTCCCAAAGAAACTGCATGTCCATTAGGCAATCAGCTCAGTCCTTAGGAAATTCTAAACTCCAATGGCTTCATGGATTTGCTTATTCAGGATATTTCACATAAATTGAATTTTAAAATATGTGACCTTTGTGTCTGACTTCTTTTCACATAATGTTTGCAAGGTCCATCCATGCTGCAGCATGTGTCAGTACTTCATTCCTATTTTGGGGTGAATACTATTCCATTGTATGGATATACCACAGTTTATTTATCCATACATCCATTCATGGACATTTCATTATTTCTACCCCTTGGCTATTGTTAATAAAGCTTCTATAAACATCAGGGTGCAAGTTTTCATTTAAAAACTTTTTCAATTCTGTTGGATATATATCTAGGGGCAGAATTGTTTTTATTTAATTATTGAGGAATAAGCTATTCAACAGCGAATGGAGCAATTTGTATTCCAATCCACAATGTTTAAATGCTCCAGTGTTTCTGTATCTTTGCCAATCTTGTGTTTTTTTAAAAATTTTTTTGGTTTATTTTTATTTCCATTTTAGGAGATATGAAGTGGTATTTCACTGTAATTTTGACTTGCTTTTTCCCTAATGACTAATGATGCCGAGAATCTTCTATGTCCTTGTTGAACATTTTTATATCTTTGTTGGAATAATGCCTGTTCATTTTCTTTACCCATTAAAATAATTTTTCTTTGTCTTTTGTTGTTGAACTATAAGTGTTCTTTATATATTCTGGATACTAGATATTCATAAGACACATTATTTGCAAATATTTTCTTCCATCTGTGAATTGTTTCCACTTTCATGATACTGTCCTTTTATACTAAAATGTTTATGGGGCTGCAGCTGTAGCTCAATGGCAGAGCACTTGCCTAGCATGTGTGAGGCACAGAGTTCGATCCTCAGCACCACAACAAAATAAAGGCATTCTGTCTGTCTACAACTACAATTTTTTTTAAAAAGTTCAAAATTTTTATAAAGTCCAATTTTTAATTTTTGTGGTTTATACTTTGTGTGTCATGTCATGTTCTAAACCATGAACAAATCCAAGGAAAGAAGATTAATTCCATGTTTTCTAAAAGTTGTATAGTTTCATTTCTTATATTTACATATTTGGATTATTTTGAGTTAAATTGGCATGTGGTGTGAAATAAGATTCAATCTTATTTTTTTTTTCCTCTGTGGATATGTTATACCATCACCATGTGTTGAAGAAACTATTCTTTCTCCATTGAATGGTCTTGGCACCCTGTTGAAAATAAGTTGTACACACATATATGGTTTATTTCTGGACTCTCATGTCCAGCAGCTCAATCTACATATCTGTCCTTGTGCCATCATTTTTATGACCACAGTTTTGTAGCATGTTTAGAAATCAGGAAGTGTGAGGCCTTCAAATTTGTTCTTATTTTTCAAGATTGTTTTGCCACAGAGGAAGAGTCTGAGGATGGAAGTATATGGGGGATAAGAGCTGTGAAAATCTCTGCACATTTCAGGGGTCTGGAAGTTCATGTGTATGCTCAGGGATAAACACATGCTTAGAATGATCAGAGGAGACCCTGTGCTTTCAGCTCTGGCCAATCTCTATCATGCATGCAAGCAGCAAGAATAAGGTAGAGTCATAGCTACCTAGATAAGCATGAAAAGAGTACCCCAAGACAGAGAATCTGCAAGGAACAGGAGAGCTCTTTTCTTCTTTTTGGATCCAGGAAACTAGGAAATTTTTATTAAATCACTAGTTGATGACTAAGCTCACAGAACGTTTAGTGACCAGACACACACGAGAATACAGTCTTAATAGTTTGTAAAAGTCACTTGTCAGGATTAGAAGATGGTGGAGCACAACTAGGAAGTGGTTCTTGATCTCCTCACAACACAGAAAGGAGGCAGTGAAGGAACAGCTGATCTGAGAGGTGGGTGACAGAATAAATGCTCTAAGACCCAGTATTATAAAGTCTGAGATCTGGAGAGACTAGAAGGTCAGTTACTGCAGCAGAAAACAAGCACAGAGTTGGCTAACCCTGAACTTGGACCAGGGAGAGGAAAGGTGGGAGGGATCAGAAAACCACATAAGCTCACTCCTGTAACAACATTTGGGAAAAACAAGACCAAATTAAAACATGACAGGAGATATGTCAAGTGCTTTGTAACGTTGTGAACAACCAATAAAAAAAAATAAAAATAAAAATAAAATAAAAAAATAAATAAAATAGTCAACATAAGGGAAAAATAAATAAATAAATAATTAAAGCATGACAGGACCCGTGGTGTCCTCAAAGTAAGTCAAACAGTTTAGAACCAAAGTGTGACTGGAAAGCCGGGCTGAGGTCCACAACCATTTAAGGGTGACCAGTTGCCCTTTGAATCCACACTGCATCTTCCCACCTCCAGATAGCAGCAGACTAAACCAGACGGAGCACTCCTGCAGTGAGACTCTTAAGCATCCCTTTAGAAAGATCTTGTAGAGGAATCACTACGAGTTTAAAAAGGGCAGTGGGTGCAGCAGACCTGCCCCAGGAAGTGTGAGCCTAACCCAGCTCCACACAGCCTCCATGGAAGCCAGGCAGAGAAGGAGCAGATGCCTGCAATTCACTGTGGCAGGAAATGAGAGCTCAGATCCAAGTGGGAGGGTAGCTTTGACCCCCATCAAGACCTCTGCTGCCAGTGAGGTCTTGATGGGGATCAATTTTTGTTGGGTATGTCCCAGGGGGAAGCTGCCTGGGACTCCAGCAGCACATGGGGATGGTTCCCCAATTGTGGCAGTAGTTGGCGGAAGGCCAGGATAAGAAGTTGCCCGATTCCCAGGACGCTTAAAGGGAAGGTCCCCCATTGTGACCATTGAGAGGTTGGTCAAGATGGAAAGTTACCTGGGTCAAAGGCAGCATAGAGAGCAACAGCATCCAGCCTGACCTGTGGCCACAGCTGGTGAGTGTTTGGGCACTGGCTGGATGCTGCCTCAGTCACAGTTATTCCTCTGTTCTTGAGAGCTATGTGCCTGGGGTCAAGTTTGAAGCTGATAAGACTCTTGCATTGAGCCTCCTCAGCTGGGGCATTAACATAGTAGCTAGGCGTCCTGTGCCCTTGCACAGAAACATTCCCGGGCAGCAGGTGTGCCACAGCCATGAAGTCATCAGAGATCCCCAAACTCAGTCACTGCTCTCCCATTCTTTGTCACCGCTCTTCACAACCCCATCTTAGGCTCAAGAGTGTAAAAGTAAAAATTCTTTTGAGGAGAGACCATTGGGGTACAGGGTTGTACGATGGAGCCCAGGATGTTGTTTCACCGTGCTCAGTCACCCGGGCATTCAGAGGGCTGCTTTAGATGTGGTCCCTGGAGGCTTGGCTACTGATGGAGATTGTGGCAGACCTTGGTGACAATCACATGGTGCTGGCTCTGTAGGTGCAGGTTTCTGGAGACAGGGGCTCATGGAGGTTTCCACTGAGATCTGAAAGGAAGGTCTGGAAGGCCAGGCAGTGTGCAGCAGGGTTCGATTTCCTGTGGGTTGTCCCTGATAGGGTGATGCATGGCAATGTGAGAAGGGAGCCAAAGCAGCACTAGAGACCTCTGAGATTAAGAAATGCCAGTAATGTGGGACATCTGCTGAGAAAAGCTGAAGGAATTGAGCACAGAAAGCCAAGAGAGAGGCATGTGAGCTGCATCAGTAAAGTCAGAGGAAGAGCTGCCCAGGCTCTTTGGAGAGAACAATGTCAGATGTTGAACATGGAGCATATTTTTTCAGCTGTCTTTTGATCTTTCTTTGGTCCCATTCCTTCTTTCTATGCCCTTAAATAATCCTTTTGAAATGGAAATATTTACACCTTTCCTTTATATATTGGATTGCTTTTGATTATTACAGGGGCTCACATTGAGAGTTTGCCTTGAGTCTCAGAGGAGACTTTGGAGTTAGAGTTTTGGGAAATGATAAAACTGTTAAGACTATCAGGACTCTTGGAAATGAACTAAATGTATTTTGCATTGTGAGATGTGCATGAACTTTTGGGAACCAGTGGCAGAGTTATGGTTTAAATATGAGATTTACACGAAAGGCTCATGTGAGAGATAATGAAAGAAAGTTTAGAGGTGAAAGTATTGGGATATGGGAGTCTTATATATAATCAGTGCATTAGTACATTTGAATGAATTAACTGGTAATCACCTTAGGCAGGCTGGAGCATGCCTTTGGGGTATATTTTGTCCCTGGTGAGCTGAGCTTAGTCTCTCTCTGCTTCCTGGGTGCCTTGTCCTGAGCTGCTCTCATCCACCACATTCTTCTGACATGATGTTCTACTTTACCTTGGGCCCAGAGCAATGGAGATGGCTGTCTATTACTGAAGCCTCTGAAATCACGAGTGCCAAATTAACCTTTCCTCCTCCAAATTGTTCTTGTCAGGGCTTTTGGTCACAGTGATCAAACATCTGACTAAAAACTAAAAAACTAAAAAAGAAAAACTTAAATAAACAACCTGGTAATAGAACTCAAAGAACAAGAAAAGCAAGAACAAACCAAATTCCAAATTGGAAGAAGGAAATATCTAATAAAGATCAGTGCTGAAATAAAGAAAATAGAGAATAAAAAAATACAAAATATTACCATAAATGAAGAGTTCATATTTTGAAAAGATAGACAAAATTGACGAAACCTCAGCTAGACTAATCAAGAAACAAATAGAGGACCCCAAATAAATAAAATCAGAGATGATAAAGGAAATACTACAACAGATACCACAGAAACACAAAGGATCACTAGGGGCTATTATGGAACAATTGTGAAATTTAGAAGAAATGGAGAAAATTCTGGCTATGTACAACCTACCAAAAATTGAACCTGAGGACACATAGACCAATGATGCAGATTTCAGGGCCCCAAAATAAACCAAATGAAAATATCTTTCCCAACATCCAAACTAATGGACCCCAGTGGTTTGGCATTTTTTTACCCACCCAAATTAAATATGCACATACATATACTTCTTTATTTCTCTGTTCTATTATAGTGTTGGTATCATTTTTCCTCCTATTACTTTCTTTAATTCATATATTATGTGGGTTAGAATTTCCACAATATTCCTTATGTAAAAATACCTCAACTCTTTTTGTAATTATTTTTCCTGCTAGCATCATGAACAATATTGCTATGAACCTGCTTATTTACATCTCCAGTAGGACATATGCAGATCATATTTTGATTATAAAACTGCCAGTAAAATTGGATGGTCTATGGCAATGCACATTTTAAACTGTAAATCATGTTACAAAAATTCTCTATTACATGTGACTAATATTTCCAGTTATACACCATTGTCATCAGAGTATCCTCCAACTTAACTTTTTCAAACTCTTGATATAAATTGGATTTATTGAGGATTTAATTTAATGTTCTGATTATTATTGAGGTTGACAATTTTTTTTGATCATACTGGGAATTGAACACAGGGGTGCTTTACCACTGAGCTAAGCCCCTGGACTTTTTAAATTTCTATATTGAGACAGTATCTGGCTGAGTTGCCCAGGCTGGCCTTGTACATTTAAATATCCTTCCATAGCCTCCAAAGTTTCTGGGATTATGGTTGTGAACCACTGCACCCAGCAAGGCTGATCATCTACTTCAGTGCTTATCATCCCACTTGATCTTTTGCCAGAAATCCTTTTCAATCTTATGTGGCTGCTTTTCAATTTTTTTCTGCACACATATGGTAGTGTAGTTTACTACTAAATAATAAGCTGTTAAAGGGGGCAAGAGAGAAATGGGAATGAGAAAGATGGGATAAAGTTGGTGTGAAAGATGATACAGATGAAGGTCCTCTAGGTATCCAGAATCAGGGGAAGCAGTAATGTCAGTTGTTAGTTGAAAGAGCTCTTTTTCCTCACATTGTTTAATCAGATGAAAAATTATGCAGAATCATTGCTATTCTGTTGTATATCTTTATGAATGCAGGGAAGGGGAGGGGACAATGGAGTTCTGGAGTGAGAAGGAAGGAAGTATTGTCAATCCTTGACTTTTAGGAAACAGGTGGGTCCAAAGGATCATTATAATCCAGGCAATAGATGGTCAACCTTGACCCATAGGACCCAGAACTATTCCAGAGGTCTAAATCTCTTATAGGATTTCTTTATTCAAATAGCAGTTCCATGTAAAGGTTTATTTCTAACATAAGCTGAACTAACTTACTTTTTACTTTGTTCTTTGTTTTAATATTTATTTTTTAGTTATTTTAATATCTTTATTTTATTTTTATGTGGTGCTGAGGATTGAACCAGAGCCTCATGCATAGTAGGTGAGAGCTCTACCTCTGAGCCACAACCCTAGCCCTTATTTGTTCTTTTAAAGCTAAACTAATTAATAACAAATACTCATACATCTTCACCTTGAATACTGAGCGCAAGATGTTCATTGTTTGTGAAGCAATTAAGAAATGGAGTTGCAGATGCATTCGATGGATTTGGAGTCATTTTTGTGCGGGGTTGAGTGAAATCATACATTGAGTGGCTCTTTTATGGTTTTGCAAGTAAATTGCATCAGCAGAATGTTGACAACTCAGCTTTTGAGTAAGAGACCAAGATTTGTAGGAACTGTATTGCATTCCCTGGGTCCAGGAATGATGATGAGTTATAAGCTCCTGACTCTTGTTCAGAGAGTGATGGGATTAGAGTGCTTCTAGTGTTCTTGATTTAGCATGGGGTCAGAAGCCAAAAACTTTGTTATCAAATTCAAGTTCAAGCTTGGTTTGTTATGGATTCTGAACCACATTTTCCCAATTCAACAGAAGGTAAGAAGCTTTGTGAGTCACATTATCATTATTCCTCCAAGAGCGAGTTCTCAAGCTGCTTCAACAAGTAGTTCTTCTCCCAAGGGGGCCAAAGGCAAAGAAGCAGTTGACCTGCGGATAATGTGATTGACCCCCAGGGCATCTCCATGGTTTGGTTTGACAACTTAGAATTCACTCTGATTTCTCTGGATCTGTGAAAAAATGTTTCCAGTTATGCATCTTAAATATTTCTAAACTTGTAAGTCTCCTTCCTGTCACAGTGGAACTTTGAGATTTGTAGGGTTTAACCACCTGTTGCACTGCATTTTGTGCCCGCTAGAGAAAAATTGGAAGAAAATTGGTAGAATTGTAATATGACATTCTACCAAAATTGTGAATATACAATCCTTAATTCCCTAATCTCAGATTTGCATTATAACTTCCGAGTTTCTCAAGTTGGCTCCTGGTCTCATCTGATGATCATTCATATGTTTCATGGTTTCTCCAAAATATACTGTGTTGGTTCCTAGGTAGACAAATAACTAGCTTTGTCCAGACCATCCCTAGCATATTAGTGTGGCAAAAAGCTTGAGATGTTCCAGTTAAAAAACACCTACTGACTAGTACAAAACCATGATTTTATTTTGTAATAGTCTTAAGGACTTCTTCTTTATCATTTCTGTGTCTTTTTTTTTTTCATCTCCAGCAAAAAGCACCAAGAAGAACATGAGGAGGGATAATCAGAGCAGTGTGTCCGAGTTCCTCCTCCTGGGGCTCCCCATCCAGCCAGAGCAGCAAGGCATGTACTACGCCCTGTTCCTGGGCATGTACCTGACCACGGTGCTGGGGAACCTGCTCATCATCCTGCTCATCAGGCTGGACTCTCGCCTGCACACCCCCATGTACTTCTTCCTCAGCCACTTGGCCCTCACCGACATCTCTTTCTCCTCAGTCACGGCCCCAAAGATGCTCATGAACATGCTGACGCAGACTCAATCCATCTCCTATGCTGGGTGCATTTGCCAGGCATATTTTTTCCTATCTTTTGTGGATCTTGACAGTTTCCTTCTGACCTCAATGGCCTATGACAGGTATGTGGCCATCTGCCACCCTCTTCACTACACCAGAATGATGAGGCAGAGCCTCTGTTTCCTGCTAGTGGTTGTGTCCTGGGTCTTATCCTTTGCCATTGCCCTTTTGCACACCCTCCTCCTAGCCCGTCTCTCTTTCCTTAGAGGCAACACTCTGCCCCACTTCTTCTGTGACCTCTCTACCTTACTCAAGCTGTCCAGCTCAGACACCACCATCAATCAGCTGGTCATCCTCACTGTAGGAGTGGTGGTCATTACCCTGCCACTCCTGTGCATTCTGGTCTCTTATGGCCACATTGGGGCCAGTGTCCTGAGAAGACCCTCCATAAAGGGCATCTGCAAAGCCTTGTCCACATGTGGCTCCCACCTCTCTGTGGTTTCTCTGTACTATGGAGCCATTATTGCACTCTATATTGTCCCCTCATCCAATAGCACTAATGACAAGGATGTCATTGTGTCTGTTTTGTACACATTGGTCACCCCCATGCTGAATCCCTTTATCTACAGTCTGAGGAATAGGGATATGAAAGGAGCTCCTCAGGAGAGCAATATTTTCAGCATGATGTGCTTTGCGTTTCCTATAACTAGAAATGAGACCTCAGTCCTGCACATACATCCTTTCCTCTCTGACTTGATGTTTTTGGTCAATCTCAATATGGCACTGTTTTTCAGATTGTGTTTCACCTTGGGTATAGGTTTTCTTTGTCGATCTTGAGAGTTTTTGAAAAGGCTTTGCAACATGCTTGTACTCCTGTCTTCTCCTTATTCTTTCTTATTTAAATTATTTATTTATTTCATAAGGTATCCCTTATAAAAATAAGGGTTCAACATGATTTGATCAACCAGTCAACATTTTCTTTTGCTGTACTTTGATTGAACCCAGGAGTTTACATGTGTGAGACAAGTGTTCTACCAGTGAGCTATACCTGTAGATCATTTTATTATTTTTACTTTGAAACTATGCCTTCCCATTTTACCCAGGCTGGAATCTCTTGCCTCAGCCTCCTGGGGAGTTGGTATTATAGGTGTGCACCACTGTGTCTGGATCAAACAGTTTCAAGTTTAATGTAATTGCAGATTTTAGTCCCCGCTTTTTTTTTTGATAGTGCAAAGTTTTCAAAGCAAAGCTTTTTCCCCCAAGATGACAAGACATTTTCTTTTGATAGATTCATGATGGTTTAAATTTTGTATTTAAATTTGAATTTACTTGTTGGTAAGCTTAATCAGAAAACTTGTTTTCCTTCACTTGTCACTCCTTTTTTTCTTTTTTCTTTTTTAATTTATTGGTTCTTCTTGGTTATACGTGATGGCAAAATTCATTTTGATATAATTATTCAAGCATGGAATATACTGAATATATCTTATTCTAGTTAGAGTTCCATTCTTATGAAGAGACATGGTGGTGGGATTCACTATGTTGTTTTCATATATGAGTTTGGGAAAATTATATCAGTATATATTTGTTTTTATTGGCCCAGAATATTGATGTATTTACAGAGTTCCATGTGATGTTTTGATAAATGTGTACATTGTGTAATGTACAAATTAAGATAAGTATATTTATTTTTCTCCATTGTCTTCTTTTTTTTGTGGTAAAAACATTTAAAAACTCCTCTGGTGACTGTTTTCCAATGTACAGTATATTATCTTTACCTTTAATCACCTACAACCAAATAACACCAGACTTTTTTCTTCTTTAATGCTCACTGGCCAGCCTTTTTCTGTCTGTCTCCCCAACTTCCCTCATAGTCTCCCCAGTTTTTTTTTTATAATTTCTTATTCATTGTCCTCATTTTTTTTTATTCATTGTTTGTAGTGGTGTGGTGGCAGCTAGGGATACAACATTTTTCTCCTGAATGAGAAGGTTTTCCATACAGGATCAGGACAAAGACCCAGACAGAATGGATCAGGGCCTCAAAAGGCCAACAAAAAAGTAGCAGGAGCCCTTTAAGTCCTATGATTATTTTTCAAATATTTGTAATGTTTTCCCCATGAAAATATAGAAAACTGTATTTTCATCTTCATAAAAGTATTGAAACATATGAGCAAAATAACATAAACATATACAGTTGAAATATATGTGTGGATACACAATGTGATAATGTGCAGCACAGCACAATGTGACGAGAGCAGTAACCCTAACCTCCTGTGACATGGGCAGCCCATCAAGGAGCTCTGCTGTCTTCTCTCCAAACCTCATACTGCCAGTCTCAGGTAACTGCTGCAGTGTGGCTTCAGTCCAGTTCTCCTTATCAGGGCAAGATGAATCTTGGGCACCTTCTTCCATTCCATTGCACACCACATACGACAGAACAGCTAAGAATAGTATTCTTAAAGAAAATAAGGATAATATTTTCTTAAGAAAAGAGTGACACCTCCTTTCCTGGGCATCATTTCTCATTATCATATCTCTTTTCATCTGCCACACCTCCCCCCCTGCCCATCTCTTTTCCATTCATTACCTTTTAATCCGACTGGGCTTCTCTGTGTAGGTATCATTGGTTCACCTCCACCTCCGTTGACAGGCATGAAGCAGGATTAGGCTTTCTAGAATTTCCTTTCCTGTTTTCCAGAAAGAAGGCATAGCTTGAGAATGGCAAAGGTAATGAGATTGCTTTCTGTATGGGAGCAAAGTGTCACCTATGATGGTTAAAATTTAACCTCCTGAGGGAAAGCGACTCTCCAGCCTACCATTCTGTTAAGAACCCACACTGCAAATTTAGAGGAATTTAAATGGAATTTTGAGCAGCAATTTCTCCTTCTGTAAGGACACACAAGTGTTATCTGAATGCAAGTTAATTGGATTCATAAAACAAATTTTTGAGATGAAGATAGTTTTAAAATGTTTTCATTAGTACATTATAGTCACACATAATTGTGGGGTTCATCTTTGACAATCACAAATGCATGGAATATATTTGCTCCATTTCAGAACCCAGTACGTCCTCTTTCTCTCCTCTCCTTCCTCCCCTGTTCTCCTTCTTGGTTTTGTAATTGGTGTTTTATAGATATCAAGCTGAATTCACTGTGGTGTGTTCATACATGAGCATAACATACTGTGGTCAAGTTCATTTCCCAGTTCCTTCTTTTCCCCATTCCTCCTTTGTCCCCCTCAACCTCTTCACTTGACTCCACTGAACTCCCTTCTATTTTCATGCAACCCCCCTTTCCCATTATTTTGCTTTAGCTTCTATATATGAGAGAAAACCTATGGCCCCCGATGTTAGAAGACTAGCTTCTTTCACTCAGCAAGGTGTCCTCCAGTTTTACCATTTACCAGCAAATACCATAATTGCATTCTCCTTTATGGCTGAAGAGACTCCATTGTGTGTATCTACCACATTTCCTTTTTCCATTCATCTGTTGACGGGAACCTGGGCTGAGTTTTCAATTTCATCCCTGATTCCTTCAGCTATCCACTTGTCATTCAATAAGGTATTTTTCAGGGCTGGGGATGTGGCTCAAGCGGTAGCGCGCTCGCCTGGCATGCATGTGGCCTGGGTTCGATCCTCAGCACCACATACAAACAAAGATGTTGTGTCAGCCGAAAACTAAAAATAAATATTAAAAAAATTCTCTCTCTCTCTCTCTCTCTCTCTCTCTCAAAAAAAAGGTATTTTTCAGTATCCAGATGTTATAGAAACTTCTATTTTCTATTTTATCACTCATTTCTAATTTCATTCCATTATGATCTGATAGAATACAAGGTGTTATCTCTATTTTTTTTTTAGTACTTGCTAAGAGTTGCTTTGTGGCCTACGATGTGGTCTATTTTAGAGAAGGATCCATGTGCTGCTGTGATGAAAGTGTATTTAGTCAATGATGGATGAAATATTCTACATGTCTGTTAATGATAAACTAGTAGTTGTATTTTTTAGTTCTATAGATTTTTATTCTTTATTTATACATTTATCATAGTGTATACCATATATATATATACACACACATATGTATATATATTCATATATATACTATTTTTATATCTTCATTAAAAATAAACAAAAGAGATAAGTATGGGAGATGATGAAAGTGTTGATTGGCTTTACTATGGCACTCATTTCATTATGTACATGCATATCAAGATGTCCTATTGTGCACCTTAAATTTATACACAATAAAACATGAGGTGTTTCTAAGACTGCTCTTCTCACATCCCTTTGAGGGATGTGTCATTTCAGACAGTGGGTGTGGTGACACCTTGTACTACATTTAGTGAAGAATTTAGAGACACACATATACCAATGGTTCAGAATAGAGGACACAGAGACTAACCCACAAAATTACAATTATCTTATATTAGACAAAGGTGGCAAAAACATGCACTGGAGAAAAGATAGCCTCTTCAACAAATGATGCTGGGGAAACTGGAAATCCATATGCAACAAAATGAAATTAAACCCCTGTCTCTCACCATGCACAAAACTCAACTCAAAGTGGATCAAGGACCTAGGAATTAAACCATAGACTCTGTGTCTATTAGAAGAAAAAGTAGGCCCTAATCTTCATCATGTGGGATTAGGCCCCAAATTTCTTAATAAGACTCCTATAGAGCAAGAATTAAAACCAAGAATCAATAAATGGGATGGACACATCTTCTCAACAAAAGAAACAATCTGTGAGGTAAACAGAGAGCCTACATCTTGGGAGCAAATTTTTACCCCTCACACATCAGATAGAGCACTAATCTCTAGGGTATATAAAGAACTCAAAAAGCTAAACATAAAAAAAAACAATCAATAAATGGGCCAACGACGGAACAGACACTTCTCAGAAGAGGATGAACAATAAACGATGAACAAATATATGAAAAAATGTTCAACATCTCTAGCAATTAGAGAAATGCAAATCAAAACTACTCTAAGATATCACCTCACTCCAGCCAGAATGGAAGCTATTATGAAGACAAACAACAATAAGTTTTGTCAAGGATGTGGGGAAAAAGGCACACTCATACATTGCTGGTGGGACTGCAAATTGATGCAGCCAATATGGAAAGCAGTATGGAGATTCCCTGGAAATCTGGGAATGGAACCACCATTTGACCCAGCTATCCCTCTCCTCAGGCTATATCCAAAGGACTTGAAAACAGCATACTACAGGGACACAGCCACATCAATGTTTATAGCAGTACAATTCAAAATAGCAAAACTGTGGAACCAACCTAGATGTCCCTCAGTAGATGAATGGATTAAAATGTGGCATATATACACAATGGAATATTACTCAGCAATAACAGAGAATAAAATCTTGGCATTTGCAGGTAAATGGATGACACTGAAGAAGATAATGCTAAGTGAAGCTAGCCAATCCCAAAAAAACAAATGCCGAATGTTTTCTCTAATATAAGGAGTATGACTCATAGAGGGGTAGGGAGGGGGAGCATGGGAGGAATAGATGAATTCTAGATAGGGAAGAGGTGGGGGGAGAGGGAAAGGGAGGAGGCAGGGGATTAGCAAGAATGGTGGAATATGATGGACATCATTATCATCCAAAGTACATGTATGAAGACATGAATTGGTGTGAACATACTTTATATACAAGCAGAGATATGAAAAATTGTGCTCTTTATATGTAATAAGAATTGTAATGCATTCCTCTGTCATGTATTTAAAAAATAAAATCAATTAAAAATGTATTTCCAAGAGTGCTTCTTATATACAAAAGAAAAGGCCACTCTGTTTCTGCCTAGTTCTCTTGGGTCATTCAGCTGTGAATGTATGAACCAGCATTTAAGGGCTCCCACTGTAGAAGCCAACATGACGTGGGTGCCCAGACAGTGTGGAAAGGCCACACCCAGGTGTTTTTACTGACAGCCCAGCTCAGGTCCCAGCCAATAACCCAAATCAACTGTCAGACACTTGCTTGATTGTGCCTCCAGATGACTCCAGACTGAGCCTTCAAGTAACACCCCCTCTTCAGTTCTTCCCAGCCGAGGATCAGAGACTGTGTCTTTTCTGAATTCCTGACCCACAGAATGTGTGAGCTTTATAAAATGGTTGTTCAGTGATATGAAGTCTTGGGTCAGTGTGTTACACAGCTATAGTAACTGGAACCGTTATTAAGGGGACTGTCACATTTGGCACATTGATTAGGGTGTTAGTCCCTTAGGCTGGGTTCAGGGCTTTAATGTATAGTGTTCCATTTAACTCCCATGATAACCTCCTGAGCAAGGTGCTATCCCTCTCCATCATGGGTCCAAGGAAACAGGTCCTCAGGGAACTTCAGCCCTTGCTAGAGCACCCAGTGTGCCAGGGGAGAGCTGGTAGCAAAGTCAGGTCAGTCTGTGCTTGATGACCTTGGGTCCAGTCCACCTTCTACTAAACAAGCCCAGTGCCTGCCCCATGGAGTACCTCAGAGGAGAGGGGAGACCTGCACAATCCCAGATGGCAGTGAGTGTGTTCTCTAAAGGGTCAGAATCTGTGGCCTTTCTCTCCACCAGCATGTGACTGGGAGAGGCCAGCTCCATGCTGTGCTACCTCAGAAGCCAAGATAACTAGGGCCCTGAGGCTTTCCAAGTACCCCTTTTCCAGGGACTTCTGTGGCTCCCCCTCTGGTCCCTTCACAGGTTCCCTCCCATGGGCAAGGCAGGAAATTGGGCAATTAGCCCATGCTGGCTCTCTCCCTAAGCAGAGCATGTGGCTATTTTCCCTGGGGTATTAATCTTATTGGTAAATGAGGATCTTCTTGCCATTTTCCTGCAAGTTGTAAACAGCTGTGCAACATTTGAAAGATTCTTAGGTCAGGAGAATTTCTTCATTGAATATTGGTCCTTCTGAACAGAAAGTGAGGGCTCAGGAAATCACCTTGAACAGAAGGTTTCTGAGCTCACCAAAGACTGTTGCAGGTCAGAGGAAGAAGGAGAATCATCTCCTGGCACTGGGTATGTGTGTTTATGTGAGCATATGCATGCACATGTATTTTTTTATTTTGTTTTATATAATACAATGTATTTAGTAAGTAAGTGACTTACACACCTACTCTTTTTTTATATAGAGAAAGTATATATAGACTATGGAGAGCTGTAAATCTCCTCTTCCACACACACATGTGCACACATGTCATCTCTGACATATTTGATTACATGGCTGCATGTGTGTATGTAGTATGTGCTTTCTATGTAGATGATTAGGTATGATGTTAATGGGCTGTGTTGTATGTAACAATGTTTTATTTATCTATTGTGTGTAAATTTGTGTGAAAATTGTACAACTCTTGACTGTTTTTCCTAGAATGAAAATAGGTCAGAGAGATCTGTGATTGTGAGTATGTGTGTATGTCACTACTTACATGTGTCTACATATAACACACTTTACACATAACATACTTACATTCTATTTTAATGTAGAATAGAGGAAGATGGAACTAAAATTATGAAATGTGTGTGTGTGTGTGTGTGTGTATGCATGTATTTTATATTGGGAAAACAGCACATTGTTCTCTCACATTACAGGCAACATTGGCCAATTTATGTTTGGTACATGTATGAATATACCACAGTGAATTTCACCTTTATGTATATCTATAAGACACTAATGGAAAAAAACTATAGCTAAATAGAAGGAGGATCAGCAGAGTAGGGGAAGGGGAATGGGGCAGGGGAGGGGAATAGGAAGGACTGTGAACTAAAATGGAGCAAATTATGTTTCAGGCTTGTATGCTATGTCATAATGAGCCCTGTCTGGGCACTTTGGCCTTCAACAATGCCATATTTCCACTCTGGGAAATGAGATAGTGATTAAGTGCTTAGGCCCTGGTGTTACACACATCTTGGTTCAAACCTCAACTTTGGACTCTTTGTAGCTTTATGAAGCTTTTTGACTCTTTATAGTTGTACTTGAACCTCTGTGAAGCTCAGCAGCCTGAACTGTACAAAGTGATGGGACTAAAGATTTAACTCAGCGTGTGGCATATTATAAACATGAAATAAATGGGAACACAATCATTGCTCAAATGCTGGAGATTCTCAACCCATTAGTTATTTCCTGGCTATCCAAGGAAGAGTATTTTACACAAGGATAGAGGAAACATGCTTATTCAAAGGCTTTTTGTCAGGGCTGGGGATGTGACAGAGTGGAAGAGCGCTTGCCTAGGGCTGGTTCAAGCCCCACTACTATAAAAATAGAACTCTCACACTCCACGTCCCTGCTCCCTTCTTCAACCATGAGGCTGTGTCCAGCTGCCTTTCACACAGTGTGACTTGAATCAAGGTTATCTTTTTAAATATCAAGGTAATTTTGTTGACATTTAACTTCTGAATTTTCTTCCAGAGATGTTTGAGTTCCAGAAGAAGTCTGGTCCAGTGAACACCAGTGGGTAGTCAGGTCCCTGTCAGAGATCTGTCACTTCTTCCTTCTGGTCCTTCCCACTGATTGAGGAGCCTGAGCTCCTCTCTGCTCTTTGAAGAAGCTCTTCTGTCAGGTGCCGGTGCCTTGGAGTGATAGTCTCCCACTGGATTCCCTTTCCAGGACTTCTGTATGCAACTTCTAACTCGGATTTAACTCTCAGTGGAGGAGTCCCTAAGTCTTTTGCAAACACTGTCAGAAGTTCTATTCTCGATATTGGATCCACAAATGGCTCTTGAGTATGCCTTTGAAGTATGTCTTACATCTCTGTTTCCACATAGGAACATGAAAAAATGGAATGTCTGCTTCATAAGCACTCAGGTTTGCTGATTAATGGAAGTAAATGCACATAAGAGCCCTTTGCAAATTTCAATGTCTGACATAAGCAAGTGGCTGTACTGTCTGGTTAGCCCAGGAAAGCTCTGGAGTAGACCTGTTGTATTGGTACAATTATTGCACAGCTTCTTTTTTCGCTCTTAAATGTGGCCACACTTCCAAGTTCCTAACACAACATAGTGACATCATATATGTGAGTGTTGGCAGAAAATCAAGCAGGTAACTTGGGATAAATTTGAAATCTTGAAGCAATTCATAACAGGGTCCAGGATTTTATAACAAAACAAATGAGGTGAACACCCAGTAGAATCGTTGAGAAGAGAATCTGATAACACTGGCAAAATTTGGAATTGTGACTGTCTCCACTATTACCCTAGTGGTTTTAGACTAATTATTAAACCACCCTGAGCTTTAGTTTCCTGATGCCTAAATTTAATTTTTTAACATTAATAATGGTTTTTCCTACGAGGAGTTCAGCAACTATTATCAATGGTAAGGTACATTTTAGAAATGGTCAAAATTAAATAATTACAAATTATATGTAATAGACATCCCCATATGGACAACATCAGGAAATTCTTAGGTTTCTGGAATGGGAAGTTTCCTGGGAGCATATTCTCTGTGTAAGGATTCTTACATTGAAGAGAGAGAAGGAGGGAAGAAGGGAGGGAGAAAGAGAGAATGAGAGAGAGGGGAAGAGAGATGAATTGACGTTAGGTGAAATGAAGAAAACATATTTTTAATGTCATTGCAATCAAGCAATTGATCCCCAGGGTTCAGGATCTGGGCCTCTGCAGATTCTCAGGGTGTGAAATTTCCTAGATTTAAACCTTTGTTCCCCTAGGCCTGAAACTGCCTGATCAGATGCCAACATCACTTTTCTCTTCTATTGAGTTCCTGGAGTTTGATATCAGAATTATCTGTTGGACTCATACTGCCAGAGCAGCTGGCTGGCCCTGGTGCATGTTTCGGTGTGTGGAGCTCTGATCTAAGCTTACTACAGTATCAACTTGTTTATTTCCTCCAGAACCCCATGACCAGGTAATAATAGTATTATCATGTTATAGAAGGGGGGCATAGGTCCACACTGAGACAGCTGCCAAGGCCACTCAGGTGAGGAACTGTTGAGTTAGAGATCCATCTCAAGGCTCCAGGCCACGAAGCCATCCGTCTTGCTCAGTTGTCTATAAAATGCTTATAATGTGTGGGCTACAAGAGGGAAGAGACTTAGGGAATCTAATTTTCTGTGAGGTTCCCAGTACCAAAAATAGTGTGTGGGATGTGGTTGAGTAAGTGAATAAATTTACACTGTCTCCCTTGCAGGAAACCTTGTTTGCAGTGAAAATCTGATGACCTGTTTCCAGAATGAGGCCGACTGTAGAGTCAGACAGCAAAGTGTGAAGTTTTTCTGAATTTTAATGCAGTCCCCAGAGAAAACAGCATGTGGCTATGATGCACATCTGGTGAGGAAAACCACCACATCTCATCTCTCACACTTCCTACTCATTTGTCCCCAAGAAGGAGAAGAGCGCCATGAACCAAAGCAGTGTGTCTGAGTTCCTCCTCCTGGGGCTCCCCATCCGGCCAGAGCAGCAAGGCATGTACTACGCCCTGTTCCTGGGCATGTACCTGACCACGGTGCTGGGGAACCTGCTCATCATCCTGCTCATCAGGCTGGACTCTCGCCTGCACACCCCCATGTACTTCTTCCTCAGCCACTTGGCCTTTTCTGATGTCTCTTTATCATCTGTCACTGTTCCTAAGATGCTCAGGAACATGCAGACTCAGCACTTATCCATCCCCTATGAGGGATGCATTTCTCAGATGTATTTTTTCTTACTTTTTGTATGTGTTGACAATTTTCTTCTTGCAGTGATGGCCTATGACAGGTATGTGGCCATTTGCCACCCCCTCCACTACGCCATCATCATGAGGAAGGAGCCGTGTGTCTTACTGGCGGCTGGGTCCTGGTTCTTCTCTTGTATACATGCCCTCTTGCATACCCTCCTCCTGTCCCACCTGTCCTTCTGTGCTGACAACACCATCCCTCACTACTTCTGTGAACTCACTGAACTCTTGAAGCTGACCTGCTCAGATGACTCCCTCAATGAGCTAGTTATCCTTGTTGAGGGGGGAGTGTTAACTCTCCTGCCTTTGAGTGCTATTTTGGGCTCTTATGTCTGCATTGGGGCCACTGTTCTAAGGGTCCCCTCCACTAAGAAGATCTGCAAAGTTCTGTCCACCTGTGGCTCTCACCTCTTCTTGGTGTTTTTGTACTATGGGACCCTGGCAATTATTTATTTCTTTCCTTCCTCAAACAATTCCCAAGTGAAGGATGTCATTGCTTCAGTTATGTATACAGTGGTGACACCAATGTTGAATCCTTTTGTCTACAGCCTGAGGAATAAAGACATGAAATTGGCTCTGAGGATGCTTTACAGAAAAGTGGTTACAGTTACCAAGTGATGTTTACCCACTCATGTTCTTAATTCTTCTAGAGATGCTTCTTGAGATAATTCCCCCAAAATTTGTGCAGGTGGCTGTAGTAGACTGCAAAAGTGGTCACAGTACTTTGCATCCCTTCCTTTTTTTTTTTTTTTTTTTTTGAAATCTGTAATCATTTTATTTTATTTTTTTAAAAATTTTACTATTTTTTTTATTGGTTGTTCACAACATTACAAAGCTCTTGACATATCATATTTCATACATTAGATTGAAGGGGGTTATGAACCCCCAATTTTACCCCAAATGAAGATTGCAGAATCACGTCGGTTACACATCCACAATTTTACATAATGCCCTATTAGTAATTGTTGTATTCTGCTACCTTTCCTATCCCCTACTATCCCCCCTCCCCTCCCCTCCCATCTTCTCTCTCTACCCCATCTACTGTAATTCATTTCTCTCCTTGTTTATTTTCCCGTTCCCCTCACAACCTCTTATATGTAATTTTGTATAGCAATGAGGGTCTCCCTTCATTTCCATGCAATTTCCCTTTTCTCTCCCTTTGCATCCCTTCCTTTCCATTGTGGAATTTATTTCCTCACCCCTTGAATCTGAGCAGATCTTGTGACTTAATTTGACTATAGCTTTGTAGTAATGATATAATATAGTAACGATGTTATTATATTTCCAAGCTGAGGCAGAGTGTGTTCCTGCTGCTTTTGGAACCAGAGACCACCAGGTAAGCCAGCCTATGCTAGGCTGCACAGAGATGAGAGGCCACTTGGAGAACAAAGGTGCCTCTGCTAACAGCCAGCTTCCAGGTGATCTGGTCAGTGACTGTGGGGGCATGAATGAGTCCCTGTTGAGATCAGCTGAACCTAGCCAAGACAAGATGCACCTTCCAGCTGAGCCCAGCCCAGGCCAAATCTCCAGCTTATAGGATCATCTCACCAACTACTGGTTAAAGCACCAAGTCTGGGGATTATTAAGCAGCAAAAGCTAACTAATACAACTACTGGTCTTACCACTGGTTTGATCCAAACTTCTCTTTATTTCAACGGTCCATTTCCTCTCTTGGTCCCCTGCTTGGATTTGATAATTCCATGTTTCTTTCCCATCTTCTAAGACTTCCTGTCTGTCAAACATGCAGGTTCACAGACACACCATGATGCTCCTCAAAATCTTAGCTTTAGGAAATCTCTTGTCCATGTCATTCTCCTGTAACCCTCAGTTTTTTCATGTGACATAACTATTAATATAAAAATTATTTACAAATAAAGAATGGGCATTAGCTCAGCCTATCCCAGATGCTCAAAGTCAAACAGCCACTGCAAGAAGAAAAAGTGAGACTTTGAGTGACCCGAGTTCATGGAACTCCTGTTTCCATCTTTAGATGTCACAGTTTATGATATTATGAATGTCTGAATGTATAGCTGGGAGACTAAGAGAAAACCAGGAGATGGTAAAGAAATTTAACTTTTAACCATGATCTTCAATTTTATTACCTAATCCTAAATTACAGGAAACATTATTCTCTTGTATTATATTGGTTTTATACTAGAAATTATGTTCAATATCAAGGCTAAACACAAAGAAAGCAATGGAGAAAAGCCCTGCTGTTTCCACATTGCTACTTATGCCCCCCCACTTTGCAGAGACTCTGATAAATCACCTGCTTTGAGAATTGCTGATTTAGAGGATGGAGGGTGAGAACATTCCATGCCATGCTGAGGGGAGTATTGTTGGCAGTCACTCCATTATTCTCTTGTATGTTTGCAGATTTCCCCTAAGTAGAAAGGGCGCTGAAAGTAAATTGTGCAGGGATATTTGGTAAGGGAATGGATCTTATAGCACACAAACAAACAAATGTCCTTCCTGGAAGTCTTGTTGTTCAGTGTTTGCAGACATGGGATTATTCACATTTTCCAAGAACACTGATAACAATGCACATATTATAAGGTTGGTATAAAACTCGAGTGAGAGAGAAATTCAGATTAACCTTCACTTTTGTCAAGTGTAAGAGTTATAGTTGTAAACATGCTGTCTCATCAATCTGAAGAGTTAAGATGACTTGGGCTGGGGATGTGGCTCAAGGGGTAATGCGCTCTCCTGGCATGCATGGGGCACTGGGTTTGATCCTCAGCACCACATAAAAATAAAATAAAGATGTTGTGTCCACCGAAAACAAAAAAAAAATATTAAAAAATTCTCTCTCTCTCTAAAAAAAGATGATTTGTTACAATGTAAACATATGTGAACCTCCTACTTCCAAAAAAGATATTACATCAGAAATGTAAGCTTATTCTATAGAAAGAGAAATAATTTTAGTTATAGATTAGAGAACACTCAGTAATATTGCATTTTATCTAAGTTTTATGTTCTTTCTCAGGGTACTGATACCAAGATGAAAAGTTAAACATTCTCCAAAGTGATACTTGGTTTAATTGGAATAATTTTCTATAAGATTAGCGCTTAAGTGAAAGAATGGAAAGGGGCAATATGAAGGATTATTTCTTTATCTTAATGATGGCTACGTAGGTGTGTTTCCTATGGGATTGTTCATCAGATTGTGCCTTTACTGTATGCTTAGTTCTATGCATGCTGTATTTCCATTCATAAATATTTATTCTTAATAAAACATTTTAATCTACTTTTGTGTTACCCACAAGCTACTCTTATGTTTCCTCTCAGAAGGAAATGGGTATCCTGAATTTTGTGTTAATATTTCAATATTTTCTGTTTTTAAATCCTTTGGGTATAGACCAAGGAGAGGAATAGCTGGTCAAATGGTGGTTCCATTCCCAGTTTTTCAAGGAATCTCCATACTGCTTTCCATATTGGCTGCACCAATTTGCAGTTCCACCAGCAGTGTATGAGTGAACCTTTTCCCCACATCCTCACCAACACTTGTTGTTGTTTGTCTTCATAATAGCTGCCATGGAGTGAGTTGATATCTTAGAGTGGTTTTGATTTGCATTTCTCTAATTGCTAGAGATGATGAACTTTTTTTCATATATTGTTGATTGATTGTCTCTCCTCTTCTGAAAAGTGTCGGTCCAGGTCCTTGGCCCATTTATTGATTGGATTATTTGTTTTTTTTTGTGCTTAGCCTTTTGAGTTCTTTTTTTTTATTGTTGGTCGTTCAAAACATTACATAGTTCTTAATATATCATATTTCACAGTTTGATTCAAGTGAGTTATGAACTCCCATTTTTACCCCGTATACCAATTGCTGTATCACATCAGTTACACTTCCATTGATTTACATATTGCCATTCTAGTGACTGATGTATTCTGCTGTCTATCCTATTCTCTACTATCCCCCTTCCCCTCCCCTCCCCTCCCCTCCCCTTTTCTCTCTCTACCCCCTCTACTGTAAATCATTTCTTCCACTTGTATTATTTTTCCCTTTCCCCTCACTTCCTCTTGTATGTAATTTTGTATAACCATGAGGGTCTCCTTCCATTTCCATGCAATTTCCCTTCCCTCTCACTTTCCTTCCCACCTCTCATCCCTGTTTAATGTTAATCTTCTTCTCGTGCTCTTCGTCCTTACTCTGTTCTTAGTTACTCTCCTTATATCAAAGAAGACATTTGGCATTTGTTTTTTAGGTATTGGCTGGCTTCACTTAGCATAATCTGCTCTAATGCCATCCATTTCCCTCCAAATTCTATGATTTTATCATTTTTTAATGCAGAGTAATACTCCATTGTGTATAGATGCCACATTTTTTAATCCATTCATCTATTGAAGGGCATCTGGGTTGGTTCCACAGTCTTGCTATTGTGAATTGTGCTGCTATGAACATCGATGTGGCAGTATCCCTGTAGCATGCTCTTATTAGGTCTTTAGGGAATAGACCGAGAAGGGGAATAGCTGGGTCAAATGGTGGTTCCATTCCCAGCTTTCCAAGAAATCTCCATACTACTTTCCAAATTGGCTGCACCAATTTGCAGTCCCACCAACAATGAACAAGTGTACCCTTTTCCCCGCATCCTCGCCAGCACTTGTTGTTGTTGGACTTCATAATGGCTGCCAATCTTACTGGAGTGAGATGGTATCTTAGGGTGGTTTTGATTTGCATTTCTCTGACTGCTAGAGATGGTGAGCATTTTTTCATGTACTTGTTGATTGATTGTATGTCCTCCTCTGAGAAGTGTCTGTTCAGGTCCTTGGCCCATTTGTTGATTGGGTTATTTGTTATCTTATTGTCTAATTTTTTGAGTTCTTTGTATACTCTGGATATTAGGGTTCTATCTGAAGTGTGTGGAGTAAAGATTTGTTCCCAGGATGTAGGCTCCCTGTTTATCTCTCTTATTGTTTCTTTTGCTGAGAAAAACCTTTTTAGTTTGAGTAAGTCCCATTTGTTGATTCTAGTTGTTAACTCTTGCACTATGGGTGTCCTATTGAGGAATTTGGAGCCTGACCCCACAGTATGTAAATCATAGCCAACTTTTTCTTCTATCAAACGCCGTGTCTCTGATTTGATATCAAGCTCCTTGATCCATTTTGAGTTAACTTTTGTGCACGGTGAGAGAAAGGGATTCAGTTTCATTTTGATGCAAATGGATTTCCAATTTTCCCAGCACCATTTGTTGAAGATGCTATCCTTCCTCCATTGCATGCTTTTAGCCCCTTTATCAAATATAAGATAGTTGTAGTTTTGTGGATTGGTTACTGTGTCCTCTATTCTATACCATTGGTCCACCCGCCTGTTTTGGTACCAGTACCATGCTGTTTTTGTTACTATTGCTCTGTAGTATAGTTTGAAGTCTGGTATCGCTATACCGCCTGATTCACATTTCCTGCTTAGCATTGTTTTTGCTATTCTGGGTCTTTTATTATTCCATATGAATTTCATGATTGTTTTATCTATTTCTAAAAGAAATGCTGTTGGGATTTTGATTGGCATAGCATTGAACTTATAGAGAACTTTTGGTAATATCGCCATTTTGATGATGTTAGTTCTGCCTATCCATGAACAGGGTATATTTTTCCATCTTCTGAGGTCTTCTTCTATATCTCTCTTTAGGGTTCTGTAGTTTTCAATGTATAGGTCTTTCACCTCTTTTGTTAGGTTTATTCCCAAGTATTTTATTTTTTTGGGGGATATTGTGAATGGAGTAGCTGTCCTCATTTCCGTTTCAGAGGATTTGTCGCTGATATACAGGAATGCATTTGATTTATGCATGTTGATTTTATATCCTGCCACTTTGCTGAATTCATTTATTAGCTCTAATAGTTTCTTTGTAGACCCTTTTGGGTCTGTTAGGTATAGAATCATATCATCTGCAAATAGTGATAATTTAAGTTCTTCTTTTCCTATTTTTATGCCTTTAATTTCTTTCATCTGTCTAATTGCTCTGGCCAGTGTTTCGAGGACTATGTTGAACAGAAGTGGTGAGAGAGGGCATCCCTGTCTTGTACCAGATCTTAGAGGGAATGTCTTCAATTTTTCTCCATTCAGAATGATGCTGGCCTGTGGCTTATCATAGATTGCTTTTACAATGTTGAGGTATGATCCTGTTATCCCTAATTTTTCTAGAGTTTTGAACATAAAGGGATGCTGTACTTTGTCGAATGCTTTTTCTGCATCTATCGAGATGATCATATGGTTCTTATTTTTAAGTCTATTGATGTGGTGAATAACATTTATTGATTTCCGTATATTGAACCAGCCTTGCACCCCAGGGATGAATCCTACTTGATCATGGTGTATAATTTTTTTGATATGTTTTTGAATCCGATTCGCCAGAATTTTATTGAGGATTTTTGCATCTAGGTTCATTAGAGATATTGGTCTGTAGTTTTCTTTCTTTGAAGTGTCTCTGTCTGGTTTAGGCATCAGGGTGATGTTGGCCTCGTAGAATGTATTTGGAAGTTGTCCCTCTTTTTCTATTTCCTGAAATAGCTTGAAAAGTATTGGTGTTAGTTCCTCTTTAAAGGTTTTGTAAAACTCTGCTGTATACCCATCCGGTCCTGGGCTTTTCTTAGTTGGTAGTCTTTTGATGGTTTCTTCTATTTCCTCTATTGTTATTGGTCTGTTTAGGTTGTCTATATCTTCCTGACTCAATCTGGGCAGATCATATGACTTAAGAAATTTATCGATGCCTTCACTATCTTCTATTTTATTGGAGTATAAGGATTCAAAATAATTTCTGATTATCTTCTGTATTTCTGAAGTGTCTGTTGTGATATTGCCTTTTTCATCCCGTATGCTAGTAATTTGGGTTCTCTCTCTTCTTCTCTTCGTTAGCATGGCTAAGGGTCTGTTGATCTTATTTATTTTTTCAAAGAACCAACTTTTAGTTTTGTCAATTTTTTCAATTGTTTCTTTTGTTTCGATTTCATTAATTTCAGCTCTGATTTTAATTATTTCTTGCCTTCTACTTCTTTTGCTGTTGTTTTGCTCTTCTTTTTCTAGGATTTTGAGATGAAGTATGAGATCATTTATTTGTTGGTTTTTTCTTTTTTTAAGGAATGAACTCCAAGCAATGAATTTTCCTCTTAGAACTGCTTTCAATGTGTCCCATAGATTCCGATATGTTGTGTCTGTGTTTTCATTTAACTCTAAGAAGTTTTTAATTTCCTCCTTAATGTCTTCTATAACCCATTGATCATTCAGTAACCTATTGTTCATTCTCCAAGTGATGCATGATTTTTCCTTCCTTCTTTTATCGTTGATTTTCAGTTTCAATCCATTATGATCAGATAAGATGCATGGTATTATCTCTGCTCCTTTATATTGTCTAAGAGTTGCCCTGTGGCATAATATATGATCTATTTTTGAGAAGGATCCATGTGCTGCTGAGAAAAAAGTGTAACTACTTGATGTTGCGTGGTATATTCTATATATGTCAATTAAGTCTAGGTTATTAATTGTGTTATTGAGTTCTATAGTTACCTTATTTAGCTTTTGTTTGGAAGATCTGTCCAGTGGTGAGAGAGGTGAGTTGAAGTCTCCCATGATTATTGTATGGTGGTCTATTAGACTCTTGAACTTGAGAAGAGTTTGCTTGATGAACATAGCTGCACCATTGTTTGGGGCATATATATTTATGATTGTTATGTCTTGTTGGTGTATGGTTCCCTTGAGCAGTATGCAGTGTCCCTCTTTATCCCTTTTGATTAACTTTGGCTTGAAATCTATTTTATTTGATATGAGTATGGACACTCCTGCTTGTTTCCGCAGTCCATATGAGTGGAATGATTCCCAGCCTTTCACCTTCAGTCTATGTATATCTTTTCCTATCAAATGTGTCTCCTGTAGGCAGCATATTGTTGGGTCTTGTTTTGTGATCCATTCAACTAGCCTGTGTCTCTTAATTGGTGAGTTTAAGCCATTAACATTTAGGGTTATTATTGAGATATGGTTTTTTCCTCCAGCCATATTTGTTTATTAATGTTACTAATCCTGATTTGTTTTCCTCTTTGATTACTTTCCCCCGTTTACTGTCCTACCTCCCACTGTTGGTTTTCAATGTTATTTTCGATTTCCTCTTCCTGTAATGTTTTGCCAAGGATTTTTTGAAGAGATGGTTTTCTAGCTGCGAATTCTTTTAACTTTTGTTTATCGTGGAAGGTGTTAATTTCATCTTCCATCCTGAAGCCTAATTTCGCCGGATACATGATTGTTGGTTGGAACCCATTTTCTTTCAGTGTTTGAAATATGTTATTCCAGGATCTTCTAGCTTTCAGAGTCTGTGTTGAGAGATCAGCTGTTATCCTGATTGGTTTACCCCTAAATGTAATCTGCTTTCTTTCTCTTGTAGCTTTTAAAATTCTCTCCTTATTCTGTATTTTGGGCATCTTCATTATAATGTGTCTAGGTGTGGATCTCTTATGATTTTGATTTTCGGCGTCCTGTAGGCTTCTAGGATTTGGGATTCTGTTTCATTCTTCAAGTCTGGGAAGTTTTCTCGTATTATTTCATTGAATAGATTGTTTATTCCTTTGGTTTGGAGCTCTGTGCCTTCCTGTATCCCAATGACTCTTAAGTTTGGTCTCTTTATGTTATCCCATATTTCTTGGATGTTCTGTTCATGGTTTCTTAGCAGACTTGCTGAGCTGTCTATGTTCTTTTCAAGTTGAAATACTTTGTCTTCATTGTCTGATGTTCTATCTTCTAAGTGATCTACTCTGCTGGTAGTATTCTCAATTGAGTTTTTAAGTTGGTTTATTGCTTCCTGCATTTCTAGGATTTCTGTTTGTTTTTTATTACCTCTGTCTCCCTGTATAGTTGATCTTTTGCTTCTTGGATTTGTTTATGTAATTCATTGTCGAAGTGATCTTTCATTGACTGATTTTGCTGTCTATTGTCTTCCTTGAGACTCCAGATCATCTGAAGCGTGTATATCCTGAATTCTTTATCTGACATTCCGTCTGTTGCAGCTATTATCTCTTCTAAAGTTGAGTTGACCTGCATTGCTTGTGGTCCTTTCTTTCCTTGTCTTTTCTTACTGCTCGCGTTTCTTTCTGCTTGGTGAAACTGTTGTGTTTTTGAAATTTTCCCCCTATTTATTTATATTGCTCTTGTATAGTTGGGAGATCTCTCTTGCAGGGCGGGTAGTGGCTGTGCTCCTCCTCTAATTAGGGTGATCTATCTACCACGCTGGTTAGTCACAGGCCTTCCCACCCTGCGGGCGTGGGAGGCGGCTCTACTCTGCCCCTACTCCAATTGTGGTGATGTAACTACCCCGCCCTCGGGTCGTTGGTCCTGATCCGGATGTGGGCGGCAGCTCTGCTCTGCCCCTACTCCAATTGGTGTGACGTGTCTACCACGCTGGTCGGCCTCTAAGCCTGTTCCGCCGGTGGGTCGCAGATCTGCCTACCTTGCGGGCTTGGGCGGCAGTTCTGCTCAGCCCCCACTCCCAGTGGGGGTACCTAACTGCCTCTCCAAGGGGTCGCTGGGCATTTTCCGGACACGGGCAGCGGCTATGCTCCACCCCCACTCCAACCAGTGTGACGTGACTGCCTCGATGCTACTTGTCCACCACACTGGCAGGCTGCCGAGCCTGTCCTGCCAGTGGGTCGCAGGTCTGCCTACCTTGCAGGCTCAGACGGCGGCTCTTCACAGCCCCCACTCCAAATGGGGTGACTTGGTTACCGCGCCGTTGGGTTGGTGGTCCTGTTCCAGGCGTGGGCGGCTACTCTCCTCGGCCCCAGCTGCAGTTGGGGTGTCATGATACCACACCGGCGGGTCACTTGGCCTGCTCTGGGCGCAGGTGGCAGCTCCAGTCTGCCCCCCAGGCCCCCACAGCACCCAGCAGGACCCGGACCGAGAAGCAGTCCCCGCAGGTTCCCCAGCTCTGGGCCAAAGCAGCTTCGGGAGCTAGAACCCGGCCTCTCCGATCCCAGCCACGCTCTTCTAGGAGCAGGCTCCACAGAGCGACCCCCGCGGGTTCCCCAGCCCCAGGCCAAAGCAGCCCCGGGAGCCCGAGCCCGGCCCCTCCAAACTCTCCCAGCTCGGTGCACGCTCCGCTAGGAGCAGGGTCAAAGACACAGTCCCCGCGGGCTCCCCAGCCCCTGGCCAAAACTGTTCCGGGAGTCAGAGCCCAGCTGCCCCTCAGCGCACGTTCCACTTGGAGCTGGCTTCAGCACGCAGTCCCCGCAGGTTCCCCAGCCCTGGGCCAAAGCATCCCAGGGAGCCAGAATCCGGCCCCTCAAAGTCCGGCGCACGCCTTGCCAGGAGCGAGCCCCGAAGAGTATTCTCCTCAGGTTCTCCGGTCCCGAGCCTGAGCGATCTGTCTGCGAGACGCAGGCAAGTACCAGCCTGAAATCACCTGTTCCGTAGTTGAATGAGCTGAGATCAGTAGAAAACAGGGATGATTACATCAGCTCTCCAAGATGGCGGCTGCTGTCCTCCTCCGTGGTCTGACCGGTGTCGAGAATCGAACTGGACCGCTTCTCTCCTCTGTCTCAAAGCCGGAACTCAGCACTAAGCACGGCCAGTGCACCACTGGCAGGAGCCCCCAGAATCCGCATCGCTGTACTCCCGCTCCGGTACCTCGCCGCTACCCAGTGCGCGCCCCAGACTCCATCCGCGGGGTGGTCCGCCGACCCTTTTGAGTTCTTTATATACCCTAGAGATTAGTGCTCTATCTTATGTGTGAGGGGTAAAAGTTTGCTCCTAGAATGTAGGCTCTCTATTCACCTCACAGATTGTTTCTTTTTTAAATTTATTTTTATTATTTTTACTTATATATGATAGCAGAATGCATTACAATTCTTATTACACATACAGAGCACAATTTTTCATCTCTCTAGTTGTATACACAGTATATTCACACCAATTCGTGTCTTTATACTTGTACTTTGGATAATAATGATCATCACATTCCACCATCATTAATAACCCCATTCCCCTTTCCTTCCCCTCCAACTCTCTGCCCTATCTAGAGTTCGTCTATTCCTCCCATGCTCCCCCTCCCTATCCCACTATGAATCAACCTCCTTATATCAAAGAAAACATTCAGCATTTGGTTTCTTGGGATTGGCTAACTTCATTAAGAATTATCTTCTCCAATGCCATCCATTTGCAGAAACAATCTGCAAATGCCATAATTTTATTCTCTTTTATTGCTGAGTAATATTTCATTGTGTATATATGCCACATTTTTTTATCCATTCATCTACTGAAGGGCAAGATTTTTCCCAACCTTTCACCTTCAGTCTGTGTATATCTTTTCCTATCAGATGAGTCTCATGGAGGCAGCATATTGTTGGGTCTTGTTTTTTAAACTCAATCTGCTAGCATATGTCTTTTGATTGGTGAGTTTAATCCATTAACATTCAGGGTTATTATTGAGACATGGTTTGTATTCCCAGCCTTATTTTGTTATTTTTGTTATTTAACTCAACTTGATTTTCTTCTTTGATTAGGTTTTCCTTCCGGGTACCACCTCCCTCTGCTGATTTTCATCATTGTTTTTTGTTTCCTCTTCATGGAATATTTTTCCAAGGATGTTTTGTAGTGCTGATTTTCTAGCTATAAATTCTTTTAACTTTTGTTTATCATGGAAGGTTTTAATTTCATCTTCAAATCTAAAGCTTAATTTTTCTGGATACGAGATTCTTGGTTGGTACTTATTTTCTTTCAGAGCTTGACATACGTTGTTCCAGGATCTTCTAGCTTTCAGGGTCTGTGTTGAAAAATCTGCCATTATCCTAATTGGTTTTCCCCTATTCTGCTTTTAAAATTCTTTTCTTAATCTGCATGTTGGGCATTTTTATTATAATGTGACTTGGTGTGGATCTGTTGTGATTTTGTACATTTGGCATCCTGTAGGCGTCTTGAATTTGGATTTCCAATTTATTTTTCATGTTTGGAAAGTTTTCTGATATTATTTCAATGAATACATTGTTCATTCCTTTGGTTTGGATCTTTATGCTTTCCTCTATCTCAATAACTCTTAAATTTGGTCTTTTTATGTTATCCGTATTTCTTGAATGTTCTGCTCATGGTTTCTTACCATTATCACTGTGTGGTCTATGTTCTTTTCAAGTTCATATATTTTGTCTTCATTGTCTGAGGTCCTGTCTTCCAAGTAGTCTACTCTGTTGGTGATGCTTTCATTTGAGCTTTTAATTTGGTTTATTGTTTCTTTCGTTTCAAAGATTTCTGTTTGTTTTTTTCATTACCTCTATCTCCCTGTTGGTGATCTTTTGCTTCCTGTATTTGTTTATGTAGCTCCTTGTTGAAGTAACCTTTCATTGCCTGGAATTGCTCTCTTATATCTTCCTTGAGTTCACAGAACATTTTAACCATGTACATCCTGAACTCCTTCTTGTCATTTCTTCTGCTGTGGCTGGCAATGATTCTAAGGATGTGGTGTCTTCATTTGTTGGGGGCATTTCCTTCCCTTGTCTTTTCATGTTGCTCGAGTGTCTTCCTTTCCAGCTCTGTGGGTCTGGATTGTTATTGTTTTTACCCTATAGATTTGTAGTGCTCTTGTAGGATTCTAAGACCTCTCCTTTGTGGGGAAGGGCAATGTTAACAGATCTCAATACCAATAATATACCACCTATGAACAATTTGTTGGTATTAAGACGTTTACAGTTTAGTCTCAATATATAGAAATATTGGATTCAATTATTATCTAAAATATAATCAGTAGTTTTGTAAAAAGGTTTATATTTTCTGACAGTGGACAATGAACTGGTGGTGAGGTGTAGGAAGATATGCTGAGGAGGTAGGATGTGAGGATATGGAGTTAATATATCTTAGGAAGTGTAAAGGAGAAATCTAGTGAAGAGGGTTAGTAGCAAGAGAATAGACAGGAAGTAATTTAGGATAGGCAAGTACGTGGGATGACAGTAGAGTACAGAAAACAAACACACATATGTATTTAGAAAAATACAGATGTTAAAACAGTAAAACTTGGAGGGGGAAAGAAAAATGAAAGAAGAAAAAGGAAAAGAAAAGAAAAAAGGGCATATACAACAACTCTATATTATATTATTCAGATGACACAGTCCTCAAAGTCCAATTTCATGCAATGTTCTTGGGTTCACATATGTTGGGGTGTGAGGGCTGGAGGATGAAGGGGTAGAAGAGAAAAAAAAAACCTGGGTGGAAGAAGCCAGGGTTGTAGCTAGCTTTAGAGATCCGTATCTTTCCTGCTTCTCTTCTCATCCAATAGGTGGTGTCATCTCTTGTAAGCTGGGGTCTCTGCCCTCAGGATGGTGGAGGTAACCAGGGTGGGATGACTGGTCCTGGTGTAGGGCATCTGGAAACAGGAATGGCACCTGCCAATCCCTGCAGAAAGACTACACGTCACAGGTCTCTTTTGGGGACGGCTTGTATGACTTGAGCGCCCGACACTATCTCCCTCTGTTGCCTGGAGATTTCCCAGTTCCTGGTTTCTCTGTTAGGCTCCAAACTTTAGCCCGCCTCCCTCTCCCTTAGCAATTCCTAATTGAGGAACCTGTCACACCGGAGCTCCCTTGGGCGGTGCCCTGGTCACACTGGGCAGTGGTGCTGGGCAGCTACTCTGTTGGGTTACTGCCACTGGGGAGAGGCAGAGGTTGCAAACCTGGTACCTGGCTGCTGGGGATCTGATCTGGGAGCTGCCCCACCTAATATGGTGAGAATATTGAGCCAAGATGGCGGCAATCTGCTTTCAGCGTGGGGTGTCTGATGGGGTGGGGGAACCTGGGTGATGGCATTGTGCTGTGGGTAGGTAGCAGCTGAGTGACCTTCATGGGGTGGAGTGAAGTCTTGGAGATCTGCAGATGTGTTAATAGGTGATTCTGCTATGGCATTGGTGAGCCCTGGGTGGCTAGACCTTCAGACTTTCGGTATTGAGAGCCAGGAATCCTACTGGAACTGCTGAAGCCCGGAGCCCTGCACAGGGTCATGGCCTGGGTACAGTATTCTTGATTGGCACTCATTTTCTTTTAGTGACCTCTCTATTCTGCCATCTTCTCAGAGGTCTCATATTGCTTAGTTAGTTGAGAAATCATGAGGAGTAATTTTTTTTAATCTCCATGAAAGCAGGGAAAAGAGGAGGTGATCATGAAGTTCTGGTTTGAGAAGGAAGGATTGCTAACCTTTGACTTCTAGGAAACAGGCAGGTGCACTGGAGCATTATCATCAAGGCAACAGGTAGTCAACCATGACCCATAGGACCCAGAACCACTCCAGAGGCTTAAATATCTTACATGATTACTTCACTCAAGTAGCAGTTCCATGTGCAGGTTGATTTCTAACTTGAACTGAACAAATCAATAGCATAAGTCTTCATATATCTTCACCTATAATAATGAGCACAAGGTGTTCATTATCTACCAATCATGGAAGAAATGGTAGAGTAGTCCTATTTTATGGTTTGGAAATGAGGTGTCCCTCAAAAGCTCATATGTGAGATAATGAAAGATGGTTTTGAGGAGAAATGACTGGGTTATGAGAGCCTTAACCCAACCAGTGAATTAATCCCCTGATGGGATTAACAGAGCGGTAAGTAAAGGTAGGCAGGGTATAGCTTGAGGAGGTTGGTATTGGGGGTTTACCTTTGTGAGCTGCTCCCTCTACCACACTCTTCTGCCATGGTGTTCAGCCCCACCTGATGCCCCAAGGAGCGGAACCAGCTGTTCATGGTCTGAGACTTCTAAAACTGTGAGCCCACAAATAAACTTCCCTCCTCCACAACTGTTCTTGTCAGGACTAAAAGACCTGACAGTGAAAAAGCTGACTAAAAGGTATATTCAATGGAATTGAAATCATTTTTGTAAAGGGTTGAGTGAAATCATAAATTAAGGAGCTATTTTATGGTTTTGTGAGTAATTTACATAGCAAAATGCTGACAGCTCAGCCTTTGGGCTGGGATTTATAGAAACTACATTGCATTTCCTGGGTCCAGGAATGATGATCGTTATAAGTTTCTGATTCTTTTATTCAGAGAGTGATAGGATTAGAGTGTTTCTAGTGTTCTTGATTTAGCATGGGGTCAGAAGTAGAAACTTTGATATTAGACTCAGCTCCAGCTTGGTTTATTATGAATTCTCAGTCACATTTTTCTAATGTAAAGAGAAGGCAAGAAGCTTTGTGGATCACCAGGTTCTTAATGGTTATTATTATTATTCCTCCAAGGGTGAACTCTTTCATGTTGCTTCAACAAGTAGTTCTTCTCCCAAGGGAGCCAAAGGCAATGAAGTAATTATATCCTATTCATGTTTAGTTGACCTGGGGATAGTGTAATTGACCCCTAGAGCATCCCCGTGGTTTGTCAACTTAGAACTCACTCTGATTTCATATTCCATATATGCATCTTGAATACTTCTGAACTGGTAGGTCTTCTGCCTGTCCCAGTGGAACTCTGAGACCCGTGTAGTTTAACCACCTGTTTTACTGTATGTTGAGCCTGCTAGAGAGAAATGCAAGAAACTTCTCCTGGCTCATAGCTGAAGGTAACTCTACTCATCATCTAGGGAAACTTGTCAGAGAAGAAGTAGAATTTATATTAAATAATTTGATTGTAGGTGTTTGTGTGTGTATGTTTGTGTCTAGTGTATGCTACTGATCCCTATCTCCTACTACACTCACCCTACACTATGACTGATCCCTATCTCCTACTACACTCACCCTACACTATGACAAATAGCACCCTGTAAAGACACTCATATTAAATGGAGTAGCTATCTGAATTTTGAGAGGATAGGAAAAAACCATATCTCCATGTTGAATTATTTTCTCAAAAGGGTTCTATGACTAATTTTGAGAAGATATGAGAAAAACATGCCTCCTTTTGTTTATCTTTATTCCATTAAGTCTTTTGGGATTTGTACCAAATTTTATACCAAATCTCTGAAATTTTATTCATCCCTTCTGCCACAATCCAGGTTTAACAGGTGTTATTTTGTGTCTAAGCTGCTGCCATAACCTCCTATTCAGTTCCTTGTGAATCTCTTGCCTTGTTGAAATCTGCTTCTCTACCCAGTAGAGAGCAAGTTACTTAAAACTTTCACTTATGTGTTTATTCAAATCTTTTCTTGGGTATACTTTTGCTTTGAGAATAGCACTGAAACTTTCTATCATGTCAGAAAGGTCTCCATGTCCTTCCCAGGGTGATCATGCTCTTCAATTTCTCTGTCCTGTGCCCAGGTCCTGTCCTCCCCAAACACCTAACTACAGTGCCCATACTTTGATATTCATATGACAAACTTTTATATCCATGACTCCATGAAGTACATGAGAGAAACAGCATCCTCAACACCAAAGTCTCATGAAATAGGACAGTCCATCAAAACTGTGAACATACAAACTTACTTCCCTAATGTCAGATTTGCATTATAACTCACAGGTTTCTTAAGTTGGCACCTGGCCTCATCTGATGATCATTCATTGATTTCATATTTTCTTTTCTTTCTTTCTTTTTTTTAGGTGTACACAATGTCTTTATTTTTCACTTTATGTGGTGCTGAGGATTGAACTCAGTGCCTCATGCATGCTAGGCAAGCGCTTTACCTTTGAGCCACAACCACAGCCCCTATTTCATGGTTTCTCCAAAAGATACTGTGTTAGTTCTTAGGTGGTCAAATAACACAGCTTGTCTAGACAATCACTAGAGCATTAGTGTGGCGACAGTTGGAGGTACTCCAGTTAACATGTACATACATATTAATTAGCTGAAAATCTATGTTGTTGTGTAATACTCCCAGTGACTTCTCATTCTTTCACATTTCCATCTCCTGTTTTCTCTACAGAAAAAAGTAACAAGAAGAGCATGAGGAGGGATAATCAGAGCAGTGTGTCCGAGTTCCTCCTCCTGGGGCTCCCCATCCAGCCAGAGCAGCAAGGCATGTACTACGCCCTGTTCCTGGGCATGTACCTGACCACGGTGCTGGGGAACCTGCTCATCATCCTGCTCATCAGGCTGGACTCTCGCCTGCACACCCCCATGTACTTCTTCCTCAGCCACTTGGCCCTCACTGACATCTCTTTCTCCTCAGTCACGGCCCCAAAGATGCTCATGAACATGCTGACGCAGACTCAATCCATCTCCTATGCTGGGTGCATTTCTCAGGCATATTTTTTCCTATCTTTTGTGGATCTTGACAGCTTCCTTCTGACCTCAATGGCCTATGACAGGTATGTGGCCATCTGCCACCCTCTTCACTACACCAGAATGATGAGGCAGAGCCTCTGTTTCCTGCTAGTGGTTGTGTCCTGGGTCTTATCCTTTGCCATTGCCCTTTTGCACACCCTCCTCCTAGCCCGTCTCTCTTTCCTTAGAGGCAACACTCTGCCCCACTTCTTCTGTGACCTCTCTGCCTTACTCAAGCTGTCCAGCTCAGACACCACCATCAATCAGCTGGTCATCCTCACTGTAGGTGTGGTGGTCATTACCCTGCCACTCCTGTGCATTCTGGTCTCTTATGGCCACATTGGGGCCAGTGTCCTGAGAAGACCCTCCATCAAGGGCATCTGCAAAGCCTTGTCCACATGTGGCTCCCACCTGTCTGTGGTTTCTCTGTACTATGGAGCCATTATTGCACTCTACTTTGTCCCCTCATCCAATAACTCTAATGACAAGGATGTCATTGTGTCTGTGCTGTACACGTTGGTCACCCCCATGCTGAATCCCTTCATCTACAGTCTGAGGAATCGGGATATGAAAGGAGCTCTGAGAAACATCCTCAGGAGAGCAACATTTTCAGCATAGTGGGACTGTCTTTTTACTGTATGTATATGAGACCTTCTTGATCCCACATGTCTTCCATTTCCTCTCTTAAATGCTGTGTTTTTCATGAATCTTGATGTGGCACTCTAGCTTTCTATCTGCCATTCATCCCAGATAGTTTTTCTGTCTGATTACTTTGATCTTAAGATTTAGGAATGGTTTTTACAAGCATACTTGCATTACTCTCTCTTATATTTTTCATTTTCTTAAGGTGTCCCTGTCCATCACACATATTTCCCCTTTTAATTAGTTGACCTAATAACAAAATAAATGGCTTTCATAAAAGAGCAGGCAATGATCCATGCAGAATTGTTATAGGTCTCAAATGGTACACAGATACTTACTTTGAATCCTGTAATTTATGAGGATACTTTTCAACCCTTGGCTAAATTGCTCCCATTTTGCTGGAAATTGTATTTTCATCTTTACAAAAATATTGAAATAGCATGACAACAAAATATCATATAAATATATACACGCATATATAACATTACATTATATATGTATATACCTATTTGTACATATATATGTGACATGAATGCATTTTAAATAGCCATATTAAAAGAAATATTCATTTAAAAATATCTAGGCTTAAAAAATAGAAAATTAGCAATATTTTTGGAGTTTCTATTGTCCTTCTCAATTGTTTTTCTTTCCCCTGGAGATACCCAGCATCTTTACTATTTTAAATAATCCTTGAATGCATTAGAGTTATACATAATAGTGGGGTCATTTGACATGTTGATAAATGCATGTAACACTTCTGTTTTGATATTTCAATTTTGACTGCTGAATATTTCATATAAATGAAATGAGTATATTTATTTATTTATTTTAATGAAATGTCTGACTGTTAGAATGGTATTAGGCTTTAAATATACCAATTTTGGTAATCAAATTATTGTTTTTTTCCTTTAATAACAAATGACACTAGAGAAGTGCAACACTGGCCCAACAGCCTTGTCTTTTCTGTTATAGCAAGAAACAGAATGTGAGTCATCAGAAAGCACTAGCAGGCATCAGTTAGTCCAAGATACTAGGTTCTTAGTTCCAAAAGCACTTGCAAAGAAAACCATTGGTTTTCTGGAATCCCTGCATACACCAAGTCTTATGAGGCTTTTTGAATTTGTCCTTTACTTGGTCACTTTTTCTTCCTCAAATACTACAGTTTTCCTTTGTTTTTTTTTTTCATCAAAGTACAAAAAGCATGAAATGTAAACAAATGCTTGCATTACACACTTGGAAGTGTTCAATTCAAGCATTATAGAGCTATCTATATACAGATAAATTCCATCAAATCTTGGATAATTTAATAATATTCAAAGTATCAGGGCACAAAATGAACTAAAACCCACTTGTTTTTGTTATACAGAAGATTCAAATATTCAATCTAAAGAAAAATGATCATTTGGGTCTCTTCTACATTTGCATGTTGATACACTTATTAAAATATTCCTGTATAATCATGTTTGGTCTTACTATTTCAAGTCAGGTTTGAAACCACAAAACCAGCCATCCAGACCAAACAGGTAATGAAAACGATTCTCTTTTCTCCACTTCCATAATCCCAATAACTCTGAAGCCAGTTACAACATGACTCCAAACACTGGATTGTGACGACAATTGCTAGGTCCAATTTAATCATAATCCTTTTTGGTGTGGCATACTTGATAGAACTCAGGCATGGAAGCCAGCATTGATCCTCCAAACCAAACTGTGTATGGCTGCATGTAGTGTGTAATAACTTGTACATCAATAGGTTTTGGCTTTAATCTACCACCACTCAATTCCTCACTTTATTTCAGCCTGGCATCTACATCTACAGTTCTTTTCAAATCTCTTTGCATGCGATGTCCAAAGTCCCTGAACATGGTTGAACCTCCAGAGGACAATATTCTTGTAGAGAAGACATCTGACATCCATAGGACAATTTTGAATTACCTCATCTACAACTTCTGAGATAGATTGTGTAAAGTCTGGATTAGCAAATTCTGGATGAAAAAAGATTTCAGGTCCCAAGGATCTCTTATAATCATCAATAGAAAATTCTTTCTTTGAGATAGCATTGATTCGAGTATACTGCTTAATCCAGTTTGATCCATCTGTGTCAAATTTGTTAAACTTTTTTTACCAAATCTGGGCAGACATAACTACAGCGTTCCTTTATTGCCTTTGTGGTTTCCACAGATTGCTCTGGAGGGACTAACATGAGTGACACCATCTCCAATGTCTATTACCGTACAGTATCTTCCCTGTTTCCTGGAGTATTCAGTGGAGGTTCAGTCAAAAGAAAATAATGGTCTTCAGGTTCTGCCCTTAAATATTTAAAGATCACTTGCTCCATAAACCTTTCCAACAAGTCCCAATCTTCAACTATGCCAAGGTGGACTGGCCACTTTGCTGCATATGTAAGTTTTTCTATTGCTTCATCACCAATGAAAAAGTCTAGGTCATCAACACCTTTCATGACCCTCCTTTGGGCTTGATCACCTACTTTTGCTGACTCCTGAATAGCAATACAGGAGGGATGATAAAATGTGGTTCTGTATTTCCAGCAGATACTAGTTTTATGTATAAGAAGTGCTTCTCTTTTCTTTGTCTTCTGCCAACCCAGTCTCCCGCGCTGGGTCACTGAGTCCCCATGCCCACAGGCAGGAAGGGGCTTGGAGGGAAAGGAAAGCCAGGTGGGCTGGGCTGTGCGACCACCTCCAGGGTGAAGAACACCTGGAGGCAGCGGCCCCATCTCTGCTCACCATGGTGGGGGAAGGGCAGAGAGGGGTATCGTGGAGGAAGCTGTTCCCCGGGGGTCCTAGAATATAAGAATAAGCCCTAGAATATAAGCAGAACAAAATGGACAATTCTGGTGTGAGCTTATAAGAACAAAATGCTGATGAGAATGTGGACACGTAGGGACTGTACTCATTAGGTTTTAGATGGAAATGAAGACTCCATTGGAAACTGGACTAGAAGTCATCCACATTACTTATGGTAAAAAATTCATTTTACATCCTGTCCTTTACGTGAGAATTAGTGTGAGACAGAGCTTAAAGGCAATGGGCTAATTAATCTGGCAGAGGAAACTTCAAGGCAGTAGGGCCATCAGCAGCAGCATAGGTATTGCTGGCAGCATTTAGAAAGGTTTACAACAAGAAGCAGAGGAGAAAGATTTAAACAATGTGCAGTTGGGTCAGGAAAAAACCCATGTAAAGTTGGGGCCATGATGCTGAAAAGACTAGCATCATTACCAAGAAGCCAAATACTTTGCACCTGGACAAGAGAAAAGATGACTTGAAAGCATCTTAGCAATTGTCAAGACACCCCCCATTCCAGACTCAATGGTTTGAAAGTGAAAACTCATTGGAAAGACTTTGCTTTGATGAGAGTCAGCATGCCCTTCTCCCACAAGAAGCCCAGGTTTCATTTCACTGTGATCAGATGTCCATACTAAGAAGTCCCTGTAGCCACGTTTCAAGTGGCTTCTGCTCAATCTGCTGGCAGGCTTTGGTATGATCAACGTAGCTCTGGTTTTGCAGGCTTGAGGAATGCAAAAATTACAGGGTCTGGAGGCTTCCACTGAGGTTTCAAAGGAAGGCCTGGGCAATGAGTGGTAGGTTTGAAATTCCCATGGGCAATGTTGAGGGGGTGGTGCATGAAGTTGTGATAGTGAAACTGAAGCTGCAATGGATACCCCAGGAAGTAAGAGATGACAGGAATGTGGAATATCTATCCATGAAAGCTTCAGACAGGGACCATGTCCATCATCTCCTGAAGCAGCTGCAGCACCTGGAGCCCACTGAGGCAGAGCCAGAGGGTTAGGAGGACTAGGGGTATATGCATGTGAGTATGTAAGGAGAAGAGAGGCCAGGCTACACTATGGGGAAATTGCCTAAGACGATTCTTAGAAGACTTCTGGAGGTGGAATTCTTGACTGGTGGTTCTCTATAATGCAGTGCAATGCTGAAGTGCTTGCTATACCACCAGTTCAAGTGGAAGAGTCAGATCCAGTTCTAGCTCCAGCATCAGTACCAGAATTGGTGCCAGCTGCAGTATCAGCTCTACCACCAGCCCTCCAGCTAGATCTAGGTAGCGCCAGTTTCAAACTAGAGCCATTCCAGTCCAGGTCTAGCACTTGCTATGGTGGCAGAGAGAGCTCCAGTGCAAATTCCAGCTTCAGTGCCAGCAATACAGTCTATTACAGAACCGCATTATCACATTGTTAAAATAAAAGATTAATGATCGCTTCTGGATGATCTTCACTAGGTGTGCTAGGGAACTCTCTGGAATGTGCTTTATGCATTGATACAAATTTACCAAATTAATTCACTAGTTCATTAGTATCTGAACCTTTAATTGTCTGTAACTATATTGCATAATTAAAAAACAATTTCCATATGTACCCTTTTGTTCAGAGATTGAGGGTGTTAGAGTGTTTCTGGCATTCTTTTTTGTGGAGGGGAATGCTGGGGATTGAACCCAGAGCCTCATGCATGCCAGGCAAATGCTTCATCACTGAGCTACATCCTCTGCCTATCTAATATTCTTGATATAACATGGTGCCAACAGCAAGAGCCTTTGGTTATCACATCCAACCTCCTGCTTGGCTTATTATGGAATCTGAATTGTACTTTTCCCAAAGTCAACTGAGAAGACAAAAACTCTGGTGAACCATCGAGTTTCTAACTGCAGTCTTTTGATTTTTGTCATTATTCCTCCAAGGGCAAACTCTCTTATGCCTGCTTCAACAAGTGGCTCTTCACCCAAGGGAGCCAAAGGTGATGAAGTAATTATATCTGGTTTGTCTTTAATTTAGAGCTGAGATGGGGGATTGTCCCCAGGTCTACTCCATGGTTTGCAACATTGGTACTCACACCAATTTCTCAGGAACTGTGAACCAACTCTCTATATATCTACCTTCTTTGATTCTGTGTGGACAGCTCTTCTCTCTGTTGCTATGGAACTTTGAGTGCCTTAGAGACTTTACCTGCTTCACTGTATTTTGTACATTCTAGAGGGACAGAGAAGAACCTTCTCATGACTTGTAGCTGAAGGTATCTATGCTTATTATCTAATGGCCATGTCAGAGCAGGGGTAGAATTTATATTAAACAGTATGATCGCATGTTTTTCTGTGCATGTGCATGTGTGTGTGTGTGTGTGTCCAGCATGTGCTACCAATCCCTAGATTCTATCCCTCATCACATCATATTATGATAGACAGCTCCATGTAGAGCAATTTATCTTGAATAAGTATTTATCCAAATTGTGAGGGCAGGGAAAAAAAATCTCCAGATAGCATAATTTGTCTCACACTGATCCTACATCTAATTTTTGAGAAAAAGGTAGAAAAATCATATCTTCTTTTCTTATTCTTAGCTCCATTTTATGTTGTTGGGTTTTCTTACAAATTCTATAATTTTGTTAATCTCTGCTGCCCCATCCAGGTGTAACAAGTAGTATTTTGTAACTAAATTACTGTAATAAATTATTCAAATTCCTGTTGATGCTCTCATCTTGCTATAATCTGATCTCTACCTAGTAGCAAGCAAGCTTTCTGAAATTCTTGGTCACTTCCTTACTTAATTTTTTTAAGTTTACTATTGTTTTATAATAGCAGAAAAGGTCTTACATACACTGGCTTCTTGATAATTCTCCAAATCATATATTTCCCAGGCTTACCATGGTGTGGAGTTTTCTCTGTTCCTCAAATACCCAATCCCTGTCCTCTCCAGACACTTAATAAGAATACTCATTATCATAATCTTTCTATAATAGGTTCTTCTATTAAGGACTGCTTTTGAAGTATTGGTTTTCTCATCACCTAAGTCTCTTGTAATTTGACAGACTATCAAAACCATATATATACATTCCCTCCAATTCCATTTTTGAGACTTTATCCTACAGATATATATGATAGTAAGCAAAAAGGCAAAAGAACAATTTGGTTTATTGCAATATTGCTGGAATAGCAAAATATTAGAAATAACCTTTATGTCCAATAGGAAGCTAATTATTATTTTTACTGCCATAAACTGATACCAACATGATAATCAGTAACATAGCTGAATGTATAATCCATCCTAGGTTACAATATAACATTAACATAATTTTAAACATAGGAGTTTTAAAGATGATTTCAATCAAGTTGGGAGAATTAGTACATTGATATAAATTTTAGTTAATTCCCCAAATGAGGGATGAGAGAGTTAGACATTTTCAGCTTTCAAAGAACAATTTCCTTTAGTTTTAACAATCTTTATATAGAATATAGTAGACGAGTTATCATATTCTGCTTTCCTATTCTTTGTGATTGCTTTCATGGATAGTTCTAAGATGAACTGATCTGAAGGAGAAGAAGAGGAATGATAGTATAAGCAACATAGAAGAAATGTCAGAAACATGACCAAAAAATTACAGGCTAAGAATCTTTGGCATAAAACCTAAGTTAGGAAATGTGAAAAAGGAGAAAATATTATTTGCTTTTGTTAGACAGATGCAAGTAATTGTTTGGAGGAGAAGATATGACTAGGAAAGTTTAATATTTCCCAGTATTCTGATGACTTCCATAAAAATGACCTGCTTTGCATTATGGGGATATAGGAAGTAGGATTTGGACGAGAACCTACTATTGCTGCACAGTCAACAAAAATTCCTACAGAAAGGATGATATGGTATTGAAAATGTTTAGTGGGAAAGAATTTTCTTAAAGGAATGACCAATGAATGTATTGCAAAGCTTGTCACTAGATATTTTGTTATTGGCTGAGATTCATGCTCTTAAATTCCTTGTTTGGATCACTGCAGATGATATTTCCACCAGTTCTCCAGATCCTGCTATCTTGAAAATCCAAAGCAGCCCACCCTGCTCTCTTATCTTGATTAAATCCATAAAAACAAAAGCCAAAATGTGTTCCAGAGGTGTGGGGAAGGCTAAGAGAGGCCAACAAGCCATAGAGATCATTTATTTTCTATTAGCTTGTTACAAACATGGTCTTGTACATAGTTTTCAAATTTTCATCATGAGCTCCTGGACTTCTTAAGCTTGAACCTGGTGGGATCTGATAACCATTCAGATGTCTCATGGTTTTTCGAAAAATGTTCAGTTGTTTTATAGGTGGACAAATATCATCCTTTTTACTGACCCTCACTAGCCCATCAGTGTGGCAAAAAGCCTGAGAGATTCAGGTTAAAATGCACTTACTGACTAATTCAAAGTCATGATTTTGTTGTATAGTATTTCCAATGGCTTCTCATTCTTTCACATTTCTATCTCTTGTTTTGTCTACAGAAAAAGGTAACAAGAAGAGCATGAGGAGGGATAATCAGAGCAGTGTGTCCAAGTTCCTCCTCCTGGGGCTCCCCATCCAGCCAGAGCAGCAAGGCATGTACTACGCCCTGTTCCTGGGCATGTACCTGACCACGGTGCTGGGGAACCTGCTCATCATCCTGCTCATCAGGCTGGACTCTCGCCTGCACACCCCCATGTACTTCTTCCTCAGCCACTTGGCCCTCACTGACATCTCTTTCTCCTCAGTCACGGCTCCAAAGATGCTCATGAACATGCTGACACACACTCAATCCATCTCCTATGCTGGGTGCATTTCCCAGGAATTTTGTTTTGTTTTGTTTGCAGATCTTGACAACTTCCTTCTGACCTCAATGGCCTATGACAGGTATGTGGCCATCTGTCACCCATTGCATTATCCCAGAATCATGAGTCAGAACCTCTGCTTTCTGTTAGTAATTGTGTCTTGGGTCTTATCCTTTGCCAATGCTCTTTTGCAAACTCTACTTCTAGCCCGTCTTTCTTTCCTTAAAGACAGCACTCTCCACCACTTCTTCTGTGACCTCTCTGCCTTAGTGAAGCTGTCCAGCTCAGACACCACCATCAACCAGCTGGTTATCCTCTCTGTAGGATCATTGGTTATTGCTGTGCCATTTATCTGCATTCTGGTCTCTTATGGACACATTGGGGCCACCATTCTGAGAAGACCCTCCATCAAGGGCATCTGCAAAGCCTTGTCCACATGTGGCTCCCACCTCTCTGTGGTTTCTCTGTACTATGGAGCCATTATTGGACTCTACCTTTTCCCTTCATCCAATAGCACTAAAGACAAAGATGTCATTGTGTCTGTGTTGTACACTCTGGTCATACCCATGTTGAATCCCTTCATCTACAGTCTGAGGAATCGGGATATGAAAGGAGCTCTGAGAAACATCCTCAGGAGAGGACCATTTTCAGCATAGTGGGAATTGTCTTTTTTATTAATAGGACATGAGACTTCAATACCATGCATGCTTTATTTTCTCTCTGAATTGCTGTTTGTGAGTCTTGATGTGGCACTCTCTCTTTTCAGCATTTATTTCATCTTGGATACAGTTTCTCTCCCTGTTTAATTGTCTTATTGATCATGAAAATCATCGGAAAGTTTACAACAAACAACTTGCACATTTTACCTTTTTCTTATAGACATTTAAATTTTTATGCATTCATCATTTTTTAAAAAAATTGGATAGTCTGTAACCATAGATATTCAAAGAATTTTTTTTACTTTCTCAAGATAACAAAAATATATCTTTTGATGGGTTCATGATTTTATTTTTGTAATTTTGTAATAAATGTCAAATTTATTTTTCTGAGTAAACTTAGTTAGAAACCTGGTTTTAATTTTGGTTTTTATTCATTTTTATTTATTTATATTTATTTTTAGGGCAAACATAAAATGTTACATATATACATATGTGTGGACACCATGTGACATTTCCTTTTATGTGTAGAAGTGCATAATGTCGAAATAAAGTATATAGATTTCTTCAAGTACACATGCCTTCTTTCTGTCCTATTGTTCTAAATAGTTTCTTCTAGTTTTTTTTGGAAATATATGTCATTTTATAACCTGTAGCTATATTTAGTAACCTGTAGTTACTCTGATGTGAAATAGAGCTCAAGAATTTATTTCTTCTATATAACTATAACTTGGAATCCATTATCCAACATTTTCACCCCATCTGCCTTATTCTCCCAAGTGTTTTCTACTGTCCTATTCATTGTCTTATTCTGGGTTTCGTTGTGCTAGATGATGATAACTAGCCATACAACTTTTTCTTTCTAACTGAGAGGGCCTGGACACAAATTGAAATGAGTTGGATTCTTATAAAAGGCCAGGACAATGATCTGGATGGAATAGACCCATGTCCCCAGCAATGAACAAAAACTTGATTGGAGCTGTCCAGATTCATTGAAGGTGAACTGGATATACGATAGAGCAATCAGAGGTTTTTAAAGGTCCACATGGTGGTGATGCGATTTGTGTCCATTCTTATGGTTCAGTCTCTCTGGTTGTGGACTAGAGGATGGCTAGGCAGGATGCAGGAACTCTAGGAAACCTGAAATGAGTTCAAGCAGATCATTATTTCAGTTTAATCCAACTATATTTTACTTTAAAATGTAAAAAGATACCTCCCTGGCCAAATACATAAATGTAGTATCCTATGTTTCCATATGAAACGGTAAGGTTTTGTCATTAGTTCTTGAGAAACTGTCTCTGCTCAAGGTAAAGGAGATTAACTTCTTTCTATAAATTTATTATGGTGATAGATGCTAATTCTAATGTTTAAATGAAGGAGGAAATTCAAATTTAAGAGGGATGTTGTCACTAGCCAAGTGCTGCTATGCTAACAAATATTCAGTGGGAGTGGAATTTAAACTACTGTGTGTGTGCAAGGTCAAATCCTGAAACCTATAAGTCACTTGAATGTTTTTCAAACATAAGCAATTTTTTAACCCATGTTACTAGAAATATTTTTTAAAAATATGGAAATCATAAGAAAAAAATAATGTATATGGTACATAGTTCAAGTAAATGTGTACATGTACAATGTTGTCTTACCCCTGTATATGTGAGTGTGTTCGCATGTGTATCCAGGTTTTCTAGCCCTTCTTATTGCAAAGGCTCTCCTACTCCACTGTTATGTTTTGGCACGTTTGTTGAAACTCAGTTGACTGTAGGCACATTGGTTTATACCTGAGTTCTGTTTCATTGGTGTATGTGTCTGTTTTTATGCCAACACTACATTGGTTTACATTACTATTGCTCTCTATATAGTATGTCTTGAAATGAGCTATTGTGATGCCTTCAGATTTGTTTTTTTCAAGATTATATATTTTGTCTTCATTGTCTGAGGTCCTATCTTCCAAGTGGTCTACTCTGTTGATGATGCTTTCGTTTGAGCTTTTAATTTAGTTTATTATTTCTTTCATTTCAAGGATTTCTGTTGTTTTTTTTTTTTAGCACCTCTATTTCCCTATTGAGGTGATCTTTTGCTTTCTGTATTTGTTTATGTAGCTCCTTGTCGAAGTGATCTTTCATTGCCTATAATTGCTCTTTTATATCTTCCTTGAGTTCACAGAACATTTTAACCAGGTACATCCTGAACTCCTTCTCTGTCATTTCTTCTGCTGTGGCTGCTAATGATTCTAAGGATGTGGTGTCTTCATTTGTTGGGGGCATTTCCTTCCCTTGTCTTTTCATGTTGCTCCTGTGTCTTCCTTTCCAGCTCTGTGGGTCTGGGGTGTTATTGTTTTTACCCTATAGGTTTATAGTGCTCTTGTAGGGTTCCAAGACCTCTACTTTGTGGGGAAGGGCAATGTTAACAGATCCCAATACCAATAATATACCACCTATGAGCAATTTGTTGGTATTAAGACGTTTATAGTTTAGTCTCAATGTACAGAAATGTTGGATTCAATTATTATCTAAAATATAATCAGTAGTTTTGTAAAAAGGTTTACAGTTTCTGGTGGTGGACAATGAACTGGGGGGTGGGGCATAGGATGATATGCTGAGGAGGTAGGATGTGAGGGTATAGAGTTAATATATCTTAGGAAGTGTGAAGGAGAAATCTAGTGAAGAGGGTTAGCAGCAAGAGAATAGACAGGAAGTAATTTAGGGTAGGCAAGTAGGTGGGATGACAGTAGAGTACAGAAAACAAACACACATATGTATTTAGAAAAATACAGATGTTAAAATAGTAAAATTTGGAGGGGGAAAGAAAAATGAAAGAATAAAAAGGAAAAGAAATAAAGGCATGTACAACTCTATATTATATTATTCAGATGACTCAGTCCTCAAAGTCCTATTTCGTGCAAAGTTCCCCGTTTCACATATGTTGGGGGTGTGAGGGCCGGAGGATGGAGGGGTAGAAGAGAAAACCAACAAACCAACAAACCAACCAACAAACAAAAATCTTGAAGGAAGAAGCCAGGGTTGTAGCTAGCTTTAGAGATCCCTATCTTTCCTGCTTCTCTTCTCATCCAATAGTTGGAGTCTTCTGTTGTAAGCTGGTGTCTCTGCCCTCAGGATGGCGGAGGTAACCAGGGTGGGAAGACTGGTCCTGGTGCAGGGTGCCTGAATGTGGGGAGTGGCACCTGCCAGTCCCTCCGGGAGACTGCACCTCACGGGTCTCTTTTGGGGACTGCTCATACGGCTTGAGCACCCGGTACTAGCTCCTGTCTTGCCTGGAGATTTCCCAGGTCCTGGTCTCTCCCCCTCCCCCAGCAGTTCCCAATTGAGGAAACTCTCACCCTGGGGCTCAGGTAGCCAGCTCCTTGGTCGCACTGCACACCTGTGTTGGGCAGCTACTCTGTTGGGTTACGCCGCTGGAGATCTGATCTGGGAACTGACCCCACCTAATGTGGGGTCTGCTTTCAGGGCCAGGTGTCTGGTGAGGTGGGTGGAGCGATGGCATTGTGCTGTGGGTAGGTAGCAGCTGGGTGACCTGCGTGGGAGCAGAGCGAGGTCTTGGCGATCTGGAGATGTGTTGATCGGTGATTCTGCTGAGAGCTCCCCGAGCCTTGCATGGACTGGAACTTCGGGCTTTGGGCCTGCTCCAACGCCCCCGGGGTCCTACTGGAACGCTGAGGCCCAGAACCCTGCTCGGGGTCACAGCGCTGGTGATTTCTGCAGAGAGCAGCTGGACAGGGGTCCCCTAACACTCCCAGAGATGGAGGATTCCCACTAGGTGAGGTCTGCAGGAGGGTGGTGCAGGGCCCGAGGCTGCTCACTGCCTTCCCACCGCCATGTTCTCTCCCAGCACAGATTTGTTTTTTTGTTTTTGTTTTTTCCCTTAAGGATGCTTGGGCTATTCAGGCTCTTTTGTACTTCCACATAAACTTTAGGTTTCTTTTTTCTAGTTCTGTGAGGAATGCCAGTGGTATTTTGCTGGAGACGGCACTGAATCTTTAGATTGCTATGTAAAGTATGGACATTGTTTGAATCCACTCTTCCTATCCATAAACATGGGAGATGTTTCTACCTTTTAGTGTCTTCTTAACTTTCTTTCTTCAGTGTTCTAAAATTATCATTGTGGCGCTCTTTTACTTCCTTAGTTAAGTTTATTCCTTGGCGTTTTATAGTATTTTTTTGTGACTATTGTGAATGGGATCACTAATATTTTTATCACTACATCCATTATTGGTACATAGAATAGCTGTTAATTTTTTATCCTGCTATTTTACTGAATTATCAGTTTTAATAGTCTTTTGGAAGAGTCTTCTGACTTTCTATGTACAGAATCACATCATCTTCAAATAGAATTTGCATGCCTTTTAGTCATTTCTCTTTCCTAATTGCTTTGACAATTAGTAGTGAGTGTGGCAAAAGAGTGAGTGTGGACACTTTCATCCTGTTCCTGATCTTAGAGGAAATGTTTTCAGCATTTCTTCATTCACTATGTTGCTAGCTAAGCTGTGTCTTACGTAGGCTTTATTATGTTGAGATATGATCCTTCTATACCCGTCATAACAAGGTCTCATCATGAATTGGTCTTGAATTTTATGACATGGTTACTCTGCATCTGTTGAGATGATCATATGATTTTTATCTTTCTTTCTATCTATGTGTTACTGTTTTTGTTTTGTGTTTGTTGAACCATCCTTCAGTCATGCAATAAAACCAGTTTGATCATGTTTTATGATATTTTTGATGTGAACATAACAATATTCAATCTCTTTGTAATTTGTTGAGGATTTTTGCATGTATGTTCATTAGGTATATTCATTTATAGTTTTTTTTTAATTTTGTTGTACCTTTTTTCAGGATTTGGTAACAGAGTAATGCTTGCCTGAGTTTAAACTTTTAATTCTATGGACTGTTTTGAGAAACACTGGTATTAGTTCTTCAAAAGTTTGGTAAAATTCTGCAGTGAAGACTTTTGTCCTTGGATTTTCACTTTGGAAAGTACTAGGAAATGAGATTGATCAAATTGTGTAATGTGCATGTGCAAATATGGCAAAATAAATCCCACTATTATGTATAATTGTGATGTACCAAAGAAAAATTTAAACTTATTGATTTGATCTCATTAAGTATTATTGATCTATTTAGGTTGTTATATCCTCTTGATTCAATTTTGGTAGGTCACATATATCCAGAAATCTGTCAAGTTCTTCTAGATTTTTGTTTTTTAGCATACAATGTTTTCAAAAATCTTTAATCATCCTTTGAGTTTCTTTGTTATTAGTTTCAATGTCTCCTTTTTCACCTCTATTTTTGTTTATTTGGGTCTTCTTTCAATTTTTTTGTGGGTCTAGTTAAGGTTTGTCAATTTTTTTTTTGTACAGGGATTGAACCCAAGGATGCTTAACCACTGAGCCAAATACTTAGCCCTTTTAATTTTTTATTTCGAAACAAGGTGTAGCTAAGTTGCTTAGGGCCTTGCTAAATTGCTAAGGCAGGCTTTGAACTTGTGATCCTCCTGTCTCAGCCTCCTGAGCACTGGGATTACAGGTATGGTCACAACTCCTGGCAAGTTTTGCAATTTTATCTTTTCAAAGACCCAACTCTTTGTTTCATTGACCCATTGTATATTTTTCCTTTTGCTCTGATCTTTATTATTTATTTCCTAGCAATAATTCTGGATTTGATTTCTTTTTCTAAATTTCCTGAGATGCATCATTGTATCACTTATTCAAAATCCTCTTTTTTCTTGATGTAGGCACTCATTGTTTTAAACTTTTTTCTTAGTACTGCTTTGTTTGTGTCTTACATGTTTTTGTATATTCTGTTTCAATTTTCATTTGCTTAGGAATTTTAAATTTTCATCTGACTTCCTCAGTGACCCACTGTTTATTCAGAAGTGTGTTGTTCAGTATCCATGTATTTTCCCAAATCTAAATTTTCTGTTGTGGTTGATTTCTAATGGGACATGGTTGGGGCTTTTATTCTTGATTATTTCAGTGGTCGTGCCTGACAGGGATCAAGCAGAGACAGATGGTGACTGTAGCCAGGCGGAATTCCTCCCAGCTGAGGTAGCTGCAGGAGCAGGGAAGAGAAGAACACATTAGTACCAGGCAGTTTCTCTCTAGACCTTTTTAGCCACAGGTGGGATGTGCTCAAGACTGACCCAGGAGGCCCCTGGGGACTGGAGATCAGTGAAACCACACAGTTCTTTCTCTGCCTTGTCAGTGGTACCATGTGACTTCCTGAGAGCAGGGTGTCGAGAACTATGTGTGCCATTGCCTTCACTGCTGGCACCCACATGAAATCCCATGTCATGGACCATGCTCCTTGTCTCCGAGGGTAGGCTCCTAATCCTCTGGTTCTTATGGGTTTCGCCCTCTGTCCAAACCTATGACCCAAAAACTGCTCTCTAGAATGCAGTACTCTCAGTGGGTTTGTGTCATCGTTACTCTACAGAATTAAATTTTCTTCATCTCATAGCTACCCAGTGAGCCAGGGCAGTGGATATCTGTGGGGTCTCAGAAATGGGAACATGCAAGGGTTTCTGACCCCTGGAGCAGTCCAAATTTAGACAGTAAGTTTCTTTCCGAGATGGTTCCTGGCTATAGCACCCTGGTAGTTTTCTGGGTACCCCAGGTTTTTTTTTTCATCTACAAAAGTATTTTTTTTTTGTTGTTTTCCTTACTATGCTGCTGTCATAAGTATCTGGATTTTCAAGGTTTCCACTTTTTTCCAGTTGATTGTGGGTATTCTAGCAAGACGATGTACCTCAATAAGCAGCTGTATATTTATTGCTTTGGCTCTTATTTGTGGAAGAGCAGGTACGGGTTGGGTACCTCTATTCAGTCATCCTCCCAAATTTATTATTTTTTGATACTAGAGATTTAGCCTAGGGGCACTTTACAACTGAATTACTTGCCCAGCCTTTTTTATTTTATTTTATCTTTATTTTGAGCAGGGTCTCACTAAGTTACTGATGTTGGCCTTGAAATTGCAACAATCTTTCTATTAACCTCTAAATTGCTGAGATTATAAGTGTGCATCACCATATTCAGCCTAACTTTATTTTTGATAAACAAAACCTAGAACAAACTAGAAACAATCTAACTATGTATCAACTGGGGAAGGATAATGGATTATCGTATGTTCCTTCTGTGGAATAATATAGAATAACACAGAAAAAAATGAATCTCTGATATTTAAAATATAGACTTACTTTCACAACGTTGAGTGAAAACCATTATGTATACAGATTAACAAATGAAAGATTCTATTAGATGAAGTTGAAAAATGTGCAAAGTTAATCAGTGATGATGGATATTAGGAGACCATTTACCCTTGGGAAGGCACGGACTGTGAGAAAAAGAAAGCTTTCTGTGATGTTGGAAATTATCTATACTTGTCCTGAGTGGTCATTTCATTAGTGTAATATATTAGTCAGGTTCTTCCTAGGCGAAAGAGCCAATAGGATATGTATACCTATGGTCATAAAAGGGGATATATTAGAATGATTTACATTATCAAAAGCCAGACAGTGCCACAATGGCCGTTTGCATGCTGCAGAACTGGAGGAACCAGTAGTTGCTTAGTTCAAGTAGCTGGAGCCTTGAGGAACGCATGTTGAAGCCCCAGTTTGAGACTGAAAGCCTGGGAACTCCCTAGAGCATTGCTGCTCAGGGCCCATGTCTGAAGAGTGAAGGAGCCAGATCATGATGTCAGGTGATGCTGACAGCAGCAATCAAGGCACCCACTCAAGAAGAATCAAGCTTGCATACACCTCAGCTTCCTCCTTCCTCCACTTTTTGTTCCATCTGGGCCCCACGCCTATTGGACAATGCCACCCATGTTCAGGGAAGGTCCTTGGTTTGCTGTTCTACATGCCAATCATCTCTAGAAACACCTTCATAGACACTCCCAGAAGTCTTAATTCTGGGTGTTTTACTCATTTTTTTTTTAATTATTTTATTGTTGGTTGTTCAAAACATTACATAGTTCTTATTATACCATATTTCACAGATTGATTCAAGTGGGTTATGAACTCCCATTTTTACCCCGTACACAGATTGCTGTGTCACATCAGTTACATTTCCATTGATTTACAAATTGCCTTTCTAGTGACTGATGTATTCTGCTGTCTATCCCATTCTCCATTGTCCCCTCACCCCTCCACCATTTGACCCAGCTATTCCCCTCCTCGGTCTATTCCCTAAAGACCTAACAAGAGCATGCTACAGGGACACTGCTATATCGATGTTCATAGCAGCAAGATTGTGGAACCAACCTAGAAGCCCTTCAATAGATGAATGGATTAAAAAAATGTGGCATTTATACACAATGGAGTATTACTCTGCAATAAGAAATGACAAAATCATAGAATTTGGAGGGAAATGGATGGCATTAGAGCAGATTATGCTAAGTGAAGCTAGCCAATCCTTAAAAAACAAATGTCAAATGTCTTCTTTGATATAAGGGGAGTAACCAAGGACAGGGTAGAGACGAAGAGCTGGAGAAGAAGTGAGAGTCAATTTTTTTTTTACCACAGTGATTAAAAGATCTGACAAAAACGATTTTAGAGGGATGGGGATGTGGCTCAAGCGGTTGCGCGCTCCCCTGGCATGCGTGCGGCCTGGGTTTGATCCTCAGCACCACATACCAACAAAGATGTTGTGTCCGCCGAAAACTAAAAAATAAATATTAAAAAATTCTCTCTCTCTCTCTCTCTCTCTCTCTCTCTCTCTCTCTCTTTAAAAAAAAGAATTGGAAAGTTAAAATTTATGTGTTAAAAAAGTATGTGATACCTCAATGAATATTGTCAAGAAATGAAAGTCTTATTCCTTACTTTAGAGGAGATGCTTTCATTTTGTTTTCTCCATTCAGTATGATGTTGGCTTTGAGGCTGTTAAATATAGCCTTTATAATGTTGATGTCAGTTCCTTCTATTCTTAGTTTCTCTAGCATTTTTAACATGAATGGATGCTGGTTTTTTATCAAAGCCTTTTTCTACATTTATTAAGACAATCATATGATTCTTGTCCAGATTCTCAGGCTATCCAAAGATCTTGAATATGTTAGAGGTTAAATTTCACCTTTATTAAAATATCATATCACTAAATATGATGAAAAATTCTATTTTATGATGTGACTTTTTTGGCAAATGTATTACATGGAGGATTATTAATTAATTGCACATTTCTTGACAATCATGATTCTTGTCCATCTTTAATTCTATTTATGTGATGAATTATATTTGGTGATTTACATATGAACCAACCTTGCATTCCTTAGATGAAACCCACATGATTGTGGGGTACTATGTAATAAAAAATTTTCAGGATTCAGAAGAATGAGAGAAGCTTGATGTAGAAGAGGATACAGATGAAGTTCTTCCAGAAAATGATATCTGGTACCTGAGAAAGTAGTAATGACATTTGTTAATACAATGAGATCCTTTTTTCTATACTGTTAATCAAATAAGAAATATAGCAGTCATAGATTTACTTTTTACCCTTACACATGTAAGGAAAGAGGGAGGTGCAATGATGTCTTTGGTTTGAGAAGGAAATGTTGTCAATCCTTTGCTTCTAGGAAAACAGGTGGGTTGGTTGGATCTTTATCACCATGGAGACAGACGGTCAACCGTGATCTTTGGGAGCCACCCCAGAGCTACTTTAGCATCTGTACTGGCCTTGAGCCAAGAAGATTTTGGACTTGCATTGCAGCTGTTTTGTGGTTCCTTCCGCTCTGCACAATGGCCATGATCTCTGTCTTTGCTCAGCTAGGAAGTTTGCTCTCCTGTAGCTCAGGAGTTGGGCTTGGACAGCCTACCTCCTGTCTTATATGGTGAAGAACATTCTATGGATAACCTTTGTTTCAAGTTTTCCCATATGTAATAAAGCAAACGTAGCCTCTCACTCCCTCCTTTTTCCAGTGGGGAAGCTTGACCCCTAAAGTGGTAGGGACATCCACCCCCACTTTCCAAAATTACATCCGTATGTGTCCTGTGGTCTTTTCCTCACCTTCTTTTTTTCTTAGCTTTATTTCTCCACCAGCTTTCTCCTCGCAGAGGAACTCTGTTTCCATCACCCATGCGGGATGTGGGTGGGAATGATCTAAAGGCTGAGAAGCCATTCCTGAGGTCTAAATATCTTATGGGAATCCTTCACTCAAATGCCAGTTTCAATTAGAGGTTTGATATACTATAAGAAGAACAATATAATATTTATAAAATTTATAAAACCATAATATTTATAAAACTCACATATCTTCACACCTTGAATAATGACCATGTGATATTAATTTTTCACCAGACATTGAGGAAATGGAGTTGTTGATGTATGGAGTGAATTTGGAATCAATTCTGTAAGGAGCTTAGTGGAAAGCTGATAGTGAATGGTTATTTTGTGGTATCATGAGAATCTTGTACCAATGGAATATTGACACTATAGCTTTTTGACACAAGAGATTTGTAGAGACTGTATTCCATTTCCCAGGATCTAGTGGTGACTGTATTTTCCCCTCTTTTCATGGGAGAATTAAGGGGATAGTTGTAAAATAACATGGGATTCAGAACCAACACACTTGGATTGTCACACTCAACCTCCACCCTGTTTTTTGATGACCTCTGATTCACACTTACCCCAAAGCAAACTGAGAAGGCTTTTTGATTCATCAGGTTCCTAATTTTAGTTGCTCTGTGGTTATTGTCATTGTTTTTAAGGGAAGAGGGTGAATTCTCTTAGGCAAACTTCAATAGGGAGTTCTTCTCCCAAGGGAAGCAAAGGAAATGTCTCTAATTTGGAGCTGGGGATGGAGGCATTGCCTCTAGGATCTCTCCATGGTTTGTAAAATTATTACACTAATTGTGAACAAGTGTTTATCTATATATCTACATTGTTTCACTCTGAAGGGATGACTCTTCTGACCATTGCTGTGGAACTTTGAGCCTTTGGAGACTCTTCTTATTTCACTGCATTTCATGTCTTTTAATGGGAAATGGAAGAATGTTCCCATAGCTAGTACCTGAAGGTAACTGTGCTCATGATCTAATGACCAGTCAGAGGAGGGGTAGAATTGGCAGTTAGTGGTATGATTAAGTGTGTGTGTGTGTATGTGTGTGTGTGTGTGTGTGTGTGTGTGTGTGTGTGTGAGATAAAGCAGTCAGGGCCTATAGTCTTTATGAGAAAAGTTTGGTTATGTTAATGGCCAGAGAACTTATTTGACCTCTGTTTCTTTTTTTTTCTTTTTAGTTGTATATAACCCCAGAATATACTCTGACATTGTCACTAAGTTATGGAACTCAACCCACTCCAATTCAATCCCCGGAACTCCCCCTAACTCCCTGCTCCTCTCCTTCCACTCCACCAATCTCTGTTCAGGAGATTGAACAGAGGAGGAGCCCATGGTGCCACGTTCATGCATGCACCCACGAAAATTCAGTTAGATGGATTACACTGTCTTCCCTTTTCCTGTACCCTTTCCCTCCCCCTTAATCCTCTTCATCTACTGTACTAATCTTTCTTCTATTTTGACGACATGGATGTGTTTGTAGGTGCGTGTATGCATCCACGTTCATGGAGTGCAGCTGGTTCCTAGACTCCACCTCTCCTCACACACCTCCTTGTGGAGTAATTTACCTTTAACTAAGTGTATATCCAAATTTTGAGAAGATAAGGTAGAATCAAGTTTCCATGTAGAAGAGTGAATCTCTAAATGATCTTATATTTCATTTTTGAGAGTATATTTGTAAAAACGTTTCTCCTTTGGTGTACCTTCAACCTCACTAGGTCTTTTGGGAAGTTCCTTGAAATTTTATACCAAATCCCTGTAATTTTACTCATATCCTCTGCCACAATCCAGGTTTTATTTTGTATCCAACTGCTACCATAACCTCCTATTCAGATTCCTGCTGACTCTATGGCCGTGTTGTAATCTGATCTCTAAGCAGCAGATAGACAGCTACTTAATTTTTTTCTTTGCTTTTCTTCAATCTGAGTTTAAGTGAGCTATTTATCTGAGAATAGAATTGAAACAATCTATTTTAGCAGAAAAGATCTTATAACTGTTCTGAATAGTTCCTCACGCCATAACTTTTTCAGGATGACCATAATCTTGACCACAATCCTTTCTTGGTTCATCAAGGTCTCTTGCCCTGCCATTTACAAATACATAATTGGAAGTGCCTATTTTTATATCTGTCACGTGACTTTTCTTCTATTAAGAACTCCTTTTAAAGACCACATAGGAATCAACTTCCTCATCTGCTTGGCCTCTTGTAATTCAATGTCTTTCAATGTCATGACTCTACATTTCCTCCACTTTTATTTTTAGGAAATTATCCTATAGATATATAGGCTAATTGTCAAAATCTCATATATACATATGTAATTCATATCAGTATTTTTAGAAATAGCAAAAATATTAGAAATAACCTACATGCCCAACCAACAGCTAATTGTGATTTTCATTGCGATAAACTAATAGGTACTAACCTGTTAATTAGTCACATAACTTAATGTATTATTAATATCAGGTAACAATAGCATATTAACAAAACTTTTAACTTACTTTGCTCAAGAATGTAGAAACCTTAAAGAGTTTCAATAAAGTTGAGAGAATTGGTACATTAATGCAAACTTTAGTTAACCCCCAAATGGGTGATGAGTCCAATCTTGAAACATCTCTCCAGCTCTCAAAGACAAAAGATGCTCAGAGTGATTGAGTCTTTATATGATACAGATTCTAATTTCAATAGCTCATCCTGCTCTCTTTTCCTATTATGTTATGATTGTTCCAATGGAAGGTGTAAAACAAACTGACTTGAAGGAGAAAGAGAAATGAATGATTAGTAAAGTAGAAGAAATGTTACATTTATGACAAGAAAAGTAAAATTAAGAATCTTTGATACAAGAAGTTAGGAATGAAATAAAGGAAGAGGTTTTATTTTCTTATTCTAGACAGACATTTAAAAAGAACTTCTTCATTGGCAGATCCTAGTTGTGACTGGAAAAGTTAAATATTTTCTGAGTACTTAAATAGCAATGATCTGCTTTGAGCTCAGGGAACGAATGTGACTGGGAAGTGGAAATTTGGATCAAAATTGTTGAGTGTGAAAGAATTTTCTTAAAGGCAGACCTGATGGATTGGTTACAAGGATTGTCAACAGACATTTAATGTTATTGGCATAGATTCTTGCCCTGGATGACCTTCATGGACTTGCTACAGATGATATGTCCACCAACTCCACAGTTCCTGATATCTTGTAGATCCAAAGCAGCCAACTGGATTCTCTTCAATTGATTGGATCCCTGAAATTAAAGCATTAGCTAACTTGTGTTTAAGAGGAATGGAGAATTTAAGAGAGGCCAACAAACCATTAGTGTTTATCTACAAATTTTCTATTAACTAGTTACTGACCTGGCCTTGCAACTAACCCTAATCTCACATTTCCATCTCACATTTCATCATCCTGCTCATCAGGCTGGACTCTCGCCTGCACACCCCCATGTACTTCTTCCTCAGCCACTTGGCCCTCACTGACATCTCTTTCTCCTCAGTCACGGCTCCAAAGATGCTCATGAACATGCTGACGCACACTCAATCCATCTCCTATGCTGGGTGCATTTGTCAGGACTTTTTTTTCTTATTGTTTGGGGGTCTCGATAGCTTCCTTCTGACCTCCATGGCCTATGACAGATATGTGGCCATCTGCCACCCCCTGCACTACACCACCATCATGAATGACAGCCTCATTTTCCTGCTAGTCATTGTGTCCTGGGTTTTATCCTTTGCCAGTGCCTTTGTGCACACTCTACTCCTAGCCCGTCTTTCATTCTGTGGAGACAACACTCTCCACCACTTCTTCTGTGACCTCTCTGCCTTACTTAAGCTGTCCAGCTCAGACACCACTGTCAATGAGCTGGTCATCCCCACTCTAGGAACAGTGGTCATTACCCTGCCATTTATATGCATTTTGGTCTCTTATGGCCACATTGGGGCCACCATCCTGAGAAGACCCTCCATCAAGGGCATCTGCAAAGCCTTCTCCACATGTGGCTCTCACCTCTCTGTGGTTTCTCTGTACTATGGAGCCATTATTGCACTCTATATTGTCCCCTCATCCAATAGCACTAATGACAAGGATGTCATTGTGTCTGTGTTGTACACTCTGGTCACCCCCATGCTGAATCCTTTCATCTACAGTCTGAGGAATCGAGATATTAAAGGAGCTCTCAGAAACATCCTGAGGAGAGGACCATTTGTAGCATGATGGAAATTGTCTTTCTTATTAACTAAATATGACATGTTTCATTTCTAAATTCCTCACATACATTCTTTCCACTCGGAATTGCTGTTTCTTTATAAATCTTGATGTGGCAGTCTTTATTCCACCATGTTTCACTTTGGATGTAGTTTTTGTCTTGTTTTGATTGTCTGTAGATCTTCATGCACTACTACTTTTCTCTAATTTTTTCCAGTTCATAATGTATTCTTTCCCTAGGAACATTTAAAATTTTTATGTGGTCACAGGTTTTGTGTCTGTTCTCCCTTTTGACAGTTTATAGGCTTTGATAGACTTTTGTAGCAAAGCTTTTCCTTTTCCTTTCTTATGATAAATATATTTTCTGGTAGGTTCATGGTCTCATTTTTGTCTCTAATTTTGTGTTACATTTGGAATTTACTTTTGCTAGTAAGTTTAATGAGAAATGTAGTTAAATCTTTGTTTATAATTTCTTATTCACTTTTTAAATTTACATATAAAATTTTGGTATGTATTCATGGTATGCCATAGGTGCTTGATACATGTGTACATTGTGTATTATCCAAATGATGGTAAGCACATTTCTTTCCTTGAACACTTTTCATATTCTTTGTGGTCAAACATTCAAAAGTCTATTTTCTAGCTTTCTTGAAGTATATACAATATTATCATTAACTCTAGTCAACCTGTGCAATCCATCAGTCCAGGTTATTCTTCCAATGTATCAATGAAGTAGCTATTGACCAAACCTTCCTCATTTCTCCTTTCCTTTGTTCTCCCCAACTGCTTGTATTTCCTCAACCATTGCCCAAATTATTTTTAATTTTGTTATTAGAGTGACTATATCTAGGCCCATGATATTTTTTTTCTCAAAGAGTGTGGCCCTTGTTACAGATTGAAATGAGACAGTTTTCTGTAAAAGGTCAGCACAATGGTCCAGATTGAATGGTACAAGACTCAAGTGGTGAACAGTGGTGAACTTGATCATTCCTCTGCCTACATTCTAGCAGGGTCACATGGGGGTAAGGCAAGCATTGAGAGTGGAGATTATTACAAGGCCTTCCAGGAGATGCTGTGATTATGGGAAATTTGTCTTTTCCATTAAGGGTGTTCAACCTCTTTGGGATGGGTTGGAGAGAATGACTAAGCAGGGTGTCAGGAAGTCAGGCCACCTGAATTGAGTTCAAGTAGAAATTCAGCACAGTTTAATCCACTCATATTTTATTTTAAAATGAAGAAAGATACTTTCTTGACCAACTCATAAATCTAGTGTTTTGTGTTTCCATCTGAAATAGTAAAGTTTTGTCTTTAGCCCTTAAGAAACTGCTTATGCTAAAGGCCAATGTAATTAGCTTCATTGCTGTAAATTGGTAACTGTGAGAGATGTTTCCATATTCCTTTAACTCTAGTATTTGATATAAAGGAGGGAATTCATATTTCAGGGACATTTAGTAACTATCCAAGTATTATTAAGCTACTTCTATTTAGATGAATTGTATTCGTATTATGTGTGAATCAAATCCTGAGACATAAGACACTTGAATATTTTTAACTTGAGTGATATTTTACTGGAAATTTTACTTTAATATTTATAAAACATTGATATAACAGATGAAAATATTCAGTTTAAATATATAAATGCATACATAATATATTTTACATAAAAATGTGCATGGGTCTTGATATGTGACATGATAACATTGTAAATAATTTATAGAAATATTCATTTTAAAAGCTGTAAGTTTAAATAAAAAAACTAAATACTGTTGAAGCTCCTTCAGTAATCCTTCATCAATGATATTTTCTTTCTTCTTGAGGGTAGCCAGTATCTTCACTCTTTTCAGTATATGCTTGGGTTTCTTTAGAGTTTTAATACTTCTACAGTGATCCATAAATTTTGCCTGATTTAGAACTGCATATTTATTCTCTGACATTTTGCCTATGTTGTTTTCTGTTGTCCGTGTGAAATTCATCTATATGTTTTCATCTTCCACTCTATACTGCTTTATTTTGTACATTTGTTCTTTTTAGGTATACATGACAGCAGCATGTATTTTGACATATTCTACGTACATGGAGTATAACTTAGTCTAATTAGATCACCTGTACTGTTTTAATGTTTTTTTTCATTTACAACATTGGCTATTTTGAAAAATGCTATTACCTACATTCTTATGTGTGCATCCAGTGTGTGTATCAAAGTGATTCTGTAAATTGTACACACTGAAGAATTACTGGATTTTAGGGCAACGATCACTGCTAAACTCTTGTACAGAATAGTTGCACTGAGAAGCCATTCTGAAAAGAAACATAAAGCATATGATTTCTAATAATTTCTAATATCCTAGAAAATGCAGGGCTGGAGTTTTAGCTTATTGGTAAAGCACTTGCCTAGAAGGCGTGAGGCACTGGGTTTGAGTCCTGTGAGTGTAACACACCCACCTGACCTAATTAATACTGTGTTTGGAATCCAAGATAGGTGTCATCAGGAGTCACAACAGCAAAACACCTGATGGTACCTGATGTGATAATGATCAACAAGACCCAGTTATTACAGCATGTGAAAACTCCCCTTCCCTAATAGAATTTTCTTCTGGAATTTACTAGTGAATCTTATACTTTACACTATGTTTTAACAAAAATATCTAAATTTTGAAAAATAAAGTAATCCTTTGCCCTATGTACATAATGATATTACACCATAGGTTTTTAAAAAATTTCACCTGTTATTTTTAGTTATATGTGACAGTAGAATCCATTTTGACATATTATACAAACATAGATTATATTTTATTTAAAATAGGATTTTAGTTTTGGGGATGTACATAATGTTGAGATTCACTGTGGTGTATTCATATATGTGTGTAGGAAAGTTATGTCAGATTCATCCCATTGTCTTTCCTATTCCTATCCCCCTCCCTTCCATTTATTCCCCTTTGTCTAATCCACTGAACTTCTATTGCACCCCCACCTTGCTGTGTGTAAGCATCCACATATCAGAGAGAACATTCAGGCTTTGATTTCCTGGGACTGGCTTACTTCACTTAGCATGATAGCCTCCAGATCCATCCACGTACAGGCAAAAGTTATAAAGTCATTCTTTTTTTATGCCTGAGTAATATTTCCTTGTGTATATATACCACAGTTTCTTTATTCATTCATCTGTTGTAGGGCACTTAGTTTGGTTCCATAGCTTAGCTATTGTGAATTGAGCTGCTATAAACATTGATGTGGCTGCATCACTGTAGTATGCTGATTTTAACTCCTTTGGACTGAGGAGTGGGATTTCTAGGTAAAATGGTGGTTCCATTACAAGTTCTTTGAGGAATCTTCATACTTTTTTCCAGAGTAGTTTCACCAATTTACAGTTCCACCAACAATGTGTGAGTGTATGCTTTTACCTACATCCTTGCCATATTTTTTGTTTTTGTTTTTTTGTTTGTTATAATTAGTTATACATGATGGTAAAATACATTTGACACATCATACATAATGGAATATAACTTCTCATTCATCTGGTTGAATATGATTTACCAACATTTATTGTTATTTATATTCTTGATAATTGCCATTCTGACTAGAGTGAGATAAAACTCTCATTGTGGTTTTATGTGGAGTTGTTAATTTTTAATGTAGTATGAGGTAGAAATTCATTTAAATATTTTCTCCTTTTAATAATAAAGTATTTCAATTTAATTTTTAATAATGCATCCTTTCTCCACTTCTCTTCAATACCAACTATAACATTACGTTTTTTTCTAGATGTATAAACTGCTTTACATGTGGGTATACATCTATATCACTCATATGCCATACTTATGTTTTTTTAACTGGCTCATTTATAAATCTGCTTTTGATATGCATCATTATTTTATTTGCCAAAACTACATTTTATGAAAAGTTTCAATATGTGGGATGACAACTAGCGTTGAATAATGTATACCTTATGATTCAGCATATCCATTTCTGGGTATACAAACCATGAAAACTAAGTGCTTATGCTTGATGAATTTCCTATCTGAGAATGTTTTTAAAAGCACTGGTTATGGATAAATATAACTGCATAAATATTTATGATTATATGTGTGATAAATACATATATGCAATAAAAACCCCTTAATAGTCTAACTAACTGACAGTTCAGCTTGTTTGCTATCACAGCATGGTCCCATCTGCTCTTTTTTATAGAAATATTTTAAATGTGTAACATACAACATTATTAATTAGAAACTTCATTACTCATAGACAAAAATATAGACATAGCAACATTGTTTTAACTGTAAGCTTGGGAATGCTAATCAGATTTTTGCCTCTATAATTATGGAATAATATCAAATAATGAGAGTGAACTCTTTTTCTCCTCCTCCTCCTCCTCCTTCTCCTCCTCTTTCTCCTCATTGGAATTGAATTCATGGATGCTTAATCTCAGAGCCACATCTCCAGCACTTTTTATTTTGAGACAGGGTCTCACTAAGTTGCTGGGGTGTTGCTAAATTGCTAAGGCTGATTTTGAATTTGCCATCCTCCTGCCTCATCTTCTCAAGTGGCTGGGATTGCAGGTGTGAGCCACTGTGCCAGGTTGGAGTGAACTCTTGATATGTACAATGACATTGCATAACATTTCATCCTCCAGAGGCAGAGTGCACATTTGTCTTCAAAACAGTGGAATATTCTCCAGGAAAGACTGACCCCAAACAAGTCTTAAGAAGTAAAAATAAATTAATAAATAACTAAAAAATAAGAGAACGAAAGCAAAAGAGAGTAGCATGTATCTTCCTTGCACATAGTGGAATAAAGCTAGAAATCAGGAACAAGAGGAACTTTGGGAATGAAACAAAGACCTGGAGATTATACAACAATCTTTTGAATGATCAAAAGATAGTCATGAAGAAATCAAGAGAAGTGAAGAAATGTATTGTCATATGAAAATGAAAACTGAACCCATCAACACCTGTGAGATGTAGCAAAAGTGGAAAGATTAGATAAATAAGTGCTTATATAAAAATAGAAAAATTTCAAATAAATAACCTAGTAATGAAATTCAAGAAACTAGAGGAGCAAGAACAACCAAACCCCAAATTAGAAGGAAGGGAGTTACAAAGATCAGAGATGGAATAAACAACACAGAGACCAAAAATACCAAAGGCCAACAAAATCAGAAATTTTGTTTCTGAGGAGTTTAACAAAATTAACAGAACATTGGCAAGTCTAAGCAGGACAAATAGAAAAAATAACCCAAATAGATAAAATCAGAGATGAACAAGAATACAGTACAACTAATACCACAAAAACACAAAGGATCACTAGTGACTATTGAAAATAATTGTAGTGAGCACAATGGAAAACCTAGAAGAAATAGACCAATTTATGGATATTCATAACCTACCCAAATTAAACTATAAGTGTATAAAAATTAACAGATCAAAAATAAGTAATAAAGTTGAATCAATAACTTAAAATGTCTTAACAAAGAAAAGCCCTGGATGAGATGGCTTCACTGATGAATTTTACCAACCTTTCAAAGAAGATCTAACAACAGTTTCTCAAATCCTCCAATGAATTGAAAGGTAGGGAACCTTCCAGACTCCTTCTCTAACTCCAGTATCAGCCCAGCACCTAAATCAGCAAATGACAAAACAAAAAAAGAAAAACACAAACCAATATCTATATGAACAATAGGTTGTACATAACTGCAAAATTTCTCAAAAAGTGATAGCAAATCAAATAAAAGACACAGACACACAAAGACTCACATAGAGAACTGTGGACATAGTTCAGTGGTGGAGCATGTGTTTATCACGCATGAGTCTGGGGGGTGAGTCTCCAGCACCTCCAAAGAAACAAACACCATCATGATCAAGTGCAACTTCTAATCAGGAATCCAAGGATGATTTTTTTTAATGGCTTAACAATCACAATTTGTAAAAATAATACAACACATCTACAGAGTGAGGATTAAAAACCATATGTTCATGCCAATAGATACAGAAAAATCATTCAATAAAACTAGCATCCCTTCATGATAAAAACTAAAAAAAATTAGATATAGAAGAAATATATATCAGCACAACTGGGCTATGTATGACAAACGCAGCCTTAATAAGTGAGAATGGGGAAATGCTTTTTCTCTAAGATCAGAAGGAAGACAAGGCTGTCCACTTTCATTACTATTAAATATAATGTTTGGAATCTTAGAGCTTTTAGGCAAGAAAAAGAAATAGAGGCTACCAAAATCAGAAAGGAGGAGATCAAATTATTCCTGTTTGCAGACAACATGAATTTATATATATCTTCTAAAGATTCAGGAAAAAAAACAACCAAACTTTTAGACCTGATAAACACATTCAGGAAGATTGTAGGATTATAAAAATCAGTAACTATATTAGATGTCAATAACAAAATTACTGAAAGAAAAACCAGAAGAGACATTTCATTCACAATATCCCCATCAAGATACCAATGAGATGCTTCACAGAACTGGAAAAAATTGTCCTAAAATTCATTTTGAAGGTTAAAATACCCAGTAAAGCCAAAGAAATACTGAGAAATAAGAGTAAAGCTGGAGGCATCACAATTATACTACACAGATATAATAAAAAATTAGGCATGATATTGGTATCAAAACAGACATGAAGATCAATGGAAAAGAATAGAAGACACAAAGAAATTCACATAGATATAGAAATGTGATCCTTCAAAATTGTGCCAAAAACATACACTGGAGAAAAGACAACCTTTTAAACAAATGGGATACTAGATACATAGGCTTGTGGTTTCAGAGATTCAGTCCGTGGTGGCCAACTCCATAGCTCTTGGCTGGAGGTAAGGTAGAACACATGGCAGAAGGGCACGCTGGAGGAAGATTGCCCATTTCATGGTATCTAGGAAGCAGAGAGGGAGAAGGGGAGATAGAGGAAGTCCAGCCACACCTTAGCTGCCTAGATTTACCACTCATTAATCCATTCAAATTATTAATTTATTAAATGGATTAATCCACTGATTTGACAATAGCTCTCATATTCTAATCAATTCTTTGGGGGAACAGCTCATATCCAGACCATAACAACAGCTGATAGTATGTAGGTGTGTTTTTGTGGTAATTCATCAATTTTTGCACTTCAGGCATACTCATTTACATCTGTGAGTATTACACAGCCATTAAAAATACTTATTTTTAAGAAAGCAAACAAAAAAGCAAGTTTGGTTTATAACATTTAAAAAAAACAATTAATCACAATAAATAGTCACACATCTTGACCTTGAATAATGAGCACATGATATTCATTTTCTACCAGGCATTGTGGAAATATATGGGATAAATTTTGTAATGGTTTAGTGGAAGGCACACATTTTTAAATGGTTATTTTATGGTATTGTGTGAATCCTACACTGATAGAATGTTGACTCCACAGCTTTGGGCAAGAGGCAGATTTATAGAAACTATGTTCTCTTCTCTAGGACTGATGAAATATAATTTATCTCTCTCTTTGGTCATAGAGTAAAGATATTAGAGTGTTTCTGGTGTTTTTGAAATAATCGGATTGAGAAATGCGACATTAGTTAACAAGCTCAACCTCAACGTCCCATTATTCCAAACTCAGAATGAACTTTTCTGAAGGTGAACTGGTAAGGCAGTAACATTTGTGAACCTCCAAGTTCCTAATTGCAGCCTCTGTTTATTATCATTATTCCTCCAAGGGTGAATTCTTTTATTCCTGATTCAACAAGTAATTCTATCCCCAAGGGAGAAAGGAAATAAAGCAATTATATCCTGTTTGTTCCTAATTTGGAGATGAAGTGGAGGTTGTCTCCTAGGACTTCTGTATGGTTTTCAAAATTAACTCAGACCACTGTTCAGATGCTGTAAAAAAATATATAGCCATATACTGTCTTTTTTGGTTTTGAACTGATAGCTCTTATGCCTATTAGGGTGGATCTTTGAGCCCCTTAGAGACCCTCACCTGTTTTCACTGTATTCTATGTCTTCTAGAGAGAAACTGAAGAACCTTCACATGGTATGTAGCTTAAGGTATCCATGCTTATAATCTAAGGGGCCATATTACAGCATGAGTAGAATCTATGTGAAAATGTATAATTGCATATGTTTGGGGTGTGTGTGTTTGTATGTGTCCAGCATGTGCTACTGATCTTTAGACTCTACCCCTCCTCACATAAGAGGATGACAGACAGCTCCATGTAGAGTAATTCATCTTGAATATCTATCTAAATTTTGAGAAAATAGGGCAAAACCAAATCTCTATGCAGAATACTTTCTATCTGATCCGGTATCTAATTTTTAAAAAACCAGTGAAGAAATATACTTCCTTTGTCTTATCATTAGCTACTTTTAGGTCTTGCTGGGTTTTCTTCCAAATTGTATTCCAAGTCTCTGTAATTTTATTTATCTCTGCTGCCATGATTTATGTGTTATTTTGTACTCAAAGTGCTGCAATATATTCCTGCCCTCATTTTTGCCATACTACAATATGATCTCCACTCAGAGGATTATATGCTATTTAAATTTCTTAGTCAATTATTTGCTGAAACTTTTTCTTCGGTATACTATTGTCCTGAAAATAAAATTGAAACTTTCCATTGTGTCAGAAGAGGCCTTCTATAGTCTGCCTCCTCAACAATTCACCAAACCATATCCGTCCCATGCTGCCCATGTTCTTGAATTTTCTCCTTTCCTCAAATGCCTCAGCCATGACCTCTCCAAACACTTCACTAAAGTGCCCATTTTTAAGATCTTATGTCAGTTTCTTCTATTAAGAGCATCTTTTAAAGAATATGTAAAAATAGACATCCTCCTCACTGTACATTCCTATAACTTGACCATTCACCCAAATCATGACTCTTCTATTTCTATGAATTCATCCTGAAGATACATATGTCATCATATAAAATGACTTATAAATAACATTATTGATTGAAACGTTGTTGGAAATAGGATTAGAAACAACCTAAATGTCCTGCAGACAGATAATTGTCATTTTCATTGTGATGAACTGATTATTAGTCACATGGCAATGAGGAAGATAACTGAATGTATAATTCACTTCAAGCAATAGGTCTATGGAGACTATTTTTACTATAGTAAGGTTACAAGTATTGGTATTTTAAAGATAATTTGAATCACATTGGGGAAATGGGTACCTTAATGTATACGTCAGTTGACCCCTGAATGAGTGATGAGTCACAGAGTGAGTCACCTCTGCTGCTCTCAAATACAAAGTCCTTAGGATTAAGTCAGTCTATGTCAAGAATATGGGTTGTAACTTTTGGTAGACACATCATCCTGTTCTCTTTACCTATTATTCTGTGATTGTTCACGTGGATAAATCTAGGACCCACTGTCTCAAGATAGAAAAATGGAGGAATGATCAGCACAGCATAAAAATGTTAGAAATATAACAAGAAAAATATCAGTGAAGATTCAGTGGTGTACAAACTGGGTTAGAAAAAAAAGTGGTGAAAAGGTTTTATTTGTTGATGCTAGATAGATATTCACAGAGATTTTCTTTGCTGTTCTGATGACTTGAATAAGAATTATCTGGTTCACTCATACGTGGCTGCTGGGACTGAATATTGGTGCAACCATATACTGTCTTTTTTGGTTTTGAACTGATAGCTCTTATGCCTATTAGGGTGGATCTTTGAGCCCCTTAGAGACCCTCACCTGTTTTCACTGTATTCTATGGAAAGCACTGTGGAGATTCCTTAGAAAACTTGGCATGAAACCACCATTTGACCCAGCTATCCCACTCCTCTGTTTATACCCAAAGGACTTAAAATCAGCAGAGTACAGTGATGCAGCCACATCAGTGTTTATAGCAGCTCGATTCACAATAGCTAAATTGTGGAACCAACCTAGCTGCCCTTCAATAGATGAATGGATAAAGAAACTGTGGAATATATACACAATGGAATATTACTCAGCATTAAAGAAGAATGAAATTATGGGATTTTCTGGTAAATTAATGGAGTTATAGAATATCATGCTAAGTGAAATAAGCCAATCCCCAAAAAACCAAAGGCCAAATGTTTTCTCTGATATGTGGATGCTGATCCATAATGGGGGTGGGGTAAGGGAAGAATGGAGGAACTCTGGATTGGGCAGAGGGGAGTGAGGGAAAGGGAAAGGACATTGGGGTGGAAAAGATGATGGGGTGGAAAAGATGTGTGTGTATGATTGCATGAATGGTGTGACTCTACATCGTATACAACCAGAGAAAATTCAAAGTTGTTCTCTGTTTGTGTACAATGAGTCAAAATGCATTGTGCTGTCAGGTGTAACTAATTAGGACAAATAATAAGAAAAAAGATCTACTTTGAGATGAGGAAATACAGGATGTAGGATTTGGAAGGGAGTATACATTTTTTTTCCACACTCAAGAAAATTTGCTATAAAAAGACTGATGAAAGATTGAACATGTTGAGTGAATTGTTGAATGAAAGAAAATTTTTTAATGGAAAAACTTATGGATGTATTTAAGGTCACTAAATAGTTTATGACATTGACATAGATTGCTTCCCTTAATGCTCAACATCAGCCCATGTGGTTCTCTTATCTTGATCTAACTCATGGAAATATAGCATTAGTCTAGTGTTTCTTAGGCCTGAGGAAGGCAAGAGAGGCCATCAGATTAGACATTTCCCAGTGGTCTCCATTGACTGGTCACTCACCTGGCCTAGAACATAATTTCATAAACTCGTATTTCCATGATAAACTCATGGACTACTCTTGTTTGAAGCATATGTGATCTGATAAAAATATTTCATGTTTTCTCCAAATGATATTGTGTTGGCTCCTGAGGGACAAAAATGTCCTTTGTCCTGACCATCGATAGCTCACTGGTATGGAAGAAAAACCTGAGATATTTGAATTAAAATGCATATACTGATTAGTCCAAAGCCATGTTTTTATTGTGTAGTAGTCACAATAACTTCTCATTCTTTCCCATTTCCATCTCTTTTTCGTCTCCAGCAAAAGAGAACTTGAAGAGCATGAGGAGGGACAATCAGAGCAGCATATCTGAGTTCCTCCTCTTGGGGCTCCCCATCCAGCCAGAGCAGCAAGGCATGTACTACGCCCTGTTCCTGGGCATGTACCTGACCACGGTGCTGGGGAACCTGCTCATCATCCTGCTCATCAGGCTGGACTCTCGCCTGCACACCCCCATGTACTTCTTCCTCAGCCACTTGGCCCTCACTGACATCTCTTTCTCCTCAGTCACGGCCCCAAAGATGCTCATGAACATGCTGACACACACTCAATCCATCTCCTATGCTGGGTGCATTTCCCAGGTATATTTTTTCTTGTCATTTGGGGGTCTTGACAGCTTCCTTCTGACCTCCATGGCCTATGACAGATACGTGGCCATCTGCCACCCACTCCACTACACCACCATGATGAGTCAGAATCTCTGTTTGCAGCTAGTTATTATGTCTTGGATTTTATCCTCCACCAATTCCCTTGTACACACCCTCCTTCTAGCCCGTCTCTCTTTCCTGAAAGAAAACATCCTGCACCACTTCTTCTGTGACCTCTCCGCCTTACTCAAGCTGTCCAGCTCTGACACCTCTATCAATGAGCTGGTTATTTTCATTATAGGATCGATGGTCATAACTGTGCCATTCATATGCATTCTGGTCTCTTACGGCCACATTGGGGCCACCATCCTGAGAAGACCCTCAATCAAGGGGATCTACAAAGCCTTGTCCACGTGTGGCTCCCACCTCTCTGTGGTTTCTCTATACTATGGAACAATTATTGGGCTATATTATCTGCCCTCATCCAATAATGGTGAGGACCTGGATGTCATTGTGTCTGTGTTATATGTTCTGGTCACCCCCATGCTGAATCCCTTTATCTATAGTCTGAGGAATCAGGATATGAAAGGAGCTTTGAGAAACATCCTAAGTAGAGGAACATTTTCAGTATGATAGAGTTTTTTTTCTATTATGGATATTAGACCTTCTCAATCCCTCACATGTATCACTTTCTCTCTGAATTGCTGTTTCTTGGTGAATCGTGATAGGGGAGTCTTTATTCAATCTTGCTTCAATTTTAATTTGGTTTTTGGCTCTGTTTAATTTTCAGATGGATCTAATAGTCTCCGGAAAGGTTTTTCACAGACATGTCTGTACATTTTTGCATTTCACTTAGTATCTTTGTCTTACCAACACTGGAATTTTTATGTGGTCATAGCCATTACTCTTCTTTTAAAAATTGGATGGTTTTCTTTTTGTAGCAAAGCGTTTTTCCTCACACATGATAACACATTTAATTTAAAATTAATTTTTTTGTGTAAATTGTATGTATTTATTTTATATTTACAACCGACACATAAAGTTGTACATATTTATAGGTACTCTCCTGTTTCTTTACTTGTACACATATTATTTTCTTATGTATATTGCCTCAAATGAAGGTATGCATATCTATGACTCATCATTTCTACTGCTTTCAAAAAGCTTTGAGTAGATAAAACAAAGCAGATTTCAGGGTGGAAAAATTATTCTGTATGATGTTGTAACAGTGGGTACATGTCACTATGCACTAGTCTGAAACAAACAAAAGGGCAAAGTAATCACAACTGTACAATACAAAGCATGAACCCTAATGTAAATTGTAGATTTCAGTTAATAATATAACAATTTCATTCAGTTGTAACAAATGTACTATACCAACGCAAGATGTCAATAGAGCAGGAGAAAAAATGATGTCAATAGAGGAACTATGGCCAGTGGTAGGGAAAAGAACTGTATGAGCACTTTCTGTTCATTTTTTCTGTAAACCTAAGGAAGATCTTAAATATCTATTTTTGAAAATTATATTATCTTATATCTTTACTACCAAAGTACAAGAGTTCCAGTTACTTTACCTCTTAAACAACTTGTGTATTGACAAGAAGATTTAAAAAAAAATGCTCTGCAAGTGTTGACGAATTAAATGTCATTGTGCTTTGACTTTCTACTTCACTGATCATCATGCAGTAAAGCATATGACTCTATGTTCACCTGCTACTTTGAACAGAGATGGCTGGTATCTACCCAAATTTCACCTTTGTGAAGTTTCACTAGGAGAGAGCTGCTACATTTTCAAGTAATCTATGTGGGTCTCAGTGACATTGTTCCTAGTGAAAGAAAATGTTTGTTATTTCCTGGTCAAGATTTAAAAAAAAACACATGGTTCTACTCGTCTTTTGGATGGAAACAGATTATCCTCAGTCCATGGAGATAATGGAGCCTGCTTCCTGAATTACCAGATAGTCAAAAGTCATCTACTCACAAGATGACCTACAGGGCAGATGACCTACCATATACCATTACAACAACCATCATTACTCTTACTAATAAAAAATTTCTTCATGTAACATAATTGTTTATGTCTTTCTTTTGCCTATTAGGTGGTTTGTTTTTTACATATTGGATTGTACAGAGTCTTTATATAATGTGGATATTAATTATTTGTCCTTTGTATACAGTGCAAATGTCTTCCATTATTTTTATTTTGCTAAGTTAAAAATATGTACCAATGGGGCTGAGGATGTGGCTCAAGCTGTAGCATGCTCTCCTAGCATGCGTGGAGTGCTGGGTTAGATCCTCAGCAACACATAAAAATAAAATAAAGATGTTGTGTCCACCTAAAACTAAAAAATAAATATTAAAAATTCTCTTTCTCTCTTTCTCAAAAAATATGTACCAATGTCTCAATTTTGCTGTGCTTAAAGTAATTAATTCATTTATTTAGTTGGTGTTCTTGATTTTAATGGGATTCTTTGAGGAAATCACCTTGCAATGGCCACCATTGTGTTTTCTAGACACTAAGGAAGAGACATGGCATCAGGAAAAGGACTGTCTGATAAAGATGGACTTATATTTCTTTTCGAGAAAATGCCTTTTGTTTGCATATAGTAGAGATATTCCAGTGAAATCCCTTCTAGAACAACTCCATATTAACCCAAATTCAACACATACAATTCTTTATGAACAATGTAGTTGTGCAAAATATTGACAGAGTCTAGGGGATATTTGTGTCTGTGGAAAATAGGAGTCAATTGAGTCCCTTGAATGAAACACAGGCAACCAACCTAATTAATACTGTGTGATAAGAAACTGAGCTAGATTTCATCAGTTAGCTTATACATGTTTTGGTAATTATTCAATGTTACCCAATTATAACAGCACTTGAACAGTCCCATCCCTGGACAGAGCTTTGGAGTAGCTTTGCCCAGTGAATCATGTCATTGTTTCAACCAAATATCTCTCAAGTATGAAAAATAAAAACATAGGCCATTTTATCTTATGTACCTAATGAGAGTAAGTTATATTTTCATGTGAAATTTTAAATCCTTCCTTCTAGGCCTTAAAATCCTTAAAACACAAGCGGTTGATCATTTTTAGTGTAATGTGAAGTATAAAGTCATTTAATCATTTACAAGTTAATAATGAAGTATTTAAAATTAACTTTTATAGTTTAATCTTTCCTCACTGCTCTGACATGCCAACTGCAACATATCTGATTTTTGTAGATGTATCAGTTGTTTCTAATGTAGGTGTTATGTCTACATGGTTCTTATACCATATCTTAATTTGTTAATATACATTATTACCTCTTAAAAACTTTTAATTTATGATAACTACTCTTATGAGGCAAGATGACTGAAAAATAAGGTAGACTCTATGACTCATCCTTTCTACTGCTGGCTATAAAGGCAGGAAAACTGAGTGCTTGTGCTGAATACGTTGGATACATGAAATTGTTTTTAGAAGCATTGCATAAATATTGATAAACACACTATTCAAGAAATAAAATTTTTATTTCATTTATATTTCATGGAATAATTTGAGGAGGATTGGCATTAGTTCTTCTTAAAATATCTGTTAGAACTTCTTTGAGAATCCGTCTGGTCCAGGGCTTTTCTTTGTTAGAAGACTTTTTGTTACTGCTTTAGTGTTGTTGCTGGTCACTGGTTTGTTTAGGTTTTCACCCCAAGTGGGCATGGGGTGCCCTGGCACCTGGGGTGAAGAGGAGCTGCCGGGCACAAGAGGGCAGAGCTCAGGGATGTGTTCAGGGCTGAGGTCTGCTGTAGAGGGCAAGCTGGGACATGGTAGTAGCTATGTTCTCTGTTCCCCACACTTGTCCCTCCCTGTGCCAGGTGCTGAGTGCAGCAGAAGCCCTCAGCAGATGCATGCAGATCCCCAGGAGTGGCTCTCTCTGAACAAGGTTATGGAGGTGGCTTCAGGGATCAGATGTTTGAGTCATCTCTTGGCCCTGCCCTCTCTGGCAGCTGTGCTCTATCAAAGCACCTACAAAGGTGCAGAGTTGCATGTTGCTTTCTGGTCTTTGCCCTCCCTAGTGGAGACTCACAGAGGGAGGGAGGCAGTGGTGGTGCATGCTGATTCCCAGGCGAGGCTCTCCCTGTCAGAGGTAGTTGCAGTGACTGCCAGCATCCGAGGTGTGAGCTTCTCTGCAATCTCAGCCCTCCCTAGAAAAGGTTCTGGGGTTGGAGGAGGCCCTCAGTAGATGTGTGAAGCTTCCAAAGCTTGACCCTCCCTACCCGAGGCTCTCGCTGTGGCTTCCCGTGTTGGTGATGCATGCCACAATCCTTTCTTTTTCTTTTTTTTTTTTAATATGAAGCTAAATAACTTTTATTTATTTTTATTTCCACCTTTTTATTGGTACATTATAGTTGTACATAATGATGGAATTTGTTGTTATATATTCATAAATGCTCACCATATAACATGTAATTTGGCAACTATCACTTGGATGCCACTCTCTTGGCACAACCTCTTTGGCAGATGTGCTTGATAGAGGTGCAGAGGTGCATGACGTGTCTCAGCCTTCACCTTTCTTGGCTTAGGCCACAAGCAGCCAACTTTCATCTTACTAAGTCAACCAGCCTCAGAGGCATCCTCTATGATATGAACTAGTGTTCAACCCAGGACTTTAAACACTCCAGCATACTGTCTTCTGACCCCAAAGGAAGAACTTGTAGGACTCAATAGAGAGGTTTTGGACGTGTTATTTGCACTTCTAGGGATACCCTCCCATCTCCTCTCAGGAGGAAACAGCTAGATCAAATTTCAAATTTTGTGTTTATGATTTTTAGTTTTGTAATTTATTTCCATATGTATTTGTTTATCTCGGAAACATATATTTATATTTCACGTATCTATGACCATGACTTTACTTGCTTGGGCTATCATAATATTAGACAAAGGTCTAGTTAGCTTAGACAAAGACAATAGAGAATTATTTTTCCACTGTTCATAAGGCTAAGAACACATGATCAATATTTCAATTGGTTTGGTTTCTTGTTGAAGACCCTCTGCCTGCCATACCATACCATAGTTGCCTTCTCATAATGTCTTTCTATCAGAGTTTATCCCTTAACATTATTTAGTTAATAGCAACACTGATGGGTAGGGCTTCAATTTATAAATCTATGGGAGAGGGACACAAACATTCAGTATTTAATAATATATTTACATGAAAATTTTTGTTTATGTTTTGTCATATTATTGAAGACTTGCATTTTTCTTACATGATTATTTTTCTTAATTTAACTAGTATATGACATAGAATTGCTCTACAATATTTACTCTGTAAAATTATCATAACTTATTGATTGTTGAACTTCCCCCCACCCCTGTTTTTGTAATAGGATTCTCAAAGTTGCTATGAAACTGCTTATTTGTCTGCACTTGTATGTGTGCAGGACATCTTTGGGGTTTAAACTGATGTTAGAATACATGATCCATGGCAATGCAAGTTTTCAATTGTCAATCATAGTGCTCCATTGTTTCTATATTAAAATGATTAAGACGTCAATAATACCACCATTGTCTTCAAAGACAATCTTCAAAAACAATTTTTCCAAACCCTTGATATAAAATGGACTCCTACTGAGGTTTCACTATGGCTTTTGGGTTAATTTTGAGATTGATCATTTTTGTAAATGGGCGTTAGCCTCAATTGAAGTTCATTGTTCTGAAATCCCTTTTCATCTTATTTGCCAGCTTTTGCTGTGGCTGCATATTTGAGTGTGTTCCATTACTCAATGATAAGCTGAAGCCTGGGTCTTGTTTGAATAAAACTCAGAAAGATGAGAGAAGTTTGCTGTGGAAGGAGACATAGATGAAGGTCATCTAGGTAATGGTATCAGGTACCTGGGGAAGTAATAATGTCATTTGTCAATACAAAGAGACACATTTCCTCATGCTGTTAAATGAGAAACCATGTAGAGTCTGAACTTACTGTTTTTGTTTTATTTTCTAAGGTTGTTATAGTTGTACATACCATTTGGGTTCATTTTGACATAATCGTGAAATTTGAAATAATCATGATTTGCATGAAATTTAGTTTACTCCACCTCTCTTCCCATTTTCCCACAGGTTTCCTTTTCCCTCCACCCTGCTCCCTTGCTCTTCTCTACTTGCCTACCTTCCACTCATTTATTTATTTACTTTTGGAACTGGGGATTGAACCCAGGGATGCTCACCCACTGAACACATTCTCAGCCTTTTTTTGTATTTTATTTGAGACAGGGTTTCCCTGAGTTGCTTAGGGCCCCACTGAGTTGCTGAGACTGGCTTTGAACTTTCAGTTCTCTGGTCTTAGCCTCCTGAACCACTGGGATTACAGGCGTGCGACACTGCGCCTGGCTTCATTCATTTATTTTTAATTGGTACGTTTTGCACGTATATAAAGGTGAAATTCACTGGCAAATTTATAGGTACATGTAGTATAATTTTGTCAACTTAATTCCATATTTTCTTCTATTTCCAAGACCTTCTCCCTCCCCCTCAATCTCCTTCTACTCCACTCACCCATCCTATATCTTTATGATGTCAGACACCCACCCCCACTTTATGTCACTCTTGCTTCCACATATGAAAGAAAATATTCAATTCCCGATTTTCCAAGTCTGCTTTGTTTTAGTTAGCATGATATTCTCTAGTTCTACCCATTTACCAGCAAATGCCATAGTCTTGTTCTTCTTGATGGCTAAGTAAACCGTGTTGTGTATATATGTACAATATCTTATTAGTTTATTCATCTATCAATGGACATGTAGGCTAGATCTATATTTTGGCTCTTGTGAGTTGCACTGCTATAAACATTGATGTGGCTGTATCTCTATATAATGCTGATTTTAATTCTTTTGGATAAATTCCAAGGACAGCTGGGTCATATGGTGGTTCCATTGCTCAGTTTTTGAGGAGTCTTCAAAATGCCTTCTAAGGTGGTTGTACTAATTTGCAGTACCATCAACAATATATGAGTGTACTTTTCCCCCACATCCTCACCAGTATTTCTTGTTATTTGTATTCTTCTATTGTCATTCTGACTGTATTGAAATGAAATCTCAGTGTAGTTTTTATTTGTATTTCCCTGATTGCTAGAAATGTTGAATATTGTTCCTATATTTGGTGGCTGCTAGTGTTCCATCTTTTGAGAAATTTCTGTTTAGTCCATTTTTCCATTTCTTGATGGGTTATTTTATATTTTGGTGTCAATTTTCTTGAAATTTTTTAGGTATTCTGGATATTCATCCTCTGTCAGAGGATTTTTTCAACACTTTAAGCTCTATCTTCATGCTCTTCATCATCTCCTTTTTACGCAGAAGGCTTTAAATTTTATGCTAACCCCATTTATTGATTCTTGTTTTTGTTTTCATGAGCTTTCGGGGTCTTGTGAAGGAAGTTGGTACCAGCATCAAAATGTAGGAGTGTTGACCATAAACTTTCTTCTAGTAGTTGCAGAGTTTCTGGTGTAAATTTTGAGTTTTCTAAGTCATTGATCAACTTTGATTTGACTTTTATGCAGGGTTAGAGATAGGGATCTAGCTTCGTTCTTCCACATGTGAAAATCCCATTGTCCAGCAACATTTGTTGAAAGGCTGTCTTTCCTGCAACATATATCTTTGGCATTATTGTCAAGTATCAGATGACTATCACTATGTGAGTTGTCTCTGTCTTCTGTTCCATTGGTCTTCATGTGCATTTTAATGCCAATACAATGCTGTTTTTATAACTATAGCTCTGTAGTATAATTTGAAATCAGATATTGTGATGCTTCCAGGATCCTTCTTCTTACTCAAGATTTATTTTGCTATTCTGGGTCTTTTAATCCTCCAAATTAATTTTAGGACTTTTTTTCTATTTCTATGAAGAAAGTCATTGATATTTCGATGGCGAGTACATTAATTCTGAATAGCATTTTGTCAATATTGATTCTGCTAACCCAAGAACTTGAAAGGTTTTCCCATCTTCTAAGGTCTTCCTCAATTTATTTCTCCAGATTTCTGTAGTTTTCATTGTCTTTGACCTTCTTGGTTAAGTTGATACCCAAGTATTTTATTTTTGATGTCAATGTGAATGGGATAGTTTTCCTGATCCTGAATTGCTGTTGGAGTAGAGAAAAACTATTGATTTATAAATGTTGATCTTTCATTCTTCTACTTTGCTGAATTTATTTATCAGCTCTAGAAGTCTTCTGGTGAAGTTACTTTGAATCTTCTAGATATAGGAAAGTGCCATCAGCAAACAGAATATTTGACTTCTTTTCATATTTGTATCATTTTAATTTCCTTTACTTGCCTGATTATTCTGATGAGAGTTGCAAAAACTACATTGAAGAGGAGTGGTGAGTTGGACATCAGACCTAGTTGTCAGACTGGTCACCAGAATCTCTGTAGAGCTCTGTATGAGTAAGCTCTACAAGATAAGCTCTCTCCTCACTATGCCCACCCGGTGCCACCCAGCACTGTCCTCTCTGTGCTGCTTCAATCACGTTGGCCCAGGCACACTCTGGACCCCACAATCAGCAACTGCTGGGTCAGGCTGGTGTCTTCCTATGGTTTCCTAATCTCACAACTCACTGTGCTCACTGTCACATGGTTATTCAGAACTGGTTCCTGCACAGGATCTCTGACTGCTGTGGACAATCTGCCCTTTGTGAACTGAAATACTCTTCACCCAACTTCTCCCACCATCTCTGTATCAGTTCAGATCAAACCCTCCCTCTACTCCACAGGTTCTCCCAAGTCAATTTTACTCACCAAGCTTTTCTCTCTCTCTGTGCTTCCCATCCCTCAGTGGTGGGAAGTGCATCTGTAACGTACTGTTCCTATGTTATGATCAAAGTTTCTAACTTTCCGTGTCTCTGTGATTATTTTGCTGTCCAACATCAGATTTCAGTTCATTCTCTTAGTCGTCCACCTTGTTGAGGAGCACTTTTCCCATTTTAAAATTCTTGAGCTACAGAACCGCTGTGGACCTGCTGGGGAGTACACCCTTCCTCTAATCTGCCATCTCATGAACTTTTTTTTTTTATTATTCTTTCATCTCAGAAAAGAGGGAGGTGACAATGACACTGTTGTGTTTGAGATGGAAGTTTTGTCAACCCCTGACTTCTACAAAACAGACAAATCAATTGGAGTCTTATCATTAGGGAAACCATGACTGACAGACCCAGAAACCATTCTGGAAGTTTAAATGTCTTACTGGACTTCTTCACGTGAACAGCAGTTCCCAGTACAACTTGAATTTAACATAAATAGAAAAAAATAACAATATTCACAAATATTCAAACATCTTCACCTGAACAATGAGCATATGAAATTCATTTTCTACCAGCATTGAATAAATGCTGGGAAGTATGAAATGGATTTGGGATCAGTTTTGTAAGGGTGAGTGAAAAGCAAGCATTCAAAGATTATTTTATAATATCATGGGAAATGTGCACCAATAGAATGCTTTCAAGCAAGAGAATGAAAGTTATTGAAATGATATTTCATTCCCCAGGTCTATTAATAATGATGAGATTTAACATTCCAAGGTCTTTTATTCAGAGTGATAGCATTTGACTTCTTTTGTGTTGTTGAAATAGTATGGGGTCAAAGGCAAGAAATGTTGATTATCACTCTCAACCTCCAGCCTGGCTTGCTATAGACTCTTCATCACACTTTTCCCAAGGTCAGTTGAGATGACAAAAAGCATTGTGAATCACCAGGTTCCTAATGGCTGGCTTGGGGTTATTGTCATTATTCTTCTAGGGATGAACTCTCTTATGTCTGCTTCCAAAAGTAAGTACCTCTTACCCCAAGGGAGCCAAAAGCAATGAAGCAATTAGATCTTGTTGGTCTCTAATTTGGATCTGGAATAGGGGATTTTCACCCTCCCCAGGTTTTCTCCATGGTTTATAAAGTCAGAGAGTTCAGACTCATTTCTCAGGAACAGTGAACAAATGTATATCCATATGCCTATCCTAAATGGTTTTGAACCAACTTTTCTCTTTGTTTCAATGGAACTTTAAGCCATTTAGAAATGCGACTTGCTTACTATATTTTGTGCCTTTCAGAAGAAATGGAAGAATCTTCTTATGACTTGCTGCTGAAGGTATCTGTGTTCGTTATGTAAGGGGCTATGTCATAGCAGGTGTAGAATTTACATTCAGTAGTACAATCTTCTGGGTTTTATGTCTATGTGTGTTTGTCCAGTGTGTACAACTGATCCCTAAACACTATCCCTCTCATATCACACTCTGACAGACAGCTACATGTAGAGTAATTTATCTTGAATTGAGTATAGATCCAAAATTTGAGGTAATAGGAAAAAAAATTACTAAAAGCATAGCATAGTTTAATCTCAGATTGATACAATATCTAAGCTTTGAGAGGTGGAAAAATGTATCTCTTTTTCTTAACTTTAACCCCATTAGGTTTGTTGGGGTTTCTTCCAAATTGTATCATAAATCTCTATTATTTTCTTCATCTCTGCTGCCATATTACAAGTACAGATAGGTATTATTTTGTACCTGAGCTGCTGTAATCACCTCTTATTCAGATTCCTGCTGACACTCTTTCCTTGGTATAATCTGACCTCTATCTAGACAGCAGCAAGATTAATCCCTTCTTTATTTAATTCTTTACTTGAGTGTGCTACTGTTGTAGATATATTAAAAATTTCTATGTTAGATGTAAAGGGTTTTATATACTGTGGCTTCTCAATAATTCTCCAAGTTGAGTATTTCCCAGACTGACTATGGTCTGGAATTTTTTGTTTCTTAAATGTCCTGGCTCTGTTGTCTCCACATACACAACTGAAATGCCCATTTTCATAATCTTCTGGTGACATGTTCTTCTATTAAGGACTCCTTTTTAAACAATCAGCTTCCTTTTCACATTAGCCTCTGGTAAATTGGCACTCTATCAAAACCATAAATATTTTCCCTCAAATTCCATTCCTAAGAATTCCAGATTTTTATTCCAGATATATATATGCTTGTGAAAAATTATAAGAACAATGTTTACAACATACTGGAAATAGAAAAATATTAGAAACAACCAATATGCCTAACTGAGAGCTAATTACTATTTTAATTGTGACAAACTGATTGTTACTAACATGGTGATAAGTAACAACCAAAAGTGTAATCCATGTCAGCTCACAGGATCACATTAGTATAATTTTTAACATAGTGCACTGAAGGATATAAGAATTTTAAAGATAATTTCAATTAAGTTGTGAGAGTTGTTACGTAAACTTTAGGTAAATTCCCCAGATGAGTTTATGATAAGTTAGATAGTGAGACACTTCCTTAGCTATCAGATGATAATTTCCTTCACTTTTCCCCCACATTTTCTATTGGTACATTATGGTTGTATATATTAATAGGATTTATCAGTACATATTTGTACATGCATACAATATAAGAATAGAATTTAGCCAATATCACTCCCCAACAATTTCCTTCAGTTTAAACAAACATTACAAAGAATATATATTCTAATATTTAGTATACAGATTATAATCTGTTTTTCTATTATTTTGTGTTAGCTTACATGGGTAGGTCTGAGACTAACTGACTTGAAGGAGAAAAAGAAAGGAATGATAATATATGCAATGTAGAAAAATATTGAAATATAACAAAGGTTAAGATTCTTTGGTATACCATTAAAGGATGAATGGATAAAGGATATATAGTATGTTTTAACATGTGTGAATATGCCACAATGAAACCTATTATTATGTATAATTAAAATGTGCTAATTTAAAAGAATCTTTGGCATCAAACCTAGGCTAAGAATCATGAAGAAGAATGGTATCATTTGTTTTTGCTAGGCAGGCACCAAGAAACTCTTTGGCAGATTCAAGAAGTGACTGGAAAAGTCAAGTATTTTCCAGTACCATAATGACTTCAATAGGGTGATTTGGTTTGATTGAGGGAATTCCCAAGGTGTTAATTTTGGGTTTTCTAGGTGGACAAATAACATGAACAGAAGTTTTATCCCCAACCCTTGAAAATTCCATTAGAAAGAGAGATGGAAAATTAAGAACCTTGAGTATAAAGAACTTTCTTAAAAGAATAACAGATAAACATATTGCAAGGTGTGTCATTAGATATTTTATGTTATAGACATTAATTCATAACTTAGCACCCATGCCTCAACCTGTCCATATGATACTTCCACCAAGTCTTCAGATCTTAATATCCTATAGATCCAAAGCAGTCCACTGTGTGCTCTTGATTCAGTCCGTGGAAACAAATCATTAGCCAAAGTGTATTTCAGAGGCATGGGGAAGGCTAAGAGAGGTCAAAAACCATTAGACATCACATCATCTAATAGTCTTTCCATTAGCTGATTACTGACCTGGTCATATACACAAATTCCCTAACTCAAATTTCTATACTGAGCTCCTCAAGTGGAACTTGGTGTGATTTGATATTCATTCTGAAGTTTCATGGTACCTTCAAAAGATGTTCAGTTGTTTTATAGGTGGACAAATATTATCCTTTCCCTGACCCTCACTAGCCCATCAGTATGGCAAAAAGCCTGAGAGATTCAGGTTAAAATGCACTTACTGACTAGTTCAAAGTCATGATTTTGGTGTATAATATTACCAAGGACTTCTCATTCTTTCACATTTCCATCTCCTTTTTTGTCTCCAGAAAAAGGTAACAAGAAGAGCATGAGGAGGGATAATCAGAGCAGTGTGTTTGAGTTCCTCCTCCTGGGGCTCCCCATCCAGCCAGAACAGCAAGGCATGTACTACACCCTGTTCCTGGGCATGTACCTGACCACGGTGCTGGGGAACCTGCTCATCATCCTGCTCATCAGGCTGGACTCTCGCCTGCACACCCCCATGTACTTCTTCCTCAGCCACTTGGCCCTCACTGACATCTCTTTCTCCTCAGTCACGGCTCCAAAGATGCTCATGAACATGCTGACGCACACTCAATCCATCTCCTATGCTGGGTGCATTTCTCAGGAATTTTTTTTTGTATTTTTTGCAAATCTTGACAGCTTCCTTCTGACCTCAATGGCCTATGACAGGTATGTGGCCATCTGTCAACCCCTGCACTATTCCAGAATCATGAGTCAGAACCTCTGTTTCCTGCTAGTGGTTGTGTCCTGGGTCTTATCCTCTGCCAATGCACTTTTGCACACCCTCCTCCTAGCCCGTCTCTCTTTCCTTAGAGGCAACACTCTGCCCCACTTCTTCTGTGACCTCTCTGCCTTACTCAAGCTGTCCAGCTCTGACACCACCATCAATCAGCTGGCTATTCTCACGGCAGGATCAGCAGTTGTTACCCTGCCATTTATATGTATTCTGGTCTCTTATGGCTACATTGGGGCCACCATCCTGAGAAGACCCTCCATCAAGGGCATCTGCAAAGGCTTGTCCACATGTGGCTCCCACCTCTCTGTGGTCTCTGTGTACTATGGAGCAGTTATTGCACTCTATATTGTCCCCTCATCTAATAGCACTAATGACAAGGATATTGCTGTGTCTGTGTTGTACACTCTGGTCATCCCCATGGTGAACCCCTTTATCTACAGTCTGAGGAATCGGGATATAAAGGGAGCTCTCAGAAACATCCTCAGTGGAGGAACCATTTCAACATGATGAGCTTCATCTTCCTTATCAGGTGTACCAGTCTTTTAAAAAATTTGTTAATTTGTAGCCTTTTGTGACAGTTTGTTCACTTCTCAAATAATAATTAAATTTTCTCCTAGCTTTATAATTTTATTTTTGTGTTTAATTTTGTAATTCCCTTTGAATTTATCCTCGTGTGTGATCTTAATTAGGATTCTAGATTTACTTTTGGTTTCAGTAACTTTTTATATATTTATTTTTAATGGACAAATAAAAAATGGTACATGCTTATGGAGCAACATGATGTTTTTATAAATAACATATATCATTTATACTATTCAAATCAAAGAAAGTGTATCTATCTCCTCAAATATTTATCACTTCCTTATGTGAAATTATTCAGGACTGTTTCTTCTAGTATTTTGAAGTACATAGTATTGTATTATTATCACAGTTACTATACTGTACCATGAGTCATAAATTATTTCTCCTACTGTAACTTAAAATTCATTGAACAATATTTCCCCATGTCTCTCCCTTTTAATCTTTGCAAGTGATTCTAATTTCATATTCGTTTTTCAAAACATTTTCACAAACTACAGAGGATGGCTTTCTGTCTGTGGAATGCCAGGACAGTGGTACCCATACAACAGGCGCATGCCCCAAATGTCAAACATAAACTTGAACGGAGCCCTCGAGGTCTCAGATGTTATGTGGGTGCGAGGCAAAGTAGTGAGAGGTGAGAGTTTTAAAGTCCTCCCAGGTGGTGATGTAATCATGGGGAATGAAGCCCATTCACATCAGGGGCTTCAGCGAATCTGGGTCAGGACTAAAGAATGGCTAGAAAGGATGTTAGGAATTCTAGGCAACCTGAACCGAGTTCAAGTCAGGCTTCAGTGTAATTTAATTCACTATATTTTATTATGAAAAGAAAAAGGGCATTTCTATCCCTGAACTATCTAAATGTTCTGTTTCCATCTGAAATGGTAGTGTGTTGTTTTAGTCCTTGAGAAACTGACTTTGCTCAAGGCAAAGTTACTTAACTTCATTGCTATAAACTGATTACTGTGACAAACATGCTTGCATTTATTACTTAACTCTAGCATTTGGTATGAAAGAGGCAATTCAAAAAAATTTTTTTAAACTAGGCATCTTGCACTAAGTTAGCAATATAGTAAAACTAGAAATCAAACTTCTGTATGTGAAGTCACATCCTGAGAAATACAAGCCACTTGAATAATTTTCAAACCTGAGCAATATTTTTACCAATTTTATAGAAAATTTTGCTTTAATCTTTAATAAATATTGAAATAACATTTAAACAAAATAACATACATAACATATGTAGAATTAAATATATGTGCCAGGTATATTTTTTTCTTATTATTTGGGGATCTTGACAGCTGTAGCATGCTTATATTTGTGTATGTATTCATATATAGATGATATATGATCATATTTTAGAGAAAAATATTAAAATAAATATTCATTAAAAATATCTTTGCTAGAAATACCTAGAAAACTAACAATATATTGGAGTTTTTTCGGCCATTTCTGAATTGTATTTTCACTCTTCTTAAAGTTACTCAGAAATTGTGGATGTGTAACCGATGTGACTCTGCAATCTGCATTTGGGGTAAAATTGGGGGTTCATAACCCACTTCAGTCCAATGTATGAAGTATGATATGTCAAAAGCTTTGTAATGTTGTGAACAACCAATAAAAAAAAAAAAGTTACTCAGTATTTTTACTATTTTCTATGTTCCTTTACTTTTTGTAAGAATTTTAACATTTAAAAAATCTTTCCTAATCCATAATTCATGTAAATAAGACTTTATTTATTTTATTTTTCTTTTGTTTTTACTATTATCCTTATTAAATTTATTTAAATATTTTCAACTTCTGCTGTGAGACTATAACACTTTTATTTTCTCTCTTTTCGGGGTCATTTTTTTGGATTTACTGTATTGCTATTATGAACAATGATGCTATCAATGCTATGCACATACATATAGTATGTATATGGTCATGTAAACTATATATACAGAAGAATTATTTGATTATATGGCAAGTGAATATAAAATTTATCACTGCTAAATTCTTCTAGAAAATAGTTACACCAAGAAGCCTTACTGAAAAGGCTACATGGGGGATGATAAAACAATCCGTGATTGCCAAGGTTTGGTATGGGAAAGTGAGGAATGAATAAGTAGAACAGGGAATTTTTAGGGACAAAAATTATTCTGTATGTCCCTGTAACTTTAGGATACATGTAACTATGCATTTTTCAAAACCAAACTAGAGAAAAACAATCAAAGCAAAAACCTGTAGAATAAAGAGAGTGAACCATAATGTAAACTATGAGCTTTAGTCAATTTTAGCTTACCAATATTGATTAAATTGTAACAAAGTCACTATACCAATGTAAAATATCATGGAAATCAAAGGACATTGGGGAAAATTTTCTGCTCAATTTTTCAATAAACCTGATTGCTTTAAAAGTGTTCCACTAAATTTTCAGAGCTTTAATACTGCATTATAGTTATACATAGTAGTGGGGTTCATTTTGTCATATTTATACATGCATAGAATATAATTTGTTCCATTTCAATCCCCAATACTTCCACATTTCCTTTCCTTTCCATTCCCCTCCCTTCCTTTCTTCCCCATGTTCACCTTCCTCTATTCCACTGGTCTTCCTTCTAATTATTGTTTTTTTAAATTGGTGCTTTATAGATATACATAAAGGTGGAATTCACTGTGGTGTGTGCATATGTGGAAACAGCATAATTTGGTCAACTCATTGCACAGTTCCTCTCTATTTCCATCCTTCTTCTCTCTCCTCCAGTTTCCTTCCTCTGTTCTGTTTATCAGCCTCCTATTTTCATGTGACCTCCACTCCTCTTTTTTCCCCTTATTTCACTCTCATTTCCACAGATGAAAGAAAACATTCAACCTTTGATTTTCTAAGTCTGCCTTATTTCACTTAGCACGATGCTCTCTGGTTCCATCCATTTACCAGCAAATTACATAATTTCATTCTTCTTTATGAATGAGTAAAAGTGTGTATTTGCCACACTTTCTTTATCCATTCATCTGTTGATGGGGACTTGGGCTGGTTTCATAACTTGATTACTGTGACTTGTGCTTCTATAGATATTGGTATAACTGAATCATTATCATATGCTGATTTTATTTCTTTTGGATAAATACTAAAAGGTGGCATAGTTGGGTCATCTTACTCCAATTAGAATGGCAATCATCAAGAATTCAGATAATAATAAATGCTGGCAAGGATGTGGGGGAAAGTAAGACTCATACATTGTTGGTAGGACTGTAAATTAATACAACCACTTTGGGAAACAGGATGGAGGTTCCTCAAAAGACTAGGACCATTCCTATTTGTTAAATTACACTAGTTTAAACATGTATCCACAAAGCTTGAGTGTTCCTATTACTTTTTTCTTAACACTTTAAAGACAAAGATTTCACTTTTTTCTTGCAGATGTAGCAAATGGCAAATTACATCTCACTATGCTTTTACTTTCTATTCTCATGATCATTAATGCAATAAAACATCTGACCTAGTGTATACTATCTGTTTGTGACAGAGATGACTGACTGCTCACCATACTCATGATCTAAATTTGTCACTGGGAAGGAGCTTCTACATTTTTTTTAAAAAACTGATTTAGGGAGTCTGGGCAACACATTCTCAACAGTGGAAGAGAATGTGTGCTATTCCTGGACAGGGTTTTAAAGAAGCAGAAGGATTTTCTCTATTAAAAGAAATAGGTTACCTGCTGTTCTCAGAAAAATTGAGCCTGGCTCTTGAATTACCAGCTGGTGAAAAGCCTTCTACCCACTGGGAGACCCACACTGAATCATGAGAACAAGCACCATTATCCTTATTGCTCTAGAAAAAAATACATGATCATTTTTTTTCTTGATTTTTCTATTGGGAGGTTTGTCTTTTATTTATTGCATATAGACTTCATATAATTTGGAAATTAGTCCTTTGTCCAATTTTAAAATTTTAATTTTATTTTTTTATTTGTTCTTTTTAGATATACCTGATGGTAGAGTAGATTTTGACATATTCTACATACGATCAGTTATTCTAATTAGGATCCCATTCTTGTGGTTGTACATGATGTGGAGTTTCACTGGTGGTGTAGTCATACATGAACACAGGAAATTTGTGTCCAATTCATTCTACTCTCTTTCCTATTCCTATCCCATCCCTTCCCTTCATTCCCCTTTGTCTGATCCACTGAACTTCTGTTCTTCCCTGTGGAGAGCGGTGATTCGAACCATGGTTTCTGATTTCTTCATGACTGCATTTGCAGTGGGAGCTGCCTATGTAATAGTGCAGCATGAGATGCCCCAGTTGCTATGGTAATGCCAGCCAGGGGTAGCCATGTGCAAAGTGAGCAGCTTTAACAGTTGGAACCTTGGATTCAGACACCAACTCCCAGGGGTAGAGAATTCTGGGCATAACAAGATGACCTCGATGTCTTACAAGTTTCCAGTGTCCTTCAGACTGACTGCTTTGCCAAAACTTTCTCACAAATAACCTGATGACAAAACCTATATAATAAACATGTCAGTCAAGCCTCATCAGGGAGTGGCTACCCACCTGGTCCCTGCTTTTTCTCTATGTGTGTTTGTCCTTTCTTCATCCCCTCATCACCCTCTGGTTTCTCAATTAATGGCTATGCTGGTGGGGGCACTTCTCTTCCCCCCTGGTTGTATGTTAGCATCCACATATCAAAGAGAATATTCAAACTTTGGTTTGGGGGGTTTGGCTTATTCACTTAGCTTGACAGTCTCTAGACCCATCCATTTATTGGCAAAAGTCATAAAGTCTTTTTAATATTGCAAGTGTGTTCATATAAAGATTTTGACTTTTTAATGTACCACTAGTAAAAATAGTCCATTTTAATGTGTTTGAAGTTATTGATTCATCCATTTATGATGTATTGGTGTATTTTAAGTGATTTTTTGAGGAAGTCACCCTGACAATGGCAATCAACATCAAGACATCAAGTCAGGGATATGGCATCAGGAGAAGTGCAGAAGCTGAGCAAGAGTAGATTTATATTCCGGGTATGTATGCAAATACAGGGGTGCATTGTTTGCTTCAGTAGTAGGAATACCCCAGTGGAATCCCCTCTAGAACACTTCATATTAATACCAATTCACCACACACACACACACATACACACACACACACACACAATGACTGATAACTTATATGTGCAACAGATTCTTATGAATCAAGGTGAAGTTTGTGACTTTAGAAAATAGAAGCCAATTGTGTCCTTAGATTAAAACACATGCACCTGATCAAAATACCATGTGATAAGAAATAAGCTAGATTTCATCAGGAGTTAGTAAAATTTAATATAAATGGTATCTGCTTTGGTAACCATTCAAGACTCTGTTATTATATCACTTGGAGATTTCCATCTCAACAGAATTTTGTGGGGGCATTAGCTAGTAAAATAATGTGATTTGTGCTATTGTTTAACCAAATATATTGGTGCTAAGAGCCATAGCTAAGTAATATGATGCATGGCATTTTTGGTTGAAAGGTGACGCCAGCAAGCCATTGAGATGATATGATTATGTTGAGATCTGCATTCATATGGATATTAGACTCCTGCTGTCCACCTTAGCCTGCTAGGGACTCCTGGAGAGTTCCCATTGGTTGGGGAAGTGCGGTAGGAGGGAATTCCAGAGGAGGGACTTCCTGTCCGGTCCGGAGAACACCGCGTGTGTCGGTCGGTCGGCAATTTTCCCGGGAGTGTATGGGGTATTGGCAGCAGTTTCAAAAATAAAGTTTGTTCCTGCTTGAGTGGCTCTGTGATTTTGTGCCCAGCCAGACTGCGGCATATTGGAGTGTTTTTTTTTTTTTTTTAACAAAAGTACTTCCTTGTCTTATGTGCCTAATGAATAGTACACCATGTTTTTATGTAAAAGTATTAAACCTTACCTTCAGTCCTAAAAGTCCTTGAAATAAAGGAGTTGATTATTTTTACTATAGTGTGAGGTAAAAATTCTTTTAAATATTTTTTTATGAATAAAGAAATGTCTCAAATTAATTTTACTATTTCATCATTTCTCCACTCCTCTGCGATGTCAGCACCATCATTTAAAAATTTTTGTAGATAGATTGTTTCTTATATATGTATACTTCTATATAGTCTGTGTATCATGCTTTTATTTTTGGATATGTATCACTCCCCAATTTGCTTAAAAACTGGGAATTTGTGATAAGTCTTAAAATGTGAGAAGATGACTAATGCTAAACAATGTATACCATGACTCAGCATTTCCACTCTGTATATAAAACATCAAAACTATAGTCTTTGTAATTAAGTTGCATAAACTTTTATGCACACACATCTAATAAACCTCTTATTAATCTTAGAAGCTGGTAGTTGTGTTTATTACCACAGCATGAATCAATGTATACTTTTTCATAACAACATATTTTTCAAATGTTGAAAACAATATTAGCAACAAAATGTGTTCTGTTTTCAAGTCTCCAATAATTTTTCAAAATTTTAACACATTTTTTGTTGACCATTTGTATTTTTTTTGAGAAGTGTCGTTAGTTCTTTTGTTCATTTTTTGATTAGCTAATTTGTGTTTTGGTGTCGAGTGTTTTGAGTTGTTGATATGTTCTGCATATTAATCCCCTGTTGGAAGAGTAGTTGGCAAAGATCTTCTCCTTCTGCAGGCTCTCTCTGTGTGTTTGTGTTTCCTTTGCTATGCAGAAGCTTTTAAATTTGATTCCATTCCCCTTATTAATCCTTGGTTTTTATTTCTTGCACTTTTAGAGTCTTGTTAAGGAATTTGGTGTCCGTTCCAGTATGTTGGGGTGTTGACTTTATGTTTTTTTCCCCAATAGTTGCAGTTTATGGTCTAAGATACACTTTGAGTTGACTTTGTGCAGAGTGAGAGATAAGAATACAGTTTCATTTTTCTACATATGGATATCCAGTTTCCCCAGCACCATCTGTTTAAAAAAGGCTATTATTCCTCCAATGCATATTTTTGACAATTTTGTCACATGTCAGATGAGTTTGTCTGCATCTTCTATGCCATTGATTGTCATATCTGTTTTGATGACAATACCATGCTGTTTTATTACTAGCCCTGTAGTATAATGTGAGATTCCACAAGTTTGGGCATATTCCTTTTTCACATTCATTTCTGCCAAGAAATTTTTCCAATTCCCCAATGTCTCACTGCTTGTTCTTCATGACAATATGTTGGTATAATTTCTAAAGTTAGTCCTGTTGGGACTTCTGGTTTTATATGGTGATCAGAAAAAACACAGGACATCATTTCATTTTTTAAAAAAATTGTTAAGACTTATTTTGTGACCTATCATATGGTCTATCCTAGAAAGAGTTTCATGCACTGATGAAAAGACTATATTCTGAAGCCGTTGGATATGATATTTAAATACATCTTAAGATTATTTGATCTGTAGTACAGTTTAATGTTTCTTTGTAGATTTTTTTAAAGTCTCTCTCTCTCTCTCTCTCTCTCTCTCTCTCTCTCTCTCGCTCTCTCTCTCTCTCTGTCTCTCTCTCTCTCTCTCTCTCCCCATGCTCCCCAGTGCCTTCAGTGGTGGGCTGGAAGGGCTGCCAGCCTAGCTGGTGCATCTCTAATATACTATTTCTTATATTATGATCAAAGTTTGGAACTTTCTGAGTCTCTATAACTATTTTGCTGTCCAATGTTGAATTTCAGTGAATTCCCTTAGTCATCCACTTTGCTGAGGAGCAGTCTTCTCACTTTTAAAATCGATAAGAGACTAAGAGAGAGTGCAACCTTCCTCTAATCTACCTAATCTACTGTGACATGTTTTTTATCTTTACTTATGTAGGAAAAGAGGGAGGTGACAATGATGTTGCTGTGTTTAAGATGGAAGTTTTGTCAACCTTTGACTTCTCTAAAACAGGCAGATCAATTGGAGTATTATCATTAGAGAAACAAATGGTCAACCATGATTGACAGGACTCAGAAACCATTCCGGAAGTTTAAATATCTTACTGGACTTCTTCACTTGAAGAGCAGTTCTCAGTACAGCTTGAATTTAGCATAAATAGAAAAAAAATCAATAACATTTGCAAATATTCAAACATCTTCATTTGAACAATGAGCTCATGAAATTCATTTTCTACCAGTATTGAAGAAATTGAGCTGGGATGTACGAAATGGATTGGGATCAATTTTGTAAGTTGAGTACAAAGCAAGCATTCAAAGATTATTTTACAGTATTGTGGGAAATGTGCACCAAAAGAATGCTTTTAAGCAAGCAACTGACATTTATAGAAATGATCATTTGTTCCCCATGTTCATTAGTAGTGATATTTGACATTCCAAATTCTTCATTCAGAGTGATGGTATTTGAGCATTTCTGGTGTTCTGGAAATAGTATGGGGACAAAAGCAAGAAACTTTGATTATCACTCAACCTCCAGCTTGGCTTATTATGGAATCTTAATCACACTTTCCCCAAGATCAATTAAGAAGACAAAGAGTATTGTGAATCACTGGTTCCTAATGACTGGCTCGTGGTTATTTTATTATTCCTCCAAGGTTGAACTCTCTTATGTCTGTTTCAACAAGAATCTCTTCCCCCAAGGGAGCCAAAGGCAATGAAGCAATTAGATCTGGTTTGTTTCTGATTTGGATCTGGGATGGGGAATTGCCTCCGTGCCCCACAGGTCTTTTCCATGGTTTGTAAAGTCAGAGTTCACACTGATTTCTTGGGAGCTGTGAACAAATGTGTATCCATATGCTTATCCTGAATGGTTCCGAACCAATTCTTCTTCCTTTTGCAATGGAAATTTGAGCCCTTTAGAAATCACCTCTTAATGTATTTTGTGCCTTCTAGAGAGAATTAGAAGAAACTTTTTACAACTTGTAGCTGAAGGTATCTGTGTTTATATCTGTTTTCATCATATAAGGGGCTATGTTATGGCAGGTGTAGATTTTACATTCAGTAGTACCATCTTATGTGTTCTGTTTCTATGTGTGTTTGTCCAGTGTGTACAACTGATCCCTAAACACTCCTCTCCTCATAGCACACTGTGACAGACAGCTCCATGTCAGGTAATTTATCTTATATTGAGTATGGGTCCAATGATAATAGGGAAAAATGTCACATAGTTTATGTGATCCTATATCTAACCTTTGAGAGAGAGGTGGGAAAACATCCCACTTTTTCTTAACTTTAACCCTATTAGGTCACGTTGGGTGTTCCTACAAATTGTATCCTAATTCTCTATTATTTTCTTCATCTCTGCTGCCATAATCTAAGAGCAAGAGGACATTATCTTGTACCTAAAGTGCTACAGTCACCTCCTATTCAGATTGCTGCTGACACTCTCTCTTTGGTATAATCTGATCTCTATGTAGATGCCAGCAAGATAAAACACCTCTTAATTCTTTACTTGAGTGTGCTACTGTTCTAGAATAGGTTGAAAATTTCTATGATCATGTACATGGTCTTATATACTATGGCTTCTCAATACTTCTCTGACTCCTTTATTTCCCAGCCTGATCATGGTCTGGCATTTTCTGTATCCCAAATGCCCTGGCCCTGTTGTCTCCATTTTCATTGTCTTCTGGTGACAGGTTCTTCTATTAAGGACTTTTTAAAAAAAACAATAATAAGAATTGGCATCCTTATCACCTTATCCTCTGGTAATTTGACACTCTATCAAAACCATGAATGCTTTCCCTCCAATTTAATTTCTTTGAATTTATGTTACAGATATATATGCTATTGGGAAAAATGACATCAGAATGATGTTGTTTACAATATTGCTGGAAATTGCAAAACATTAGAAACAACTTACATGCCCTGATAGCTAATTTCTATTTTCATTGTGATAAACTGATTGTAACCAACATGGTGATAAATAACAAACAAAAGCATAATTCATGTCAGCTCACAAGGTCCCATTAATATAATATATACCATAATGTGCTGAAGAATATAAGAATTTTAATGGTCATTTCAGTCAAGTTGTGAGAGTTGGTAGATAAATTTTGGTTAAATCTCCAAGTGAGTTTATTATAAATTAGAGAATGAGATACTTTGTTAGTTCTCAAATTATAATTTCCTTTACTTTTTTCCACATTTTATTGGTGCATATAAATTTATTTAATTATTGTACATACTAATGAAATTTTTTTGTTACATATTTGTATGTGCACACAATTTAAGAACATCACTCCCCAGCAATTTTCTTCACTTTTAACAAATCTTACAAAGAATATAGATTCAATTTTTTAGTATGAACATTTTAGGTTATAATCTGTTTTCCTATTATTTTGTGATAGGCCTAAGACTAAGACTAACTGACCTGAAGGAGAAGAGAGAAATGATAATATATTCAATGTAGAAAAATATTAGAACTATGATAAAAATACTGGTTAATAAATATTTAGTATAATATCAAAGGATGAATGAATAAAGACTAATATGTTATAAACATGTGTGAATATGCCACAATGAAACCCATTATTATGTAAATTAAAATGTGCTAATTAAAAAGAATCTTTGGTATCAACCTAGGCTAAGAATCATGAAGAAGAATGCATCATTTGTTTTTGCTACACAGACACAAAGAAATTCTTCAGCAGATTCAAAAAGTGGCTCCTAGAAAAGTCAAGTATTTCCCAGTGTTATAATGACTTCAATAGGACAATTTGGTTTGAATTGAGGGAATACCCAATGTGTTAATCTTGGGTCTTCTAGGTGGACAAATAACATGAACAGAAGTTTTATTAATACTCCTTGAAAATTTCTTTAGAAATAAAGATGGAATGTTAAGATCATTGAATGGGAAAAAGTTCTTCCTTTCTTAAAGGAAGAACTGATAAACGCATTCCAAGGTGTGTCATTAGATATTTTATGTCATAGGCATTGATTCATCCCTAACACCTGTGCCTAAACCTGCTACATATGATTTCCACCAAGTCTCCAAATCTTAATATCCTGTAGATACAAAGACTGTGTCCACTGTGTTCAACTTATTCAAACCATGGAAATAAAGCATTAGGCAAAGTGTATTTCAGAGGCATGGTGAAGGTTAAGAGAGGTCAAAAATCCATTAGACATCACACCATCTAATAGTCTTACCATTAGCTGATTACTGACCTGGTCATGCACACTAATTCGCTAATCTCAAATTTCCATCCTGAACTCAAGTTGAAAATTGGTCTGATTTGATAATCATTCTGATGTTTCAGGGTATCTCTGAAAGATGTTCAGTTGTTTTATAGGTGGAAAAATATCTTTTTTTTCCCAAACCCTAACTAGCTCATTAGTGTGGCAAAAAGCCTGAGATATTTAAGTTAAAATGTACACACTTACTAGTTAAAAAACCATGATATTATTACATAATATTCACAATGACTTCTCATTCTTCCAGATTTCCATTTCTTTTTCATCTCTAGCAAAAAGCACCAAGAAGAACATGAGGAGGGATAATCAGAGCAGTGTGTCTGAGTTCCTCCTCCTGGGGCTCCCCATCCAGCCAGAGCAGCAAGGCACGTACTACGCCCTGTTCCTGGGCATGTACCTGACCACGGTGCTGGGGAACCTGCTCATCATCCTGCTCATCAGGCTGGACTCTCGCCTGCACACCCCCATGTACTTCTTCCTCAGCCACTTGGCCCTCACTGACATCTCTTTCTCCTCAGTCACGGCCCCAAAGATGCTCATGAACATGCTGACGCAGACTCAATCCATCTCCTATGCTGGGTGCATTTGCCAGGCATATTTTTTTCTAATGCTTGCAGATGTTGACAGCTTCCTTCTGACCTCAATGGCCTATGACAGGTATGTGGCCATCTGTCATCCCCTGCATTATACCAGAATCATGAGTCAGAGCCTCTGTTTCCTGCTAGTGGTTGTGTCCTGGGTCTTATCCTTTGCCAATGCCCTTTTGCACACCCTCCTCCTAGCCCGTCTCTCTTTCCTTAGAAGCAACACTCTGCCCCACTTCTTCTGTGACCTCTCTGCCCTACTTAAACTGTCCAGTTCAGACACCACCGTCAATCAGCTGGCTATTCTCATTGTAGGATCAGTGGTCATTACCCTTCCCTTCATATGCATCCTGGTCTCTTATGGCCACATTGGGGCCACCATCCTGAGACGACCCTCCATCAAGGGCATCTGCAAAGCCTTTTCCACATGTGGCTCTCACCTCTCTGTGATTTCTCTGTACTATGGAACAATTATTGCACTCTATTTTGTCCCCTCATCTAATAGCACTAATGACAAGGATGTCATTGTGTCTGTGTTATACTGTCTGGTCACCCCCATGCTGAATCCCTTCATCTATAGTCTAAGGAATCGGGATATGAAAGGAGCTCTCAGAAACATCCTCAGTAGAACAAAAAATTCAATGTGATAGACATTGTCTTCCCTATCAAGTGTATGGTTCTCTTTTTATTTGATATTATTTAGCATTTTGTGACAGCTTTTTCTTCTCAAATAAATAATTTCTTTTCTTAGTTTCATGATTTTTTGTGTATTTAATTTTGTAATTCCCTGCAAATTTATTTTTTTTGTGCAAACTTAATTAGAAATCTAGATTTATTTTTGGTATTAATTTTTTATATATTTTTAGTTTTTCAATTGACAAATAAAAATGGTATGTACTTATAGAGTATTTGATGTTTCCATATATGATGTACATATTGTATAATGTTCAAATCAAGGAAAACATATCTTTGTCCTCAAATACTTATAACTTCCTTGTATGAAATATTCATAATTGTTTCTTCTAGCTCTTAGAAATATGTAGCATTGTATCAGTATCCATAGTTAGCACATAGGACACAAATATTTTTCTTATCTAAATGTAACTCAGTATTCATTGACCAATAGTTCTCATCCGTTCTCTTTAAGAAATTGAACATGATTATAATTTCATATCCATTTTCCAAAAATATTTCTTTAGGTTTTTTATAATGAAGGGGTGTTAAATTTTGTCAAAGGTTCTTTCTTTTCTTTTTTACTTTATTTTATTTGTTTACTTATTATTATTTTTTATGTGGTGCTGAGGACTGAACCTAGTGCTTCACATGAGCTAGGCAAGCACTCTACCACTGAACTACAATCCCAGCCCAAATGTCTTTTCTTGATCATGTGATTTTTTAATCTTAATTCTATTTATGTGGTGTATTATGGTTATTGATTTGTGTACATTGAACCATCCTACATCCTGGAATGAAATCAACTCAATTATGGTGCATGATATTTTTATTGTATTGTAGAATTCTGTTTGTTGGTATTTTTTAAAGCCTTTTCAATCTGTTTCTCTTGGTCTGTAATTTTCTTTCTTTTTTGTAAATTTATCCAGTTATAAAATCTGGGTTATATTGTGTTGGTCAAATGAGTTTGGAATCATTTTTTCCCTTTCTATTTTATGGAATATTTTAAGGAGGCTTGGCATTATTTTTACTTTAAAAAAGTCATCTAAATTTCATCCATCTTGTCCTGGACTTTTTTGAGGGTGAGGGAGAATTTTTAATTTTACTTGCACCTCATTGCTTCTTGGTATTGGTCTTTCTAGGTTTTCTATATCCTCTTAGTTTAATTTTGGTAGGTCATATTCATGTAGAAATTGATCCATTTTTCCTAGATTTTTCAATTTATTGTAACATAACTTTTCAAAATTCTTCCTAGTGGTCCTGTAAATTTCAGTCATATCTGATCCAATATCCTATTTTTTATCTCCAATTTTGTTAATTGTGGTTTCTCTGTCTTTTGTTGGCTTAGCTAAGGTTATTTTTATCTTGTTGATTTTTTTTTCATAGAACCAATCCTTTTTTCATTGACCATTTGTGTTTTTATAAATTCTTTATTTAATTAATTTCAGCGGTGATATTTCTTATTTCTTTCAGTCTACTGATATTGGGATTGGTTTGTTTTTGTTTAATATTTACTTTTTAGTTGTAGTTGGACACAATACCTTTTATTTTATTTATTTATTTTCATGTGATGCTGACGATCAAACCCAGGGCCTCGCACATGCTAAGAAGTGCTCTACCACTGAGCCATGACCCTAGCCCTTGTTTTTGTTTTTCTAAGATCTTGAGATGAATCATTAAGTTATTTATTTGAGATCTTTTTTATTTTTAAATATAGGCTCTTATCACTATAAAGTTCCACTGTATTTCACATACTCTCATATTTTGTATTTCTATTATCATTAGATTCTAAGAATTTTAAAATTTCTTCCTTCACCTCTTCATCAACCCACCTCATTATTCAAAAGTCATGTTCATTTTCCTCATTTTCTGTGAGATTCTATAGTTTCTGTGGGTTTTTTTCTCCTGTTGATTTCTAAACTCATTCCATTGTGACCCATTAAGGTACATAAAATCATTTTTTAAAATCTGTGAAGATGTGCTTTGTGGCCTAATATTTGATCTATTTTTGATAAAGTTCCATGAGGAGCTGAAAAGGAAATATTCTTTAGATGTTTATTAAGTCCATTTGATCTAAAGTGTAGTACGTTTGTTAATTTTTTTTGGTCTAGATGATCTACTAGTGAGAATTTTGTTTTGGAGTGGTCACTATTATTGTGTTGGGGCTCTGTCCCTTTACTTTTAATAGTGTTTGTGTTTTACACTTTTGTACATCAATGTTTGGGTAATTGATATTAACAGTATTTCTATCTTCTTATTGAATTGTTTTCTTACCAATATGTAATTACCCTCTTTGCATCTTCTAATTTTGTCTTGAATTCTACTTTGTCAGATATCTGCGTAGCTACTCCTGCTTGCTTTTTTACTTTTTATTTTTTTTTTAATATTTATTTTTTAGTTCTCGGCGGACACAACATCTTTGTTGGTATGTGGTGCTGAGGATCGAACCCGGGCCGCACGCATGCCAGGCGAGCGCGCTACTGCTTGAGCCACATCCCCAGCCCCTCCTGCTTGCTTTTGATTCCATTTGTATGGAACATAATTCTCATCTTTTCATGTAGTCTGTGAATGTCTTCAAAAGTGTGGAGTATTTCTTGAAGACCACAAACAGTTGAGCTGCCTGTCTTTTTAATTCAACCTGCTAGCCTTTGTCTATTAATTGGAGAATTAACAACAAGTAACAAATTCATTTATTTCTATAAAGGTACATATTACTTCCTGTCATTTTGTTTTATTTATAATGTTTGATTTAATTCTAATTCTCATTTTGCTCATCTACTATTCCAATGAGATCTATTCTTTCCTATGTTCTCTTAGTTGTTTATTTTTTCTTCTGTAGGATTCCTTTAAGCATTTTCTGTAATGCTAGCTTACTATCATTATTTTCTTTAATTTATATTTATCTTTGAATGTTTTATTTTTCTCCTATAATTCTGAAGGATTGCTTTGCTGGATATAGTAATGTAGGTTGGCAGTTATTTTCTTTCAAGGCTAGAAATACATTTTTTCCATGCCATCCAGGTCTTCAGAGTTTCTATTCAGAGATCTTCTATTATTCTGATGAGTTTATCTTTATAAGTTATTTGGCATTTCTCTCTTGCTACTTTTAAAAATTTTATTGCTCTGAAATGTTGAAATTTTAACTATAGTATGTCATGGAGAGGTCCTGTTCTGGTCTTATCTATTTGAAGTTCTAAATGCAACCAGTATCTGAATGTCCATCTCATTCTGGAGGATTGGAAAATTTTCACTGAACAGGTTGTCGATATGTTAGCCCATGTTCCTTCTCATTGAATCTTAAGCCATATCTCTTAAAATTGTCCAAGGCTTTTTGTATATTCTGCTTATATTCTTTTATTTTTGTGTTCATTATTGTTTGAACATTCTAGTTCATTCCCCTAATCCTCAGGAACTGAAATTATGTATTTTACTTGATCTAGTCTGTTGGTAAGACGTTCAACTGGGCTTTCATTTTGAGTTATTGAGCTTTTCATTTGTAAGAGTTCTGTTTGGTTCTTTTTTTTTAAGAATCCTCATTTCTTAGTGAAATTTCTGATTTATATTCTGTATTATCTTCCTTAATTTGCTTGGATGTTTATTTGTATCTTCTTTGAATTCATTAATCATTTTAATAATCACTTGTTAAATTCTTTGGCATTTTATTCACTTCTATGTCTAAGGATTCAGTCATTAAGGAATTATGGATTTGGAGGGAATCTTGTTTTCTCATGTTTCTTATGACTTATGTTGAGGTTTTCATATCTGTTGGGATGGATTTTTCTTCCACTGTATGTGAGAGTCTCTTAAGTGAAAAATAATCTTTAAACAGGTGCCCTGGGCTAGGAGTATATCTGAACAAGAAAACACCCTGATCAAATTGCTTGTTTCAGCTACCTACACCATATTAATAAGAAAGAATAACCACCAATAATAGTAGTAACTTAGGAACAAACCATATATCAACATACAATGTGAAACTAAATATAATCCTGACAATTCCAGTAAAGAAAGAGTAATAATATGGACTACTACTGTTAGGTAGGTCAGTTAGCCAAGGATAGGTAGGTAGAGAGAATAAAAAATGAGGGACAGACTCAGAGTTACACACCAAGAAAAATTCACGAGTCATAAAACTGAAACCACAGGGAAAATGATCTAAACAAGCAAGCATTTACAAATAAGAGTTGGAATGCCCAATCTTTCCCAAGCTGCAGATAATTACAATCCCTTAAGGAGCTATTACTTAAAAATCATGGGACCCTTAATTGAAACAGACAAATTTCAAAAAAGTGGGGTTTGGGTATGTCAAGACCTTCCCAATTTTGGTTAATTATAATGCTCAAAGGAATCTACTGTTTCCAGATCACAGCATCATTATCTCTTGTAACCAAGTCACTAGTCCCTTCCTTTATGCTGAAACTATGTCGCAACTGCCCAATCACCTGGTCGGCCAGAACATCAAGACCCTCACAAAGAAAGCTTTCTGAGAGATATACAAAGGGTAATAAACCAATTAAGGGGCCAGAAAAACTGAGGCAAGAAAAGAAGACTTAACTTTCTTTAAAACTCCAATTCTGTGAGCACCATACCATCCACTCTTCAAGGCAGACTGTACAGTTCTTATGCTCCTTGTTAGCCTGTTTCTCACTCTATTGAACTTGTCGCTTACTACTCCAAGTTTTGCTTGGATTCTTTCTGGTGTATTCACAAGAACAAGCTCCCAAAACTGTAGTGGCTGTCCTGGCTCTGCCTATAGGAACCAGCCCTGTAACACTTGAAAAATTATTCAACTGTAGTATAATCAATTCTGAAACATATAGGAAGTAAGGGGCAAGGGGACAGGGGAAAGTGACCAAAGAAGAAAAGAGGAGAGAGAATGAACAAAGAGAAAAAAAATGAGAAGAAAAAAGGTATTGGGAAAAATCCAATTGATTGAAAAATATGCAAATTAGAAAGAAATACAAAGAAACAAATAATGAGGGAAAATACAGTGAAATGACTTAGGGGGGAAAAGTAAATGAAAGCCAGAAAATAATTAGGGTTTCTCCTGGCTGATGTAATTAAAAGGAGACACTTTTATTTCCAAGAATTCAATTTTCCAATCATCTAGCTATGGGGAGGTTTGTGGGACACAATTAAAGTTTAATTTGCTCCTTCCCAGTTCCAACTCAGTCAAACCAGTTAGGTGGATTACATGCTAAGCTCCTCCCATCCATGCCTATCAATGTCTGCTACGGAGCTAAATTCACCTTCAAAAGCACTGGTTTTTGTACCTGGTTATAGGGACGTTGCTATGGAAGGAACCACCAGCCAAACCATCTTACCCACAAAATCTGTAGACTGATCTAATTGTACTGCATCTTGCCTCCCAGACGCTTATTGCATATGCTTTTGGGGAAATGGCTACTGTCCAAATTGGGGCAGCAAATCCTTCAAATGCCTCTGAGTATGGAAGAGGTGTCTGGCAGGTGGAGTCTGGCCTGGAGTGGGGTGCCATGGACAGCACACTTTCCACTAGACCAGGTTGCTGCACTGCCATACCCAGTGCCTTCCTGCATCCAGCCTGTCTGGCTCCAGGTCACAAGGCTCAGACTGCCAGTTTCCAAAGGATACATACTCTGCCTTCCTTTACATACTGGAAACCCCAGGTCCTGCCATCTAGAACTCCCAACAGTGGTGTTATAGACTCAGGGCAGGCACCCACTAACCTAGTGAAAGAAAAGGTAGAGTGGCCATTGGGTTTACACACACAGACACAAACACTCTCTCTCTCTCTCTCTCTCTCTCTCTCTCTCTCTCTCACACACACACACACACATGCACACATACACAAGAAGAATAATGAAAAGGAGGAGGATTAAGAGAAAGACAGGAGAAGTAGAAGGAGGAGGGGAAGGGAAACAGAAAGAGGAGGAGAAGGAGACTTTTAGCAGCAGCAGCAGGGGTTTCTGATCTTAAGAGAGAGTAGACAGTTAAGCCCTCTTTAAGGTAGTTCCCCTTGCCAGATCTTGCTGAATCCACAGGAAAATACAGGGGATTTTTTTCTGCCGTGCCTGTTCAATATGCAAGGTACAGATCTCCTTGACGCTTAGATTGCATATTTTTCCAATAGAATATCTTGCATTTCTTGAAATCCCTGAGATTCTTTTGGCTTGCTGGGCCTTCCTTTCCCCCACTGAGCTGCCCTGGGCCTGATGCTGGTGCAGTCCACTGACTTCTTTTTAAAATTCTTTTTTTAATCCTAAAACCAATGTTTCTGGGGTTTCCCTGGTCACTGCGTTGCAATCCAGTGCTTTCCACAGCCCACTTGCCTCATCATGCAGCCTCACAACCATTGATTTGATTTAATCTCGGGGAGTGGATTGCATCTCCTGGATGCCTCTAGTCTTCCATCTTCTGGATCTCCCCACCAATGATTTTATTTCACATTAATTACTTCAGTGGAGAAATTGTATTCAAATATAGGGAGTTAGGCTTCAATACATAAGTTTATAGACTGGGCACAAACATTGAATCCATAAAATTCATACACATGTACATCTGTCTTTTGTTCTATGTTTGTTATATTGTTGAAATCTAGCCTTTTCTCTTCAATTATTACATTTATTTAATACATCTGTTATATGGCAAATAATTACTCTACAATATTCCTTCTGAAAGATTATCAAAACTTTTAAGTGTACTTTTCCCCATTGTTTCTGCTATTATGAGGACTGCTGTTATGCTACTTAGTATTGTCTTCAGTTGAATAAGTTATGTTTGGGGTATTGTGGGATATGCATCTCACATTTGATTGACCTATGGCAATGCAAATTTTAAATGCTAAATCATAATTAGATGTTATTTCTTTATTAAAAGTAATTAAGACAACCAAATAATCTATAACATTATCAGCAAGGAGCATCCCCAAACTTGATCAATATCTTGATACAAACTGGCACCTTGTGTTCCAATTTGTCTGTTCCTGATCATTATAAAAGATGGTCATGCTTATGTGAATTCTATTTGCTTATTTTTCCATTTTTTTGTGTGTCTGCATATGCAAGTATATTTTATTATTAAATTTTAGTTTATTATAAGAGGAGACTTTTGGACAGGACTCAGAAGGATACGAGAGACTTGGTGTTGAAGAGGAGAAAGGTGAAATTCTTCCAAGAAATGAGATCTGGCATCTGGGAAAGTGGCAATGTTATATGTGAATTCAAGAAATATTTATCTCATAATGTTTAATCAAATGGAAAATATTGCAGGCATGAATTTTATTTTTACCCTGACACATGTAAGGAAAGAGGGATGTGCAATGATGTTCTTTGGGTTGGAAAGGAAATTTTGTCAATCCTTCCCTTTAAGGAAAACAGGCAGGTCAGTTGAAAGGATTATTGCTGGGGAAACAACTGATTTACCATGATCTATAGGACCCAGAAGCCATTCCTGAAGTCTAAATGTCATACAGGATTTCCCCTACCAATTCTAAGTACAGGCTCAATTTAACATAAACTGAACCCAAAAGTGAAATTTATAAATATTCACAGATCTTCACCCTGAATAATGAGCACATGGTATTGATTTTCTACCAGGAAGAAATGGAGCTAGAGATATACTGAATGGATTTGAGATTAGTTTTTGTAAATGGATTAGTAGAATGCATATACTGAATTGTTATTTTGTGTTATTTTAAGAATCTTGAACCAATGGAATGCTGAGATCATAGTTTTCTGCCAAGAGATAGATTTATAGAAACTCTATTCCATTCCTCGGGGTCCAGTGGTGACTATGACATATATTCTCCTTCACTCTCTTAATCAGAGGTAATTTAAATAGTATGGGGTTCATCACCAAGACCCTTGGGTTATCACACTCAACCTTGACCCTGGTTTATGATGGCCTCTGAATTACACTTTCCTCAAGGTAAACCGAGAAGGTAAAAAGCATTGTGCATCACCAGGTTCCTAGTAACTGCCTCGTTGCTAATGTCATTATTTCTCCAAGAGTGAAGTCTCTTAGGCCTACTTCCACGTGGGGTTCTTCCCACAATGGAAACAAAAGCAATGAAGCAATAGTGTCCTGACTTTCTCTAATCGGGACCTGGGGATGGAGGGATAACCTCCCATAACCTCCCCATGGTTTGCAAACTTATTATTCAGACTGATTTCTCAGAAGCTATGAACATGTGTGTGGACATAACACACACATACACACACAGTTTGGTTCTGAACAGATAGCTCTTCTCCCTGTAGCTATGGAACGTTGAGCTTTTTAGAGACTCCACCTGCTTCACTGCAGTCTATGTCTTCTAGAGAGAAATGGAAGAACCTTCCCATGTCTTGTAACTGAAGGTATCTGTGCTCAAAATATAAGGGCCAAGTCGGAGCAGGAGTAGAATTTACATGTGGTAGTATTGTTGTATGTGTTTCTGTGTTATACGTGTGTGTGTTTGGTGTGTGCCTCTCATCCCTACACTCTACACCTCCTCACACCACAGCCTGACAGTTGGTTCCATGTAGGGTAATTTATCTCCAACTGAGTTCCTATCCAAATTTTGAGAAGACCAAAACCAAATCTCCAGTTAGAATAATATATTTTTTTCAAACTGATCTTAAGTCTCATTTTTGAGAGGATATTAGAAATTTTTTTTCCTTTGTGTATCTTCAACCCCCAATAGATCTTATTAGGAGTTCTTACAAATATTATATTAAAACTGTAATTTTGTTCTAAACCTGTAATTTTATTCATCTCTCCTGCCACAATGCAGGTGTAAACAGATATTATTTTGTGTCTAAATTGCTGTAATAGCCTCCTATCCAGATTTCTGCTGGCCCTTTCCTTGCTATAATTCCATCTCCACCCAGTACAAAGCAAGTTATTTAAAATATTTCATCAATTCTTAAACTTTTTCTTGAGTGTGCCATTGCTTTGGAATAGAACTAAAGCTTTATATTATAGCAGACAAGACCTCATAACTCTGGCCTCTCCATAATTCTCCATCCACATTTTTCTGAGATGACCATGGTCTTGAGGTTTCTCTGCTCATCGAATGCTCTAGCCCAGTCACCACCAAATACCTAACTAGAGTGTTCATTGTTTTATTCTTCATATGACAAGTTCTTCCAGTAAGGACTCCTTTTAAAGAACACAGAAGGATCACCTTTCTGTCACCTCAAGCTTTTGTAATTTGAAAATCTTTTAAAATTGTGACTATACATTCCCTCCCATTTTATTTTGAGGACTTTATTATACCTATATAGGCTAATGTCTCAAATTACATATGAATAATATTATTACAATGTAGTACAATACCACTGGAAATACAAAATATTGGAACAATCTAAATGACCAAAGGACAACTAATTACTCTTTTTATTGTGATGAACTGATAGTTTTTCATATAGTATAAAAAACATAACTGAATGTGTCCAAGTCAGGTAACGTCACCTTCATGGGATTTTTAAGGTATTGAGCTGAAGAATGCAGAAATGTTAAAGATAATTTCATTCAAGTTGAGAGAATTGATACTTTAAACTTTAGTTAACCCCAAGTCTGAGTGACGAGTCCTAAGTTGAGACACCTCGCCAGCTCTCAAAGACAAAGATGATCAGTTGAGCAAATCTTTGCATAGAATGTGGATTCTATTATTTAGCAGACAGATCATCATTGTTCTCTTTTCTTATTATTTTGTAATTGTCCACATGAATAGGTATAAGACCAACTGACTTGAAGGAGAGAAAGGAATGATTAGCAAAGTATAAGAAATTTTAGAATTATGACAAGAAAAATACTAGTTAAGTATCTTTGGCATAAGAATAGGAACAAAAAAAAAAAGGAGAAGGTAACATTTCCTTATGCCAGACAGACATTTTCACAGAGCCTACTCTCCTGCATGTGACTGGAAAAAGCAAGTATGTTCTGGTGTTCTGAGGACTTGAATGAAATTATCTACTTCTACCTGAGAGGAATACAAATGGGGAAACTGGAAGAAAAACATACCTTTTCTGCACATTCCATGAAACTCCTATACAAAGGGTGATGGATGGAGTAGGACAGAACTTTTTTCTTCCTGACTAATTCAGTACCCAATGACCCCTCTCCTTCTTTCTATTCTCCCCAACAGTTGATAATTTCCAAATTATTGCCTTAAGTTTTTTTTTTAGAGAGAGTGAGAGAGGAGAGAGAGAGAGAGAGAGAGTGTGTGTGTGTGTGTGTGAGAGAGAGAGAGAGAGAGAATTTTTTTAATATTTATTTTTTAGTTCTCGGCGGACACAACATCTTTGTTGGTATGTGGTGCTGAGGATCAAACCCGGGCCGCACGCATGCCAGGCAAGCGCACTATCGCTTGAGCCACATCCCCAGCCCAAGTTTTTTTTTTTTAAGTTGTGCTTTTAAACTGATAATAACTAGGCAACATTTTTTTTAATAGAGTGACCCTCGTCACTAATTGCAGTAGATGGCTTTCTGTAAAAGGCCAGCCCAATGGTCTACATAGAATGGGCGTAGGACTCAGTGGTGAACAGAAAGATGATTGGATTCCCCCAGGGACCGTTGTAGTGAGGGGTCAGCCTCTCTGGCTGTGGACTGGAGAATGGCTGGGCAGGAGGTCAGGAAGTCTAGGTAGTAGTGAATCCAAGCAGGTCTCCATTTTAGTTTAATCCAACTATATTTTATCTTAAGATGAAAACAGTTACTTCTCAACCCAACTACATAAATGCAGTGTTCTATGTTTCTGTGAGATATGGCCAAATTTTGACTTTATTCCTTGAAAAACGGCCTCAGCTCCAGGCAAAGATACTTAACTCCATTGGTACAAGCTGATTATTGTGACAGATGTTTCTGTATTCCTTTAACTCTAGTATTTGGTATAAAGGAGGAAATTCAGATTTAAGAAACGTTAAGTAACTAGCCTTGTGCCATGAAGCCTCCTATAATTGGTTGAAGTATATTAACACTATGTGTGAGAAGTCAAACCATATTTGAGAGTTATTAGCCACTTGAATGTTTTTCATGCCTGAGCAATAACATACATTTTATTGGAAATTTTACTTTAATATTTAAGAAGATATTGAAATAACATATGTAAGATAGTTTAACTCTATATGTATTCATAATGTTGTAATGTGCATATATGAGTTTTTGTTCTTTATTGTGATGTATGATAACATTTTAAATAATGTTAACAGAAATGTTCATTAATCTGTAGGCTTAATAAAAAAAAAACTAACAATATTGTTGAAGGTCCTTGAGTCCCTCCTCAATTGCTTCTTCATTCTTCTTGAAATTAACTGGTATTTTCACTGTTTTCAATATTCACTTACTTCTCATCAGAGTTTTAATACTTCTGCAGTGATCCACAAAGTTTGTCTGCTCTAGATGTGCATAAAAAGGGATGACTCTGTGTGTTGTGCTACATGTGGCTTTTGATCTTTCTCTTGCCTTTGTGAAATTCATCTCTATATTTTCATCTTCCATTGTGAAACTATAATAAACTTATCTCCTCTACTATCATGACCATTTGTTTTTGGTTCAGCATTTTGCCACTATGAACAATACTAATCTGAACATTGTAGCTCATGCATCCAATGTATAAATTCGAGAGATTCTGCAAATTACAAACACAGAAGTATTACTGGAGTGTATAGCATATGTTTATTTAACTATCACTGTGCAACTATTTAACATCTATTTAACTATCACTGTGCAACTTTACTATAAAATTCCTATACTTATAAGCCATTCTGAAAAAGCTACATGGTGTGTGATTTCAACTATATGGCTTACTAGAAAAGGCAAAGCAGTAGATAGTAAAACAATCAGGATTTTTTTTTTTTGGTATGGAAAAGGGCAGTATGAATGAATAGAGCAATTCTAAGGCCGAAATTTATAAGGCAGTGCAATAACAAGCTTCTATGTAATACATTTGCTGAAAATTAATCACAATTAAATTCGAAATTGTTTGGAAAAGGAATGATATAGTATTGCAGAGGAGGTAAAATCTTGACTGTAACATGTTAGAGACCTTCAGCCAGCCTGAGAATTAAGATGATATAAGACAGATTATACCATCCACCTAACAGATTTAACAGACATTGCTGAACATGTCATACAATGACAGAAAACAATTTGTCTCATAAGCTCATGGAATATTCTCCAGGGTAGACCATGTATTAGTATGCAAAACAAACCCGATGAAGTGAAAAGAATAAGAAATAATAGCGTGTATCTTCTTCAATCACCATGGAATAAAAATCAGCAACAAGAGGGATTTAGAAATGGTACTAATACATGAATATTAAACAGAATTTACTTTACTGTGCAATGGATTAATGAAGGCATAAAAAGAGACATTAAATCATTTCTTGAATTGGATGAAAATTTAAATAAAACATACCAAAATATATGAGATATAGCAAATGTTAAAGGCAAGTTTACACCAACAAATGTTGCATAAAAAAGAAAAACTTCAAATCAACAACCTAATAATGCAATGGAAAGAGCTACAGAAGAACAAAGAAAATTCACCATGAGAAGAAGAAAAGTTGCTGGGCACGGTGGCACACACCTGTAATCCCAGCAGCTCAGGAGGCTGAGGCAGGAGGATCACGAGTCAAAGCCAGCCTCAGCAAAAGCAAGGTGCTAAGCAACTCAGTGAGACCCTGTCTCTAAATAAGATACAAAATAGGGCTGGGGGTGTGGCTCAATGATCAAGTGCCCCTAAGTTCAATCTCTGGTCTCCTTCCCCGCCCCCCCTACAAAAGAAGGAAAAATAAAACAAAGATCAGAGCTGTGATGAATGAAATAGAGACCAAAAAACAAAACAGACAACAACAAAAACAAGAACTTGACAAATGAAGAGCTTTGTTTTTGAAAATTTAAACAAAAGTGACAAAATATTAGCTAGAATAAGCAGGATTAAAAAGAGACTCTAATAAATAAAATAAAAGGTAAAAAGGTGACATTCATTACTTCTGGTACCATAGATATACAAAGGATCATTAGTTTTAATCCCAAGCACAACCAAAAAGTATAATACGGTATCATCAAGTGGGACTTAACACCAGGAATGCAAGGGCTATTCCATATACACAAATCATAAACATAATCATACATCAAGAAAATGATGATTAAAAACCACATGATTCTCTCAAGAGATGCATAAAAACATTCAATAAAATTCAAAATCCCTTCATGATATAAAGGCTTAATAAATTAGCTATAGAAGGAACGTGTGTCAGCACAGGGCTGTATATGGTACACACACATGCTCATGGCACCCAGACAGTCAGGTAGTATGTCGTCCCATAACTGTAGGGTGGCAGGCCACAAAGCATAAGGATGGGTTCCATTTGTAGTTTAATCCCTCCAACATCAAGGAGAGCCCCACTGCAAGCCAGAGTATCATCAACCCTCTTGTGTTCTCAGAGTATTTATATCCCAATGAAGAAGGAACAAGAATAGACAGGGAAATATGTCCACCTACAGACAAAGAGATTGTTGATCAAAGGCTCCCTCCAATAGAGGTACTTTGGCAGCCCAAGTTCAGTGTTCAGACAGACCAGTGCTGGGGCAACTGACGGCTGCAGTGGAGGGCCGAAGGAGACTTCTGGATTCCTAGGAGCATAGCACCCAGCTGGGTGTCACAGGGAGCAGTGTGGAAGAAAATAAATGGCTTATTCTGCTGCTGTCCTTTCTATCCCCTGCCCTTTCTCCTCCACCTCAGGCCTCTGGCTGTACCAGTACTCAGAGAATGTGGTGGGCTACATGCAGATCAGCATATCTGGCTTGGACTCAGATCACCACTTCCACCATCTCCTGGCCCAGCTGGAGCACCTGGAATATACTGAAGCAGTGCCAGAGGGTGAGGATACAGGTGGGAGTGGTGCAGGTGAGTCCAGAAGGAGGCTGGGCCACACTTGGAGGAGGCTACAGGGTCTAGTGTTAGACTAGGAGTAAAGCATAGCCTCGGATCAATCATTTGGGATGACTTTGTCTGGTTAGGCTACCTGGAGGTGGAATTTTTGATAGCAAGCACAAGCCTTCACTGCCAGCTCTGTAACCAGCTCTTGAGATACAGCCTCAGAATTAGCACCACATCTATGATCAACCATAGCACTAGGGCCAATATCAGTTCAACCACCAGCTCCCTAGAGAGGTCCAGATCCAGATCTCAATTCAGTACTGACACTTAAGCTGCTACCTCGAATTGAAGCTACCATGTTTCTTTTTTTATGGATTTTTAAAATTTGTTCTAATTATTTATACATGACAACAGAATGCATTTCTACTCATTATACACAAATGGAACATGACTTTTCATTTTTCTGGTTGTACACGATGCAGAGACACACCATTCATGCTGTCATACATGTATGTAGAGTAATAATGTCCATTTCATTTCCACCATCTTTCCCCCATACTCCTACCCCTACCCTCACTCTCTTCTGCCGAATCCAAAGTTCCTCTATTCTTCCCCTGCCCCCCCCCATTATTGATCAGCATCCACTTATCAGAGAAAAGATTTGCTCTTTGGTTTTGTGGGATTGGTTTACTTCACTTAGCAGGATATTCTCCAACTCCATCCATATACCAGCAAATGCCATAATTTCATTCTGAATAATATTCCATTGTGTATACATACCAGTTTCTTTATCCTTTCATCTATTGAAGGACAGCTAGGTTGGTTCCACAGTTTAGCTATTGTGAATTGAGCTGCTATAAATATTGATGTGGCTGTGTCATTATTGTATGTTGATTTTAAGTCCTTTGGTTATAAACAGAGGAGTGGGATAGCTGGGTCAAATGGTGGTTCTATTGAAAGTTTTCTAAGGAATCTCCATACTGCTTTGCAGAGGGTTGCACCAATTTGCTGCCCCACCAGCCATGTATAAGTGCACCTTATTCCCCACATCCTCACCAACACTTATTGTTGCTTGTATTCTGATAATTGCCATTCTGACTGGATGAGATGAAATCTTAGAGTTGAAGCTGACATGTTTCAAGTTAGAACCCCACATGGTATCAGGTCTAACAATGTATGAAGCAGAGACTGCTTTGGTGAAAATTCCAGCTTCAGTGCCAGAAATAGACACCTCCAGAAACACATTAACATACTGTTAACCAAAGCTATTAGAGGCTGCTCATGGGTCATATCGCCTTGAAAGAGATTCAAAGGAACTCACTAGAGTAATGGTAGTGCTCTAAGTATTGATGTATATTTGCCAAAATTGATGGACTGGTCCATTAGTATCTGAGTATATTGTTGCAGGTGGTTGTGTAATGCAACTTAAAACTACAATTTAGAATAGCCATGTTGTGGAACCAACCTAGGTGTCTATAATGGATGCATGGAAAAGAAAATGTGTATATATACACTGTAGAGTTTTACTGGGCCACAAAGAAGAATGAAATTATGGCATTCACAGGAAAATAGAACTGGAAAAATTCATGCTGAGATTAGCCAGGTCCTCTAAGAAATTGACTTTGGTGTCTGGGGAAGTAGTATTGCCATTGCTTAGGCCAAAGAGATCCTTTTTGTGGTACAGTTTAACCAACTGAGAAATATCACAGAGTCATGATCTTCTATATGTGTGCGTGTAGTGCTGGACTGAACTCAAGGTCTTCAACATGTTGGGCAAGCACACTTTTGTAGAGCTACATCCCCTGTCCGTGAACTATTTCTTTTTTCACTTTGTACATGCAGTTAAAGGAGGTGCCAATAAGGTTCTTCTGATCTGAGAAGGAAGATTTGTCAATCCTTGACTTCTATCTAGGAAAACAGGTCAATGGGACAGGCATGACCCAGAACCATTACTGAAGTCCAACTATTTTCAGGATTTCTTCCCTCAAATACAAGTACAAGTTGAATTTAATATAAAAAGAAATAAGTGATAATACTTACAAACATTCATACATTATCACCTTGAATAATAAGCATGTGCTATTCATTTTCTACTAAGCATCAAAGAAATGGAACTAGAGATGTATGGAATGGATTTGAGATCAGTTTTGTAAGGGGTTGAGTGTAAAGCATACATTGAATTGTTTTTATAATGCCTTGGTTAACTGAGAAGGCAAAAAGTTTTGTGAATCACCAACTTCCTAATACTGGTTGTCATCATTATTCCTCTAAGGATGAACTCTCTTATGGCCTTCTCAACTAGTAGTTCTCCCCCAAGGGAGCCAAAGGCAGTGAGGCAATTATACCTGGTTTATCTCTAATTTGGAGTCGGGGATGGCATTCTCAAGAGCTATAAGCAAATGTTTACCAATATATCAATCTCGTTTCATTCTGAAATGATAAGTACTTCACCTGTCACAATAGGACTTAGAGACACTTACCAACTCCACCTGTTTCACTCTATTTCACGCTTCCCTGAAAGAAATGGATAAACTTCCCATGGATAGTAGCTGAAGGTATGTGTGTTTGTGATCTAAGGGGCTAAGTCAGAGCACAAGTAAAATTAACCTTCAGTAGTATTATTATATTTGGTTTTTATAGGTGTTAATGCACCTTTATTTTATTCATATATTTGTATGTGGTGCTGAGAATTGAAGCCAGTGCTTCACACATGCTAGGCAAGTGCTCCACAACGGAGCCACAACCCCAGCCCTTATATTTGTTTTTATGTTTTCTGATCCCATAATTCTTACTCACCACATTAGAGTATGACAGACAGCTCTGTGTAGAGTAATTTATCTTCAGCTGAGTCTGTATCCAAATTTTGGAATGTTAGGGAAAAAACAAAACTCTGTGTAGAATTATTTCCTCAAACTGGTTCTCTAACTTTTGAAAAGAATTTAGATAAAAACATTTCTCTCTTAGTGTATCTTTAACTCTCATTAAGTCTTGCTGGATATCTTCATTTTCCATCTTCTCATAGATGCTTCATGTTTAAACCTGGTTTGATCTGAAGATTCTTCAGATATATTTCAGTGTTTGCCACAGATGTTGTGTTGTTTCCTGGGAGACAAAAAATGTCTCCCCCCACACCCCCACCAATTCCATCACTTATAGCCCATTTATCTAGCAAAAAGCTTGATATATTCAAATTAAAATGATTATTCCAAAGCCATGTTTCCATTGTATAATAGTCACAATTACTTCATTATTTCCCATTTCCATCTCTTCTTCTTCTCCAGCAAAAGAGAGGAAGAGCATGAGGAGGGATAATCAGAGCAGTGTGTCCGAGTTCCTCCTCCTGGGGCTCCCCATCCAGCCAGAGCAGCAAGGCATGTACTACGCCCTGTTCCTGGGCATGTACCTGACCACGGTGCTGGGGAACCTGCTCATCATCCTGCTCATCAGGCTGGACTCTCGCCTGCACACCCCCATGTACTTCTTCCTCAGCCACTTGGCCCTCACTGACATCTCTTTCTCCTCAGTCACGGCTCCAAAGATGCTCATGAACATGCTGACGCAGACTCAATCCATCTCCTACTCTGGGTGCATTTGTCAGGAATTCTTTTTCTTATTATTTGCAAGTCTTGACAGCTTCCGTCTGACCTCAATGGCCTATGACAGGTATGTGGCCATCTGCCACCCTCTTCATTACACCAGAATGATGAGACAGAGCCTCTGTTTCCTGCTAGTTCTTGTGTCCTGGGTCTTGTCCTTTGCCATCGCTCTTTTGCACACCCTCCTCCTAGCCCGTCTCTCTTTTCTTAGAAGCCACACTCTGCCCCACTTCTTCTGTGACCTCTCTGCCTTACTCAAGCTGTCCAGCTCAGACACCACCATCAATCAGCTGGTCATCCTCGCTGTAGGATCAGTGGTCATTACCCTTCCCTTCATATGCATCCTGGTCTCTTATGGCCACATTGGGGCCACCATCCTGAGACGACCCTCCATCAAGGTGATCTACAAAACCTTCTCCACATGTGGCTCCCACCTCTCTGTGGTTTCTCTGTACTATGGAGCCATTATTGGACTTTACTTTGTCCCCTCATCTGGAAATACTAATGACAAGGATGTCATTGTGTCTGTGTTCTACAGTCTGGTGACCCCCATGGTGAATCCCTTCATCTACAGTCTGAGGAATCGGGATATCAAAGGAGCTCTGAGGAACGTCCTCAGGAGAGCAACGTTTTCAGTTTGATAGGAATTGTCCCCCGGTTACTGCTTATGAGGTTTTCTCAGTCCCACATGTGTATCATTTCCTCTGAATTGCCATTTCTTAGTGAGTATGTATTTATTTATTGGTGGTACATGGGTTGGACCCAGGGCCTTTCACATGCTAGGTGAGCTCTCTGCCACTGGGTACTTCTCCAAGCCTGTTTCTTAGAGAATCATATTATATGGCACTTTTTTTTTTAAGCTGTGGTTCACTAGACACAGTTTTCAGTCCTCTCTGTTTAATTGTCTTGTTAATCTTGAAAATGTTTTTACAAACACACCAGCACAGCTTCAGTTTCTAAATTTTTCCTTCTTATAATATATCCTTGTTCTGGATATTTGAAATTTTCATACAGTCACTGATTTTATCTTTCCCCAACCCCTTTAGAAACACTTTTTTTTTTTCCCTGAAGATAACTAAAATTTTTCTTTCGGAAAGTTCATTTTTCCCTTTTGTGTGGAAGTTTGTAAGACATTTTGAATTTGTTTTTCTTCACTTAATAAGAAATGTAATTTTATCTTTGTAATTTCATTTTTTATTATTCATATATTTTAATTTATACATTGAAATTGTACACATTCATGCTGTACAATGTGATATTTTGGTACATGTGTACTTTGTGTCAAGCTTAATTGATGGTCAACATGTTTATTTCCTCATTTTTCATTTTTTTTTTTGTTCTGAGTCACTCAAAATACCTTTTCCTACCTGTCTTGCAGTACATAGTATATTGTCACTGTTCCTATTCAATATACAGCACAACAGAACAGAAGAACTTATCCTCCTAACTTCGTGCCCTTTGGCCAACTTTCCCCACCACTTCTTCTATCTATTCTCCTGAACTGTTGGTAATTTTCAAACTTTTTCCAAATATTTCTTGTATTCTTACAGTTATGATAACTGGGGACATAACTTTTTTTTTTTACAAAGAGAATGGCCCTCGGACAAATTGAAGGAGAAGACTTTCCATAAAGGCCAGGCCAATGGTCTACATAGAATGGGCCCAGGACTCAAGTGGTGAACAAAACATCGACTGGAGTCCTCCAGGCCCTACGGGGCCATGTGGGTGGGGGGCGTGGCAGTGAGAGTGAAGGGTTTGAAAGGCCTTTCAGATGGTGATGTTATTTGGGAGACGGGTCCTTTTCAGTAAGTGTTCAGCCTGTCTGGCTGTGGACTGGAGAATGGCTGGGCAGGAGGTCAGGAAGTCTGGGCAACATGCAGTGAGTTCAAGCAGGTCTTCATTTTAGGTTAATTCAACTACATTTTATTTAAAAATGAAACAGTTACTTCCTAATCCAACTACATAAATTCAGTGTTCTGTGTTTCCATTAGATATGGCCAAGTTTTATCTATATTCCTTGAGAAACTGCCTCAGCTCCGGGCAAAGGTACTTAGCTCCATGGATATGATATTGATATATATACTACTCTGATATATATTACATTGACATTATATTACTCTGACAGATGTTTCTGTATTCCTTTAACTCTAGTATTTGGTATAAAGGAGGAAACTCCGTTTTAAGAGAAGTTTAGTAACTAGCCTTGCACTATGAACCTGCCTATATTTAGTTGAAGCATATTCATGCTGTTTCATATTCATGTGTGAGAAGCCAAACCTTGTTGGAGACCCATTAGTCACTGGAATTTTTTTCACACATGAGCAATAATTTACACATTTTTACTGGAAATTTTACTTTAAGAAAATATGAAATAACATAATAATAATACACATAAAATAGCCAGTTTAACTATGTGTATGTGTATCCACAATATCATAGTGTGCATGAATGCATTTATGTGTTCTTCATATGCGAGGTATGATTAGATTTTAAATAATTTTAACAGAAATATCCACTTAACAATCTATAGGCTTAAACTATAAAAAACTAACAATATCATTGAAGCCCCTTCTGTCTTCCTCAATTGTATCTTATTTTCTCTTGGAGGTACCCAGTAGTTCCACTGTTTTCAATATTCACTTATTTCTCATTAGAATTTTTTTTTATTGGTTGTTCACAACATTACAAAGCTCTTGACATATCATATTTCATACATTAGAATCAAGTGGGTTATGAACTCCCATTTTTACCCCAAATACAGATTGCAGAATCACATCGGTTACACATCACATTTTTACATACTGCCATATTAGTGACTGTTATATTCTGCTACCTTTCCTATCCTCTACTATCCCCCCTCCCCTCCCCTCCCATCTTCTCTCTCTACCCCATCTACTGTAATTCATTTCCCTCCATGTTTGTTATCCCATTCCCCTCATAACCTCTTATATGTAATTTTGTATAACAATGAGGGTCTCCCTCCATTTCCATGTGATTTCCCTTTTTTTCTCCCTTTCCCTCCCACCTCATGTCTCTGTTTAATGTTAATCTTTTCTTCCTGCTCTTCCTCCCTGTTCTGTTCTTAGTTGCTCTCATTATATCAAAGAAGACATTTGGTATTTGCTTTTTAGGGATTGGCTAGCTTCACTAAGCATAATCTGCTCTAGTGCCATCCATTTCCCTGCAAATTCCGTGATTTTGTCATTTTTTAGTGCTGCGTAATACTCCATGGTGTATAAATGCCACATTTTTTTTTATCCATTCATCTATTGAAGGGCATCTGGGTTGATTCCACAGTCTAGCAATTGTGAATTGTGCTGCTATGAACATCGATGTGGCAGTATCCCTGTAGTGTGCTCTTTTAAGGTCTTCAGGAAACAGTCCAAGAAGGGCAATAGCTGGGTCAAATGGTGGTTCCATTCCCATCTTTCCCAGGAATCTCCATACTGCTTTCCAAATTGGCTGTGCCCGTTTGCAGTCCCACCAGCAGTGTACAAGAGTACCCTTTTCCCCACATCCTCGCCAGCACTCATTGTTGTTTGCCTTCATCATGGCTGCCAATCTTACGGGGGTGAGGTGGTATCTTAGGGTGGTTTTGATTTGCATTTCTCTGACTGCTAGAGATGGTGAGCATTTTTTCATGTACTTGTTGATTGATTGTATGTCCTCCTCTGTGAAGTGTTTGTTCATGTCCTTGGCCCATTTGTTGATTCGGTTATTTGTTATCTTATTGTCTAATTTTTTGAGTTCTTTGTATACTCTGGATATTAGGGCTCTATCTGAAGTGTGAGGAGTAAAAATTTGTTCCCAGGATGTAGGCTCCCTATTTACCTCTCTTATTGTTTCTCTTGCTGAGAAAAAACTTTTCAGATTAAGAAAGTCCCATTTGTTGATTCTTGTTATTAACTCTTGTGCTATGGGTGTCCTATTAAGGAATTTTGAGCCCGACCCCACAATATGTAGATCTGAGCCAACTTTTTCTTCTATCAGACGGAGAGTCTCTGATTTGATATCTAGCTCCTTGATCCACTTTGAGTTGACTTTTGTGCATGGTGAGAGGAGGGGATTCAGTTTCATTTTGTTGCATATGGATTTCCAGTTTTCCCAACACCATTTGTTGAAGATGCTATCCTTTCTCCATTGCATGTTTTTAGCTCCTTTATCAAGTATAAGATAGTTGTAGCTTTGTGGATTAGTCTCTGTGTCCTCTATTCTGTACCATTGGTCCACCCGCCTGTTCTGGTACCAGTACCATGCTGTTTTTATTACTATTGCTCTGTAATATAGTTTGAAATCTGGTATCGCTATACCACCTGATTCACACTTCCTGCTTAGAATTGTTTTTGCTATTCTGGGTCTTTTAATTTTCCATATGAATTTCATGATTGCTTTATCTATTCTATAAGAAATGCCATTGGGATTCTGATTGGCATTGCATTAAACCTATAGAGAACTTTTGGTAATATCGCCATTTTGATGATGTTAGTTTTGCCTATCCATGAACAAGGTATATTTTTCCATCTTCTAAGATCTTCTTCAATTTCTCTCTTTAGGGTTCTGTAGTTTTCATTGTATAGGTCTTTCACCTCTTTTGTTAGGTTGATTCCTAAGTATTTTATTTTTTTTGAGGATATTGTGAATGGAGTGTTTTTCCTCATTTCCATTTCAGAAGTTTTGTCGCTGATATACAGAAATGCCTTTGATTTATGTGTGTTGATTTTATATCCTGCCAATTTGCTGAATTCATTTATTAGTTCTAGTAGTTTTTTTGTAGACCATTTTGGGTCTTCTAGGTATAGAATCATGTCATCCGCAAATAGTGATAATTTAAGTTCTTCTTTTCCTATTTTTATGCCTTTAATTTCTTTCGTCTGTCTAATTGCTCTGGCCAGTGTTTCGAGAACTATATTGAATATAAGTGGTGATAGGGGGCATCCCTGTCTTGTTCCAGATTTTAGAGGGAATGCCTTCAATTTTTCTCCATTCAGAATGATGCTAGCCTGAGGCTTAGCATAGATAGCTTTTACAATGTCGAGGTAAGTTCCTGTTATCCCTAGTTTTTCTAATGTTTTGAACATAAAGGGATGCTGTACTTTGTCAAATGCTTTTTCTGCGTCTATCGATATGATCATATGGTTCTTATCTTTAAGTCTGTTGATGTGGTGAATAACATTTATTGATTTCCGTATATTGAACCATCCTTGCATCCCAGGGATGAATCCTACTTGATCATGATGCACAATTTTTTTGATGTGCCTTTGTATCCAATTTGCCAGAATTTTATTGAGGATTTTTGCATCTAGGTTCATCAGAGATATTGGTCTGTAGTTTTCTTTCTTTGAGGTGCATTTGTCTGGTTTCTGAATCAGGGTGATGTTGGCCTCATAGAATGAATTTGGCAGAGCTCCCTCTTTTTCTATTTCCTGAAATAACTTGAAAAGTATTGGTATTAATTCTTCTTTAAAGGTTTTGTAAAACTCCGCTGTATACCCATCCGGTCCTGGGCTTTTCTTTGTTGGAAGTCTTTTGATTGCTTCTTCTATTTCATCTATTGATATTGGACTGTTTAAGTTATGAGTATCCTCCTGACTCAGTCTGGGCAAATCATATGACTTAAGGAATTTATCGATGTCTTCACTTTCTTCTATCTTATCGGAATATAGGTTTTCAAAATAATTTCTAATTGTTTTCTGTATTTCTGTAGCGTCTGTTGTAATATTGCCTTTTTCATCCCGTATGTTAGTAATTTGAGTTCTCTCTCTTCTCTTCATTAGTATGGCTAGGGGTCTGTCGATCTTATTTATTTTTTCAAAGAACCAACTGTTTGTTTTGTTCATTTTTTTCAATAGTTTCTTTTGTTTCAATTTCATTGATTTCTGCTCTGATTTTAATTAATTCTTTCCTTCTGCTACATTTGTTGTTGTTTTGCTCTTCCTTTTCTAGGGCTTTGAGATGAAGTGTGAGCTCATTTATTTGTTGGTTTTTCCTTTTATTGAGGAATGACCTCCAGGCGATGAATTTCCCTCTTAAAACTGCTTTCATTGTGTCCCATAGATTCCGATATGTTGTGTCTGTATTTTCATTTATCTCTAAGAATTTTTTGATTTCTTCCTTTATGTCTTCTGTAACCCATTGATCATTCAGTAACATATTGTTCATTGTCCATGTGATGTAGGATTTTTCCTTCCTTCTTTTATCATTGATTTCCAGTTTCATTCCATTATGATCTGGTAAAGTGCATGGTATTATCTCCACCCCTTTATATTTACTGAGGGTTGCCCTATGGCATAATATATGGTCTATTTTTGAGAAGGATCCATGTGCTGCTGAGAAAAAAGTATATCCACTTGATGATGGTTGATATATTCTATATATGTCAGTTAAGTCTAGGTTATTGATTGTGATATTGAGGTCAATAGTTTCTTTATTCAACTTTTGTTTGGAGGATCTGTCCAATGGTGAGAGAGGTGTGTTGAAGTCACCCATGATTATTGTGTTGTGGTCTATTTGATTCTTGAACTTGAGGAGAGTTTGTTTTATGAACGTCGCAGCGCCATTATTTGGTGCATAAATATTGATAATTGTTATGTCTTGTTGGTGAATGGTTCCTTTTAACATTATATAATGTCCTTCCTTATCCCTTTTGATTAACTTAGTCTTGAAGTCGATTTTATTCGATATGAGAATGGCCACCCCTGCTTGCTTACGAGGACCGTGTGTGTGGTATATTTTTTCCCAACCTTTTACGTTGAGCCTGTGTATGTCTTTTCCAATCAGATGTGTCTCCTGGAGGCAGCATATTGTTGGGTTTGTTTTTTTAATCCATGTTACCAGCCTATGTTGCTTTATTGGAGAGTTTAAGCCATTAACGTTTAGAGTTACTATTGATATATGGTTTGTACTTCCTGTCATGTTTGATTATTTATCTTTTTTTTTCTAATTTAGTTTGTTTCTCCATGATTAGCTTTCACCCCGTCCTCTGTCTTTACCGAGGCACTTCCCGCTGATGGTTTTGGTTATTGTTTTTCATTTCTTCCTTGTGTAGAGTTTTGCTCAAGACGCTTTGCAATGCTGGTTTTCTGGCTACAAATTCTTTTAGCTTTTGTTTCTCATGAAAGATTTTTATTTCATTGTTGTATCTGAAGCTTAATTTTGCTGGATACAGAATTCTTGGTTGGCATCCATTGTCTTTCAGTGTTTGAAATACGTTGTTCCAGGATCTTCTCTCTTTCAGCGTCTGTGATGAAAAATCCATTGTTAACCTTATTGGTTTACCCCTAAATGTAATCTGCCTCTTTTCTCTTGTAGCTTTTAATATTTTCTCTTTGTTCTGTATATTGGATATCTTCATAACAATGTGTCTTGGCGTTGGTCTACTGTGATTTTGTGTGCTCGGTGTCCTGTATGCATCTTCAATTTGTATATCTGTTTCCTTTTTTATTTCTGGAAAGTTTTCTGTGATTATTTCATTCAGCAAGTTACTCATTCCCTTGGCATTAATCTCTGTGCCTTCCTCTATCCCGATGACTCATAAGTTTGGTTTTTTTACGTTATCCCAAATCTCTTGGATGTTTTTCTCGTGATTTTTTACCAGCCTTTCTGAGTTGGCTAGACTCTTTTCAAGATGATATATTTTATCTTCATTATCTGACATTCTGGCTTCTACTTGCTCCACTCTGTCAGTGATACTCTCGATTGAGTTTTTAATTTGGTTTATCGTTTCCTTCATTTCTAGAATTATTGTTTGATTTTTTTTATAATCTCTATCTCCTGATAAAGATGCTTAACTTCTTCTTTTATCTGTTTATGTAATTCCTTTTCAATGTGATCTTTAAGGTTCCATTCCATCTGTCTAAGGTGTTCCTTGAGTTCTTTATATGGCCATTTTTCTGATGACTCCAGCTCCTCCTGAATATTTAGGCTGTCCTTCATTGTTTGTACTCCTTTTCTTCCTTGCTTTTTTATGCTCATGATACTTCTTGTTCTGTTTGACTGCTGAGTTACTGTTTACTCTTATAAATTTATTTGATGCTTGGGAGGAGAGGTATTAGAAGGGAAGGGAAGAAGTCACTAAAGAGAGTGACTGTAGTCAGGTAGAATTCAAGAAAGGGGGAATAAGAAAATTGAAAAGAAATGAAAAGACAAAAGAAATAAAGTGAAAAGAAAGAAAGAAAAAACGAAAAAATAAAAATTTAAAACCAAAAAAAAATTATAATGATAATAAACAAATGGAAATTAAAGTTTAAAAAATAATAGTAATAATAATAGAATAAAAAGAATTAAAAAAATTGAAACCATTAATAAGAAAGTTGAAGAGCAACAACATCAACAACAAAAAGTGAAAATAAAATAAAAAAATACCAATAATAATCATTAAAAAAATAATAATAATAAATGCAGTCATAGAGCTCAATTAACTTCTCTTCCAGTAGGTGGGAACTGGGCCCTGCTTCTCTTCTTGATGGGTGGGAACCAATCACTGTGCCTCAGCTCTTCTTCCCAGACTGTGCGGGTCTCCAATCCTGAGTGCCTAGGGCCTTCTCTTGTGGTTCCTCAAGCCAGGCCCCGCTCACCTGTGATGCTCACCACAATACTGGCTGCACGCCGGGTCTGCTGCTCCTGGGCGCCCTATTTCCATGGATGCCTGGGCACACCCTTTCTGTTTGACTCCCTCAGACCCTAAGTTTGTAGGGCTTGGGGCTGAGGACCCCCAGCGAATTTGTTTGCCCTCAGGTAGCAACTCCCCTGGTAGCTGGTGCAAGGGACCTCTGTTGTCAGCAGAGGGATACCCTGGGTCTGACTATCGTGCTCAGTTGGCTTTTACCTCTGTGAGTTCAGGTGGGCCGAGTAGTTATTTTAGCGGGATCATTTGTGCTGAGTCACGAGAAGTAGGCGAACCAGAACTAGAATGCAGCCCAATCCGGGCTCGGTGTGTTCTGAGAGGGGCAGACTGTTTGCCCGGGATCCCCTTCAGCTCAACAGTGCCTAGTGGTCCTGAGTGAACAGTATTTTGACAGTTTACTTCTCCCTATGCTCGCGCAGCTGAAGGGGTTAGAGACTTGATCTCTCCGTGTCCGCCGCCATGTTGGATCACTTAGATTTTAAATTGTCACTCATCTTATCAGCTGTTCCATTTAACTCGGCAGCTCACTCGCGCAGTGAAGAGTCTGCTCTATGGTGCTCCACGCAGGAAGCAGTGGCGGCGGCAGCGCGGTGGCGGCCCAGCTGTGGCCTCCGGGACCCCCGGGGAGGGGGTGCGGGCTAGGGGAGGGGAGGCAGCGCCTCGGGGCCGTGCGGGCCGGGTACTGGACACGCGGGAGAGCGGGCGGGGTGGGGGAAAATAATTGAGATATAGATTTAGGGACTGAGCGTGGGAGGAGAGACGGCGGGGGAGAAGCAAAGTGGAAAGGCGGAGAGGAGAAGGAGAAGGGGCCGAGGGAGCCGGGCAGGTTGGGGGCTGCAGCCTTACTGCTCGCCCTGAAGTCGTGATGGACTCACTCCACCTTGGCTGGAGTCATGGTGTATTCACTCCACCTAGGCCCCTTTCTTGACACGGTGCTGAGTCTTTGTCGACAGATCTCCTTTAATGATCTTTACTTCATCTTTTAAGACGCGGCAACCTCATTAGAATTTTAAGACTTCTTCAATGATCCATAAATTTTTGTCTGCTCTGGATGTGCATATAAAGGAATGACTATGTGTGTTCTGCTACATTTGGCTTTTGTTGTCTCCTCTTGCCTTTGTGAAATTCTTCTCCATATTTTCATCTTCCACTGTGAAACTATGATAAACTTATCTGCTCTGTTTTCATGACCATATTTTGTTTTGGCTTTCAGTATTTTGCTATTATAAGCAATGCTGCTACGAACATTCTAGCGCATGCATGTATCAGAGAGAGTTTGTAAATTTTATATGTGAGAAATACTATCACTGTTAATTTATTTAATTATGTTTTTATTCATGAGTTATAGTTATACTCAATATTGGGGTTCATTTGACATGCTCATATAAGCATGGAATATAATTGGCTCCACTGCACTCCCCAGTACTTCCCCTTTCTCTCCCATTGTCCTTCTCCTTTCTCTCCCATTGTCCTTCTCCCTGTTCCCCTTCCTCTACTAGTCTTCCTTTTTTTAAATTTATAGTTTTTAAATTAGTGCTATATGTATATATACATATATATTATATATGACATATGACATATAAAGGTGAAATTCACTGTGGTGTGTTAATGTATGTATATAGCATAACTTGATCAGTTTCATTCCATCAACCCTCTCTTTTCCCATTCCTCCCTCTATACCCACTGCCTTTGCTCCACTGACTTCCCTTCTATTTTCATGGGATTCCCCACTCATCTCGCCCTCCCTTAGTTTGATCTAATTTCCACATATAAGAGAATACATTGAACCCTGAACTTTTTGAGCCTAGCTTATTCCATTTATTATAGTTTTCTCCATTTTCATCCATAATTTTACCAGAAAATGTCATAATTTTATTCCTCTTTATGATTGAGTAAAATTGCATTACTTATATATACCGTATTTTCTTTTTTTTAAATTTATTTATTTTTATTTTTTTGTGTGGCTATTATGCTTTTAATGGGGGAGGTATAAAATGCATCATTGCAAAAGAATGTTTTACATACTCATTAGCATAGTGATTAATGTAAATTACATTTTGATAATTTAAGATACAGTGTGTTAGACCTCAAAAAAGAAACCACCTGCCTGCAACCTAAGATACTGGAAAGACTTCTTTTTACCTACCACTTACGTAGTAATTCATTAGTGGCAGGAAGAAATAATATGAGGCTAGGCCCTTCTGAGCTATGGTTCAAAGAATTCCCATGATGCTAAATGGCACTGTCACTATGGAACCATGAAATTTCCCCACAAGTATTTCCATCAGCATAGGCAGTTAAGAGACGTAATAGTTCTAAATAAAGCCTGGAATGCAGCTAAGACCTCAAGAGAATTTTAAAAGATAAATTCCACCTCTCCTACAGAGAAACTAAAGCTTGGGCATGACTAACAATATTGAAAAAATGTTAGTAGTTTTCATAAAGCTTCAATAAACACCATAAAGGCACAAGGGTTGAAAATAACCTGTGCACTAAAATTCACTGCATCATACATTTGGAGGTACAGGAATGCTGTGCTTAAAAATGATAGGACATTGACTTTATCCCTAATCAAAAGCACCAGGTGTCAAGCTCAGCTTCCATTTACACAGAATGCACCAGTAATCCCTAGGGTAATGAATGGTTCAAGTACTACTTTTTCAGCATGTCTTGACTTTTTACTTAGTCAACACTGGGGCTCAAAAAGCATATGGGTTTGTAGAATACTGGAAAAAAGGCTTGCATTATCCTTAAAATGGTCTTTAAATAATAATGAATTCTCAAACATCTCACTGGGTACTTTTAAAATCCACAGGAATAAAGACAAAATTTGCAGTAGATGAATTTCAAATGAAGAAAAATAGTATAGAACTCATGTTAAGCCAAAAAATCTGGTAATTAATGTCAAAAATTGTCAAGATTACTAATATATTTTGATGAGAAAAGAAAAAAATCACTATTGGCAAGGTTAATTATATGAAATATGCTATATATTAATTAAATTGAACAATCATTTCAGACCACTAATAGAAAACCCACAGCAAGAGAAGCATCTAAAGGGCAATCAAAAGTTTAGGAAAGTTTACTAGCTTTAGAATACATCAACACACTTTGATTACAGAAATATTCACTTTTCAAACTACAGTGTTTATGTACTAGTTAACAACCCAATCTAAGGAGCTGTGGAAGCTGGTGACAACCTATCCACTAAAATGCTGCATTTGTAGTGTGGGAGCAGATTTAGTGAATACTTTTATCGGAAGGAAATGAATAACCTCAGCATCAAAAAACAGCCACAAACAGCCTCTTTCTTTTTTATAAAGAAACTCATAACTTTTGATAATTTTTCTTTGCTAGCTCAAAATTATGAGAGAAACTAAGCTGGTCAGACCCAGGAACAAGATGATTTGGCAAGCTGCAGTCACCACCAGTTCAGGGATGTGTGATAATCTGCAGAGAAGCTGCTTGACTATGGTAGTCCATTCCTTCACATCTGTAGAGGAGTTCGATATAACCACTTTTCTTTATCAACTTGAAGCTGCATACATGCAAAGAGATCACAAACTGCTGGGAGGCCATAATGGTCTGCAGGGAATTTATGTTCCTCTTGAAGGGGTGAGTTAAGAAATACTTCCTGGGCCTTCTTTCGAAGTAGCCACTTGTCTTCTCCAGAAGATAGCTGGCTGAGGTTTCCCACTTTCTTTCCTGGCAAGACCCAGTCAGCAGTGTTAAAGGGACACCAGGAAGTAGTAATGGGGCTTTTAAGCTTCTGTCTGCCAGCCCTGTCGGCAGTACTAGGCACTTCCTTGGGACTTCCTTCTTTGCATGAAGGCCTGATGAGCCATCTTGACAAGGAACTGTTCCTTATGACTTCAAAGGAATCGTCAATTCTAGGAGTTATTGCCTTTGGTGCCTGAGCTTGTTCTGTTATGTAATTTCTGGAAGGACAGAGCCACATACTCAGGGACTCTTTATGTTTCTCAGGCTCAGGTTTGGGTTCCATAGGCATCCCATTTTTATCCTTTCCTTCTTTCTTCAGAAGCCATCTACACAAAGCTTCCTTCTCACAATTCTCCTCACACACACATTCTGCAAAGCTTATGCATGGCTCATTGGCTTTGCATACATCTTCTACTTTATATGGATCCTGATGATTCTGGACAAGCCAATCCTCAGTAATCATGTTGGGGGTGGAAAGTGGTTTCTTGGCCTCCAAGTGGTCATTCAGGCACTTCAGGCTGCCCAGGTTTTCAATCTCCACGCCTTTAGGTTGGTTGCCCCAACAGTTGGTACATGAGTCAGGCCTGGCAAGCCAATCGTTCACACTGTAAGGCTCCTGGAAGACCTGGAATAAGAGCTTAAACTTCTCACTGGTTTCATGACTGCCATTTTCAGGTTTCTCCAACTTGCAAGGTTCCTGGGGAGACACCAGCCAATCAGACAATCCCATCTCATTTTGATCAAGGAGCTCTAGATCTTCAACCTTTTCAACTTCAATGGAGAAAGAACTGGTAGTTGAGTGGCTGTTAAATTTTTGGTAACCTGGTTTTCCAGAAACTTCTTGTTGCTGACTCTTGAGGAGCCAGTTTTCTAAGCCCTTTAAGTTGCCCCAGACATTACTGAAGAAATTGCAGGTTCTTGCAGAGGTCTGATTATTTTCTGAGGTCTGTTTTTGGGTGAGCCAGTCCTGGAGGTTGGTACTAGGTAGGTAAGAAGCATGACGACCACTGTTAGGTTTGCTTCCAAGAAGCCATTCACTGAGAGGTACAGTTGTACTGCTGGATGTTGACTTCTGCTCTGGCATCAGGATATAACCTCTTTTCTCAAGGAAGGGCCCAGTGTTTGATGAACTAGCATGAGCCATCAGATGCTCAGGAATTTGAATGGTCTTGAGGGACCCAAAGGTGGTGATGGTTTGACGCAGTGCAGTTGTGTCTGCTTCAAAGAGCAGAAAAGTTGAATCTTCAGGCTTAAGGGTCAAACTGCCCAATCTCTCCAGACACACAGAAACTTGATTGGCTAGATCTTTATTTTGGGTACATTCCAGTTGATGGATAAGACAATTGAACTGGCCCAATAACCAGTAGAGCTGCTGAGCCTGCTGCTGAAGTGTCTCCTCTTTAAGTTGATAGATGAGATCTACCTGTTCATACAGCCATACCTCACGGCTCCAAAGGCATTCCAGGTGACGGCTTATACAACTATGAATCTGAGATTTCACCTCTCGCAAGTTATCTTTAATTTGCTATTCAGCTCGGTGAACTCCACCAATAGCAAGCTCCAAGTCCCTCCGTGCATCACTACATCTCAAAAGGGCTTCTCTATTACTGGAGCAGCTGCTCTGGTCCTGGGAGGTATTCATTCTGCTCACTGTTCCTCGAAAAGCAGATCCCGGCCCAGCCAGCTACCTCGCGGGCAAGAAGCGGTTTTATCCCCGAGCCCCTCCGTATTTTCTTTATCCATCTGTCAACAGGCACCTGAGTTGGTTCCATAGATACAATCATCTATTCTATTCCATTGTTCTTCACATAGATACAATCATCTGATATCTGATAAAGAAACCAAAAACATAGGTTGAATAAAAAAATGGGATTTTTAACCAGTGGTGTTGGGAAAACTGGGAATCTGAATGTATAAGCATGAAACTAGATCCCTGTCTTTCATCCTGTACAAGTCATCTCAAAGTGAATCAAAGACCTAAGAATTAGAGCAAAAACTTCACACTGCTAGAAGAAAACATAGGCTTAACACTCCTACATATTGGCACAGACACCAATTCCTTACAAGACCCCTAAAGCTTAAGAAATAATACCAGAAAGTGGGGTGCCCCTGGATTAGATCCTCAGTACCTCCACTTTTGGAGGTACTGGGGATCTATCTAATCCAGGGGCATTCAATCACTGAGCCAGCCTTTTTAAATCTTTTTATTTTGAGACAGGGTTCACTAAGTTGCTGAGGCTGACCTTGAACTTGCGATCCTCCTGTCACTGAGTCATTAGGATTATAGGAATGTTCCACCATGCCTAGTGACCACTTGTTAATGTGGTTTTTAGCTCACTTGGTTCTTTTCTATGAAGTCTCTGTTAATGTTATCTTTTTTCAATTTTTCATACCTTTATATTTGGATATATATTACTATGTTAGCTGTTCTTGAGGTCAAGATTTGAATAGGATTGAGAAAGATGAGAGAAACTTGATATGGAAAAGGATATAGATGAAGGTCTTCTCTGGTACCTCAGGAAATAGTAATATCATTTGTCAAATCAAAGAGATCGTTTGGTTATACTGTTTAACCAGTTAAGAAATCTTCATCTCTGTGTGTGTGTGTGTGTGTGTGTGTGTGTGTGTGAGATTGAACCCAGCATACTGCACTTGCTGGGCAAGTGTTCTAACACTGAGTCACATCTACAGCCCATAAACTTTTTTTTAAACTCCCTGCAGGCAGGAAAGAGGAAGTTGCTAGTGAGATCTCCTGATTTGAGTTCTAGGAAATCCAGCAGGACAATTAGAGCATGGTCAACAGGGAAACAGGAGTGGAATAGACGACTCCATTCTTAGTCTTCTGAGGAATCTCCATACTGCTTTTCAAAGTGCTTGCACAAATTTGCAGTCCCACCAACAATGCATGATTGTACCCTTTTCCCCACATTCTTGCCAGCATTTATTATTATTTGTATTCTTGATGATTGACATTCTAACCAGAGGGAGAAGAATTGAGGAAATGGAGCTGGAAATATATGGAATGGATTTGAGGTCAGTTTTGTAAGGGGTTGGGTGGACACCATACATTGAACCTTTTTTTAATGGTGTTGTGAGAAACTTATATCAATAGAATAGTAACTCTGTTGCTTTTGGGCAGCTGAATGAGACTTATAAACACTATTCTGTTCCCACATCCCATGAAGATGATGACATATAACTACCCTAATTCTTTATTTTCAGAAGGTGAGAGAGTTAAAGAGTTTCTGGTATTCTTGACATAGAATGGGGTTAGAAGCAAGAAACTTTGGGTATCACATTCAACCTCCAGTTTGGTACATTATAGACTCTGCATCACATTTTCCCCAAGGTCAGCTGAGCAGATGAAAAGTTTTGTTAGCTACCAAGTTCCTAACAGCTGCCTGTTGGTTGTTATCAACATTCCTCTAAGGATGAACTCTCTTATGGCTGCCTGAACTAGTAGTTCGTCCCCCAAGGGACAAAAGGCAATGAAGCAATTATATCTGTTTTTTCTTTAATTTTGAGCAAGGGATGGCAGGATGCCCCCTGGGTCCTCTCCTTGGTTTGTAGAATTGAACTCATACCAATTTCCTAGGAGCCGTGAGCAAATGTTTATCAGTATATCAATCTTGTTTCATTCCGAACTGATAAGTACTCTGCTTGTCACAATAGAAATTTGAACCCCTTAGAAACTCCACCTGTTTCACTGTATTTCATGCCTTTTACAGAGAAATGGAAGAACAGCCCAAGTCTTGCAGCAGAAGGTATTATTTGATAATGTCAGACAGGAACGAAGAACTTCTTCTTTGGCAGATCCAGGAAGTGAATAGAAAAGTCAAGTATTTCCTGATGTTTTAAGGTCTTGAAAAAGAAGGATTTAGTTTGATTGAAGGAAATACTCAAGAATAAAATCTGAAAGAAAAAAACCTTTCCTCCACATTCCATGAAAACTCCTTTAGGAAGAGTAGTGGAAAATTGAAAATGGGAAGTGGGGAAGAATATTACTAAAGGAAGAACTGATGAACTTATATAAGGTATATGACCTGATTTTTTATTATTCAGTAGAGTTATAGACTAAGGCCCTTGCTTCAACCTGCTCTGAAGTCTCCAGATCCTGATATCTTGAAGCTATTGACTTGGTTCTGTCATCTTGATACAATAAGGCATTAGCAAAAGCATTTTGGAAATAAGGCATTAGCAAAAGCATTTTGCAGAGCCAACAAGTTTAAGAGAGGCCAACAGAGTATTAGAGGTCATCTACCAAATGCTGATTAACTAGTTCCTGACATGCTCTTTTAGAAATTCCTTAAACTCAAATTCTTCATAGTGGGCTCTCGGACTCTTCAGGTTTGATCCTGGTCTGTTCTGATGATCATTCCAATGTTCCTTGTTTTCTCCAAAGATGTTGAGTTGGTACTAAGGGGACAAATAGTGACTTTTGTTCCTAACCCCTAGAGTGGAATAAAAGCTCAAGATAGGTTAAGATAAACACACTGAGTAGTTCACAACCATGTTTTTGTTCCATAATAGTCACAAGGACTTCTTATTCTTTCACATTTCTATGTCTTTAACGTACAGCAAAAGAGAGGAAGAGCATGAGGAGGGATAATCAGAGCAGTGTGACCGAGTTCCTCCTCCTGGGGCTCCCCATCCAGCCAGAGCAGCAAGGCATGTACTACGCCCTGTTCCTGGGCATGTACCTGACCACGGTGCTGGGGAACCTGCTCATCATCCTGCTCATCAGGCTGGACTCTCGCCTGCACACCCCCATGTACTTCTTCCTCAGCCACTTGGCCCTCACCGACATCTCTTTCTCCTCAGTCACGGCTCCAAAGATGCTCATGAACATGCTGACGCAGACTCAATCCATCTCCTACTCTGGGTGCATTTCCCAGGTATATTTTTTCTTATTTTTTGCAGATCTCGACAGCTTCCTTCTGACCTCAATGGCCTATGATAGATATGTGGCCATCTGTCACCCTCTCCACTACACCACCATCATGAGTCAGAACCTCTGTTTCCTGCTAGTAATTGGGTCCTGGGTCTTGTCCTTTGCTGGTGCCCTTGTGCACACCCTCCTCCTAGCCCGTCTGTCCTTCTGTGGAGACAACACCATTCACCACTTCTTCTGTGACCTCTCTGCCTTAGTGAAGCTGTCCAGCTCAGACACCACCATTAATGAGCTAGTTATCTTCATTGTAGGGTCAATGGTCATCACTCTGCCATTCATATGTGTTCTGGTCTCTTATGGCCACATTGGGGCCACCATCCTGAGAAGACCCTCCATCAAGGGCATCTGCAAAGCCTTGTCCACATGTGGCTCCCACCTGTCTGTGGTTTCTCTGTACTATGGAGCCATTATTGGACTCTACTTTGTCCCCTCATCCAATAGCAATAAAGACAAAGATGTCATTGTGTCTGTGTTGTACACTCTGGTCACCCCCATGCTGAACCCCTTTATCTACAGTCTGAGGAATCGGGATATGAAAGGAGCTCTGAGAAACATCCTCAGGAAAGCAACATTTTCAGGATGATGGGCTTTGTCTTCCTTCTTAACTGGGTCTGAAAACTTCTCAATCCCACAGATGCATCCTTTCCTCTGTGAATTGCTATCTGTCACTCAGTCTCAATGTGGCACTCTCTTCACAGTCTGTGTTTCAATATACATGTAATTTTTCTAATTGTCATCTGAATTTGAGACTCTTGGGAAAGGTTTTTATAAACCCACCTGCACATTTTTTCTTTTCATAGAGTATTCTTGTCCTAAAAACAGTTTAAATTTTATTGTAGTCAGAAATTTTCAACTTTTTAAAAATTGGATTATTTACAGAATTTCCTAAGGAAGATTTTTTTCATTTCTCAAGATTTCAAGGATACTTCTTATGATTCACTCATGATTTCACTTTTGCGTTTAATTTTCAAATACTCATGAATTTATTTTTGTGAGAAAACTTGATTAGAAATAGAGTGATATTTTTGTTTTAGTGTCTTTAATCCTTTTAAATTTTATTTTTTAATTGGCACATGAGTATGGTACCTATTTACTGGTTACTATGTGATGTTTTCACACATGTATACAATGTACAATGAATTCTTTCTCTACCATTTTTGAAATATGTAGTATTTTACCATTCTCTATAGCCACCTACTGTGCAACAGAACACCAGTATTTTTTTCTCCTAAGTATAATATGGTTCCCACTGATTAACCTTTCAAATCCTTCTCCCTTCTTCTCTTCCCACCTGTTTGTAACTCCTTATACATTTTTCTAGACTTTTTAGTTGTGTCAGAGTAAGGACAATTAGGCACATGCCACTTTTTTCCTAAAGTGAGCAAGTCTGCTGACGAACTGAAATGAGACAGCTCTCTGCAAAAGGCCAACACAATGGTCCAGATAGAATGGGCACAGGACCCGAGCAGTGAGCAGGAACTTGATTGGCCTCTGCTCTACCCTAGCAAGGTAAGTGGATGTGAGGCCCAGCAGTGAGGGTAGAGGTGTTTCAAAGGGGCTTCCAGTGGTGGTGTGCCAAGTGGGTGATCAGTCCCTCCTGATGTGGGGGATCCAGCCTCTCCAGGTGTGGCCAAGCAGGACATTAGAAAGATTAGGCCACCTGAAATGAGTTCAATTGGGACTTCAGCACAGTCTAATCCAACTATATTTTGTTATAAAACTACCCAACTACATGAATGTCGTAACCTGTGTTTCCATCTGAAATAGTGAAATTTCATCTTCAGTCATTGAGAAACTGCCTTTGCTCCAGGCAAAAGTTATATTTTATAAGTTGATTATGGTAAAATATATTTGTGTGTTTATTATTTCTTTTAATTCTAGTATTGGATAAAGGAAGAAATTCATATTTAAGAGAGATCTAGTAGCTAACCATGTGCCACTAGGTTAGCATTATCTGACACCAGTGAAACTCAAATTACTGTGTGCGAGGTCAGATCCTAGGGCCTATAAGCTACTTGTATGTTTTTCCAACCTAAATAATATTTTTATCCATTTTACTAGAAATTTGTTTAAATATTTACAAATAAATTGAAATGACATACAAACAAAATCTGTATGTATTTAACATACCTACAGATTAAATGCATATATATATATATATGCATATATATGGTGTCATATTGTGCCTATATATGTGTGTGTTCATAAATGTGATACTATTTAAATAATAATAATAAATAATAAATTTATTTTAAATTTAAATAATTTTAAATAATAAATTTTTTTTTGGTACTGGGGTTTGAACCCAGGGGTGCTTACCACTGAACCACATCCCCTGCTTTTTTTTTTTTTTTGACAGGGTCTTGTGAAATTCCTGAGACTGGCTTTGAACTTGAGATCCTTCTGTCTCAGCATCCTGAGTTGCTGGGATTACAGGCATGTACCACCACTCCCAGCTTAGAGAATGCTATAAAAAGAAACCTTCATTAAACAATCTCTAGGCTTAAAAGATGTAAAACATACAATACTGTTGAGTCACCTTTGGTCCCTCCACAAGTGTCTCTTCTTTTCTCCTGAAGGAACCCAGTATCTTTACCATTTTCAATATTCTACCACTTTTCATTAGAATTGTTAGAATTCTGCATTGATTCTTCAATTTTTCTTGTTCCAGAACTGCATGTAAATGAAGCAATACTGCATTTATTCAGTTTTGTGCTTTTGTGATTACTATTGTCCTTGTGAAATCATATATTTATTTTTATTTCAATATAAGACTATAACCCACTTATCCTCTCAATTTTCAGTGGCTATCTTTTATTTTTAATTTTTGACATTTTTCTCACAAGCAATAGTGCTACAAACATTATGGCACTCACATCTAACGTGTATATGCAAAGTATTCTGTAAATGGTATACCCCAAAGGATTACTGGGTTGCAGGACAAGTATGTACCAATTTAATTATCACTACTAAACTCTTATACAAAATAATTATACAAAACTCCTTGCATTTTTATGAACAGTAGGATCACTCCAGGGTAATCCTCTCCAGCACAATTTCATAACAATACTAATTCAAAACACACAAACACACACATACATGCACACCTTGTGACTAACAGTTTATATATGCAATATGAATATTGGTAGTCAGGGGAAATTTGTCACTTTAACAAGTAGAAGTCAATTAAATACTTTGAGAGAAAGGCATGCACCTGATTAAATTATACCAAGTGATGAGAAACTGAGCTATGTCATCAGGAGTTAGAATAATAGAATGTCAGTAGCACATGATTTGTTAATAATTCAACAAGACCCTGTTATTAAAGGAAATGTATATGTCCATCCTTGATAGAATTTTATACTGGCATTGGCTAATAAAACATATGCCTTATACTATGATTTAACCAAATATACATGAATTTCAAAATTAAAGAATCGCCTTGTCTTATGTACCTAATGGCTTAAGTAAAATTTCAAAATTTTGCCTTTAGTCATTGAAATATATATAACGTTGGTCATTTTAATGCTATTTGAGGTTGAAATTTCATTTCAGTGTTTTCTCCAAAAGTAATGAAATATTTAAAATTATTTAGATTATCATTTGCCTACTTCTGTACAATACTAAATGTATCACTTTTTATTTTTTGTAGAAGTATAAGTTGTTTCTTATACAGGTATGCATCTATATGATCCAGAAAACTTACCTCCATTTTTAAGTATGCATTACTACCCTATTTGCTTTTAAAATTGTGGATTTATGGTAAGTCATAATATGTGGGATGATTAAAAACTAAACAATGTATTCCCTATAACTCAACCTTTCTACTCCTGGGTATAAAACCATCAAAACTGAGTTTTTAAATATGTCTACTCTCACCATTCCTATTCATTATAGTTCTTGAAACTCTTGAAGAGAAATCAGACAAGAGAAAAGGAATCAAAGGGATATAAATTGGAAAAAAAATCAAACTAACTCTGTTTGCTGACAGAATCATAGCTAGAATCAAAAACTCTACTAGATAACTTCTAGAGCTGGTAAGTAAAATATCAGAGTATAAGATCAATATTCATAAATCAATAGCTGTACTACACCCCAATGATGGAAAGACATCCCATATTCTTAGATTGGTAGAATAAATATCACCAAATGGTCTTCCCATCCAGCCAGAGGAGTGAGGGATGTATTACGCCCTGTTCCTGGGCATGTACCTGACCACGGTGCTGGGGAACCTGCTCATCATCCTGCTCATCAGGCTGGACTCTCGCCTGCACACCCCCATGTACTTCTTCCTCAGCCACTTGGCCCTCACCGACCTCTTTCTCCTCAGTCACGGCTCCAAAGATGCTCATGAACATGCTGATGCAGACTCAATCCATCTCCTATGCTGGGTGCATTTCCCAGGCATATTTCTTTTTATTATTTGGGAGTCTTGGCAGCTTCCTACTCACCTCAGTGGCCTATGACAGGTATGTGGCCATCTGCCACCCCCTGCACTACACCAGAATGATGAGACAGAGCCTCTGTTTCCTGCTAGTCCTTGTATCCTGGGTCTTATCCTCTGCCAGTGCCCTTTTGCACACCCTCCTTCTAGCCTCTCTCTTTCCTTGGAGACAACACTCTCCACCATTTCTTCTGTGACCTCTCTGCCTTACTCAGGCTGTCCAGCTCAGACATCACTATAAATGAGTTAGCTAGTTTCACTGCAGGATCAATAGACATTACCCTGACATTCATATTCATTCTGGTCTCCTATGGCCACATTGGGGCCACCATCCTGAGAAGACCCTCCATCAAGGGCATCTGCAAAGCCTTGTCCACATGTGGCTCCCACCTCTCTGTGGTTTCTCTGTACCATGGAGCAGTTATTGCACTCTACTTTTCCCCTCATCTAATAACACTAAAAACAGGATGTCATTGGGTCTGTGTTGTACACTCTGGTCACCCCCATGCTGAATCCCTTCATCTACAGTCTGAGGAATTGGGATATGAAAGGAGCTCTCAGAAATGTCCTCAGTAAAGGACCATTTTCAGCATAATGGGAATGTTTGCTATTATAGGTAGTAGACCTTCTCAATCCTGAACATGCATGCTTTTCTCTCTGAATTGCTGTTTCTTTGTGAATTTTGATGTGGCACTCTTTATTCAGCCATGTTTCATTTTTTAAAATAATTTTTATTTATATAATGACAGAAGAATGCATTACAATTCTTCTTACACATATACAGCACAACTTTTCATATCTCTGGTTGTATACAAATTATATTCACACCAATTCATGTCTTTTCATACCTGTACTTTGGATAATAATGTCCATCACATTTCACCATCATTTCTAACCCAATACTCCCTCCTTTCCCCACCCACCCCTCTGCCCTATCTAGAGTTCATGTATTCCTCCCATGTTCCCCCTCCCTACCCCATTATGAATCAGCCTCCTTATATCAGAGAAAACATTCAGCATTTGATTTTTTGGGATTGACTAACTTCACTTAGCATTATCTTCTCTAACTCTATCCATTTACCTGCAAATGCCATGATTTTATTCTCTTTTATTGCTGAGTAAGATTCCATTGTGTATACATGCCACATTTTTTAATCCATTCATCTATTGAAGGGCATCTAGATTGGTTCTACAGTTTAGCTATTGTGAATTGTGCTGCTATAAACATTGATGTGGCTGTGTCCCTGTAGTATGCTTTTTTAAAGTCCTTTGGGTATAGACTGAGGAGAGAGATAGCTGGGTCCAATTGTGGTTCCATTTCCCAACTTTCCTAGAAATCTCCATACTGCTTTATATATTGCAGTCCCACCAGCAGTGGCCATGTTTAATTTTTAATTTAGCTTTTGTCTCTGTCTTATTGATCTTGAGAACCTCAGAAATGGTGTTTACAAATATGCATGAAAATTCTTACTTTTCATATACTATACTTGTCCTACAATTTTAGATTTTATATAGTTATAGCTTTTTAAATTGTACAGTTTATAGCTTTTTGTAATAAAGCTTTTTCACTTTCTCAGTCTTACAAATATTTCTTCTGTCAGGTTCATGATTTTATTTTTTATTTAATTTTTAATACTCTTGGGATTTATTTTGTGAGTATCCTTAATTAACCTTACTTGTTTGTAATTTTTATTTATTCTATATTATTTTTAATTGATATATATATAAATTATAATTATTTCTAGAGTATTAGGTTATGTTTTCTTACATGGATATATTTTTTTTAATTTTTTAATGTAATGTTCTAATGAAAGTGAGCATCCTTCCTCAAATATTCATCATTAATTAGTGGTGGAAACATCCAAACTCTTTTAACTTATCCACAGATGCAGTTTATTATCATTATGTACAGTTGAGCTATAGCGCATTAGAACATCAGAGCTTAATTCTCTTACTTTACAACCCATTAGTCAACTTTTCTTCATTCCTCCTTCTCTTAGTGGTTATCAATTAGGGGAATTAAGTTCTATTTTAAATAGTTTGCATGCTCTTTAAATAAATGTGCATATATTCAGGTTGCATTGATATATTATCACATTTTAAGTAATATTATTAAAATAATTATTCATTTAATAATCCCTAGGCTTAAATAATAGAAAATGAACAGTATTGCATATGCTTCTTTGGTCCCTCCTCAATTGTATTTTTTTCAGAAACTCAGTATCTTGATTATTTGCAAAGTCTCTTGTTCTATTTAGAATTTTTCACTTGTGTATTCTTAAATTTTGTATCCTCTAGAAGTGTGTACAAATAAAATAATACTAAATTTATTCTGCTAGGTATTACTTTTGTAGCCTCTATGAGATTTATCTATATATTTTCATTTCCACTGTGAGCCTATAACAGACTTATCTCCTCTATTTTTGCTATCATCATTATACTACTATGAATAATGCTGCCACAAACATTTCTGAGCATAAATCCAATGTGTATGTATATGTAAAATATACTGTAACTTGTACACCCAGGAGAGTAACAAGACTGTAGGTTATGAATCTATTCAATTAAATCATCACTGCTAAACTCTTCTACAAAAGAGTAATAGTAAGAAGCCTGTACAAGAAGTCTACACATTAAATGAGTACAACTGCAGGAAATCCTAGAATATGCAAAACTATCAAGATAATAAAATGTAACAATGTAAAAAATTAAAAGAAAAATACCCCTAATGAACAAAGTTGAAAAAAAAATTCAACACAATATTAGAAAATCAGATTCAATCTCCTAAAAAAGATTATATGTCAAGAGCCATTCATGAACCATATATGAGGAGCTTTTTAGCATTGTAGCCAGTGAGTGGGAAAGTCTGGTATTGGGAATTTCCTGTGGCAACCCCACAGGGTAAGATCACCCCAAAACACATGAACTCCCCCTCAGCTGTGCTCAAAAAGATTCCATACAGCACCAGAGATGGGGTGACCTGCTGTAGTCACAGAGCCTCTCAGAGATGGGTGTGACTTGGCCAAGATGCCAATCAACCTGCTGACTGCAAGACACTACGAAGCAAGACTCCATCCCTGCCTTTGATGTACCCTCTTAAGTAAATCATGGAAGCCATTTTCTAATTGTTCAGCTCCAGCTTCTGTGTGTGCTGGACCTGTCAGGCACTCTGCATTAAAATTAATTTTTGACTCTGCATCTTATTTCTTCGCTAATTATTTCTGACTTATTTTCTCCAGTGGCTTACAATCTTTTGGGCAGGAAAAAGGATCCTCCATGAGGCACTGGCTGCCTCACAATAACTATAGAGGGATTTGGGGATATAGCTCAGGAAGACAAGGCCTGCTTAGCAGGCACAAGGCTCTTCAATCCCCAGCACTACCAGAAAGAATATATACAGCAGAGTCAAGACAGATTAATCACAGATATGCAGGGATGCTCCAACATATGCAAATAATAATAAAAATATACATTAATAGAAAGAGGCTAAACACCATATAAGCATCTAAGTATATGCAGAAGAAATAGTAAGGAAAATTCAATAAGTCTTAATGACTTAAAAAGAAAACCCTCAAGCTGTGCTCTGTGACATATGCCTGCAATCCCAGCAGCTTGGGAGGCTAAGGCAGGAAGATTTCGAGTTCAAAGCCAGACTCAACAAAAGCAAGGTGCTAAGCAACTCAGTGAGACCCTATCTCTAAATAAAATACAAAATAGGGCTGGGGATGTGGTTCAGTGGTCAAATGCCCCTGAGTTCTATCTCCAGTACCAATAAATAAATATATAAATGAATGAATGAGTAAATAATTAAATAAAAAGAAAACCCTCAAAAATCAGATATAGAAGGATGTATCTCAATGTAATAAGGAGAGTATATGACAAACCCACAGTCTATACCATTTTGAATGGGAAAGGCTGAAATAATTTTGTCTAAGACGAGGAATAAGACATTTCTACTGCAATTATTCCAAATGTTATTTGAAGTATTAGCATGAACATAAGGAATGAGAAAGGAATAAATTTTATCCAAATAAGAAAAGGTTACATTATGTGTTTGCAGTGGACAATATATACATATAGGATAGACTAAAGACCTTGTCAAAAAAAAGTTTTAAAAATTTATTAAAATTTATTGATGTTGCAGGATAACAAAATTAATAGATTTTATACACCAATAACAAAATTTCATTCATGATAATTATGAAATTAAAGTAAATAAATAGAAACCAATTTAAGCATGGAAACAAATGTTCTCTGTAATGAAAATTGCAAAACACTGATGAAATATATTGAAGAGGACACACAAAAACTGGAAATACATCCCATGTTCATGGATTGTAAGTTTTAATTTATTAATGTTCATAATGCCCAAAACAATTTCAAATTCAATGTAATTATTATAAAAATATCCATTATATTCTTTCACAAAAATATAAAGAACATTCCTAATACTTTTATGGAATCACAAAGTATGTAAAATAGCCAAAGGAATCCTAAAGAAAAATAATCAAGTGGAGGCATCATGATATCTGATTTCCAAACATGCTACACAGTTCCAGTAACCACAACAGCATGATATTGGCATGAACACAGACACTCTAAGGGTGCATAATAGAAGATGCAGAAATAAACTCAAGTGAAGCAACTTTTCCAAATGCCACATTTTGTTAAATCTAACAATGCTGTATTCTGTTCCACTCAGACCAAAGAAGATATAATATGCAACATCCTCCAGATTCTGTATGGAAATTAAGTCCTGTTTACTCAGTTGCATATGGGAGTGGGGTAGCCCATGCCCTCACTTGTTTTGTGGAATTGTGTCAATGGAAAGACTAGACCCATTCTTAGCACCCAGAGAATAAGGTAGCACATTGTCCATAACTCTGGACAAACTGATACTTGTGTAGACTCAGCATAGATTACCTTCATTGCTTGAGTTTTCCAATATTTATAGAGTGTCCTTCTGCATACAATACAGTGTAATAAAGAGGGAAGATACAACCCCCTCACCTTATTGGTATATTTATGTTTCAAAGAAGAAGTAGAAGATTATGTCAACCTCACTGAATGTGGGGCAAATTGATTAAAGCATATCCTAGGGCACCTTCAAATGAGCCACTTTGACAGCCCCAGCTCAATGAACAAATGAACAAGTGCCAAGGCAACCAGAGTAGGTGTGGTAGATGGATGAGACAAGGCTCTGCATGGACAGAGGCAGGCACAACAGACCATCACCCAGGAGTATAATAGGAAAGCATCATGGAAAGAGATTCTAGGTCTCTGACTAACAGAAATTGAGTGGCTGCTGTCTCCAGTATTATCCATCCTAAGTCCCTCAATGCACAAGACACAGAGAATTTCTGTGAGTTCCTGAACTTTAAAAATCAGGCATTATAGTTCATTTACCTGTCTTGGACATGGAGACTCATATCCACCATCTCCTGCCCTAGATGGAAAACCTGAAGCTCACTGAAGTAGACCAGCAGGGTAAGGAGGATTGGGGTAGCTACAAAATATCTGAATCTGTTAAGAGATGACAGGCCAAGCTACACTTAGAGGAGGTTCCAGATTGCAATGTTAGGCCAAAAATAACCAAAAGCTTCAGAGCACTCACCTGGGTAGACTGTTCTCTGGGAAGACTTCCTGGAGGTAAAATTCTTGACTCTTGGTTCTTCAAAATGCAGTGCAATGACCATTTGAAGATCCACAATGGGACAGAGAGATAGAGACACCGCCGGTGTTAATTCCAGCAACAGTACCAGAACTAGAGTCAATTCTGGAGATCCAGTTTTAGCTCTACCACCAGCTGCCTAGCTGGATCTAGATACAATATTGCAAGGTATGCAGCAGCTCAACTTGAAGCTAGCACCAGTTTCAACCTAGAGCCAGCTCCATCATCAAGACTAAAACTAGCTACAGAGCTAGAGTCAGTCCAGTGCAAGTATCACCTCCAGGAAAGAGCTAGAACCAATTACAGAAATGAATTAATATACTGTTAAAGAAATGGGATTACTCGTTGCTCTTGGATAATATTGACTGGGAAGGGGCTCAAGGGAGCTCTCTAGATTGATCTCAATGCTTTGTGTATTAATATGCATTTGCCAATGCTGATTCACTTATTCATGAGAATTTTACCATAGTTGTCATATGAAATTTTATGATATAATTTCAAAAAACTAACAGAACATATTTTAATTCCACCTCATTTTCAGGGGGGAAAGTCAGTCAAGAGAGATTGTGGCAATATAATAATATTTCCATTATGGAGAAATGGCTAGGAAAGGCATTATGGAGGACTACTCATTCAGCTTTTAATATATAGGTAGGTTTCTTTCATGATAATTCATCAAGTTATATACTTCATGGATGCTCATTACTATGAATATTTTATTTGCATTTACGAATTTTTGTTTTAAGAAAGTATCATTTCAATCTACCCTCACAACATATATTTTACCCTCCTGTCTCCCCTCACGCAAAAATCACTAGTATAAAATTAATGCTCTTGATTCCATTGATTTTTCATAGTTTTATTCCTATTTGTATATATCTCTAAAATATATGTATATACATTTACGCATACACATATACATCTCTTGGCTATCTTTGGCTGCCATAATAAAATACCACACAGTGAGTGACTTGATAGAAATTCATTTACTCAGAGTTGTATAGATTAGAAATCCAAGATCAAGTTTCCAGTTCATTTAGTATCTTGTTGAGGACTGTCTTCTTTCTGGCTTTCAGAGAGATGCCCCTTCTAGCTATATTGTTAAAAGGCATAGATGAGAGAGAGAGAGAGAGAGAGAGAGAGAGAGAGAGAGAGAGATGCTGTCCATTCTCAAAAGGACACTAGTCATATTGGATTTAATGCTCCATCCTTATGATTTCATTTAACTAGTACATTAGAGATCCTTTGTCTAAGACATATCCACAATGGGTGTTAGGCCTTCAACATATACATTTGGGGCTGGGCACAAGCATTCAGGCTATAAAAATGGATATATATAAATCTTTCCTTTGTTTATGTATTTTTTTATATTGTCAGAGCCTTGGTTTTTCTTCTATGAATACATTTCTTTCATGTATATATGATGTGGTATATAATTGCTCTATAATATTCCTTATGTAAAAATGCCATGACTGGTTATTTTCCATCTTTTTTGGAGATTATAGATAATATTGTATATATTTTACATATTTAGGTCTCTAGTTTAACAGGTACAAGATATCTTTGGGTTATATAACCATCGATGGAATTGAACAGCCCATAGCAATGCACATTTTCCACTGTAAACCACATGACACAGTTTCCCTATTATAAGTAGCTAAAATGTTAGGTTATACATCCACAGTCACCAAAAACCATCCTTAAATTTAACTTTTCTAACCTCTTAATATAAACTGAACCTTGTTGAGGTTTTAATTTGTCTTTTCATATTATAATGTTGGCCACTTTTTCATGTGGTTATTTTCTGAAGATCTTTTCTGAAATCCCAGTGAATCTTATTTGCATATTTTACACCTTTTCTGTTTGCATGCTTTACTCTTAAAAGTATTTTCAGAAGGTAAGATTTGCATAGGATTTGGAAAGATGGGAGACCTAGGTGTGTAGGATCATAAAAGTGAAGGTCTTCTAGAAATGGTATCTGGTACCTGGAGAAGAGTACCATCATTTGTTAATTCAAGAGATCCTTTTCTCATACTGTCTAATTAAATGAGGAATGTTGTAGAGTTGTGGATATTTGTAATAGCCATGCAAGGAAGGAAGGAGGGAAGTGGATTTCAGAAGGAAGTATTGTCAACTTTCAACTTCTAGGAAAACAGGTAGATCTTTTGTAATGTTATCATCAGGTAAACAGATGCTCAACTATGATCTGTAAGATGCAAAAACCATTCCTGAAGTCTAAAAGTCTTACAAGACTTCATTCAAATAGCAGTTTCCAATCCATATTTATTTTAATATAATCAGAACTAATTAAGGTTTATAAATGTTCACATATATTCCCATTGAAAATCAATATGTGATATTTATTTTTTATCAGATGTAACTGGAGATGTATGGAAAAAATTGGACCAATTTTAAAAGGAATTGAGAGGGAAGTATATATTTAAAGGTATTTTGTGGTTATATGAGAAACTTACACCAATAGAATATTAAAACCATAGATTTTGGTCAGGAGAATAAGATTTACATGAAGTTATTTTATTCCCCAAGTCCTGTGGTGAGAATGAAACATATGTTTCCTGACTCTTTTGTTCAAAGACTGAACAAAAGAGTATTTTTTTAGAGTATTACTGGTATTCTTGAAATAGCATGGGGTTCAGAAACAAGATACTTGGGTAAACACTATCTACCACCTTGGTTTGTTCTGGACTTGACTAATATTTTCCCTAATGTAAATAGAGAAGGCAAAAAGGTTTTTGAACTACAAGTTTCTAGTAGCAGTCTAATATCATTATCTAATATCTAAAATAGTTATAATTATTCTAATATCCATTCTAATATCATTATTCTAATAGTTGATATAATTATTCTAATATCTAACATAATTATTCCTCATTATTCCATCATTGTTAGTTCTCCAAGAGTAAAGTCTCTTATGACTACTTCAACAAGTAGTTCATGTCCCAAGAGAGCTAATTGCAATGAAGTCATTATTATCTTTTTTTTTTTTGTATTTGGTGCAGGGGTGAAAGGATTTCACCTTGGATCATCTCCATAGTTTATAAAAACAAGGGCTCACATTTATTTCTCAGCCTATGAACAAATGTGTATAGATATATTATCATTCTCTGGTTTTGAACTGATAACTCTTTTTCCTTTTGCAATGTAACAGTGAGCTCCATTGAAACTCTACATATTTCACCATGCTCTATGTCTTCCGGAGAAATGGAAGAACCTTTCCATGTCCTGTCGCAGAAGGTATCTGTGATCATTGTCTAAGGGTCTGTGTTATAGAAGTGTAAAATTTACTTACTTTCAATGATATGGTCACATTTGTGTGTGTGTGTGTGTGTGTGTGTGTGTGTGTGTGTGTGTGTGTTGGGAGTGTGCTTCTGATCCCTAGGCTCCATCCCTGCTCACACTAGAGTATAACAGACACCTCTGTGTAATTTATTTTCAACTGAGTCACCACCCAAATTTTGAGATGATGAGGTGAAACCACATCTTTATGTAGAATAAATTATCTCAAACTGATCCTTCATCTACTGGAAAAAGGTACCTTCTTTTGCAAATCTTTAATCCACATTAAGTCTTATTAGGTTTTCTCCCAAATTTTACACCCAACTTCTATAAATTTCTGCATTACTGCTGCCATAATCCAGATGTAAACAGGTATTATTTCATTCCTAAACTCCTGTAGGAATCTCCCATTTTCATACCTGCTGTCTTTCCTTCCTACATTCTGATCTCTACTCATTATAGAGCAAACGAAATTATTTTTGATAGTATTAGTAATCTTTTTTTTACCATACGATTTATTTTTATTTTTTTTAGTCATACATGACAGCAGAATGTATTTTGACATATAATACATACATGGAATGTACATACATCAATCATATTGTCTATTCTATTCTGCTGCCCTTCCTATCCCCCCTACTCCTCCCCTCCTCTCCCATCCTTTCTCTCTATCCAATCTAATGTGACACACTTTTTTTTCTTTTTCTCATCACAACATCATATATGTATTCTGTATAACAATGAGGCTCACCTTCCATCTTCCGTGCATAGAGCAAATGGAATTTTGAGTCACTTCCTTTCTTAAATATTTTGTGGTGTATACTATTTCTATGAGAGTAAAATGGAAAATTTCTATTATTTCAGGAAACTTTCTATAATGCTTTACATACTCTGGCCTCTCAACAATCCTCCAGGTACCTCTCTTACCCAGGGTGGCCATGACCTTAAATGGTCTCAGCTCCTCAAATGTCCCAGCCATATTCTCTCCAAACACTTCATTGGAGTGCTAATTTTTATAATCTTCATATGACAGGCTGTTATATTCTGGGCTTCTTGAAAGACAATATATAGTAACCTTTGCCACCACCTCGTCACCTCTTGTAATCAACAATCTATCAAAATCATGACTATGCATTCCCTCCAATTCCAAGATAGGAATTTGTATTCATGCTACAAGCTAGGAATTTGTACTCCTCATTTCAACACTCAAAAATGGTACATAATGACATATGAAGAGTGCTATTTATCTTACTGGAAGTTGCAAAATATTTTAAAAATTTGCATGCCCAAAAGATAGCTATTTAACATTGTCATCATGATAAAGTATCTGTTATTAACATGGAAATAAATCAGATAACTGGATATATAATGTACCTCAGGTAATAATATCACATCAACAGAATTTTTAGCCTAGTGGGCTAAAGGATGTGGAACATTCAAAGATAATTTCAATCAATTTGTGAGAATTGGTACATTAGTGTGTACTTTAGGTAAGCCCTCCCCCCAAAAATGAGTTATGAATAACATAGGGAGGCATCTTGTCATTTCAGCACTCAAAAATGTTCAGACTAAATAAATTTTAATGAAATTTGGATTCTATATTTTACTAAATTATTATATTCTCTTTCCCTATTATTTGGAAATTTTTAAGAGGAATTAGTCTAAATTACCTAAAAACCTGAAGGAGAAGGAGAGAGGAATAATAGCATTAGAAAAACTTAAGAAATGGTAGAAATACAACAAGAAAGTATTAGTTAAAAATAATTGGCAGGAAACCAAAATGAGGAACCACTTCTTTCAGGTTTGAAAGAAAAAGCTACCATTTGTTTCTGCAGGAGAGACATGGAGAACGTCATCTTGGCCAATTCAGGATGTGGCTAGAAAAGGAAGTATTCATAGACTTTAAAAAGCAAGATTTGGTTTGAGATGAGAGAATACACAAAAAAGGAATTTGGAAGAGAAACAGAATGTTTCTTCGCATTCTATGAAAATTCCTTTAGAAAGGTTGACATAAGACTAAAAAGGGTAAGTGGGAAAGAGTTTTCCTGAAGGAAAAAAATCTTTATTACAAAGTATATCACCAGACATCTGATGTTGTTGATCGGATTCATGCCTTTAAAGGCCCTTCCCTTGACACGCTGCATATGATTTTTTCATCAATTTTCCAGACCCAGATGTCTTATTGATTCAAAGCTCCCCACAGGGTTCTCTAATCTTGATCCAAACCATGGAAATAAAGCATCAGCCAAAGTGGGCTTCAGAGCCTGTGAAAGGTTCAGCTGGCTCAATAGACCCTTAGAGATTTTCTACTACAGTCCCATTGTCTAGTTTCTTACCTCGCCTTGCACCTAATTCCTTAATCTCTGAATTCCATCATGAATTCTTGAACTCCTCATGTTTGAACCTGGTCTGATCTAATGATGATACAGATGTTTCTTGATTTCTGCAAAAGATATTGTGTTGGTTCTTGGTGGACAAATAATATCCTTTACCCAGATCATCCATCACTAGCCATTAATGTGGCAAAAGATTAAGGTATTCATTCAGATTAAAATGCACATATTGACTAGTTCAAAACTATGTTTTTATTATGTAATAGTAACCACGGCGTCCCCTTCTTTCTTATTTCCATCTCTTCTTCATCTCCAGTAAAAGAGAACTTGAAGAGCATGAGGAGGGATAATCAGAGCAGTGTGTCCGAGTTCCTCCTCCTGGGGCTCCCCATCCAGCCAGAGCAGCAAGGCATGTACTACGCCCTGTTCCTGGGCATGTACCTGACCACGGTGCTGGGGAACCTGCTCATCATCCTGCTCATCAGGCTGGACTCTCGCCTGCACACCCCCATGTACTTCTTCCTCAGCCACTTGGCCCTCACTGACATCTCTTTCTCCTCAGTCACGGCCCCAAAGATGCTCATGAACATGCTGACGCAGACTCAATCCATCTCCTATGCTGGGTGCATTTCCCAGGTATATTTTTTCTTATTGTATGGGGATCTTGACAGCTTCCTTCTTACCTCAATGGCTTATGACAGATATGTGGCCATCTGCCACCCCCTGCACTACACCAGAATGATGAGACAGAGCCTCTGTTTCCTGCTAGTCCTTATGTCCTGGGTCTTGTCCTTTGCCAGTGCTCTTTTGCACACCCTCCTCCTAGCCCGTCTGTCCTTCTGTGGAGACAACACCATTCACCACTTCTTCTGTGACCTCTCCGCCTTACTCAAGCTGTCCAGCTCAGACACCACCATCAATCAGCTGGTCATCCTCACTGTAGGAGTGGTAGTCATTACTCTGCCATTTATTTGCATCCTGGTCTCTTACATCTACATTGGGGCCAGTGTCCTGAGAAGACCCTCAATTAAGGGACTTTGCAAAGCCTTGTCCACATGTGGCTCCCACCTCTCTGTGGTTTCTCTGTACTACGGAGCAATTATTGGACTCTACTTTTTCCCCTCATCCAATAGCACTAATGACAAGGATGTCATTGTGTCTGTGTTGTACACTCTGGTCACCCCCATGCTGAATCCCTTTATCTACAGTCTGAGGAATCGGGATATGAAAGGGGCTCTAAGAAACATCCTCAGGAGAGGAACAATTTGAGCAGGATGGGCTGTGTCTTCCCTATTACTTGGTTGGAGACCATCTCATTTGCCATGAATGCATCCTTCCCTCTGAATTATCACCCTTAATGAGTCTTGTGGCACCTTTTCCAGCCTTTATTTTCTTTTGCCTTGGATTTAGTTTCTCTTTATAAGTTCTTAAATTTATTATTATTATTTTTTATTTTTGTGAACTAGAGTCTTTGGAAACATTTTCACATAGTATGTTTGTCCCACAATTTTTTTAAACTTTTTATAGTGAAAGTCTTTCTGGTTTTCATTTCATAGTTTGTAGTTTTTTTATAGGTAAGGTGTTTTCATTTCTTAATGTCACAAAAAAATTTTTTCTGGTAGGTTTATTATTTCTTTTAGTTTTTAACTTTATAATACACTATAAATTTATTTTTATAGATAACAATTTTAAATCTAGTTTTGTTTTGTTTTTTATTTTCTTTTAAATTTATTTTAATCTTTGGTTTTTGACATACAAAAGTCATACATATTTATGGGGTACTATTAGATGTTTGCATACATGTATACAATGTATAATGTTCAAATCAAGGGAAGTATATCTATATCTATTTCCTAAACCATGTATCACCTTGTGGTAGGAAGTTTCAAAATCCCTTTTTCTAGCTTTCTTTAAACATATAGTATAAGTATCCAGAGTCCACCATATTGTAAAATAGAACATTAGAATTTATTTCTTCTAACAGTAACTTAGTACCTGTTGACCAACCTTTTCCCATCCCTCTGCCCCATTTCTTCCCTGAAATTGTAATTTCTTGTCCTCAATCCTAATATTCTTTACTATTGTTATAGTGACAGTGACTAGGCATACCACATCCAAATTTTTCTTGAAAATGAGAAGGTCTGTTCTTAAACTGAAATAGGTTGGCTCTTTGTAAAAGGTCAGGTACAAATCAGGAGCAGAAACTTGACTGGACTCTCTAGTCCAAGGAGGATTAAGTGGTTGTGAAAATAGCAGGGAGAGAAGAGATTTTGCAGAAGACTTTCAGGCTTTGCTGTGATTGTGAGTAATCAGTTTATTCTGCTATGGGGGTTCAGCTTTTCAGGGTGTGTGCAGAAGAAGAACTAGGCAGGAATTCAGGAAGTCCAGACAATCCACAGTGAGCTCAACCAGGTCTTCAGTGTAGTTTAATCCAACTATATTTTATCTTTAAGTGAAGAAAGATATCTCCCTGTCAAGCTACATAATTGTAGAGTCCTAGGTTTCTGTTTGAAATGGCAATTTTGTCTTTAGTCCTGGGGAATCTGCCTGTGCTCCAAGCAAATGTACCTAAAACTTCATTAAGTCAATTACTATGACAGATATTTCCATAGCCATTATTTCAATGGGTTGTAGAAATTGGTATGAAGGAGGAAGTTAAGGGAGGTTTAATAACTCAACCTGTGCTAGTTTTGGAACTGGAACTCAATCTACTCTGTGTGTGTGAGTTCAAATCACGTAACTATAAACCAATTGCATATTTTTCAAACATCTGCAATGTTTTCATCCATTTTACTGGAAAACTTACTTTCATTTTTATAAAAACACTGAAATAGCATGTGAGCAAATAACATGTGAAGTTAAATTTACATGTGTATGTATGATGTTGTTCATACATGTGAGACATATAATCACATTTTAAATAATGTTAAGATAAATATTTATTTAGTAATCTCCAGGTTTAAATAATAATAATAATAATAATAATAATAATAATAATAATAATCTATCAAAATGTTGAAGTACCTTTGGTCCCTAATTTTAACTTCTCTGTTCTCGAAGGAAACCAGTTTCTTGACTATTTTCTCAAGCCCCTTACTTTTCATTGACTTTCAATGCCTCTGCACTGATCCTTCAATTTTATTGACTTTGTATTACATATAAATGAAATAAAACTGTATTTATTCTGCTTAATTTTGCTTGCATTTTTTATTTCTGTCTTGGAAAAGGGTATATATCCCCCAAAGATAAACTTAAAATAACCCTTTTTACTCTAAACTTTTTAAATTTGGATTCATCAGGGCTTAGTGCTGCAGAAAGACATATGTATCCAAAAAATGTACATAAGCCCAAGGTACTTTGGAAAGATATTCTAACAGGACAATGGAAAGGTCCTGACCCAGTGATTGTCTGGAGTCGGGGGTCTGTTTGTGTGTTTCCACAGGAAAGAACAGCAGCCGATTTGGATTCCAGAGAGATTATCTAAAGGGATTTCTACAGACCATAAAGAAGATGATTTGGCTCAAATCCATAACAGCTGATATTCATAACTCCAGTTTGGCTATTCTTACATCTTCGACAGTAATTCTCCCACACCTGGAGGCTAATGAATAATGAACACCATTAAGGCCTATTTCAAATGTAAGAAACCTTGGGGCTTGCTTGTGGGAATACTTTCAGACCCATTATGCAAGTTACAGGAAGAAGGATGGAATATCAAAAGAAGAGTCAGTGCTGCAGTCTGTCTGGGCACAAAATAACGGAGCCACCACAAAGCCTTGTAGGTTCAAACAGCAACTCTTTATCCCCCAACTCTCACTGGCCTCTACACACACTTCCCAGGAATACACTCCCTCCACCGGGCTCCACACCAATTCTCCCAGAACCCCGTGAGAACTCAATGGGAACTCCAAAGTAGCGGGTGCCCAAGGCAGCAGAATATATATATATGAATACATTCTGTTCAATTTTCTGTAAAACTAAACTGCTTTAAAAATAATCTGTATACACACACACACATATAAAGATATGAATTGTGTGTATATGCATGTATATATATATATCAATTATATAGTATATATCAATATATCCCTCTATGAGTTATTCATATGTTACACTACAAAACTAGTATGAAAAGGCAAGACATGATATGAATTCAGCTACATGACATCTTGGAAAATGTGAAACTATAGAAATAATACATAAATCTGTTTGCTAAGGCTTTGTTGTAGGGGAAGAAAAAGGATGAATCAGTAGAGAAAAGGGGATTTTTCAGGGGAGAAACTTGATTTTATATGCTGCTATAACAGTGAGTACATATCACTGTGCATTTGGCTGAAACAACAATATCAAAATGTAATCACAACATACTACACAAAGCTTAAACCCCAATGTTACCTATGGACTTTAGTTGATAACAATGTATCAATATTATTCAGTGATAACAAACATGTTACATCAGTGCAAGGTGTAGCTGGAGGGGGGGAAGTACTATATGAACACTTCCTGTTCAATTTTTCTATGAACCTAAAACTGCACTAAAAATAGTCTAGTAATTAGTTTCAATTATACTAATTTAAACCTATATCCACCGAGTATAAGAGTTCTTATTAAACAACATGTGGCATTGGCAGGAGATTTTTAAGTATTTTCCAAGTGTAATGAACGACAAAATTTATTTCATTGTGCTTTTACTTTCTATTTCACTGACCATCAGGGAAACAAAGTATCTTAGCCTCCATTTAGGATTCATGACAGAGATGGACAGCTCTCAACCCAAATTTCATGATCTGTGAAGTTGTCACTGGTAGGGAATCACAGCATTTTCTACCCATCTAGGTGGGTCAAGATGGATCATTGTCCCAAATGGAGGAGAATGTGTGCAATTCCTGGCCAGGATTCTCAACAAGAATGTGAATCTTCTCCTCTATTGGATGGAATCAGATTCCCTTAGGTTCTCAGAATAATTGAGCCTGATTCCTGAATTATCACATAGTTAAACTTTCTACACGAGGAGACCCACACTGGACATTAGAACCATCATCACCCTTACTTCTGAAGAATCCCTTCATGTGAAATACATGGTCATGCCTTTTTTGCTGCTTTTCATTTGGACCCAGTTATTTTAGCACTCCAAGTTTCCCAGCTTCTGATAGTATTTAGTATTATAACTGAGTATAAACTGTGAACATTGATTTCTGGTGCTCAATAAATGCCATGCATGAGAATGTTCTTAGCAGTTATATTACAGGTAAATTGCATAAATAATTATGCACAAAAAAATGCATAAGAAAAACTATTTCATTAGTTTAAGCAACTGAGCATTGGGTTTGTTCATATGACACTGTCTATTCTTTTTTAATAGCAAAACTTCATTTAAATATAGAATACCATGTTATTAATTAGAAGCTTTATGCTTGATAGAACAATACTAGAAGCAATCCAAGTGTCCTTCAGCTTAGAATGGTAACAAAATTGTCATTTGTTCATACTTTGGAATAATTATAATAACACATAATTTAAAAATGATCTTTCAATAAAGAATTTGAAATTTGATTTAAATAAATAAATAAATACTACATAGTTATATTTGTTACCCATCTTCCCCAGCTAGGATATGTTACAATAAAAAGGAAATGCTTTTTACTCAAAAAAATAATTATAATAACACAGCAAACAATTAGCCACTTATATATACAGCATAGGTTAACTGTTTTTGTACTATTTTAAAAAATTTTTTAAATTTGTTTTAATTAGTTATACATGGCAGTGAAATGCCTTAAGGCACTTTGATATATCATACATAGATGGAATGTAATTTCTCATTTTTTCTGAGTGTATATGTTGCAGAATCATATTGTTCATGTAGTCACATATATACATACAGTAATAATGACAGTTTCATTCTACTATCTTTCCTGTCCTCATATCTTCTCCCGACCCTCCCATCACTTCCCTCTACCTAATCTAAGGTAATGCTATTCTTCCCTAGTTCTCCCTGCCTTATTGTGAGCTATCATCCACATATTAGAGAAAACATTCAGCCTTTGGTTTTGTGAGATTGGCTTATTTCGCTTAACATGAAAATCTCCAACTCCAACGATTTACTGGCAAATGCCATAATTTTACCCTTCTTTAAAGCTGAGTAATATTCCATTGAGTGTACACCACATTTTTCTTTATCCATTTATCTATTGAGGAACACCTGGGTTGGTTCCATAGTCTAGCTGTTGTGAATTGAGCTGCTATAAACATTAATGTGACTGTGTTGCTGTAGTATGCTGAGTCCTTTAAATCCTTTGGGTAAAAATCAAGGCATGGGATAGCTGGGTCAAATGGTGGTTCCATTCCCAATTTTCTGAGGAATCTCCATACTGCTTTCCATAGTGGTTGCATGAATTTGCAGTCCCACTAGCAATGTATGAGTGTACCTTTTCCCTTGCCAACATTTATTGTTGTCTGTATTCTTGATGGTTGCCATTCTGACAGGGGTGAGATGAAAGAGTAGTTTTGATTTGCATTTCTCTAATTGCTAGAGATGTTGAACACTTTTTAATATATTTGTTGATCAGTTGTATTTCTTCTTCTGTGAATTGTCTATTCAGTTCCTTAGTGTATATTCAGTTCCAATTATTGATTGGGCCATTTGTTTCTTTTGTTTTTTGTTTGTTTGTTGTTGTTGTTGTTTTTGTTTTTGTGTTAAGCAACTCAATGAGACCCTGTCTTTAAATAAAATACAAAATAGGACTGGGAAGGTGGCTCTGTGGTTGAGTGCCCTTGAGTTCAAGGTACCTCCCCCCACCAAAAAAAAAAAATGGAACTAAAGACATATAGAATGGATTTTGGATCGGTATGGCAAGGAGTTGAGCAAGAAGCATAAATTGAAAGGTTATTTATGGTATTGTGAGAAACTGAAAGCAATAGACTGTGGACACCATGGTGATAATGAGACGTGTGTCCCTTCACTCCTTTGCTCTGAGAGTGTCAGAGTGCTCCTGAAATAGCACGGGGTCCAGAAACTAGGTACTTGGGTTAACAAACTCATCCTCCAGCTTGGTGTCTTATGGATTTAGAAACACATTTTGCCCAATGTGAACAGAGAAGTCAAAACACTTTGTGAACCACCAAGTTTCTAATACCAGCATTTGTGTATCATCATTATTCCTCCAGGGGCAAACTCTCTTATGGCTGCTTCAACAAGAAGTTCATCCCACAAAGGAGCCAATTGCAACGAAATCATTATATCCTGTATGTAATCTGTAGTTGGAGTAGGAGCTTTGATGCTGAGGTCCTCTTATAATTTATAAGATGAGAACTAACACCTATTTCTCAGACTGTGAACCAGTGTGTATTGATATATATTTTTTTCTTTGTTTCTGAACTGATAACTCTTCAGCTTGTTGTGATGCAATAGTGAGCTCCACCTGTTTCCCTGAGCTCCATATTGTCCAGAGAAAGATGGAAGAACTTTTCCATGTTCTGTAGCTGAACATATATGTGCTCATTGCCTAAGGATCCATGTCAGTGCAGGTATAAAATTTACCTTCAGTAATATGATCGTGTGTGTGTGTGTGTGTGTGTGTGTGTGTGTGTGTGTGTCTGGAATATGCTTTTGATCCCTAGAAACCCAGCCCTCCCGACACTAGAATGTGACAGACAGCTCCTTATAGAGTAATTTATCTTCATATGAGTCTCCATCCAAATTTTCAGATGATAAGGTGAAACCACAATTCCACAAAGAATAATTTATCTCAAACTTATTCTTCATCTACTTTTTTTAAAACACACTGGAAAAAATGTACTTTCTTTGGTTAATCCTTAACACATATTCACATATTAAATCTTATTGGGTTAGTTTTTTTTTTCAAATTATGCACCCAACCTCTGTAACTTTCTTCATCTCTGCTTCCAAAATCCAAGTGTAAACATGTATTATATGATACCTAAACTGCTGCAGTAACCTCCTTTTCAGATCCCTGATGACTCTTGTGCCTTCCTATAATCTTATCTCTATCCAGTAGACAACGAATGGTTTACATGGTTAGTCACTTCCTGTATAAATTGATTTTTTTTGTGTGTAGGCTGTAGTGCTTTGATGAGAATAGAATTGAAACTTTATATTGCTTCAGAATAGGCCTTGTATTTCTATTACTTCAGAAAAAGCCTCTGGCCTGTCACCATTTCTCCAGCTGCATGTCTTTCCCAGGATTGCCGTGATCTTGGCTGGTTCTGCTCTTCAAGTGCCCAGCCATGCTCTCTCCAAACACTTAACTGAAGTACCTGCCTTTGTAATCTTCAGATGACAGGCTCTCATATTCTGGGCTAATTGGAAAGAGCACATAACAGTCACATTTCCCATACCGAGTCTCTTGTAATCAACCATCTATCAAAATTATGAATATACATTCCCTCCAATTCTAAAGTAGGAATTTGTCCTACGTGTATCTACATTGCAGTGTAAAGTGAAATATGGAGATTGTTATTTATTGTAATCTTATTGGTAATAACAAAACATTAGAAACAACTTACAAGTCCAACAGACAGCTATTTACCATTGTCACTGCGATAAACTGTTAGTAACATGATATATATAACTGACTATGTAATTCATCTCAAGTAACATTAACAAAATTTTTAAACTAGTGGGATAAAAGATATAGTACTTCTAAAGGTACTTTCATTCAATCAATTTGGGACAAATGGTACATTAATGTATACTTTAGGTAATCCCCCAAATGGGTTGTAAGATAGTGGGACAACTCCTCGCTTCAACTCTCTAACATGTTTAGACTGAATAAAAGTTAACGGATTTCAGATTCTATACTTAGGTAGAACATCATATTCTATTTCCTTGTTATTTGGTGATTGTTAACAAAAATTAGTTTAAGACCAACACACCTGAGGAGAGGGAGAGGGGAATGATAACAAACTATAAGAAATGGTAGAAATACAGGCTGAGATTAGTTAAGAACTGCTAGCATAAAACCAAGGCGAGGAACTACAAAAAGGAGAAGTTATTTTTTGTTTATGAGGAAAAGAAATGAAGAACTTCTTCTGGGTCCATCCAGGATGTGGCTAGAAAAGGTGATCATTTCCTGGCATTTCATAGACTTCAAAAAGCAATATTTGGTTTAAGTTGAAACCAACTTTGGAAGAGAAACAGAATTTTGAAAGAGAAACAGAATTTTTCTCCACATGCTATGAAAATTCCTTTAGAAAGGTTGAAATAAGACTAAAAAGGGTAAGTGATTTTGGTCTCTTTCTCATCTGTCACTGTCCCAAAGATGCTGGTGAACATCTGGGATAATCCATCTCCTATGCTGGGTCATTTGCCAGGAATTTTTTAATGTGTTGTTCCCAGATCTTGACAGCTTCCTTCTGACCTCAATGGCCATCTCTCACCCTCTGTAACATACCACCATCATGAATCAGAACATCTGTTTCTTGCTTATAATTGTGTCGTGGATTTTATCCTTTGCCAGTGCCCTTTTGTACACATTCCTTCTAGCCCGTCTATCCTTCTGTGGAGACAACACTATTCACCACTTCTTCTGTGACCTCTCCGCCTTACTTAAGCTGTCCAGCTCAGACACCACCATCAATTAGTTGGTCATCCTCACTGTAGGAGTTGTGGTCATTATCCTGCCAATCATGTGCATTCTGGTCTCTTATGGCCACATTGGGGCCACAATCCTGAGAAGACCCTCCATCAAGGGCATCTTCAAAGCCTTATCTACATGTGGTTCCCACCTCTCTGTGGTTTCTGTGTACTAAGAAGCAATTATTGGAGTCTACTCTGTCCCCTCATCCAATAATACTAATGACAAAGATGTCATTATGTCTTGAGTTGTACACTCTGGTCACCCCCATGCTGAATCCCTTCATCTACAGTCTGAGGAATCGGGATATGAAAGGAGCTCTGAGAAACATCCTCAGGAGAGGACCATTTTCAGTGTAATATGCTTTATGTTCCCACTAACTGCATATGAGACCTTATTAATCCCATGTGTGCACCCTTTTCTCTCTGAATCTCTTTTCTTAATTAATTAATCTTTAGATGGTATTTTCTTTTCTGCCAATGTTTACACTTTGAATTTAGTTATTCTGTGTAATGTTTTGTCAGACTTGGGAATATTTTTACAGATATACCTGAATATTTTTTTCTTATTTAATAGCTTGCTTTTCTTGTAAATATTTCAAATTTCCACATAGTCACAGATTTTGGTCCTTTTTCGTTGGATAGTTCTCTTCTTTTTTTAATCAAAATTTGTTGTTTCTTAAGATAACAATTGCATTTATTTGTTCAAGTATATTCATGTTTTTATTTTTGTTTTTACCTTGTCATATACTTGGAATTTTATTTTTGTGAATAATCTTAATCATTTATTTAGTTTATTGTTTTTATATTCTTTTTTTTTTTGCTTTTTTTTATCTTTTTATTTGATGCATAAAGTGGTACATATTTACAGGATACCATGAGATGTTTCCATTCATTTGCACAATGCATACTGCTCAATTCTTTTTTTTTTTTTTAAAAAGCTATCTAATTTCTCAAATATTTATCAGTTCTTTTTGGTGAAAACTTTCAAAGTCTCTTCCAGTTTTTTTTGGTACGTATAGCATATAATTATCTATAGTCACCGTATTGTTCAATAGAATACCAGAATTAACCAGTCTAACTATAAATTAGTATTTATTGGCCAATCTTCCCCAACACTCTCACCCTTTTCACACCAGTTATTGTAATTTCTTAGGCATTGTCCAATTTTTTTTTTTTTACTTTGGTTGTGGTGATGGTGATTAAACACCCATTTTTTTGGGGGGGGGCACTCAAAAATGAGAATTTCTTTCCGTAAATGACGAGAACATTGTTCAGATAGAATCCGAACAGGTAAGAAGAATGACCAGCAACTTGACTAGGGAGGATTAAGTATGTATGAAGAATAGTAGAGAGAGTGGAGGTTTTCTCCTGAAAAACTCCACTTTCCAGGAGTTGCTGTGATTGTGGGTAATGAGTCCATTCTGGTATGGGGGGTGCAGCCTTTCAGGGTGTGAACAGAAAATAACCAGGCAGGAAGTCAGGAAGTACAGGCAACCTGCAGTGAGCTCAAACAGGTGTTTGGTGTAGTTGAATCCAACTATATTTTCTCTTTCAATGAAACAAAGTTATTTCCCTGCCCAGCTGCATAAATACCATCCTATGCTTCCATCCCGAATGGCAGTTTTGTCTTTAGTCATGGAGAAACTGCCTGTGGTCCAAGCAATGTGTTAAATGTACTTACAAATGTACTTATTAATCAATCACTGTGACAGATATTTCCATAGCTATTATTTCAATGAGTTGTAGTAATTGATATGAAGGAGGAAGTTCAAGTTAAGAGGGATTTAATAAATAGGCTTGTGCTAATTGGTGGAATTGGAACTCAATCTACTGAGTGTGTGAGGTCAAATCATACAACTATAAATCAATTGAATATTTTTCACATTTCTGTAATATTTTTGTCCATTTCACTTTCATCTTATAATAATATTGAATTTGGATATGAACAAAATGACATATATAAGATGTTATATGCGGTTTAACTATAGCACATATATGATGTATTTTTCCTTATAAATGTACATGTGTTAATATACATAAAATATATGATCATATTTTAAGTAATAATGTTACCAAGAGCTCAGTCCTTGTCCTGGATGCCAATTCAATAATGAGGACATGGTTTTGAGGGAAAAGAAGGTTTATTGCCTTGCTAGCAAAGGAGAAACACAAATTCTGCCCATCAGGAGGAACAGAGGGTTTTTAAAGAAGAGATTCATTCTGGTGAGCCCTGGGGCGAGTTGTGACTCACTTGTTAATTTGAGAGATAGCCTTTCTTAGATTTTCTGAAGCTATCCCTGGAGTCTGAATTACTTGGTTCCTGTGGTAGGTGGGTGCTCAAAGATAGATAACTTGGCCTAGGATGGGAAAAAGGAAATCCAGTTCCTTAGCCATAATGGCAGAGCAGCAAAGGCTATATAAAAGCATGAGGGGGACTCTCATTACAATAGTATTTAAAGAATAATATTCATTCAACATCATTCACCTTTAAATAGGGGGAAAAAAGCTAACAATGTGTGGAAGCTCCTCTGGTCTTCAGCTATATTTTCCTTGCTCTTGAAGGCACCCAGTATCTTGAGTATTTTCACAAATTCTTTACTTTTCATTAGAATTTTAATACTTCTGTATCGATCCTTCGATTCTGTCTTCTCCATACTGCACAAAAATAAAATAAGACCGTATTTACTCTGTTGAATTTTTCTTTTGTTGTCATCTACTATTGTCCCTGTGAAATCATCTTTATATTTTCATATTCCACTGTGACGCTCTTATCTCCTCTATTTTCAGGACCATTTATTTTCCTTTGGCTTTCAACATTTTTGTATAATGATCATGCTACTACAAACATTTTTGTAATGCATCCTCTGTGTAGATTCAAGGGATTCTGTAACACATACACCAAGAAGAAGGATAACTGATTGTAGACCATGTGTATATCTAATTGAACTATCATTGCTAAACTCTCCTACAAAACAATTACACTATGAAGACAATATTATAAGACTTCATACTATATGATCTCAACTGTATGACATTTTGGAAAAGGCAAACTATAGTGATAACAAAAATATTAGTAGTTGCTAAGTCTTTGATGCTGGGGAAAGGGAGGGATGAATATGTGAATCAAAGAGGATTTTCAGTGTAGAATTTTTTTTCTGTATTATACTATAGTTGAGTACTTCTCACTATAAAACTGTTAAAAAAAACAAGCAAAAGAAAAACCTGTAGTGAATTCTAATATAAACTGTTCATGCTAGTCAATAATAATGTATCCATATTGGTTCAATTGTAATAATTGCACTATATCAATCTAAGATGTTAATGGGAGAAACTGTGGCCAGTGGCTGGGAAAAATACATTGTGAACCCTTTCTGATCAATTTTCTATGAACGTAAGCCTGCTCTAAAAATAGTCTATTAATTATAAACAATAGTGATTTAAATCTGTATCCACAGAGTTCCTATTACTTTGCCTCTGAAACAATACTCAGTATTGACAGAAGATTTTTTTAATTTTTTTTTAAATTTTTTTGTTTCCAAGTAGTAAGTAGCAAATTGTATCTCATTGTGCCTTTACTTTCTCTTTTGCTTATTATTCATTAAGTAAAGCATTTTTGAATATGTTTACTGGCTGTTTGTGTCAGATACGGCTATTACTCACCAAGATTTCATGATCTATGAATTGTCACTCAAAGATAGCAGTTGTATTTTCTTACAAATCTAAGTCTAGGTGACACAATGGAAGAGAATGCTTGCTATTTCCTGGCCAGATATTCAAAGAAGCAGATTTCCTTCTCTATTGGATGGAAGCAGATCACCTGCTGCCTCCGAGATAATAGAGTCTGGTTCCTGAATTAACACACAGGGAAATGCCTTCTCCAGTAGAGAGTCACAATGGACCATTAGAACAACTATCATTACCCTTCTTGCACAGAATTCCTCTATGTAAAACTAGGGTCATTTCTTTTCTGGCTTTTGTCTTTATCTTTTGCATTGTTGAAAGTTTTCAAATAACCTGAAAATTTATTCCTTGTTCACTGTTAATTATAAACATTATGCAAATGTCTTCCATTATTTAAAGATAGTTACTATTTTAAATATTATCTACTGTCTACCAACACCTTAATTTTAATGTGCTTGAAGTTATTCATGCATCAATTTGCTATTTTTTTATTTTACTTTAAAGTGGATCTTTGGGTAAGTCACCCTGAAAAGGGAAAGCATTCTGATTTCTAGTAAATAAGGGAGAGATGTGCCATTGGTAAGTATTCTGAGACTGAGGAAGAGGAACTCCAGTACTTTATAATGTATTTTTTAGTTGTAGATGGATACAATACCTTTATTTTATTTTATTTTTTCGTGATGCTGAGGATTGAATCTAGTACTTCACACAGGCTAGGCAAGCTCTCTAACAATGGCCACAACCCCAGATCTCCAGTATTTTTTGACAGGGGACCATCTTATATTTGATGAATTCCCTCTAGCACAATTTGCTACAGATAATTCAGCACTAAAAGGCTCAACCCTATGATCTTGCTTTAGCATAGAGTTACTGCAAAATAATAGCCTACAACATGGCCAATATCTACCTATAGTATCATTTTCAGAGTAAATGCTTTTCAAACGCAGAGATATTAATACCAATTCAACACATACATACACACACACACGCACGCACACACACACACACACAGAGAGAGAGAGAGAGAGAGAGAGAGAGATACAAGTACTTTATAGCTAACAGCTTTTGTGTGCAATACATTGTCTAGAGTCAGGAAAATACAAGTCAGGTAAAAATTCTAGAGTAAAATCCATGTCTCTAATCAATACAATGAGAAATTGAGCTAGATGTCATCAGAAGTCAGAATAGTTGAATATCAATATTACTTGCTTTGATCACAATTCAGCAGGATGCAGTTATTATAGCACTTGGAGATTTCCACTGCCTCATAGGATTTTTAAGTTGGCATTGGCTAGGAAATCATGTGCTTTTTAGTGTGGTTCAAATCAAGTATACCTGAATTTTTTAGTGTTTTCATTCGTGCATTATAGTTACACATAGTGGCGGAGTTCATTTTCACCCATTCAAACATGCAAAGAATATAACTTAACATCCCAAAATTAAATAACCCAATTAATAAATGGGCATATGAATTAAACAGACAGTTCTCAAAAAGAAGAAATACCAATGGCCAGCAAATATAAGAAAAAAAATGTTCAACATCCTTAGCAGTTAGGGATTTGCAAATCAAAACTACACTATCTCACACCACTCAGAATGGCAGTCATCAAGAAAACAAGTAATAATAAATGCTGGAGAGGCTCTGGAGGAAAAAGGAACACTTTTACAATGTTGGTGGGATTGTAAATTAGCACAACCACTGTGGAAATCAGTATAAAGGTTCCTCAAAAGACTAAGCATGGAACTACCATATGACCCAGCTATACCACTCCTCAGTATTTATAATTCCTCAGATGAAAGTCAAAGGGAGATCAAAAGAGGAAAGGGACCAGGAAGTGGGAGGGAGGAAATGCTGGAGGGTTATATTGTCCAAATTATATTGTTATACTGTTGTACTTGTATCAATATGTAACAACAAATCCCATCATTATGTACAACTATAATGCACCAATAAAAAATTGGAGGTAAAAATAATTGGAGGTCCAGGAAGGACTCATGATATATTATCTCCTATTCACTCATTTTTCTGAAGTCCAATTGCAGTGACTGAGCCCATCCTCTTGAAATGGAGTGGGGGTCAGAACAAGGGGTCATAGAATGTGTTTCCTTGATGGCCACTGTGTTGAAGAGGTTTCACCTTTTCTTGGGTTGGATGATGATCAAAACTGACTAGTTCTGCTGTGTCCCCTCCAGGTTGGGGATATTTAGAGACTTCCAGACAGCCTTCTCATGCATCCACTGCAATGTGGTTAAAATATATTTTCTCCCTGTGGACACTCCTCCTCAGATCCCCTCATTATATAATGCTATGCTCCACAAAATTATATGTCTCAGAGTCTCTTTGGCTTTCTAAAAGCTCTTTTCAGGCAGACTGAATGGCTTATACCATTCTTTATCACACAACCCACCTGTGGTATACAGGAAACTTTTGTTTAGTTTTGGTTTATTGCCCACTATGATAAGAAATGAAAATAGTTTCTGAACATATTTCTCTTGTTTTCCCACATGTCCTTTCTTCTCATTTCTTCTTTGCAATTGTTCTTGCTTTCATAAAAGCCAGAGCTATAAATACCAAACTCTTTAAATGGTTCTAGTCCACTAGCTTCTCCTGTTAAGCTTGAAATAAGGAGGAAAGTACCTTCCTTCCTATGGGGAGAATGTGGAGCTTCATCCCAAAGAACCCTATTACAAGACTTTCTCTTGTTTCCAACTTAAAAATATTTTTAGACCCACATTAGATTGAGAGGCTTAAGAGTTATAATATTGATTATTTGGAATTTTCTATAAATATCTTCATTTTCAACTTTACTATTCTATTTCAACTTTCTAGACTATTTTATCTATTTTATTTTGTGTCTATCAAAATGTTGTCTCTAGGGAAACCCTGACACATGATGCTCCCTTTTTCTGATCACCAGGATAAGATGGAATTTTGTGTGTCTAAATAATTCTTGTTTAAGACTTAGGTAAAGTAATACATGCTCTGGGAAGTCTTTAGTATCCTCCTACACCAAGCTGTGCTACTTTTTCTTCTTTTGATTTATACTGTTCCATATAAACTATTATGGTCCTCACTGAATCACTTTGGAGTCAGACATCCAACACTCAAATCTTCCTTTCACTAACAGTATGGTTTTGCGGGTGTTTGTCACCTCTTTGCACCTGAGTTTTCCTAAACTATGTATTTGAGTTGTTGTCAGGATAAAATTAGATGATTTTACTGCATATGAAGCCTTTAGATCAGTACCTGAGAGATCCAAGGTGACTTTGTCACTGAATACCTTTATGTGTTTGGGATAAAAGAAGTATGCACTGTATTCCTGAAGGACAAGAAAGCAGTATGTTAATTCTAGGTAAGTGAAGTTAAACCTTCTTTGAAAGTTCTAGAAGGATTCAGATTTCCTGGATGTCTGGATACCTTTATGATAGGGTAGCTATATCTTTATGAAAAAAAAGGAAATTTTCTTAGAAATGAACGTGTGAAAGGCCATTTTGTAACAAGTTTTAAATCTGCAGAAGGACCAGTCCTTATGCTTTCTGTTTAGTGATGCCAGCCAAAATATTTTCCAATCCCAATATTTAAAAAAAATTCTGCTTTACTATTTTCCTCAGGTGCAAGGATATTATCAGCAAAGCATTTTGAAAAACAAATGTAGAGGAAAACAAATGAGTTATATTTTTAATAATTTGTATTTATGTTTAGAGGAAACAAGATCATCCTGCCCACATCCTGCACAGGCAGTGGAAATGGGGTTCCCCTCAGTGGAATGGGCTGGCTGAGAAATAAAAGCTAAGAAAAACAGGACAACAAAAAAACCACAGGGACACAGAAAATAATTTCAAAAATAGGGGCAGGACAGGCAAGCCCATCATATGGATCAAGCTTCCATACTATGGCAAAATGGAGTCTGTTCCTCCTTTATTTATATCAGGAAACATCAAAGTCTTCCACAGAATGTTCTTCTGCAAAAAGTTAAAGGTGGACGGTCTAGTTCCCAACAGGTTATGCTCATCTGCAGAGTACTATGAGGGATCTTCCTAATAGAGCAGAGATAAAGGTCACGTGCATTGGGCAATCTATTGCCACAGGAGAGCCATGGATAGCCAAACTAGATCCCCCTGGCTACCCTCAAGATCATACAAATGTTGTCAAAAGAAAAGTATCAGTTGGAGGAATATGTCTTCTTACTCAGGAGTTTAAATAAGGCCCCTTTCATGTCTTTATTTCTCAGGCTATAAATGAAGGGGTTCAGCATGGGGGTGACCACTGTGTACATCACCGAAGCAATTATGTTATCATCACCGGTGTTGCTGGATGAGGGAAGAAAATAAAGACCAATAATTGCCCCATAATAGAGAATCACCACTGAGAGATGGGAACCACAAGTGGACAGGGCTTTGTAGATGCCCTTGGAAGAGGGAGTCTGGAAGATAGTGAACCCAATACGACCATACGATACCAGGATGCACAGGAATGGAAGCATGATGGCTGCTAACCCTGCAGTGAAGATCACCAACTGGTTGAGGGAGGTGTCTGAGCAGGACAACTTAAGCAGGGCACCAAGGTCACAGAAGAAGTGGGGGACAATGTGGTCAGCACAGAAGGACAGCCGGGCCAGGAGGAGGGTATGCAAAAGAGCACAAGCACCAGCAATGACCCAGGACACAGCTACCAACATGCCACACAGGCTCTGACTCATGACACTGGTATAATGTAGAGGGTGACAGATGGCCACATACCTGTCATAGGCCATTGAAGTGATAAGAAAACTGTCCAAGTCAGCAAAAAATATGAAAAAATATGTCTGTGAAATGCACCCTTCATAGGTGATGGATAGGTGCTGGGTCTGCAAGCTCAGCAGAACCTTTGGGACAGTGACAGATGAGAAAGAGATGTCAGTGAGGGCCAAGTGGCTGAGGAAGAAGTACATGGGGGTGTGCAGGCGAGAGTCCAGCCTGATGAGCAGGATGATGAGCAGGTTCCCCAGCACCGTGGTCAGGTACATGCCCAGGAACAGGGTGAAGAAGATGCTCCACTTCTCTGGCCGGATGGGGAGCCCCAGGAGGAGGAACTCGGACACACTGCTCTCATTCTCAGACTTCATACTTATGTATCAATGTGGGGGTGGGGTACTGGGGAAGAGGGAAAAAGTATAATGTCTTGGAATAAGAAATGATGACTGTGGCATAGAATGATAGAGCTGTTCTTCTGACTTAGCAAGTGTCTTCCATATTTTCTTACATTTACCCCATATTTCACTGCAAACATGGTAGAAAATAATGTAGGTGTAGAATGTATAACCACTTTCTTTCTCGTCTGGTCCCAGTCTCTGTAAATGATAATACTAACAGTTAATATTTACTTAATAATTTTCCTTTTACACTATTCTAACAACTTAGTGTAGGGCTGATGTAGTAGTCTTAGATATAGGAGCTAGGTAGGTACTGTCATCATTTCTACAATCTGAATACCAAAATTAATTTTTAAAAGGAATTCTAATCTTTTCAGTGTCTCTAAAGTAGCCTATAAGAGATTTATTTCCCAGCCCAAGTCAATATGAAAATCTGTATCTCTGTTATTTAAAAAGAAGGTAGGAATTCACTATAATATATCAAAGCTTATTTTAAAGCTATTGTGATTGCAGTAAATAATGTATTTTTACAAAGAAAAAACAATAAAGCAATGGAGGAAAAGATAGAGCCTAGATATGGATAGGTCTATGGTGAATATTGACAGTTGACAGAAGTGGCATTTTAAGTCACTGAGAAAACAGAAAAGAATGGATTCTTCAATTCATGGGCAGTTGGCCATCCATACAGGAAAAAAATACCATTATACCTGTGTCTCACACCATACACAAAAAGTCCCAGATGAATTTAAAAATTAAATATGAGAAACAAAATTGTAGAACCAATAGAAGAACATACCATACCTTATATTTATGATCTTAGGGTAGAAATATAATTTTTGGGGTGTGAGGAGGTGGAGTACTGGGTATTGACCCAGGGGTTCAATAACCACTGAGCCACATCCCTAGTTCATTTTATTTTTTATTTTGAGACAACTCACTAAGTTGCTTAGGGCCTCACTAAATTGCTGAGGCTGGCCTCAAACTTGCAATTTTCATGCCTCAGGCTACCAAGTTGTCACCCAGATACACTTTTCTTAACCAAGACCCCATAAAACAGACAACATAAATCCAAATTAGTTTGAGTGCATTAATATAAAATTTCTGAACTATACCACCTCCACCACAAGCCTGTAAAGTTAAGAGACAAGCTACACCCTGGAGAATATGCCCCAATCAGCCAAAGGTTGATATTCAGGATGCATACAGAATTCCTATGAATCAATAAAGAAAAGACCAAAATTACAATGAAATTTAGCAAAAAGGCTGGGCATGCCTATTATCCCAGTGGCTCAGGAGGATGAGAAAGGAGGATGGCGAGTTCAAAGCCAGCCTCAGCAACAGTGAGGTGCTAAGTAAGCTAAGGTCTCAGTGAGATCCTGTTTCTAAATAAAATACAAAACAGGACTGGGGATGTGGCTCAATAGTTGAGTGCCCCTGAGTTCAATCCCTAGTACCAAATAATAATAATGATAGCAAAAATATGAACTAGAAATTTATATAAAATGAAGTTCATATGACCAATAAACATATTGTAAAGAGTCTAAATGTAAGTGATAAAGGAAATGCAATTTAACACAATGAAGTGCCATTAATAAAAATTTTAACTAGGCGCCATGCATCGACAAGCATGTGAAGAAAAGAAACTTACATGTTACTGCTAAATATTTAAATTTGTTCCTCCAGAGAAATGAATTACAGTAGATGGGGTAGAGAGAGAAGATGGGAGGGGAGGGGAGGGGGGATAGTAGGGGATAGGAAGGGTAGCAGAATACAACAATTACTATTAGTGCATTATGTAAAATTGTGGATGTGTAACTGACGTGATTCTGCAATCTGCATTTGGGGTAAAATTGGGAGTTCATAACCCATGTCAATCAAATGTATGAAATATAATATGTCAAGAGCTTTGTAATGTTGTGAACAACCAATAAAAAAATGTAAAAAAAATAAATAAAAATAAATTTGTTCCTCCACTTTGAATATTTCTTATAAATTTGAAGACTAATTTTTTCTTTGATGTAATAATTTTTTTCCACATATCCCCTAGGAAAAAAAATGCTTGTTTTTCCTTATAAGGGAATAGATTACATTATCTTTTGCAGCTTTTTAAGGGTGAAGTATTGAAACGACTAATTGACTAATAATAAAGAAATAGGTAAACAAATGTTAACTTACCATATAATTCTATCCATCAGTAAAACTTAGTGAACTCTGCATTCCATGTGTCTCTATGTTCCCTGTGTCTCCTTTAAAATTAAATTTGAGATAAAACAGATGCAAAATTCTTGCTCACAGTGAAAGGAAGAGTGTAATTATTAACCATCCCAATCCAGTAGGTGAAAATTCATGTCAAATGTTAACTTTCAGGAACTCTAGCAATGCAGCCAATGGTTTCATATGCAATTTAGAAGCAGAACCAGAATATTTATGAACACTTTATAATTAGGTCTCCCAGAGTCAGGTGAGAAATTATCTACTACTTAGCCATATGAGCAAAGTTTTTGTGCACAGTCTAAAGCCTGACTCCAGAGTTTTCACTAATTTAAGAAAATGAGTGATGAAAACCTCTCTCTAACTTTCTTAAGATTCTTCAAATTATCCGAACCAGTTTTTTTCTCATTTTTTTTTCTGCAAAACTACACTTGTGTAGCATGATTTCCTGTACAATATTTTTCTCTAGTTGGAATTTTAATGTCTTTTTCTTCTCTTAATGAAAAGATTTCAGATACCTGGGAGAGAAAGAGCCCCACAGCCAACACCATCAGTATGAAATGATGTGGCCAAGAGCAGTTGATTTGACGGGGGTCGAATAGCAGAACATGGGCACCAGCTGCCTCAGAGTGAGCAGGAAGAGGGTTAAGATTACAGGCAGGATGAAAGCAGAGACTATAGACATTGAGTACAAATTTACTCTCTTCCCCATTGGAAAGACTGAAATAGGACAAGGCTGGAGAAAACTTGTGTTGCTAATAAAATCTGATAGAGCAATTTGCTTTAGGTACTTTTCAAATACTATTCACTTGTCCCACAACCTTTCAACATAAGCATTCTGATCCTCATTTTAGAGAGGAGGACACCAGGACTCAGTGATGAAACTCACCCAATGTTATAGCATTAGTCTATATTGAGCTGAAGTCTATCTGACTTGAAAGACTATATTCTTCCAACTATATTTAATGCTCTCATTAAATATATGGTCCAGTAAGACAGCACTTGCTGCCTGGGAGTACTCAAGAGTTTCAAGAAGTAAATATGAGAATTTATGAGTGAATCAGAATCTATGATTTCAAGATTTGTGCCTAGTGATAATATCAGTAATAATGTTAATAAAAATTAGTATTGTGAGTAATATTATTAGTGATTATAAATATTATTATACTATAATATTATTTGTATTATTATAGATTATAATATTATTAAAATTAGGATATCTATCATTCATTAATCACATATTTATTGTGTGAATAATACAGACCAGCTTCTGTGACATGTAACCTATATCATATCAACCTAATGGGGCCATGAAAATAGTATGGTTCTCATTTAACCAATTGGAAATTAGGGCTTAGAGTGTGTAAGTAATGTGCCTAAAATCGTACATTTTGAAAATGATGGGAATATCATTCAGTCCCAGATTTTTCTGATTTCAAACCCATGCTCCTAATCACTAGGCTCTCTTGCCTCTAGAAGTGTATTTTTCACAAAAGAGACACCTGTATATACAGTTCCTCATTAAGGAGAAGGTGAGATCTGTAATTTCCCAAAAGTCTTTGGATAGGAGGCTTGATTAGATGATCAGGGGTAAATAGAGAAACTAGGATACCAGCTACTTCATATAATGACAACTGAGCATAAAGTGGAATTTTTAGGACTTCAAGACAAAATCAGAAGACCCTGGCCAATGTCTTTCCTGGGCTTCCTGATTTTCATCAATGGAGAAAGGTTACAGCAACTATGGTACACTTTCAGTGGAAGGAAAAAATTGTTTTAAAATGAAGTGAATTCATGAAAACTTTATAAAATTTCTGAAAATAGATTATAGAAAATTGTACATGGGCATATTTATAACTATTTGTAAAAATGCAGGTCATTATTATTATTTTTTAAATTTTTAACCTGGAAGGGTATGCTCACAGCTGGAATGTAGGTCAGATATTCAGCAATGTGTGACATGAAAAAAGATAACATTTTCCTGGAAAGTGCAAACCCCAAAGAATTATCATTATTATGTCCACCCAAGTTATCTGAGATGGTCCAAAGAAATTACATAAAGTGTACCTGGCACAAGCGTACATGTGTGGACCATTACCGCGCCCGCGCGCGCACACACACACACACACACACACACACACACAAACACACACATTTCTGAATGGAGACTATAAGCATTGCCCTTACCTAGCTCAGTGAGAGATAAATTCAAACACTGTCACCTCCATGGTTTGAACTAATTTTTCATTTTTCTCTCCAAGAGACTTGACCTAGGATAGGGAGATAAGTCACAAGCTCAGCTCAGACATGGGGAAGAGGAGCAGTCTTTCCGTTTCGTCGCCTCTAAGACAATGACAAGGAGATCCCTCTTTACCAGCCAAATCAGGAACCCAGGGGACCACTGCCACAAGTTTCTGGTGAGAGACAATTAGGAAGTGATTGCTGTGTTTCCCTAACTATTTATTCCCAGTGTTTGTGTGCCTTTCCCAGATACCAAAGACAGCCAAGTCCTTTGAGAATAAAAATGTAAATAATTTTTATTACTTACAGATTCATTTATTTACAAAGAATTTTAATATCTTATCTATGAACTTATTTAACAATAACAATTCTTGAGGTGGATAGTTTTTTCCCCATTTTGTTGAGTTTGAGAATGGCTTTAAAGAAAATGGCCAAATGTGTTTTCACACCCAAAAGCATCAACTTCAAGCCTAAAGTCTAGTTCTTTTGTGCCATGATATCTCCTACAACAGTGGGCTCTGTAGCATATGGGCTTCTTCCTTCCCTCATTTAATTTGGAACCAGGAAAAAAGTTTCTACTAGGCCCTGGAGAATAAGCACTTATCAAGGAGTAGAGAATTTTCTTCCTACAGAAACACTTGAATACATGCAAGAATTTTTTTGGTAGTTATGTGTCATAATTAACTAGTTATAATAATTAATTATGACACATTCTCAGGGTCATGGAATATTCTTTTGATCACATGAGTATAAGAAATCTTCAGAAAACGAACACATTCAGATTGTCAAGAATAGAGAAGAAACAGAGATTCATGTGGAGGAGATAGCCTTTTATTCATTATTTCTTTCATTCATCATTCATCCATTTTTAAATACTAACTTAAAATATTGTGTGATGACTCCATGGCAAGACTTTGTGAAGGAGAGTGAGTAAAGATTTGAAAAGCACAGTTGTTGTTGTTGTTGTTGTTGTTGTTGTTGTTTCCTCTCCAAGAGCTCCCAATCCATTGAGCAGGATGGTCAAATTGGTGTGTGGCAAATGCTGTAATAAAAGTGATATCTGAAGGCTGTGGGAGGACAGAAAAGGGGCATCAAACTCAAAGGGATAAGGCAAGAACCTCATGTAAGAAGTTAAAAGGAGGCAGATGATGAAAACTAACAGAAGGTGCAGTGGAGAGGAAGGACATGTAGAAGGCAGAAAACAGGAATACAATAAGACCAGGAAAAGAAAAAACATGACAGATTTGAAAAATATCGTCACAATAACCAAACTATGGGACCAACCTAGATGCCCTTCAACAGACAAATGGATCAACAAAATATGGTATATATACACAATGGAATATTACTCAACCTCAGAGAAAAATGAAATTATGGCATTTGAAGGTAAATGGTTGGAACTGGAGAATATCATGCTAAGCAAAATAAGCCAATCCCCAAAACCAAAGGCTGAATGTTTTCTCCAATATGTGGATGCTATTCACAATAAGAGGGGGGCAGTCTAGGAAAAAATAGAGGTACTCTGGATTAGGCAGAGAGGAGGGACAGGAGGGGAGAGGGTATGGCATAGAAAGGATAGTAGAATGAATCAGACATCATTACCCTATGGACATATATGATTACACAACTGATGTGATTCTACATCATTTACAACCAGAAGAATGAGAAGTTATACTCCATTTGTGTATAATGGGCCAAAATGCACTCTACTATCAGGTATAACTAATTAGAACAAATTTTATAAAAAAATAAAGTTAAGATAACAAAAATGTATAGTTCAACTAGGGAAAAGGTTCACGATGAACCCAGAGAGGTTAGAAAAAATGAATCATGCAGAACCTTTCAAAAGAATATGCTCCTTACCCAAAAGAAAAGGGAGAGCCATGAAAGGATTTGATCATAAAATAAAGAGTTCATATTAAAAACCATTCATGTAGGTAGTGAATGGATAATGAGTCTGTGTTTGCAGCGGATAAAAGATATGTCAGAAGGCGGGGCATGGACTCCTGGGGGGGCAAGTCTAAGCATTTAACCAGGTCTATTTAGGGGGTGGCCACAGTCATTTAGGTAAGAGATTATGAAAGTCTGTCTCAGAGAGACAATTAGAATTATATTAAATCCTCTTTCAAGGTCAGGATCTGACTATGGTAATTTTACATGCACTGATTTTTATAAAGCTGTAAAAAATGAAGTGAACAGAGAAGATAAAAACCTCTATAAACTCATAACTTGAACAGCTAATATGATTGTGCTATTCACACAGCTGGGGGACACAGAAGGAAAAAGAGATTTGAGAAGTTTTAATACATAGAGAATGAGGTATCTATTGGTCATCCTTGAGGAAAAATTTCAAAAAATTATTTTGGCTAGAGGCAGAAATTCATGGACCATCAGAAAGAATTAGATTGCCTAAAGTGTTAGATTTCTGTCACTGTTGCCTAAATACTTGACAAGAACAACTTCAAGGAGGAGAAGTTTATTTGGGGCTCACAGTTTCTGAGGCTTCACTCCGTGGTTGGCTGGCTTCATTGCTCTGGACATGAGATGAGACAGAACATCTGGCGGAAGGGTGGAAGGGTGTGGTGAAGGACAGATGCTCAGCTCATGGCAGCCAGAAAGAAGATATAATCCCCAAGGGCACACCACAGTGACCTACTTTCTCCAGCCACAACCCACCACCTATAGTTCTCACCTAGTAGTACCTTCAAACTATTAAAACACTGAGTGGATTACTTCACTGGTTACAGGTCTGACAATCTAATCATTTCCCCTCTGACCCTTCCTGTGTTAACACATGAGCTTTTAGGGGACATCTCATATCCAATCCATAAAACCTAAAAAGAGAAGAAATGAGTAAGGAAAACTGAGTAAATAGGAGATAGAGGGGAGAAGAGGAGGGGGGAAAGGAAATGAGAAGAGTAGGAAACTGAGGAAATCGCTGAGGACAGAGGACAAAAAACATTCACAACTGGAGAAATAGCAGAGAAAGAGGAAAGAAGGCACCAAAGAGCAACCAGAGATGTGTGAGGAAAATACAAAAATATGGGGTCAGGGTACTAAGGGGTAAAATGATTAAGTGCTAAAACCATCCATTGAATCTCATAATAAGGTCAATCTTGATGACATGATTAAGAATGATATCTGTGACTGGTGGGAAAGGAACCTAGATTCCAGTGTATTGATGAATAAATGGAAAATAAGGAGGTGTGAATGTGACCAGATGGATGGAGCTAACGTTGAAGATTTGCTGCATGAGTGGACGGAAGACCACCATGCCTAAGACTTGGGCAAATTGTTATGAGTGATAAACCATAAGATCCAGACTGGAGAGGTAACAGAGTGAAGGCAAAACAAATTTGGGGGAAAAATAGAATCAGAGATTAGATACATTTATATCTAGTGGCCTATATGCTGGGTAAAGTGGAAAGAGAAGGAATGGAATGTCTAAATTTAATAATTTTATAGGTAAAGCTGTTCCAGGTTTTAAGCCACAACCTTGAGAAGAGTGAGTTCAATGCAATGGAAGTCATTGAAAAATGAGAGAAAAGAATAAAACTTCCACATTTTTGAAGGGTTTGTTTGTGCAAATGCACCCAAGTTGATGGAGAGAGGACAACTGTGACTGATTTGCCACAATCTATAGCAAAATAGCAGCTACTGGAGTTGGGTAGTTGATGATGTAGGTGTTGACAAAGTTTCTACTTAGCTCCATACTGAAACAGCTTTATGTAGAAAGATGTCTAATTAAAATAGAATTTTAAGAGAGAAAAATTACAGCATTGTTTTCATCAATAAAGGAAGGGTTATGTTGACTGTGATAGACATCCATTGAAACTATTATGACATAACCATTAAAAGAGATTTATGAAAAGCTTGTTGAGGTGGCTAGATGCTGTTAACTTTCTTTCCTGGCTTTTGCCTGAAATCCCAGCAGGATTCAACCATTCTGAGTTGAGAGAGTCTCCAAATCCCTTTGTTTCAAAGTTTTCATGAAGCTGTGTCAGTAAAACAGGATCATCATCTAGAAAGAAGCTGCCCACATAAGATCTTCACTATATCTACCACCTCTTAAACCCAGTTTTGAAAAAGGCCAACAAACTCTCAAGGTTTATAATCTAAAATTAAAATCCTTCTCTATATTGTCTGTTATCTCACCCATAAGAATTACAAATGATAAAATAAATAAATCACTTTTTCAAAGGATCAACTTCAAAGAACCTGAAGCTTTTCAAGTGTGAGACAATTTTTCTGGATTTCATGTGTCAGATTTTTTTTCTATTTTCAAGTTCATTTTTTTGGTATTTTTTTGTTTATTTTTTACTTCCTCTCCTTCTGTCTCTTCTTTCCATCCTTCCTCCCTTGAAAACTATTTTTATTTGATATAACCATACCTAAGTTTGTCAGCAAAGCAATTAAACTTCAAAATAAAAGTTATTTTCCCTTTCTCTTTCCACTTTGCATTTAATAGGATCATCAGAGTAAAGAAACACGAAGTCACATCCTCTGGGATACCTGGTGGGAAGGGCCCAATAAAAACCCTTTGAAAAGGATGTGGTTCTACCTAACTTCCCAGAGACCAGCCAATCACTTAGCTTTCCATTTGGACCTGGTTGGCAGAGGGCAAAGCAGAAGAGAGGCCAAGAGTGCCTTGAGATGCTTTCTCTGTGGACTTATCCTCTCAGGTTCCCAAAACAAAAATGCCTCCCATAGGACTCCTTTCCTAGAGGAATCAAGGGGGCAAAGGGGCAATTAACTGAAGTCTGATGGATGCTTTTACCCAGAAATTACAAGGTCTACTCCCTACACCCCAGAGGTCTTTACACTTAGTTATACTCATATTTAGATCTGGGACTGGCAAGCAGCAATGATAATTTGAGCTTGTAGCATTTCTTCTTGATGCCTGAGAAGTGTCTAGGATCTTGGAAACTGGTTTTTAGTTCCCACAGAGAGCCTCAGGACACATTCACCCACCAAATACCTGATCATAAAAGCAGTCAAGGTCAGTAATGGGGATGAAATGGGGATGAATTTTTCCCCTCATTAATTAATGTGCTTATATATGGATATAAAAGAGGAAAATTCAGAAGACAGACTTGAGCATGGATGAGAAAAGACAATAGGAAACAGAGTAAGAAAGAGGAAATGGGCTGGGGTTATAGCTCAGTGGTAGAGTGAGTGCCTAGCCCATGTGAGGCCCTGGGTTTGATCCTCAGCATCACATAAAAAAGAAATGAATAAAATAAAGCTATGAAAAAAAGTTACCTCATTTAAAAAAAAAGAAAGAGAAAAGAGAGAGATGGAGTGACAAAAGAATAGAGAAGAATAGAGATATGGGGACAGAGACAGTGAAGATTAGGAGAGGAAAGAGAAAAAGGTAAGAAAAAAGTGAAGCAAGAGACAAGAAGACAGGATGAGAGTAAGGAAAAAGAAAGAGAAAAGTGGATGAAGAGATAAAGACAGGCATTCATTTGCCTTGGATCCCGACCTAAAAAACCACATTTGAACAGCACAGGAAGTGAGTGTTCCCAATTGTTTGAGTGTTTCGCCAGTTTGGGGAAATCCTTCTACACTCCCCAAACATCTCTCTCCATGGTTATGGGAATGTTCTAACTGCCAACATTAGGGGTATTTTTCCTTGATGACAAAAATATCTCTGTTTAGGCAGAACAATCTGCAATGCCTTAACAAACCACTGCAGGGTTTGGAAATCTAGACATTGAATGAGTGCATGGGTTTTTAAGGACAAATGTCTCTCCAAAGGGCCACTTATTTCGTTCTTAATGTCTGTCTGTGTAGGAATTGTTCAGATGTGTCATGGCCTCTGAAACAGTAAGAGGGGACTTTAAGAGAAAGGCTCAGTGAAGAAGGATTTTCAAAGAGGGGGTGGTGTAGGAGGCCAGGGTCAGGGCAAGCACAGTCGCTTTATCACATCTTGCAGAATACCCAGCCTTGGCTTTGGGGTATGGTGGGCTGCTCGTGGACTGGCATTTTGCTGTCTGCTAAATTATCCAGCTTATTTGCAAATACAGTCTGGGGCACAGGAACTGCATCCAGGACCGCCTGAGTTTCCTGGGCAGTTTCCTTTCCTGGTAAATAGCACCTATATCTCATCCACCTGAATGATAATGATAATGATAATTCCAGCAAAGGCTAAGAAATCTGCTATGGGTCAAAATACCATGATCAAAGTATGACCATGAGCCAAGCCTATTTTACTCCAAAACCTGAGCCTTTTCCCCAGTCTCATGGTGCCTCCAGTGAGGGTGGTAGAGAGGAGGAGGAGGAAGAAGAAGAAGAAGAGAGAAGAGAAAATGTTCACTCTTGGGATTCTAGACAAGGGAGGAGGTTTGAGCCTAACACTTGTAACATTTTCTTCTGACGAGTCTCAATATGCATGTATGTAAGTTAGGATGCGGAAGCCTTCTAGGTATAGAATGAAGCCTATGGAGTTACATTTTGAAAGTCAGATGTTCTGAAACCTGTCCCTGGTTTGTCTTCTGCTGAATGTTTGCTCTTGATCAGAAAGTCATTGGATGAAGAAGAGCCCCTTCTTAGCTCTCCTTTTCTTATTTAAAAAATTATCATCTTGAGATTGTTTTGGGAAATGGGGTGGTTGACCTCTCCTTTATGATTAGAGACAAATGCTCTTGCTGAGATAGTAACTTCATTTCTCTGTGTCTCAGGTAGGAAATCACTTTGCTGAGTGATTGCATCCTTGTGCTGTGGAGTTGTGGAAGAAGACTTTATTGCATATTGGCACCCAGATACCCAGAACAGTTAGATGTACCTGAAGTCATTCCAGCACTAATGTATAAGTCTACTGTTAGTGCTCTAACAAATTACCCCAAATGTCATGACTACAAAATGCACCACGAGTTTACCATCTTGCAGGTCTAAAGGTCAGAATCTGTTTCCCTGCCTGCTCCAGCTGCTAGCTTGCCTTCCTTGGTTTATAGCCCTTCCTCCATCTTCTAAACCAGTGGCTTAATATCTTCAGGTCTGTCTGTGACTATGACCCTCCAGCATCTGCTTCCATATTTAAGAATGTGTGGTTACGTTGAGCTAATGCAGATAATCTTCTTGTTTTAAAGTCATCTGATTAGAAACCCTATTTCCATCTGCAGCCTCAATTCCCCCTTGTCTTGTACCTTAACATAGCCACAGATTTGGAGACAAGGATGTAGTCATCTTTGAGATCAATATACTGCTTACCACAACTGATTAGGAGGTGCCGTGTTTTAAAATGATAGGAGCACCTAGGAGGGAGATGAAAACTTGGGATACAACTAAAATGTCACTTTGTTTGCCATCACAATTCATATAGGATAAGTTTTATCAAGAAACCAAAGGAACAAAGGGGGACTAGATTGGGAAGGAATTAGAAAAATATATACCGTGAAACTTCGAATGTCATTTAAAATGATGTCAAATTGTCACCTAACTTACCCCATGTTGACCATTAGACAAAAAGCATAAACAAAAATTGCCTAAGATATTTTCCAGGAGCCAGTCTTGTCTTTGCTTTCCCAACATGGCACGAGATCACAAAAACCATCACCAAGGAAAAGGGATCTAAATGACATTAAGCGGAAATGTGCCTTTGGGAAAGTTGAAACAGAGAAGTCAACAGTGGGGAAGACAATGATGAAAGAGAAAATTGATGGGCAATGTAGAAGACACAGGTTTAAGAGGGCTGTTAAGCCATATTAAGATTGTTACCCTCATCTTAAGATCAGTGGGAATCTTTGGATTTTTAAACAGGAGAAATCATGTTGAGGGCTGGGGATGTGGCTCAAGCGGTAGCACGCTCGTGTGGCATGCGGGTTCGATCCTCAGCACCACATACAAACAAAGATGTTGTGTCTGCTGAAAACTAAAAAATAAATATTAAAATTCTCTCTCTCTCTCTCTTTCTCTCTTAAAAAAAACTTAATGAGAAATCATGTTGAAATAAATATTTTTTAAAGGTCTCTTTAGTTGTAACAGAGAGAATGAATTGATAAAATCAAGATTTTTTAGGGCCCCTTTACTTAATTGAAACAAAAATGTATGCATGTTTATGACAGTTTTTTTGAAGAAAACAATATTATGCTTTGCAGCTTTTCATTTGAAAAAGCCACCTTTCACCTGAAGTTTAGTAATGGATATAGAAATCAAATCTAATTGTTGCTGCACCATGATTAATTATTTGGAATACTCCCACAGAAACTTCTTGGTGCAGTAACTTGGCTGCATTGTCTTTTCCACAATCTAATTCTCACTGGCACAGGTGCAAGAATTACATTTTGTCAGTGAACAAAAAATGCTGTCCCTCCTTAACATTTGTGATCAATAATCTTTCTAGTTCCCTATTACCAACATATAAGGAGAAATAGGTTATTTCCCACTCTCTTTAAATAGTACATGAATCTTTTTTATATGATTGCTAAAAATGATTATTTCAGAGTTCCATTCTCCATCTGGATCACGAGGAAGAGCAGCATGAGGACCAAGAACCAGAGCAAAATGGCCGAGTTCCTCCTCCTGGGGCTCCCCATCCAGCCAGAGCAGCAGGGCATGGTCTTCACCCTGTTCCTGGGCATGTACCTGACCACGGTGCTGGGGAACCTGCTCATCATCCTGCTCATCAGGCTGGACTCTCGCCTGCACACCCCCATGTACTTCTTCCTCAGCCACTTGGCCCTCACTGACATCTCTTTCTCATCTGTCACTGTCCCAAAGATGCTGGTGAACATGCTGACTAGTCACAAGTCTATCCCTTTTGCAGAGTGCATTTCCCAGATGTATTTTTTCATATTTTTTACTGACCTGGACAGCTTCCTTATTACATCAATGGCATATGACCGATATGTTGCCATATGTCACCCTCTCCACTACACCACCATCATGAGGGAGGAGCTGTGTACCTTGTTGGTGGCTGTATCCTGGATCCTGTCCTGTGCCAGCTCCCTGTCTCATACCCTTCTCCTGAGCCGGCTGTCTTTCTGTGCTGCTAACACCATCCCCCACTTCTTCTGTGACCTGGCTGCCCTGCTCAAGCTGGCCTGCTCAGATATCTTCCTCAATGAGTTGGTCATGTTCACAGTCGGGGTGGTAGTCATCACTCTGCCATTTGTATGTATCCTGGTATCATATGGCTACATTGGAACCACTATCCTGAGGGTCCCTTCAACCAAGGGAATCCGCAAAGCTTTGTCCACATGTGGCTCTCATCTCACTGTTGTGTGTCTGTATTACGGAGCGATATTTGGACAGTACCTTTTCCCAACTTTCAGCAATTTCCTTGACAAGGACATCATCGTGGCCATCATGTACACCGTGGTCACACCCATGTTGAACCCCTTTATCTACAGCCTGAGGAACAGGGATATGAAAGCTGCCCTTGGGAAACTCTTCAGTAGAGCAACATTTTTCTCACAGTGACACTTGACTTTTATCTATTGGTTTATTTATTTTTCAGAACTCCATTTTGGTTGATGTGCTGTATTTGATTTCCATTTGAATGTGTTTCAAAACGGTTTATGTCTCTAAGCTCTAAGACAAATGACAGCATGTTGAATGTATCTTGTAGATATTCATTGACCAGAATTTCATTTTTTATACAATGTTCTCCTTTACAACTATATTTTTAAAATTGTTTTATTTTTTATTAACACAAAATAATTGTACATATTTTGGGGGGTACATGTATACAATTGTGTACTGAACAAACAAGATTAATTAGCATTTTCATCTCCTTTTCATTATTTTTTGTTTGGACACTTCAAGCACCTGTCCTCTAGTTCTTCAAAAATCATATAAGAGGTTATTCTGACCTATAGTCACACATCTTACTGTAAAACACTAGAATCTATCTAACTGGAATTCCTCCTATCTGGCTCTTTGATAGCTTTTTTATAACTTTCCTCCACCTCTTCTCACATTTACCTTTTCTAACCTCTAGTAATTACTATTATACTTTCCAAATGGCTTTCTTATAAAAAGATTTGGATTAGTAAATATGAAATTAATTTTATTACTTATTTCTTCAATTTGGGAGTCATAAATAATACAATAATTCAGAGTTTGGTTATTCTTTATTTGAGATTTTTGGAAACCCATATATTTTTGACTCACAATCCCAGGCTTTAAAACAACCCAGAATCAAAGAATGTGCTGTATTATTTAACTCTTCTCTCCTGTGCAGACTAAGTGGGTTTTATTTTCATCTTTATTGGTCTACTGAAATCAAAGAACAAAAATAACTTGTCTCTTAAATAAGAGGAAATATATTACTCTCTGCTCATACTGTTAAATGTCACAGCTCTGAAGAGTGAAGTGTCCGGTGGTCAATACATCCCCAAGCGCCGCCCCACCCCCCCGCCCTTTGCCAATACTGTGTCATTGATTTTGTTTAGCTTCCAAACTCAATCATTAATGAAGATTTTGGCCTCTTTAGAAATATAACCAAATAAGAGTGCAAACTCTCTGAAGGTACCATCATTTTCCTACAAATGCTACTGTGGATTCAGCCCTGACTAGCCTTCCTGGACATCCTGCCTTCCTAATTGAAGAATGAAAGCAAAGTCCCTCAAACTTTAGGGTACATAAGGATCCTTGGAGAGCTTGCTAAGTATGGATTCCTATGATCTACATCCATAAATTCTGATTCAGCAGTTTTGAGGTAGTAGGGCCCAAGAATTTGCATTTCTAACAAGCTCCCAGGCAGCCCTGATGCTGCAGAATTGTGAACTAGAATTTGAAAAGAACTAGTCTAAGAACTCAATCTTGGAAGTTGTTGGATGCACATTTCATGAATTCTGTTCCAGGTAGAGTGAAGCAAGAGATAGCTTCAATTATTTTAGTTATAGAGGAAACAATAGTGGTTCATGTTGATATTTTTCTATTTAATTCTGTACGCAGTAAAATTTTTAAGCTCTAATATAATAGATAATATTCTAATAAGAAATTTTAAAAATCTAATATTCTTTCTTGAGACATGAGAATTCCTTTTCTCTTTCATACAGAAGATAGACATACCAGATACCATATATCATATCTTGTATTATCACATCAAACTACAATTAAGTGAAAATAAATCCAAAGTTTTGAAAACATACATCATATATTCAACATGGTTTTTTTTCATTAAATTTTGAGTAATTTTGATGTGACTTGTGACTTTATTAATGTCACTCAATACTCTGATTTTCCCCCTCTCATTAGAACATGTTCACATGTTCTAGAAAAACTCTAAAAAAAACATATTTTCTTATTTTGCACTAATAATTATTTCACACATGATACATGATATAATAAAATATTCATTAGTTATAAAACTTTAGATGATATTGAAAAAGCTATACGCCCCACCACACATACACACACACACACACACACACACACACACACACACACACACACAAACACAGGTACTCTTGAGTTCTTGGTAGAACATTGAGTAATTTTGTGCTTCATGATGTCATTCATTTCTAAAAGGTGTCATAGAACTTGACATGTTTCTGGACACAGGACATAAATAGCACTTGTATAAAATCCAATCCACATTATTATCATTAGATACATCACATTTTTATTTTTGTCTTTACATCACTTCTGTGGGTTGTTTTTCTTGGGGGGTGATTTTGGTTTTGTTTGTTTTGGCACCTGCCTATGCAAAATACAATGTTTTCCCAATTTCACATATAAATATAAGATTAGATAGTATGTACCCAGCAGTCGGAATGACATTGAAGGCTGTAGTGATACCTACGGAGTCTGCTTGGGATGTGAGGATGCAAATCAAAACATTTTGAAGGAGTTGGATGTTTGATATTCAATATAGAATGTGAAAAAATTGCAATAGCCCTTTCTGCTCTTGCTCATAAAACTTCATTCCATAATCTTTGGTTTATACTACAGGGGAGTAAAAACAATTTGACATGGTCATCTCCTTTTCCGGAGTTCAACTGGAACTTCTATTGTTCAGGCATTTTCACAGTTGGATTGTTTGTGGCCTTTTCAAACAATCAAGCCACAGATACTGAGGAGCCCAAACAGAGAAGCCCATTACAGTTGATGCTTTTAGAAATATTAAAGTAGCCTCAATTGGGCAACTGACACAATAGATGATTTAAAGACCTTATATAATCTTTAATAACATTGCATAGGGAATCTTTGTGCTAATTCCAGAAGAGACTGATTAAACCTTCTTTACTTTAAGTATATTTTAAAAGTAATGATGCACCTAGAAGTGGAAATATAAATGTGAGTAAAATAATTATAGAAATACTATAAAATGAATCCCACTTGCATAAATATAAATGTTTACTAATAAAAATCATTTTAGAAGGTTTAGAAATGAATAATGGATAGGCAAGGTATTTTAACTTTTGCCATCATTTTCATGTCCAGAGTATTTGGATTCACGTGATGAAGATGCATTACTTTTACAAACAGACAAGCAAAAGGTACTTTGCATTTGAGAAGGAAATTCCTCTGCACATCCCAAACTATGACCTAACAGGGGCAATCCAAATCTGGCAGGGAAGGAATTTCCCCATCTCTTGAGCTCAGGGCCTGCATCCTGATGCTCTTCATAAGGACAATGTTTCTTCAAAGTCTGTTCTCAGAAACACCTGCCTGAAAAATATCTGGCCCCAAATCTCATAAATGAGCATCTCTGGAGGTGGATCTGAGATCTGCATCTTTAACAAGGTCCCCAGTTGATTCTGCTGAATATTAAAGTTTAGAGACCACTGCTCTGGGGCATCTGTCCTAGAGGGAGTAAGAGGAAAACTGAGAAATGAATACATGTTTAATTCAAGTCTCTAATCACAACTTGGTGTCCTGTCCCATTGGGTCCTAGCCCTAGCGGATAGAGTGAAGTCTTCACATCTCCATTTCTGAAGCTGGTGAAATGAAAGAAGCAAGCTCCAGGCTCATGACTTTTCTCTTTGATGTCCATGCCACAGAAGTTATATGCAAAATCTGGGTCTACTGGAGAGCAGCTGAGAAGGCAGTACAAATCTCTGGGAGTAGGATAATCTGAGCATAAAGTTCAGAGCAGGACTGGGTATTCATCAGTAGCAGGTGTGTTTGCATGCACAGGTGCCCAGAGACTCCCTATGCTCTCTGTGCTGAAATAACTTTTTTATTCCTAGTTTCTAAAGACAAGGATATAGCAACCATCACTAGTCAATAATGCTCATGCCTCTATCTCCAAGTCTTAGGGAGAGGAGGAATAGAGCCAGATGACTATATAAATTAGCAAGCACACCCCCAAACCAGGCTGGAGGTATTGTGTCATCATTCATGTTTTAGGTATCAGGATGTGTGCTTCTTAATGTGTGTAGTGTAAACCAGTTCTCTTTAGTGTTTCTCTCCAAAGTCCCTGATCATTTGTATATCAGTCCTACTTTTATTGTATGTATGTTTGAAGTTATTTCTGGCTATAGAGCTTTGATTTCTTTTTTAGCAAAGCTCTCATAATGCAACTCCCTGTTAGAATCACCCTGATGATTTCTTACCTATGACCCTTAGTGTAGTCTCAGACCTTCATTAAAGACACCAAACCCTGCTCCTTGGAAAGATCTACTACAATGTAATGTGTATTTCAAAATAGCTAAAATAGAGGACTTTGAATATTTCCACATAGTTACTTTTTTCTCCTGGTTTTCATTAAAGACACTGAGTATCTTCCCTAGAGATCTTTATACTCTTTACTTAATAGAAGCTGTGTCACCTCATCTAGAACAGCTCCTATGAGAGAGTTGTTTTACAGACACCATTTTACTTAATTCTTACAGTAAAATGCAGGGATTATTATTCCAGTTTTACAGAGGAAAAACTGAAATTCCAAGAGATGCAATATTTGAATCCCTTCTGTCTGGCTTAAAAACTTGGGCTTTGCCTTCTACAGCACACACCCTCACTATCAAGAAAATATCCATTATTAGCAAGCAACTGTTAAGGTATTGAGAAGGTTGGGTGTGGTGCAGTGAGAATCTCTACGTGGTCTTTACTTAGAGCTAATACAGAACTACAACAACACAAAGGCATGGCTTAATTAGATCCAGGAGCTTTTATTAAAATCCTAAATCTCATAAACTAGATAGAATTACAGCTTTGGGAAGGAGTCATCATTTCATCATTTTATAGCATGAGGGAAACCAGAAGAGAATGGAGAAAGAGGGGGAAGTCTAGAATACTGGGACATCTCAGTTATCGTTCTGTTAATATTCTCAGGACCTAAGCTCAGTGTCTTACTTCTAACTTAAAGATGAGAAAAATGGGGTTTAGCTGCTTGCCCAGAATTCACAAATATGAAGTGATGCTGCCCGAATTTTGGAGCTATTCCTAATTGCAATGCTTTTCTCAACACACCATGCAACCCTCAGGCAGAAAGCTCTTATCTTAAAGTCACAGTTCCAAGGAGAGCCAGAATATTTAAGCGATCAGGGACAGACTGAGAACTGGGCCAGGTGTTATTATTTTCAGAACTGTCACATCTGATATGTCAGTTGTTTTCAGTAAGTTTAAAAAGGAGATGGTACATCCATATGGGATAGGAGCATGTTCAAATCACCAACTTAGAAAAAGCAAAGAATTTTTTGCCTACCAATAACCTATATAAAACTTCTAAATTTTCCTTTAGTTAAGAACTAGTTTAATATAACTGTAATATCTTGTATTGACTTTCTGTCTATAGGCATCTCTAGTAGGCATTTAACTAATCTGGGGCTTAAAGGTAACTTTTTATTAAGACATAATTAGATCTTTTTCCCACTTGTATTACAGGATTTAATAATTTAGTTTTTAGAGTATTTTAATGGGTAGATAGTAATTGATGGAGAAAACTGCAAATACATTTTTAAGACACTTGACACTGATGAGTTGGGGGTCCTGGATATAACTGGATCTTGAACAGGGCCTATTAGCAAGTTCTAAAGATCAAGATTCTGGGAGCCCAATCAGGAAGCTAAAAAAAAAGAGGAAAGGATATATGAGTGGCCCTCTTCTTTATCCTTGGTTGATGAAAACTCTATTATGGATTGTGTTTTCATGGTTCCACAAGAACTCATTGACTCAGAAGGTTATTATAAAATTATCTAAAATATCCTGACAAATTTATTACTTATAATAATTATGGAAATGCCAATAATGTTTTCTCTTTTTATAGCAGTGACCTTTTAACCAATGGATATTTTTTTCTCATCAATTTTATATATACTGGGAACTTTGGTGCTTAATTTTTGGTCCAGTTTTCTTTAGGCATATGCTATTGGAACTTCTGCCCCAGACTTTGATTATTGATGGATTTTGAAGTCATATTTCAAAAGTTTGATACATCGCAACTTGAAGGCACGAGAAAGGCTAATGATTATTTGTTAAAGTATAGAAACAGAATAGATATTGGGACCATTTTAACCTAATATCCCTCTCCTAAGACCATGGAGGTTTCTCTTCACTGACTTAGACACGGCTGGAAATTTCGCTTTGGTCAAAGTTGCCTCTTGCCTGGATGGTGAGTAATGCCATATCAAACTCTCTTCTCTGTTGACAAATTCTATTTTAGAAGATTTTTTAATAGGGACATGGCAATGAAGATGGATACTGGTATACTGTATTCATCATTTGAATGGCTCTCATTTTATCTGCCTGTTCTAAGTCACACTTTGTTTTTACTTTCTTCGATAGCCCTCCTGTCCCAGTAGAGAGAAGAGCAGAATGAGGACGGAGAACCAAAGCAGTGTGTCCGAGTTCCTCCTCCTGGGGCTCCCCATCCAGCCAGAGCAGCAAGGCATGTACTATGCCCTGTTCCTGGGCATGTACCTGACCACGGTGCTGGGGAACCTGCTCATCATCCTGCTCATCAGGCTGGACTCTCGCCTGCACACCCCCATGTACTTCTTCCTCAGCCACTTGGCCCTCACTGACATCTCTTTCTCATCTGTCACTGTCCCAAAGATGCTAATAAGCATGCAAACTCAGGATCAGTCCATCCCTTATGCAGGATGTATAGCACAGATGTATTTTTTCATATTTTTCACTGATCTGGACAATTTCCTTCTCACTTCAATGGCATATGATAGGTACGTGGCCATCTGTCACCCCCTCCACTATGCTATCATCATGAGAAAGGAGCTATGTACCTTGCTAGTAGCGGTGTCTTGGATCCTGTCCTGTGCCAGCGCCCTGTCTCACACCCTCCTCCTGGCCAGGCTGTCCTTTTGTGATGGTGACACCATCCCCCATTTCTTCTGTGACCTTGCTGCCTTACTCAAACTCTCATGCTTAGACACCTCCCTCAATGAACTGGTCATTTTCACCCTAGGAGTGGCAGTCATCACTCTACCTCTGATGTGCATCCTGATCTCTTATGGCCGCATTGGGGCCACCATTCTCAAAGTTCCATCTAGCAAAGGGATCTGCAAAGCCTTGTCCACCTGTGGCTCCCATCTCTCTGTGGTGTCTCTATATTATGGCACAATTATAGGAGTTTATTTCTTCCCCTCATCTGGCACCTACAGTTACAAGGACATAATTGCTTCTGTTATGTACACAGTGGTCACCCCACTGTTGAACCCCTTCATTTATAGCCTTAGGAACAGAGACATGAAGAGGGCTGTGGAGAAACTCTTAAATAAGGCAACAGTCTTGTCTCAGTGACATTGCTTATATATTCATGTATTTCTAAATGCTAAATTCCTAATCTTGGGATCAGCATAAAATAAGTGCTCAATAATATTTAGTTACTTGAATTGTATTCTGTTATCCTTATTCTCTCTTTTCCTTGCAATCATTTAGTATCTACTGTGATTTCTGAGTTAATATTATTGGTGATTTCTCTTGCCCACTAGAAATTATTTAGTGGTACTTAAATTTCTTCTCTTATATCCTGGGTATATTCTTATGAATGGTTGGGTAATGTTGAATAAAGAGATCCCTTGGCATAGAATTTCTAAATTATGTCTTTTCCTTCCTCCATCTTCCTTTCAGTGTTCTTAAATTTTTTGGTGGTGGTGGTAATGATTGTTATGGATCAGGAGAAGAGACTATATAGTACCCTTTATGGTACCAAGAAACCCTCTACCTATGGATCAGCTGCTACATTCAGGGACACAAGTCCTTGAACACTGACCACCCTTTTAGACTATAGTAACCTTCATTCAACAATGTGCTTTCAAAGCAGCTGTCTGAATCTTCCTGACTACATGTGGGAATTTTAATGAAGAATTGGCCCAATCCAGGTAGGTGATGAGAAAGACAGAGCATCCATAGTCAGGAGCCTTCTGTCGCCCCACTGAACTTGGTCTTCTCATTCATTCTCTTCATTCTCTATCTCCCTGAAAGTCATTTATACTCAATTTAGTGACTCTAGGTTTGTACTGTACAACTTAGTAATCATATATCTTTGTCTTCTATATCGTATCTTCTTCAGCATCCAGTGAAGGGCCCCATAGGTCTCTATCTTGGGGCCTATAATTGAGGATAAACAGAATTACCAGGGCTTCTGAGACTCAGCACCATGTAGCTGCAAGCAAGGAAAAATATATCTCAATCGAAAGCCTTATGTACCAGAGTGGGGGCTGTGTGGCCTCAGGCCATTCACCTAACCCATCTGACCTTCAATTGCTTCTCTGGTGTAGATGTAAAAATCATAAAATACCTAACACATTTTTATTTTAAATGAATTCAATAGTAAATCTGGCTTAACACTACTACTAAGAAAAATGAATGTTAGTTTTTCCTACCTAACAGAGATGAGTTTGGGAGCAGAACTTACACAGATATTGCTGAATTGTAACTACAGGCAACATGACATGTTGGCTGTATTTCCAATTCAAAGGCAATCAGCTGTCCTGGGAGACAGCAATACAGCTGCTGTGGCTTGAGCTAGAGCTGGATGACTAACAGAGTGTGGGGGAGTTGGTGGGTGAGTAGATGAGGAAAGACAGATTGGAAGAATACCATACTGTCCATGTGTCCAGAGTTAAAACCTGAGCAGGGCTGGAACCTTTCTTGCAGGTCTACAGGAAGCCTGCCTTAGCTTGCCGGGACACAATCGTGAACCTGCTGCGGACACCTCCCCATGTTGGTGGTGTCGTCTGCAGGACTGAGTACTCACTCAGTTCCCCAGCCTACTCCAGTTCTGTCCCTCAGATCCCTGAAGTTCTGCCTAGTTCTGACAGGACCACTTTCCAAAGAAGTCAACACCTGTCATTCATATTCATGGGCTGGTGACACTCTTGAGTGACTTCCTCTAAAGAAATAGCCAGCCCACCTGCCTATTGGAAAGGGTTTATGACCACCTTCTCTGCTAGTCCACCTGTCCCCTAGATTGGTTTTCTTATTTTTGGACAGACCAAACCACACTGGCAAGTGTCATACTGATGTGGATAGAATTTCAGGAAATCACATTGGAAGTATACAATATACCTGGCACTTTTCAGCCATGCTAGGGCCAAGTTTCATGACCTTCCCTAATGAAGCATCTCACTGGGTTTAGAACAAAGTTTGTGACATTTTTGAAAATCATGAATGTATAATGTGGTCACAGGTTTACAAATATAACTGGAAGTTGTTCAGATTGATATTTCAAATGACTAGTTTATATCTTTCTCAAGAGTTAATATTTATTCTTTCAAAATGTAACAAAAGAGCAAGATTTCTCAGAGGACAGGAATCATAACATCCTAGAAGCAAAAGCATTTGCATTTCAGCTTCACTGTAGTGTGTGTGTGTGTGTGTGTGTGTGTGTGTGTGTGTGTGATTTCAACTCTGACATGAAGATTAAAGAGTAAGCAAAAAGTATCCTATTTTGCCATATGTGAAAAGTAGAAGAGGATCTAATAAAGAATTAAATTCACTTTTTGATAAAATATAAAAAGCCATGAATTTCGCATTGATTATTATCTATGAATCTAAGATGATTTTTCATGCTTTTATTTATACATTATGGTTATACATAATAGTGGGGTTCACTTTGACACATTCATATTCCTCCCTCCCCTGATTCCTTTCCACTACTACTGAGGGAAAAGCTATAAATTAAATCAAGAACAATCTCATAAATCCATGAGATTAAATTTATTCATCACTAAGCATAAAAATTTAGAGTTAATATCAGAAAAATAGTGAGACTTTTCTTCCATTCAGTAGCTATTTAGCAAATTATCTGCTCCATGCTAGGCAGTGCACCTCTCCCTGCAGGAAAAAGATGTGACCTCCAACTAAAGAAGCTCACATTCTAGTACTGTAGAGACAGGTGGGCTAAAAAAATATGTAAGAGTACAAAATGCTTTAATATAATCATACAATGAATAATTGAGATTATTGTGCCTGATTACTGTATATTAGCTGTATATTACTATGTTATCTCTTTTAATCCTTAGAATAACCCTATAAAGCACACATTGTTATTATCTGTATTTTACAGTTGAGAAAATTGGTAGAGACAATGACACAATTATATGATAGTCACATAAGGAAAGATATAGTTAATGCTCACTAGATATTAGCAAAGATAGTCACCAGAGAAATAATTCTTCAATTGAAAGTTGAAGGATGCTAAAGATTGATTCATAAAAGGCAAATTAAAGTCTAGACAGAAGGGACAGAGTGACCCAGAATATTAAAATAGCACAATAACTTCAGGGAAATGTTTAGGGAAAAAAAGGAGTTCCCATGTTTATGTGTGTATGTCAAGGGAACATTAAAAGCTAAATCTAGACAAGCAGTTAAGGACTATTTTGTGAATGGGTTAGGATGCCCTCTTAGGAATTTAGATACTACCTTGCAAGTGATAGAGTATCAATGACTGGGAATAGGGTGGAGTAGGGAAAAGTGTGGAATGTTGTATTTTTCCGCAGTCTGGCTGGGCACAATTCAGGAGCCACTTGTCAAAAGAAACTAACTTTATTTTTAGAACTACAAACGCCAAACAAAACAGCTCCTCAGGAAAAAACCCTCAGAGCCCAACTGCCACCACCGGCTTCCCCAAGCCTCTCACCCCCACACAAACCTCACCACCTCCCACAATCCCCCTGCTCTTGAGGCTGATTGGCTGGGTCATGTGGGCGGAGCCAAATAAGTCCCCTAATGAGCAGCTCCGTGGAGAAGCCAATCAGCTAGATGTTGCTGGGGCCGCTGTGAGACAATCATCAGCTGGCAGTCTGAAGGGCAGGGAAACAGCCCAATGAACATCACCGCAGAGGAGCCAATCAGCTAGATGTTGCTGGGGCCGCTGTGAGCCAATCATCAGCCGGCAGCTGGAAGTTTGCTGGCAGCTGGAAGTTTGCTGGGGCCCCTTTGGCTGTGGCTCTCAACATCTCCCCCTCTCTGTTTAAACAACAAGCATGTGGCTTAGGGACGGTGCCTACCTTAGGTTGTCCAATACTACATATGGTCCTTACCCATCTTCGGATGAGCTGACCTCAGGGCATCAGCCTCCTGTCTTAGGTTGGTACCATTGTAATTGGATCTTACCCGTCATTGACTACCGGTCCAGTATACAGCCACACCTGTGGAGAGGTCTTTGTCATGACAAGCAGAAGGGAGGAAGATACACCAAGCCAATTGACGGCTCTTGTTGGAAAAATTGTACCACCGATGACATCATCAGCAAAAATACCCCAACACTACCACAAGTCGCTGAACCAACAGATAGTTCACAATGCATACAAGTGAGTTCACAATGCATACAAGTGACACATAGTTTAGGCAAGTTCTGCAAGCAGTTCAGTGATGGCTATTGCAGAAACTGTAGATTAGTTTTATCTTTGTCTTCACCGGCACTGGGATGAAGATAGGAATTCTAGCAATAATGGCTAAAGAAAAAATTATGTAACATTCCAGAAGGCACTAAAAGAAAACAATTTTCTTAACAATTTACATTATCTTGAAGAGAATTATTAAATATAATGAAAAGGAAAGGTGAAAGTAAACAAACAGATCTGTTAACCTTCTTTTTTTGTTTACATATTAAAACAATTCTTAACAGTTATTTACCCAATTTAAATTAAACCATTTAAATCACGTGAATAAATAAAAAAAATATTTGGATCCATTTTTTCATGAGCGCTCATCATATATGATATATGGACATACGTACATTCAAACATATAACACAAAACACAAGTGTGCACACATAATATAATACATACAACACATAACATAATAGTAAAGGCCTTATAACTTTTTACAGGTGAAATCTCCATTGCAATGTTTAAAAACTCTATAGTCAAAAAACCAAAAAAAATAGAACTGATCAGCAAAGCATTAACCTAGGTCTGTATGAGCTCAAAAAACAAAATAGAACTTCATGATATGGGAAAGGGCAATAATAAAATAGATATTGAAAAAAGGATCCTGGTTCTGTCGCAGATGTAAGGATAGCCAAATTGGAGTTTTGGATATCAGCTGTTATGGATTTGAGCCAAATCATCTTCTTTTTGGTCTGTAGAAATCGCTTTAGTTAATCTCTCTGGAATCCAAATCGGCTGCTGTTCTCCCTGTGGAAATACACAAACAGGCCCCCGACTCCAGACAATCACTGGGTCAGGACTTTAGTTAATCTCTCCAGAATCCAAATCGGCTGCTGTTCTTCCTGTGGAAATACAAAAACAGACCCCCGACTCCAGACAATTACTGGGTCAGGACCTTTCCATTGTCCTGTTAGAATATCTTTCCAAAGTACCTTGGGCTTATGTACATTTTTTGGACACATATGCCTTTCTGCAGCACTAAGTCCTGATGAATCCAAATTTAAAAAGTTTAGAGTAAAAAGGGTTATTTTAAGTTTATCTTTGGGGAATATATACCCCTTCCCAATTCCGTCTTTTTGCTTTAATAAGTACATTTTAATAGTTTGATGAGCTCTTTCAACTATGCCTTGTCCCTGTGGATTGTATGGGATTCCTGTTATATGAGTAATGCCAAATGATGAGCAAAATTGTTTAAAAGAGGTAGAAGTATAACCAGGGGCATTATCTGTTTTTAACTGTTTTGGGATGCCCACAGTGGCAAAATTTTGTAAGCAATGAGCTATAACATCTTTAGTTTTTTCTCCGGCATGAAGGGAGCCCATCAAAAATCCAGAAGAAGTATCAACTGTAACATGCAAATATTTTAATTTTCCAAATTTTGGCAAGTGTGTGACGTCCATCTGCCAAATATGGTTAGGTATCAATCCTCTAGGATTGACTCCAAGATTAACTTGTGGTAAAAAGGTCACACAATTTTGACATTGTTTTATTATTTGTCTAGCTTGTTCCTTAGTTATTTTAAAACGCTTTTGTAAAGTATTAGCATTGACATGAAACCTTTTATGAAAATTTATAGCTTCTTCTAGTGTAGAGAAAATATGTATGTCATGTGTAGTTTTATCTGCTAAATCATTGTCCAAACTAAGGGCTCCAGGCAATCCTGTATGTGCCCTGATATGTCCTATAAAGAATGGATCTTTTCTGTCCCAGATTAAACTTTGTATAGTGGAAAACAAAGAGAAAACAGTAGAAGAAGGGGAAATCCTACCAGCATCTTCAAGGGATACTATAGCATTAACTACATACTGACTATCAGAAAATAAATTAAATACAGAATCTTTAAACATCACAAAAGCTTGTAATACTGCATTAAGCTCTACCTTTTGAGCTGATTGTTTGGGTCCTAAAAATGTAAAAGTTTGATCAGGTGTAACTATTGCTGCTGTACCATTATTTGACCCATCAGTGAATATATTTGGAGCATTCATGATAGGTGTATTTCTTGTCATTTTTGGAAAAATTACAGGATGCAATGACCAAAAAGACAATAAAGGATTAGATGGTAAGTGGTTATCAAATGAAACATTAGATTTGCACATGATTATTGCCCAAGTATTTAACTCATTAGCTAATTCATCAATTAGATTCATAGTATATGGAGTAATAATTTTATTGGGAGAAATTCCAAATACTCCCTTGCTGTTTTTATTCCTTTGAGTATTAATTGTCCTACAGCTTCAGGATACCTAGTAAGAATAGTGTTAGGAGAATAAGATAAATGTATCCATAATAATGGACCTTATTGCCAAAATACTCCTGTAGGAATATTTTTTGTTGGTAGTACAATAAATAATAAAGGCAAACTTATATCAATTCTATCCAAATGCATATTTTCCATATATGTTTCAATGATTTTTAATGCCTTTCTTGCTTCAGGCGTTAACATTCGGGGTGAATTTGGATCTGATGGACCTTTTAGGATATCAAATAAAGGTCCCAATTCTCCTGTTGGAATACCTAGATAAGGCCTTATCCAATTTATGTCTCCTAATAACTTTTGAAAGTCATTAAGTGATTTGAGTTGATCTACTCGTATTTGAATTTTTGGTGGATGGACCATGGTTGAGGATAATAGAACTCCTAAATAATTAATTGGAAAATTTAATTGTACTTTATCTATTGCTATCTCTAGATTATAATTTTTTAATAAATATGTAAGTGTGGCATAACATTCTAGCAATGTGTTTTTAGCTTTGTGTGCTAATAATACATCATCCATATAGTGAAATATTTGTAGTTCAGGATTTTGATTTCTAAGTGGCTGGATTACTTTGTTAACATAAATTTGACACATAGTTGGGCTGTTAGCCATCCCTTGAGGGAGTACTTTCCATTCATATCTCTGATCAGGACCTTCATGATTTAGTGCAGGGATAGTAAATGCAAAACGTGGACTATCCTCAGGATGAATTGGAATTGAAAAAAAAAATCTTTAATATCTATAACTAAAACATACCAGGTTTTTGGCAAAGCAGACAATTGAGGAATCCCCGATTGAGCAGGTCCCATAATGACCATTTCATTATTAATGGCTCTTAAATCTTGCAATAATCTCCATTTACCAGATTTCTTTTTGATGACAAAAATGGGAGTATTATGGGGAGATACAGAAGGTTGTATATGTCCTTCCGCTAATTGTTGTTTGACCAGATCATGGGCTACTTGTATCTTTTCTTTAGTCAAGGGCCACTGAGGAACCCATACTGGTCTTTCTGATTTCCATGTAATTTTTATTGTCTCAGTGGCCCTTTGTGAAAATCCAACCCATGTATGTCTGTTCCTTGATCTATTTGTATTGGTGCTGCTATACCTTGTTCTTGTTTTTCTAATCTTTTTCCTTTCCTAAAACCTTGTCTAGCCATAATAGTGGGTACGTTTTGATTGATATTATTTGTTAATGTCAAACCTAATTGATCTAAGACATCTCGTCCCCATAAATTTATGGGAAGATGATCCAATACATATGGCTGTATAGTTCCTTCACATCCTTCAGGATCCTTCCAATCTAATACCATTGCGCTTCTATCGGGATTAGTCACCACTCCTAGGCCTCGAAGCCTTTGAGTGGCTTGTTGTAATGGCCAATGTTTTGGCCATTCTTGACGAGAGATGATGCTAAGGTCTGCACCTGTATCCAGTAGCCCATTAAATTCATGTCCTTGAATATTTAGTTTTAGCATGGGGCGAGAATCTAAATTTAAAGAAAGCATAGCCCAATCTACACCTGTGGAGCCTAATCCCTTGGGACCTCTTTCTACAGCATGACTGGAAAATTTATCATGTAGGCTTGGTATTATTAGTAACTGTGCTATTCTATCTCCTGGTGAAATTACTGATATCCCCTTTGGAGAACTGGCTATAATTTTTATTTCACCTTCATAATCGGGATCATTTACCCCAGGACTTATCAAAAGTCCTTTTAGAGTAGAAGACCTGCGTCCCAATAGTAAGCCTACTGTTCCTTTGGGAAGAGGTCCTTTTACTCTTGTGGGAATGATTTGAACTCCCGTCTCTGGAGTTAGTACTGATCTGGCGGAGGCGCAGATGTCCAACCCTGCGCTCCCTCTGGTTTGTCTGATGAGGGATCTGATGGACAATGTGTCCTGGTCACTACCCTGATGGGGTTGCTGGGTTCCTCCAGTGCTCCGTATATTTGTGGTTTGGGGCCCCGGAGCATTGGGACCCCCTGTCCATTTTTTGGCAACAGAGCCCGATGCCTTTCTCCACGATATCGTGGATAAACACTTGGTCCTTGTTCGTTTTTTGATAATGGAGTACCCTCTATAGTGGTTTGAGAACGGCATTCATTAGCCCAATGTCTCCCTCTATGGCATCGTGGGCAAATACCCGGTATTCTACTCCTTTGATACCTAGTTTTGTTAAACCCTCCTTCTATGGGGCAATTCCTTTTAAAATGTCCTGTTTGTTGACAATTGTAGCATGTTCTTGGCCTGGCATATAAAGCCTGTTTTACTGCAGCTGCCACAATTTGCCCTTGTTCATTATTGTCTCTGGCATCTAAAGCCTGTTTTACTGCAGCTGCCATGACTTGCTCTTGTTCATTAATGTCTCTACATAATTTAATATATGTGTTTAAATCTTCCTGTTTCCATGGTCTAATGATATCTCTGCACCAACGATTCACTTGGTCATAAGCCAGTTGTTTTATTAATGGCATTGCTTGTTCTGTATTCCCAAAAACTCTGGTAGCTGTTTGAATAAGCCTATCTACAAATTCAGCGTAAGGTTCATTAGCTCCTTGTATTATCTTAGATAATTGACCTTGTAAACCTCCATGTCCTTGTAAAGTCTTCCATGCCTTAATTGCATCTACAGCAATTTGTAAATATACACCAGGATCATATGCAATTTGTTGCTGCCGATCCTCATAAGGTCCCTTTCCTAACAACATATCTAGATTTCTCTGAGGATAACCAGCTGCTGCATTTCGCCTAGCCGTCTCCTTGCAAAATTCCTCATTGGCAACCTTCCATAACAGGTATTATCCTCCATTTAGCACAGCTTTACAAATATTAGCCCAATCTGCTGGCGTCATGTTTAAGTTGGTAATGGATTCGACCAAGCTTACAGTGAAGGGTGCTTGAGGACCATAGGTTGTTACAGCCTCTTTTAGCTCCTTCACTGTTTTGAAACTTAAACCCTGGTAAATTCGCTGCCCTCCTACCTCAAATACAGGGCATACTTGAGATCCTGTCTCAGGATCCCAACTATCAACTGCGGGGGTTGGGAGTCTCCTAGCATATGGAGGCGGTGCTGTTGATTGGACACTTATGCCCTCTGGTGATAGAATGCTTTTAGTAGCAGTCTCCTGTAGAGGTGGTGCTGTTGGTTGGACACTTACGCTCTCTGATAGAAAGGTGTTATTAGCAGTCTCCTGTTGTAACTTTTCCCCTGATGGCTTTTTCTGCTCTAAACTTCCTTCCTCTGTCTCACTAGCTCGAAAGACCTTCTCTTTTACTTGAATCTTTTCCTCTTTCTAACTTGAGAGACCTTCTCTTTTACTTGAATCAATATGTCTTCTCCTTCCTCTACCTTTGTCTGAACTGAAGGCTTTGGACTAAGCAAACCAGATACGAACGTCCACAATGGCAATGTGCCAACTGGCAGAGTCCCTGGGTTGTTCTTTTCTATTCTTTTTAAATCTTCACCATGATGGTTCCATTGTGATATATCTAACAACTCCTCCTTAAAAAGCCATGGGCTACATTTTTGTATTGTATCAACGTACGCCCTGACTGCTCTTGATTTTACTGGGAAGCCTCCTTCCTCTAATAATTTACTTAACAGTCTTTCGGTTTGTTTTTTACTAATTTCTGATCCCGTATTTCTACTATAATACAACCCAACAAGATGACGCCAAACAAAACTGAGACAGAATGCAATAAAAATGGAACAATAATTCATTATATCAGCCTTTCTATCCTCCTAAAATGTGTATCCGTCCTTTCTCCCTATCTGTTCCTCAGACGCAAATAGTTTTTCCTCAGATGTGAGCGGTTTTTCTTCCGTCTCACTCATCTCCAGGGACAGGCAAGTTAAAACAAAAATGAAGCAAAACAAAAGAGGAAACTTAGAATGGCTACCCATCCTCTTGCCCTGCCCTCAGGGGCGAGCAGTTTACTTACCCTCAGTCGCTCCCCGTGCGAGCCACCAAATGCCGCAGTCTGGCTGGGCACAATTGAGGAGCCACTTGTCAAAAGAAACTAACTTTATTTTTAGAACTACAAACGCCAAACAAAACAGCTCCTCAGGAAAAAACCCTCAGAGCCCAACTTCCACCACCGGCTTCCCCAAGCCTCTCACCCCCACACAAACCTCACCACCTCCCACAATCCTCCTGCTCTTGAGACTGATTGGCTGGGTCGTGTGGGCGGAGCCAAATAAGTCCCCTAATAAGCAGCTCCTTGGAGGAGCCAATCAGCTAGATGTTGCTGGGGCCGCTGTGAGCCAATCATCAGCTGGCAGTCTGAAGGGCAGGGAAACAGCCCAATGAACATCACCGCAGAGGAGCCAATCAGCTAGATGTTGCTGGGGCCGCTGTGAACCAATCATCAGCTGGCAGTCTGAAGGGCAGGGAAACAGCCCAATGAACATCACCGCAGAGGAGCCAATCAGCTAGATGTTGCTGGGGCCGCTGTGAAGTTTGCTGGCAGCTGGAAGTTTGCTGGGGCCCCTTTGGCTGTGGCTCTCAACAGTATTTGTACTGGGAAAAGATTCCTGAAGTAATCGATGTGTAAGATGGTTTGGCAATGGCTTGGGGAGCCTAGAGACAGGGAGCTCAATTGGAAAGTTATTGAACATCCAGGTAATAGGTGATGTATGCCTGAATGACGATCATGGCTTGAGGATAGAGAAGAGATTATCTTGAAGATCTGCTAAACAGGTCTTGGTATGTGATGGGAAGCAGGTGGTAGAACTAAAAATTGGTTTTGGTTTCTGGCTCTATGAATGATATTTAAGAATAAAGTGAAAGGCTAGGCACTTTGGATAATTTTTTTGAGACTGTGTCCCACTATGGTCTTGAACTCATGAACTCAAGCAATCCTCCAGTGTTCCAAGTAGCTGAGACTAAAGGGATGCACCAACACATCTGGTGCACCTTGAATAATTTTGATTACACTTAGCAATCTTAAGGAAGTGAAGGAACAGATTTCAAACCATCTGTTTTTTTTTCCAAAACAGCTTCTAAGCAAGAGGAAACCAAATACCCTATGAATTCAAAAGGCAACAGGAAGCTCTCCATCATCCACCTCTCATCCCAGCTAAAGTCACATCCTGCTCACGTTACACTACCAAAGTGCAAAGATTTATAACTCATCTATACTTCAGAGTGAATTATTTAAATGCTAACAACACATTCCCATTGCTTGAAACAGGTGATCATAAAGAAATAGAAGTTTGAGTTTAGGGATCAGAAGTGAATGTAATGGGATGTATTCAAGGGAGGACCTTTGAATACAGTTGGGTGGAATCTAAGAACACTGGACTGTGGAACGGTGATAGGCAATAGTATCTGTTGGTGGGCCTTTATATGCTCTGAGCTGAACTAACTCCTCAGTGCCACACAATTATTTTGGTATAACCAAACTGGACACCCAGTCTCATATCTCTCAGTTTCCCTGGGGCTTGAGGGAAAGAACTTAAATCCACCCCAACATGAAGTTCAGACATGGACTGCACTATGAATGGACTGAGAATCCCTGGGGATCAGATTGAAGAAACTAGAGGGCCACCTAGAGAAACCTCCAGGAGAAAGAAGATGCGGCTGACTGGGGCAGTCTGAGCAGCAGGTGCAGGATAGCCGAGGGGACCTGGGCTGCAGGGGGGGGTGTGACGCTGTATCTGATACTCGCACATCTCAGTCTGCCTCAAGTTCACTAGTCATGTCATCAGGAGCCTTAGAAATCTGCCAGCAAACCCACTCCTGAAAAAATACGATCATGAGAAGTGAGAAGTATTTTATTGCTATTCCAAAAGACAGAAGAAAGCTGGGTGGCTTTCTTGGTGGCTCAGAGACTGTCAGTGGCCTGTGGTCAGCAGAGCGAAAGATGTCAACAGAATGGAAGGAGATAAGGGCAGAAAGACTCCAGGGCTTCTGGTTATATGAGAATGGCCTCCTCAACCCTTTCACAGACCCCTATAATGAGTGGAATCTTAGGGGCTAAGATGGAGCACACTGCTCTAAGTGATTCACTATTGTACTTAATTGTTGCTGAAGCATGGGTGGTTTGAATCTGTGAAGGATTTCAGTAAGTATTCATAACAAAGTATAGGGGGAGCTGGAGTTGTGACTCAGCAGTACAGCGCCAGCCTTGCACATGCGAGACCCTGGGTTCAATCCTCAGCACCACATAAAAAGTAAATAAGTGAAATAAAGGTGTTGTGTCCAACTTCAACTAAAAAATAAATATATATTTTTTAAAAAACTATAGGGAAATGAAACATTCTAAGAGTGGTTGGATCTGAGAAATAAACTTCCGCAAGGATAGTGGATACTTGGTCACACCAGAAGTAAGGGATCAAAACTATATGGGACTCATTTGTTTTAGTATTTTTAGTATTTCTTAGGTTCTTGGAGACAAAAGAAACCTCACATGCCTGTGAACATCATTTTTTTCTTTCTTTACAACTAATTTCAGCCTCTTTTTTTTAACAACTGAAGGCAAATCTGCCATCAAATAAGGAAAGAGGGTTTCAGTATTCTCACCCCTTGGTCCCATCCTACCCAAGAAGGATGCTGACATTGGACCTTTTGGACCAGCAGGGGGAAGGAGCAGCACAGGGAGCTCTAACACCGTTCCTGGTGAAATCTTGGGGAATCAGGGGAATTCGGGCAACCCACAGACCCACCTAGACATAGACTTTCTCTGATAGGCAATTCTCAAGCTATTCCATGTTACCTGGAATGTAAACTCCATATTTTATTTCTTTCTCTTAACCTCCACTTTGTCCTATAACAAAATAGGTGTTCCTAAAATTTTAATGATCGATGAATGAGTAATCTTGAATGAAAGAGTGATGAAAACAGAGGCTTTGTCTTGTTCCGTGATATATCCAGAGCACTTAACAGGTTTTTGCTTTGTTTCATTTCGTTTTTCTTTCTTTTTTTTTATGTCTGGGTTGGGGGAAGGATGAAGAGTGAGAACAACATCAATAATAATCATAATAATAACAACAACAACAACAACTATCATGGTTAAAACCTACTATTTGCCACTGTACCCCATGCATTTCATAGCTCATCTCAGTCAATCTTCCATGTTACCTTATTAGACAGAAACTGCCATCAAATAAGGAAAGAAGGTTTCCATGTTCTCACCGTTGGTCCCATCCTACCCAAGAAGTATGCTGGCATTGGATGAGATGAGAAACTTAAAGCTCAGAGGAATTAAGTAAGTAACAGAAAGATGGTCTAATGGCCAGTGTGTGGCAGACTCCCCAGTTGAATCCCTGTGTGATTCTAAGTCTATATATGTTCATTAAACATTGCTATTGCTATATCTAAAAAGAAAAGCTCCTGTGACCGAGGAGCCTCTTCAGGGCTCCCTTCATGTCCTTGTTCCTGAGGCTGTAGATGAAAGGGTTCAGCATGGGAGTCACTACCGTGTACACTGCAGCCGCTGCAATGCTCTTCTCTTCAGAGGCCACAGAGGGAGGGCACAGGTAGGCACTGAAAAGGGTCCCGTAGAAGACACAGACAACACAGAGATGGGAACCGCAGGTGGAGAAGGCCTTGCCCCCTCCACCAGGAGTCCGGACCCTCAGGATGGCAGACACAATGTGGATGTAGGAGATGACAATGCACAGGAAGGGGACCACGAGCACAGTGCCTCCTAAGACCAAAACTATCAACTCATTGACACGGGTGCTGGAACACGACAGCTTCAGGACGGGAGTTATGTCACAGAAAAAGTGAGCAATTTCCCCCACAACACAGAAGGACAGCCGGGCCATGAGGAGGGTGTGAGTGAGGGCAACCAGGTTAGTGAGAAGCCAGCACAAGGCGAGCAGCAGGACGCAGGCCCGGGGGCTCACTACTGTGGAGTAGTGGAGAGGGCGGCAAATGGCCACGTATCGGTCATATGCCATTACAGCCAGCAAGAAGCTGTCCAGGTCACCAAACATCAGAAAGAAGTACATTTGTGTGAGGCAACCAGTATAGGAGATGGTAGGATGCCGAGTCTGAACATTCACTAGCATCTTGGTGACTGTGCAGGATGTTAAACCCACATCCACCAAGGACAGGTTGGCCAAAAAGAAGTACATGGGGGTGTGGAGGTGTGGGTCAGAGGCAATGGCCAGCATGATGAGCACATTCCCAGTCAAGGAGACAAGATACATACACAGGAAAATTCCATAGAGTAAGTGCTGTTGCTCCGGCAAATCAGATATTCCCCGGAGGAAAAATTCAGAGACGCTGGATTGGTTCTCCATGACGGTAGTATCTGGAGGCTAGAGAAGACGGATGCTAGATTTACCATCAAACTGCTTGTGCTGACTCTCGGATCTTCCAACTCCCAAATGCAGACACAGACCACCAGAGGGACAAAGGGCAAAGGCACTCATGGCCTGATCGTCATTAAAAAGCAGCATAACCTGTTAGGTACTAAACGCTTAGCGTGTGCCCTACCCATCACCCTCCAACAACCTTATCACCTTCAGAAACCAGGCGCATCATTAGGGCCAGGGTGCTCTCGCCGTGACTCTGAGGACAAGCAACCTCAAGGATAAAAACTGTTGAGAAGACCTCGACATGGCAAATTCCTAGGGCCCACAGCTTGTCACTTGCGGTGATTTGTGCTCTCTTCCATTTCCCACCTGCGTGTTCTCAGCTACAGCAACTCTGCCCTGTCATGGGGGAGGCAGAGATGTTGACGCAGGATGTCACATTGATACGAACAGCTAACTCTTGACTCCAGGATGCCGGACTGACCACACCTTCCTTGAGTTAAAGAGCTGCCTAGGAAAAGAAAACACACCTTTAAAATGGACAGAAAGCCAGGAAACATTCCTAACCCTTAACCCACCTCTTTCACACGAACAAAACCAACTCTCCTTCTGAGAGAAGCCCTCATAAACAAGCCTCACCTGTATGTTCGCACACCTGACTTGATTTTATTTCTACTGTCACCAAGTCCAAGTCCCCATGTCCAGCATCAAATCTTCCTTTAAATTCCTTGTTACCCCAGTCCTCACATTACCTTCAATCTGACCCTACTTTTTTTCTCTCATTTCTAGGAATCTCATTTTTTCTTTCCTCTCTGTTTTCCTCAATTCAAACTTTTATGGAGAGAGTACCCTTCCAACATGACCTGAGGCAAGTTCATCCCTGATATTCCCATGCCTTAGAGTAGTTCTACAGCTCTGTAACTGTTCCTATGCTGCAATAGGATATTAACATGAATAGACTGAAGTGAACTAAATCTTAAATTATTTGCCGGAGATGGTCCCAAGACACACAATATTCTTCTTTTTAAAAATTCTCTAAGGGGGTTGGGGTTGCGGCTCAGTGGTTAAATGCTTGCCTACCATGTGCAAGGGACTGGGTTCAAGTCTCAGCACCACATATAAATAAATAAATGTCCATCAATAACTAATAAAAAATATTTTTAAAAAATTCTCACAAGGGAGGTGGGTAGGACTTGAAGAAATACTGGGGAATGAAATCTACCAAATCTACCAAATTATGCTATCTCTATTTTTGACTCTACCATAATGATTCAAATATATGTATGTATATATATTTGAAATATATGTATGCATAATAGATATAATACATATAAGTATAATGCACTAGTACATTAACCTTTTGTTGCAGTAAACCAAATACTTGATGAGAACAACTTAGAGGAGTAAAGGTTTATTTTGGGCTCAAAGTTTCAGAGATTCAGTCAACAACTGGCCAACTCCTTTGCCCCAGGCCCAAGTTGAGGTAGAAAATGATGATGGAAGAGTAGAGTGGAGGAAAGAGGTCAGCTCATGTCAGGCAGGACATGGGGAGGGAATAGACAAGGAGCTAGGAACAAAATATCATCACCAAGAACACATCCTAAATGACCTGCTTCCTCTAGTCATGCCCCACCTGCCCATAGACCTTGTCCAGTTGTTCATTCAAATTACTAACCCATCAAGTTGATTATTCCACTGATGAGGTTATGGTTTTCATAATCTGATCATTTTACCTCTGCGCATTCCTGCATTAATGTATGAACTTTTTGGAGGACACCTCATATCCAAGCCATAGCAATCTGCCCCTGGCTCCCAAAAGCTCGGGTTCATCTGACAATTTAAAGTGAGTTTAGTTTGTCTCCCGGAGTTCCCATAGTCAACATTTTCAGAATTGCTCAAAATTCCAAGCTTAATGTCTCCTCTGAGACTCAAGGCACAGAGTAAACATTCCTGTTACAAAGGGAGGAATAGGGGCATAGAATAAAGGAATGGAACCAAAAATGAATGGAACCTAGCTGGATGAAGAAGTCCATAACTCCATGTCTGGCATCCGGAGCACACAGCAGCAAGATATGATCTCCAAAGGACTCGGGCTGATCCACCCCTATGGACTTTCCAGCTGCAGCCCACGTGGCCTCTCTCACCCACAGCTCTGTCCACAGCCATCAGCTTCCCTTGGCAGATGTTCCATATTCTTAGACTCTCCCAATTCCGGGGATCTCCATTGCAGTTCCAGCTTCATCTTCAGAGCTTCATGCATCACCCTCTGAGTGACTTCCTGCAGGAGTTTCAAGCCTGCAACATGTTCCCTGGTCTCCCAAGCCTTCCTTTGAAATCTCAGTGGAAGCCTCCATGACCCCGTAACTTCTGCGTCCTGCATTACTGCAGAACCAGTGCATTACTGCAGCACCACATGAATGATAGCAAGATCTGCTGGGCCCCCTTAACCCATGGCTGCAGTGACCTCTGTGTGCCTGGGAAGCTTAGCATAGTGAAACAAATTCTGAGAAATAACTTCCTAGGCACACCCTATACAAGCAGGGTGCCCCCTTGGTCTCTTAAAGCAGTTTTCCCTTTTATGCCCGTGAGTCTGCCATGGGTATGTCTTGCATCTTTGCTATTATCTCTCTGTAAGTACTTATTTTTAGTGGCTTGGCCCTAAGTTTTTAGGTACTTCTTTTCTGAGAAAACTGCAAAATTTAAACTCTTTAACCTCTTCTTTCTGCTCCCAATTCTCTCAGTAAACCTGGATAAAAGCAGTCAGCAATACCCATGCCACCACTTGAATGCTGTGCTGCCTTGAAATTTCCTCCACTTTATTTAGTTCATCACCTTTGAATTCAGCCTCACACAAAGACTCAGGACATAGAAAGAAGTGTAGATAAGATTTTGCCAGAATGTAATATGTGTAGCCTTTAGTGCAATTCCCTATGAGTCCTCATTCCCCTCATAAATCTCATGAGCACAATCTTCACTGTCCACATTTTTATAAGCATTCTGGTTTTCTGAGCTCCCACCACCATTACCCATTAAGCTCAGCTTATGACATTCCAAGTCTTCTCCCACCTGTATTTCAGAACTTTTTTGGACTCTTCCCACAAATCAGTTCCAAAGGCTTCTGAACCACATGGTCAGATTGGTCACAGCAAAAGCCCTGCTCCCAGTACCAATTTCAGTGTTAGTTATCTTTTCACATTTGTGGCCAAAATACCTGACAAGAACAACTTAGAGGAGAAAAAGTTTACTTAAGGCTTATAGTAACAGAAGTTCAGTCCATGGCTGGTCAACTTCATTGCTCTGGGCCCAAGGTGAGGCAGAACATCATTGCATAAGGTGTGGCAAAGGAAAGCTGCTCAGTTCATGGCAGCTAGAAGCACAGAGAGAGCAAGAGAACAGGTGTCCAGGGATGAAATTCAATCCCCAAGGGCAAGACCCTTTCACTCACTTCCTCCAGCCATGTCCCACTTGCCTTCAGTTACCAACCAGTGGTTCAAATTATTAATCACAGGAGGTTACAGCTGTCATAATCTAGTCATTTCATCTCTGAGCATTCCTTCATTGCCTAACACACAGCTTTTAGGGGGACACCTCAGAACCAAGTCAAAATAACTAATTAAAATGATGATGATGATGATGATGATCATGATGATCATGATGATCATGATAAAAGGGAGATCCATAGAGAAGAGCAATTGGATCAGGAGAGGGAGGAGGGAGGAGAAAGAGAAGGTACTGAGGAATGAGTGATCAAATTATGTTATGCACATATATGAACATGGCATAATGAATCCCTCTCTTAGGTATAATTATAATGCACAATAAAAATATTTAAATCTCAAAAACACCTCATTTTAGAATGAAGGGATTGTGAAAAATATATGCCTATTTATTTCCTCATCTTTTCTTCTGAAAGAAGAAGTGAAGTCCTGCATTTGAATTTCTGTCATTGGTATCATCATCACCCTCTAATGCTTATTAGCTACTATTATTTGCCAGGCAATCTATTTAGCACTTACCTAGGTTGTCTCCTTTAATACTTCAATGAAGCAGGATGCAGAGATTATTCTTCTTAACTATAATGAAACTGAGGGTAGGGATGTTTGATAAATTTTCACAATGACCTACCGTGTGTGTGTGTGTGTGTGTGTGTGTGTGTGTGTGTGTATGACAAATATCAAACCAATTGCATTGAACTCTAGAGACAACATCATTAATCAATACGTGGTGAGTTATTTTCTTTCTTTATAGTTACTCTCTCAGGATTCCTAATTGAACATCTTTAGTATCAATTGCCCTTGCTATTTTATATACTTGTTTTTCGTAGAAAAATATTGAAGCTCAATAACTGGATAAAGCCTAAAAGATCATTTGGCCCAGAGATCCTTAAGCATAATTATATAGATCAGCTTATCAAAATCAATTGAGATGTTTATTAAAAATATAGAATTCTATTCCCTACCTCAAACATACAGTCTGTGTACCTATATGTAAAATCACAATTAAATCCTCCTCAGGTATTTGGATGTTTAATTGCTATTAAGAAACATTTATTTAACCCAACTCTTCCCTTTAATTCACAGATAAATAAGTGAAGGGATTGCAAAATATTTCACTGTTCTTTGGAGGAACACAGAGTCTAAAAACTGAGGTTTCAGACTCTTATACTAGTTCCCTGTCCATTAAGCCAACTAACTTTCCATTTCATATTATTCAGAGTCCATTCTTAAAGAACATCTTCCCTCCAAATAAATAGACTTGCTGAATCCCTGTGCATATTTTGAAGTTAGGGATATTATCTATCCCTAAATCCTATACAGAGTTGAATAACATCTCAGAATTATACATGTTTTTTTTGCATGAGGTATAAAAAAAAACACTATCTAAACTATTTTCCCCCTACTCCATCTCATAATGGGGAACATGGTGACTCACCAAGACTAGACTCTGGTAACTGGACCTATTCCTATAACCAAGTCCTGGGTGGCAGGAGAATCTCTTAAGACCCAACAGATTGTGTATCTCATCAAGAGGAGAGTGATGGAGACTGGTCAACAACTCTGTGCTTTCCTGACATCCACACCCTGTCTTTAGTGTTTCCAATTAGGCTTTAAGGAACTATAAATTACTTTAGGGAAGAGCAACATCTCTTTCATTATCTATGTCAGCTTGACCATCCTGTTAATGCCTTGATCAAGCTATTCCCATTGAAGAGTCTTCAGTCTTTGGTACTAACCAGCAAACGTCAGAAAATTCCCCAAATCCACCCAAAATCAATTCATAAATAAAGCTTCCCATTGTAATCCCAGCTTTTTACCTTCTGTCCTTTTGTTCTTTTATTCAAGTACCTTGTGCTGGTATGTCTTGCTCTAGCCTTTAGTTCTTCCCTCCCCTGAAATGGTTTCTCATCTTTCCATCTTATCTGTGGCCTCAGAAAACTCTATAGATCTTTGAGACACATTTGAGGTGCTTCCAGAAATTTAGGACAACCTCTTCCTCTATCATCCAAGGTGATAATGGCTCTTTACTCACCTCCATCGCCTCTTCCTGTATTGTGTCTGTTAAGAGGTAAAAGCTGACTTGACCATGATAGAAAGGAACTCCGAAGGTAGGATTTGCCTGACCACAACTGCTTAACTCATGTTTCTCTATTTTGTTTTACACTGGTTACTGACAAGAAAGTGATGCAGCTATATTTAATTTGGGCAGAAAAGTTTAGATTCTTCCTGAGAACCTTTGTGATGGGATTAACTGGAATTAGAGTTCAGGATCAAAGATAATAAATCAACTGTCAAACAGCCAGAAGCAAAAGACAGATTGCTAACCTGAGATTAAAAATAGAGTTTGGAGGGAAAGAGAAAAAAAAAGATTTTAGATTCCAAGTGAGGATCCCAAGACATTAAGAAAGGACTTGCAAAACCAAGTCGAGGTCATATCCGAGGGGGAGGCTGGAGCAGTCATGGTTAAGTTCATCAGGGAGAACAAAAACCTGAAAAAGGTTCTGTGTGAATGTTTGGGGTGACCTGGGGAACATGGTGCTCTGATCCCACCTAACCCAGGTCTTCAGGAATTTTGAAGTACTTTATATTTATATTTGAAAGCTGAATTGACGAAACAGAGAGCTGGTAGCTCATCAAAATAATTCTAGGAGGAAACTGATCGGGCTCCACTTTGGGCACCCACAGATACAGGGAGTCTGGGGATAGAATTCCCTAGAGCCTTGTTATTGCAAACACTCAATAATTGTCCAATTTCCTCTCTGTGTCTCTTAGACTGAAATAGTACAGCTTCACTTAAAAGCAGAGAAGTTTTACTTCTTTATGTTAAGTGGTAGCATTAAAAAGTTTAGCTATTTATACTGATTTGTAACCACAGTCTATGGTCAAAATACACTTTCTGTATCAATAAATCTCCTATCTCCTTACCACGTTTTTGCCTTTAAGCTCCTTCTCTAAAGAAATTCAGAAGCTACCAACATAAACTCATTTGAACAGTTTAATAGCAGAGGACATATCTTCCTTTTTTAAAAAGCTATAAATAAATAGAAAAAAAACAGTTGACTAGGGGGAATGAATAGGGAGAAGGGGGAAAAGGGAAAGTACTAGAGAATGAATTAGAGCAAATTGTATTCCATGCTTGCATAATTATGTCAAATGAACACTTATATTATGTATAACTAAAATGAATTCTCATGCTTCCGGTTAAATGTGTTATATTCAAACTCCATGTATATACATATTAGTTTTTTTGTTTGTTGTTGGAGCCGCTTTTAATGTGCATGCATATTTCCCCCCATTATCATCAAGTGTAATTTTAATCTTACACAAATAATGTTCATTTGAAATACCATGTGAAAAATTTGACATACCATGTTCAAAGAGTTTAGTTACTGAAAAGAGAAGAAAGCTAAGGACACTTGGTGAGGTGATTATAATACATGCTTTGTAAACATTCTTCTTTGTCAATTTTAAAAATTTTAAATTTGGTTTCTCAATTGAAATTTAGCTTACAGAAAACTGATAAACATATCGTATTTTCTTTAGCCATTTATCTGTTGACAGGCACCTGAACTGCTTCCATAACTTGGCTATCATGAATTGTGCTACTATAAACATTGACACGCCTGATTTTAGATGTTTTTGGATAAATACCAAGGAGTGGGATAGCTGTGTCATTGATGGTTCTATTCCTAGTCTTTGAGGAATCTCCAAGTAGCTTTCCAAAGTGGTTGTACTACTTTGCAGTCCTATAAACAATGTATGAGGGTACATTTATCCCCACATCTTGGTCAGCATTTCTTATTATTGGTATGTTTAATGATTTCCATTCTAACTTGAGTGAGAAGAAATCTCAATGTAGTTTTGATTTGCATTTCCTGAAGAATTAAATTATAAAATTTGAAGGTAAATGGATGGAACTGTAGAACATCACACTTAGTGAAATACACCAAACTCAGAAAGTCAAGGGTCAAATATTTTCTCTCATACGCAGAGCCTAAGAGATAAGTGGAGTAGAGAAGGAGATAGAGAGGGAAAAAGGATGGATGGAAAAAGGAAGAAACTGTGAAATAAAATTGATTGAAGTATTATATATATAATATATATTATATATGTGTATGTATATATATATATATATATATATATATATACACATATCTGTGTGTGTGTGTCACAATGAATTTCACCTTTAATAAAAATAATACCTCCATGTATTCTTGGGCACTTAAATCATAAAAAAGGAAAGAAGTATTTTCTTTAAAAAATTGAGATTTTAAGTATTCTTGGAGGAAGAAAAGTCATGGTTCATATGGGAAGGTGGATGAGTTTCTGGTACTAGTTGCCTTCTATTAATCTGGGTGATGGTTATAAGATTATTCACTTTATAACAATGATTAATATTTGTATTAGTTTGTAGTTTTTAATTTTTTAATTTTGTTATTTGTATTTAATTCTACAACAAATAGAATTCATACAAAAGGTTGTTAACTATATAGGTTATTTAATTGTTTTCAGTTAAAATTATGCACATGGCAAGGTCTGAAATAATCTGCCTCATATTGGATGTTGTTCAAGAAGACAGTAAAAGAAGATAATTTATAATATACAATCTATTTTATAAACTTCTTTTATGCAATTCTTTTATGTTTGAATCTTATACACTACTTGACAAAAAAATGTTATACTAAACTCATGCATCTTGTTTTGGAATACATAAAACCCACACAGATACAGGAGTAAAAAGAACAAACAACAGCAATAAAATTTTGAAAGTTGGAAGCCCCATGGACCAATAAGTAGTGATCAAGGCAGCCTGAACTTCCCCCTTGGCTTGACTAAACTTTAGACAATTTTTTTTCTCCCAGCTGTAGGACTCTGAAGTCCCTTCTTTTTACATTGACTTTAGAAAACTTGCTATTGCAAATGCTTTTTCTGCATTTTTATGGTGTAAATCTCCCAGATTTTTGCCAGTTTTACAACCCAGGAATATTTTTCTCAAGGATGTGGGAGCCACCCTTCAAGTGTAATCAAGAAGAAAGCAAAATTATGTCAGCAAGATGTCTTACTAGACATCTTCCCTCCCCACCACCCCCCCCCAAAAAAAAGCCAAAACAAAGAAAAAATAACTGCAATCCGCTGGGTGCAGTGGTGCATGCCGGTAATCCCAGCAGCTCTGGAAGCTGAGGCAGAAGGATTGCGAGTTCAAAACCAGCCTCAGCAAAAAGTGAGGCACTAAGCAACTCAGTGAGACCCTACCTTTAAATAAAATACAAAATAGGGCTGGGGGTGTGGCTCAGAGGTTGAGCACCTCTGAGTTCAATCTTCAGTACCCAAACCAAAAGGAAAAAAAGAACAAAACCCGCCAATCCCTGTAAGTGTTCTAGGGAGAGTGCTGGAGTGAAGGGGCAAAGATGTGCAGAGCACATAAAGAAGAAAATGGAACACATAGCATCTACTATTCCATCTCCCCAGGAAAGACCAGTCCTGAGAAAGAGGGACTTCACATAGTGAGCAATGGATGACAGGAAATTCCCAGGAATACCCACGAATGCCACAGATAGCTGAAGTATTTTCTACAGTCCTCACAGGCCCTGAATACAGTATGGAGAGATGCTGGAGAATCTAATGCAGCATTACCCCAGGGAAAGAACCCAACGCATATTGTGCCCTCTCCCCACCCCCAAGCTTCTGCTGCACAGTGCCATTTGAGACCCCATATACCTGAGGCCCAGAGAAGCACCCAGTCGCCCACTCTCCTGCACACACATAAAGCAACCAGGTTGTCCTACCACCCACTTTTTAAAATGTTTTAATTTGTTCTTTATAGTTATACATGACAGTAGACTGTATTGTGACATTTAATAGCTACATGGAGTATACTCATTCGTGTGGTTGTACATAATGTGGAGTTACACAGGTTATGTATTCATACATGAACATAGGAAAGTAATGTCTGATTCTACCTTCTTTCCTATTCCCAGTCCTACTCCCTAATCCACTGAACTTCTATTCTTCCCTACTCCCCTCCCTTATTGTTTGTTAGCATCCAGATATCAGAGAGAACATTCTAGACATTTGGTTTTGGGGGATTGGCTTATTTCACTTAGTATGATAGCCTCCAGTACCATCCATTTACCTGCAAATGCCATGATTTTATTCTTCTTTATGTACCACATTTTCTTTATGCATTCATCTGTTGAAAGGCACCTAGGTTTGTTCCATAGCTTAGCAATTGTGAATTGAGCTGCTATAAACATTGATGTGGATGGGTCACTACAGTAGGCTGATTTTAGGTGCTTTGGGTATATGCCAAGGACTGGGATAACTGGGTTGAATGGTGGTTCCATTCCAAGTTTTCTGAGGAATCTCCATACTACTTTCCATAGTGGTTGCACCAATTGGCAGTCCCACCAGCAGCATATGAGTGTACCTTTTCCCCACATCCTCATCAACATTTATTGTTACTTGTATTCTTGATAATTGCCATTATGACTGGAGTGAGATTGAATCTCAGTGTGGTTTTAATTTGCATTTCTCTAATTGCTAGAGATATTGAACATTTTATCATGCATTTGTTGACCAATAATATTTCTTTTCTGAAGTGTCTGTTCAATCCTTTTGCTCATTTGTTGATTGGGTTAGTTGGGTTTTACAGTGTTAAGTTTTTTGGGTTCTCTATACATCCTGGAGATTAATGCTCTATCTGAGGTACAGGTGGCACAGATTTTCTCCCATTCTGTAGTCTCTTTCTTCACATTCTTGATTGTTTCCTTTGCTGCGAAGAAGCACTTTAGTTTGATACCATCCCATTTATTGTTCCTTGATTTTACTTCTTGTGCTTTAGGAGTCTTGTTGGAGAATTCAGTACCTAAGCCAACTTGGTGTAGATGTGGGCCTACTTTTTTTGTAGTAGATGAAGGGTCTCTGGTATAAAGCCTAGATCCTTGATCCACTTTGAGTTGAGTTTTGTGCAGGGTGAGAGATAGGGGTCTAATTTCATTTTGCTATATAGGGATTTGCTGTTTTCCCAGCACCATTTGTTGAAGTCTATCTTTTCTCCAATGGATGTTTATGGCACCTTTGTCTAGTATGAGATAACTGTATTTATGTGGGTTTTTCTCTTTCTTCTATACATAGTCTACATGTACTTACAATAGATTGTTTTTATATATACTTAAAATAGTGAGGAATGGATGACAGGAAATTCCCAGTAATACCCAAGAATGCCATAGATAGTTGAATTATTTTCTACAGTCCTCTTACAATAAATTGTAATATACTTACAATAAATTGTTTTTATTGACACATAAAACTGTACTTACTATAGAGTACTATACTCCAATACCCATATACATTGTATAATTCTTAAATCAGGGCAAACATATATAATTATTCAAACATTTATCATGTCTTTGTGGTGAAAACACTCAAAATACTTTCTCCTAGATTTTTTTTAATAGTCTCCTTAGTGTGCAATAGAACACTGGACTTCTTTCTCCTAATTTTAGCTTTATATCCATTGGTAAACCTTCCCCAGCCCTCTCTTTCCCTACTTTTCCTAACCTCTGGTCACCACCATCCTACTCCCAACTTCTTTGAGATCAATTTTGTTAGATCCCCCATATAAGTGTGATCATGTGATATTTGCCTTTCTGTGCCTAACATATTTCAGTTAATATAATACCAGTTCTACCTATGTGGTTGCAAATGACAGGCTGTATAGCATTCTATTGTGTACACGTGCCACATTTATTTATTCATTCATCAGTTAATGGACACTTGAGTTGTTTTCATTTCTGGACTATTGTGAATAGTGCCACAATAAACATGTAGTGAAGATGTCTCTTTGACTTCATGATTCCATTTTCTTTAGATATATCTCCAAAAGTGAGATTGCTGGGTCATACAGTGGTTCTAGTTTTGATTGTCTAAGGAACCTCCATAACGTTTTCCATAATGGCTGTACTAATTCACATTCCCACCAACAGTGAGTAAGAATTCCCTGTTCTCCACATCCTTGCCAACACCTGTCTTTTGAATTTTTAATAATAACCATTCAAATTTTAGTGAGGAGATATCTCACTGTGTTTTTTTCTCTTCACTGACATTTAATGCTGTTGAACACTTTTCATATACCTGTTGCCCACTTGTATGTCTTATTTTGAGAGATGTCTACTTAGATCATGTCCCCATTTAAAAAATTAATTAAATTTATTTTAAGCTGATGCATGTAGAAAATATAAAAATTATGTGTATCAGTGTGATGTTTCAATGAATATACACATTGTGTAGTGTTTAAATCAGGATAAACAAATTTATCTTTTTAATTTATTCTTTATGGTTAAAACTTTCAAATTTTTTCTTCTAGCTTTTTGAGATATACAGTACCCAATTATTACTGATAGTAACCCGACTGTGCAATAGCACATAAGAACGTCTCACTCCTACCTGTAACTTGGTACCCATCAATCAATCTTTCTCCATCCACCTGCCCTTCTAAATCTTCCCAGATTTGTCCTCCATGCTGAATCCTTTATCTATATCCTGAGAATAACTGGAAACAGGGCCTGAGGGAGCTCACGGGCAGGAAGAGAACCTTGGTACCATCCTCTTGACAAATTCACAAGTGCAATTGAAGGAGGATTCCGTTATTAATCTGACTAATAAATAAAATTAACTAATAAATTCAGTTATTTCCCTTTCTCTAACCTGGCCTTTATGAAGTTCTTCTTTCCCTCAGTTTATCTTAAATTCCAGGATCACAGTACTGATAGATAAACATCCTATGAAGCCAACAGAGATTGTGGGCACCAAATGGAGCTTGCTCGCCCCATCCACAGCAAGTCACTTCCTTGCCACAGATACACCTCTGTGTGCTGCGCAGTTCCCTCAACTCTCCTCCCTTTGTCTTTCCCCTCTTATAACCTGAACGTTGCCACCAACCCCCACTCTGAAGACAGCCCTTAGATCTGTCTAGACAGTCCTTGGGCGTGTCTTCCTGGTGTGGCCCCAATGAAATTAAAGTTCCTTTTTCTGTTTCACTATCCACTTCACCACCTGTTTTTTCTTATGGGAAGAGTGACTGGCTCTAGTCAGTGGAGATGCTCAGAGTCAAGCTTCTGTGCTGGGACTCTGGTAACAGACCCTGTTCCAGTTGGATCTGGTTTCTACTGGTTCTTGATGAGCAATCAGCTGCTGGAGGTTGGCATTTTTAATCCACGTGAGGGAGGCTACCTTGGGCTCTGGCACTCACGGATGCTGGCCTATGAGTTAGCCCTGTGTCTGCTTAGATCACAACACTCTTACACTCTGTTCCTTCTCCTTCCTTCACATTCTCCGTTTTCTTATCTTCTAAATACTGTTTAAACTAACCCTTTCCCCATAAATACTTTCTGACCAAATTTCTCAATTTATTAAGACTGATTCTCCAAAATCCTTCCCATCTCAATATATTGCTGAAAAAAATCACACAATTTGCAGTTGTTGAATATTTATGCAAACATTTGAAGAGAGAAAAAAAATGAAGAAAGGGGTAGGATAAGAATTGAGGAAAAGAGGAATAGGATGAAGAGGAGCAATTTTTAGCTAAAATTATACTTTAGCTAATTTTCTCATTTTGGAAAGGTGTATAATTCCCTCATATGCTCTTACTAAAATGTTTTCTTGATTAAATCTTAAGTTTTTACATTTACTCCCCCCCTTTTTTCTTTCCCCCCAGTATTATAGTACTGTGTCTTTATTTTTCTTTTATTTCCTCTTATACTTTACCATACAATTAAAAAATTCTAATAGAACAGAATCAAGAAAGATAACATGGAAATTTTCCATTCTACACAAAAATGTTGAAACCTTCCTTCCCTCCTAGACCTTCTTTTGCTCCTAAACTACTCATTCAAATGTTATTTACACTCTAGTCTAGAAACACCCATTCCTAGGATTTCAGCCTGTGGATTTATTATCATAAATGAATATTGCATAATATTATCGTGAGTGCACATTGAATATTGAGATATACGCGAATACATTGAAAAATGTTCCATGAATTCCAGTTTATAAAAGGTGAAAAATGGCAACCTCCTAAAATATTATCCATCAAGAAATGAGGAAAGATGTTATGATTAATTCCATTGAGTTTAATTATATACAATAAGTTCAAAAAATCAAATATATATCTAATTCTACCTTGAAAATCAATTAAGTAGGAAGATCAAGATAAGGAACAAAATGTAAAAATATGAGTAAATTGGGGCTGGGGTTGTGGCTTAGTGGTAGAGTGCTCTCCTAGCACGGGTATGGCACTGAGTTCGATCTTCAGCACTGCATAAAAATAAATAAATAAAAATGAAGGCATTGTGTCCACCTACAAGTATATATATATATATATATATATATATATATATATATATACATATATATATATATGAATTATTAAATTAAAAAAAGCATGTGAAACATATATGTGTGTAACCAACTGGGGTAACAACAAGAGTGCAGAGGAACAGAGAAAGTATTTCCACTTCCTTATACATATTCTCAGTGTTTAGATTCATTAAAATATACATTTGTTGCTTATGGAATTAAAAACTATTAATAAATATTTATTCACTTGATTTAATTTTAAAAATGTTTACAAACAACTCATATTTTCTATTTCTTCTTAGATAAGATGTGTATTTTCCTTAGAAGATCTCTGTTATGCCTAAAATTTTAATTTATTTGGCACATAGATTTCAGAATAGACTATTATCTACTAAAATATCTTGTCTCCACAGAAATTATTAATAAATAAAATAGTCAACACATTGTTGAATGACTTCGAAAATTATCAGCTAAGGAGAAATTTTCCGAGTGCTTACATATGTGAAAACACATAATTTGGCATTTCTATTCCATAGATCATTTGATTATTTGGTAGGATACAGCATTGTAGATTTCAAAACTTTTCCTTCTCCTTTGGATTAAAAAATATATATTATTGTACTACATCAGGTCTTTCCAGGGAGATACAGAAGGTCATTCTAATTGTATTCATTTATAATAGTCTCTCCTTTATAGATGTCCTACATCAAGCATGGATATGCTTCAACTACTTAGGTCTTGGGAAAGCAGACCCTGACTCTACCCTCTTTACTGCAAACCTGAGTTTATGAGCCCAGTTGTTGTTCTTGACTGTGTCTTTTCCTATCAGTTTCAACATTTAACAAAACGGCAGGCAAAATACTGGAAAAATAGTTCTTAGACTTGACACCAAAAACAAAAAGCATGATCTATAAAATATAAACTGATAATCTGAACTTCACCAAAATTAAAAACTTATTCTGTAAAGGATCCCGTTAAGAGTAAAAAGAGAAACTTGAGAGTGGAAGAATATATTTGTAAATCATGTATTTGACAAAGGATTAGTATCTAGAATATACAGAGAATTTGCAAAACTGAAGAGTTAACGGGTAAAAAATCCAGTGGGAACATGAGCAAAAGAATTGAAGAAATATGTCATCAAAGAAGATATATAGAGGGTAGATGAGAACAGAAAGTTATTAATTATCACTAGCCACCCAAGAAATGCAAATTAAAATGACAATGAGATTTGACTAGAATCTCATTCTAGGGGTCTCATACCAGAATGACTAAAATAAAAAATAAGGACAACACCAAATGCTTATAAGGATGCAAAGAAACTGGAACATTCATATTTTTCCTGATGGCACTACAAAATAATATAGCCAGCAGAAAACAGTATGGAATTTTCTTTAAAAGCTGAACATGTGACTACCTTACAATCGAGAAACTGCATTTATCCCAAAGACATGAAAACTTACGCTTACACAAAAACATTTATAAGTATTTCCATTTCTTGCAGTATTACTTGAAATAGCCAAAAACAAAAAGAAAGTGGGTAAAGAGTATATGAGATCTGTATGTATTATTTCTTATAACTGCTTATAAGTATATAATTTTTCTAAAAAATAATTAAAGGCTTATTTCCAATTGCACAATGTAAAATACTAGGGTCAATAATTCAAAAGTGTAAAATGAAATGCAAAACTTCCAAATTATCTGAGGAAGATATAACAAATAAAAGAGAGAAAAAGGAAAAGAAAAAGCATGATATATAGAAAAAATAAAGTAAATTTAAAAATCAATTCCAAATATCCTGATGAGCACATAAATCTTAGTAGTTTTTTTTTATAAAAATAGACCATTGCAAGTCTAAAGTTAATATGGAGAGGCAAAAGACCTAGAATAGCTAACAATTAGGAAGATGAAGAAATTCAGAGTACTGATATTCCCAGACTTCAATATTTACTATTAAGCTACAGTAGAAAAATATAATGTGAGATGGGTAAAAAGCAGGGAAAAAGACAACTAAATAAATGAAATGGAATAGAAAATCCAGAAATACAGGCACATAAATATTGTCGACTGACTTTTGACCAAGGAGGAAAAGCAATATAAAAAAGATCAGGTTTTTCTTCAGCAAATGGTGCTTGGACAACTGGGCATCTACATAAAAAATTAAAATAGACATAGATATCACATCTATTACATCTTACAGACTCTATGCAATGGAATATTACTCACCCCTCAGGGTTGCAAAGCATGATACAGAGAAATCTTCAATGTACATTGCTAAGTGAATTAAGCCAATCCAAAAAGCCAATCAACTGTACAATTCCAACTATATGTCATTTGGAAAAATCCAAACTATGAGGATAGTAAGATTAATGGTTGCCAGGAGTAGTGGGATAGTGGGATAGAGGGATGAATAGGTAGAATACAGAGGATTTTTAGGACAGTGAAACTGTATGATACTATAACAATAAATACATGTCATTATGTTTGTCAAGACCCATAGAATATACAACACCAAGAGCAAATCTAGTGGAAACTATAGGCTTTGGGTGATAGTGGTATGTCAATGGAGATTAATTGATTGTAAGATACATACCACTCTGGTGTAAGATGTTGATAGTGTGGAAGTTGTATTGCAGAGTAGTAAGGGATGTATAGGACCTTTTGGATGAATTTTTTTGTAAATCTAAACTTGCTCTAAAAAAATTAAGTCTATTGAAAAAAGGCAATATCAATTACTGCCTACTTGTCCTGGCTGCTGGCACCTAAAAATTCTAGACTTGTTATTCCCTACAATTGCATAAGATGATCCCTATAAATAAATACCTTTATTAATAAATAGATTATTAATGGAATGGTGTGCCTGGGTGATCGGAGAGCAGAGGTAGGGATACTAGAAGTAGGAATTACCTCCCAAAACCAGAAGTACTACTTACAAACACAGAATTTTCCTTTTCTGACCTTTGCTTTGATACTAGAAATTGCAGTCGTAGATTGCTATGGTCAGGACAAAATAGCTTAAGTTTAAGGCCAGAATGGTCTGGTCTAGTTTCCCTAATACTCTCATTATTTCTCTCTTCCAATCCAAAGAAAAGGGAAAGAAGGACCAAGAAAGATTGGCCAAAGTATAATGCCTGCATTGCTTGGTCTTCCTTTAAGAACAAGACCTACTGTACACCACTAAAAATCCACACCATCCTTTTAAAAAAACTTGGTCCAGCATGAACTTAATCTTGAGACTTAGAGATCTAGTTACATGTTTCTTTATCTCTTTTGGGTGTTTTTTTAATTATTGGATTTATTTTGGTGCCAACCCCCAAATTTCTTTTACCAATATTAAAAATATCTACATGTTTAAAACACATAGCTATAAAGAAGAAAATGATTATCTAATTCCACTGCATAAAGATAACCATTGTTAAGCTTTGTGTCTTATAATACCAATTTCCATGAGAGTGATTCTTGTGAAATTACTGCTCTGAGAATTTCCAGCATGCATGATTAATCTAAAGTTTTAAAGAAATATTTTATGAAAGAACCCAGAAAATAAGTCATGCACTGAGTATAAAATTGGCACACAGAAGGCACTAACCAAATATTTATTTCTTTTTACATATTTGTTATAAGTTAAAGAAATGAAATAGTAAGGAAATAATATGACTTATATAGCATTTTAATTATCATCTCTTGTTTTCATCATTCGATATAGCCGTGTATGTGCTCTCATACCTTCCTGATCAATCACCACAGTTGACACAATACAAGGAGAATAGGTATTAGAATCAAACTCACCTGGTTTGAGCAAACTCTTTGCATCCTAAGTCACAATTTTTCATTTCTACCGCAAAGGACAGATGTGAGAAACAATGAAGAACGTTGAGAAATGTCAATAAATGTTTACATTCTCATCCTGCCTTACGGGGGTGGAATTCCCTGGTTCCAGACCCAGTATCATATGACTTATGGATAATGTGCTGGTTGTAGAGGTGAGGAGTGGGGACTGGTGTTCTGTTCTTAGCAGTGGTTTTTCTGCTAAGAGCAGGAGGGAGGTTGAGGCAGAACATCTCATTCCACAGCCTATAAGAGGGAAATGCCCTTTTGGTTATATCTCTAACTCAAAATCACTGAAGTGGTTGAGGGCAAGAGTTGATCTGGGCATTAGGCTTAGGCCTCAGTCATGGTAAGAAGAACGTTTTCCCGCTGCCAAAAAGTTTGCCCAAAGCCTCCTTCATGTCTCTGTTCCTCAAACTGTAGATGAATGGGTTCAGCATGGGGATAATCACCATATAGAGGACAGCAGCCCTACTTTCCCTCTCTGTAGAGTGAGTTGATGGGGGAAGTAAGTACACACCCATAAGAGATCCGTAGAAGAGGAGAACCACCGTGAGATGAGAACCACAGGTGGAGAAGGCCTTCCAACGCCCTCCGGGAGAGGAGATGCCAAACACAGCCCAGGAAATTCGGACATAGGAGAAGACGATCAGCATGAGAGGAACAGTGAGGAACATCAGACCCATGGAGATGATCATCAGCTCGTTGATGTGGGTGTCAGAGCAGGCAAGCTTCAGCAGAGCACTGGGATCACAGTAGAAGTGGGGGATGGCCGTCTGGGCACAGAAAGCCACACGGGTCAGCAACAGTGTGTGCATCAGAGCGGGACAGTTGGTCAGCACCCAGCACATACCCAGCATTAGTGCACAGAGTCGAGGACTCATAGCTGTGCTATAATGGAGTGGCTGGCAGATGGCTATGTAGCGGTCATACGCCATCACGGCCAGGAGGCAGTTGTCAAGGCCACCAAACATAAGGAGGAAATATAGCTGTGCAAGGCACCCAGAATAGGAGATGGTCTGACTCTGCATATGAATGTTGGCCAGCATTTTGGGGATTGAGGCAGAAGTGAAACAGGCATCAGTTAACGATAGATTGGCCAGAAAGAAGTACATGGGAGTATGGAGGCGTGGGTCAGAACTGATGGCCAGGATGATGAGCAGGTTCCCCACCACAGTGACAAGGGACATGCCCAGGAAGAGGCCAAATAGAAGAGGCTGTTCTTCTATCCGCTCAGAGAGTCCTAAAAGGAGGAAGTCTGAAACAGCAGTTTGGTTCACTAGGCTTGGTTTTCCCATCCCTTGTAGTCCTTGTTATTTGTGCAGATAAAACCTTTCCATATGACAATATTTAATTATCAGTATATTTAATAACTAAATGTTTAAAATATACTAATAATTAAATATTTAATTATATATGTATGTATTCTGTAAATTGTCAGTTCCCAGGATTATAGATTTTATATATATATATATATTTGGTATGGCCAGAACTATACCAAGAAAATAAAGGAGAGTAAATAATCCTTGCCAATGAGAATCTGTGGATCTCATTAAAGATGTAAGAAAATACCCACAAGACATTCAGAGAACATTTAAGATACTATCCAATTATGGCATTTTCAGGTAAATGGATGGAGTTGGAGAGTATCATGCTAAGCAAAGTAAGCCAATCCCCCAAAACCAAAGGCCAAATGTTCTCTCTGATAAGTGGATGCTGATCCATAATGGGGGCATGGGGAAAAATGAAGGCATTTTGATTAGGCAAATTCTGATTTATGAATTTTTATTTTCTTATTAAAGAGAATATTATGATCTCCATTACTACTATTCCCTCTCCCAACACACAGTCACACACCTATAGGCCCACACACATAGGCACACACATGTACTTTAAAGTCTTCTGTGTGGGAGTCAAAAGGAAAAGACACCCTCCTCCCCACTTGCCTCCCACTCCCTAGAAGATGACCTCATCCATTCAGACCAGGTCTGAACTGTTCACCATCTGGGAGCACAGGACACGAGGGCTGAGGGCAGGGGGCTCTGTGATATCCCACATTCCGTTGACTGCTGGGACGTTCCTTTCACAAGAGGGACAGGGATTCTTACCCTTTCACGGCTCTCCTTTATCTATGTCTTCTTCTCTTCTGTCATCTATTCTGGGAGCTGATATTTTAGAATCCCTGTGCCTTCACCCCTACACTTGAACTGCATCTCTCTGATATTTATTTCTTATCAGATAGAGGCAAGGTGAAAAATATTGGACCTTGGCATTCTTGAATTAAAATGGATGGATTTGGAGAATATCATGCTAAGCAAAGTAGCCTCTCTGTCTGCCCTCCTAGGATTCAGAGCAAGCTGGCATAAAAGGCCGTCTCATGTTGGCCTCACAGAATTTGAGTTCTGTTTGCTTCTGTGGTTCATAGAGAGGCTTCTGATCTTAGGCAGACTCATATTACATAACCCAGAAACTTGTGCCTGATCATTTGGCTAGTAAAGAGGTGTGTGTGTGTGTGTGTGTGTGTGTGTGTTAACCTTCCAGATCCTCACCTGTTAGAGTAAGAATCAATTTTAGGCATCTTTAAATTCTCTCCTTTAGATGGAAAATTCTCACTGAGGAACTTTCTGAGACCTTTCTGACTCGGAGTCAGGAAAGCTGGGGCTCCACTCAGTCCAGCATTCATTAGGAGCACCTGGACGGTGACTCAATATCAGCTTTCCAGTCTTTACAAGACAGGACTGTTTCTTAGGGTTATAAAGGCTCTGGGTACACCATGTCCCAAAGTGCTCATTAGAGTCAACCCCAGTGTCACTCTGAAAGTTGTGCTCCAGCCAGCTCTGGCTGGGTCCTGGGGGATCTGGGGCATCTCTTTCCCAAGGGTTAACCTCTTAGATGTGGGTCTGGGGAGTGAGATTCTCTTGCTGCACTGTAGTGCACTTCAGCCTAACCAGCAAGTCTCCTGGGACCTCCCACCTGTGCACTGGACAATTTAGTTCCTGTCCTGTGCCCTAGGTAAAACTGTATTGAAGAAGAGATGGAGGGCATAAGCTATAATATGACCATTTATGATTTCCTTACACAGAGCAATTCTGAGACAAAGTATCCTCCAGAAAAATCCCACAAGTCTCAAATGAGACAGTCTACATAAAGCACAGCAGCCATAATGCCACTTAGAGCATATAAATCGCCTCCTATCTCCCATGTACTTACTAATACTGACTAGTTCTGGGATACTGTCAGTACGTGGTCAGAAGTAACATAAGCAGCTCAGGATGATGGAATTGTTATTATTTCTATTTTACAAAAACCGATGCCTAGTGAGGATAATCAATCACCTGATCAAAGCCATAAGACTATTATATGGAAGGAGTGAACTTCCTACTTGTATCTGCATGACTCCAGATACCATTCTCTCAACCCCTATGCTTTATTCCAGTATGTTGGTTTATTAGGATCATGCTTGAATCATTAACAATTTCATCAAACTTATTTTTTTTTTGGTACTGAGAATTGAACCCAGGAGCCCACTGAGCTACATCCCCAGTCCTTTTAAATTTTTATTTAGATACAGGGTCTCACTACATTGCCAAGGACCTTGTTAAGTCTCTGAGGCTGGTCTTGAACTTGTGATCCTCCTGCTTCAGGCTCTTGAGTCACTGGGATTACAGGTGTGCACCACTGTACCTGCCAATAACCAACTGTTTTTAAACTCATATTTCTTTCCTTACTAGTAAGAGCATTTGTTTTATCTGTTTGTTTGTTTTTAATGGTGGTGGGATTGAACCCAAGGTCTCATACATGCTAGGCAAGTGCTCTACTCCTGAGCTATACTCAGCCTGTTTCATCTGATTTGAATGAAGCAATTAATCCTGAAATAGTCCTGTTAATATATTTGCCCTTTTCCCTAGTGAAGTGTTCATGCCTTTTTAAATAGATATTAAAGACAATAAAATAAAATTTTGATTTTTTTCTGTCCTAGTCATTCCATTATGTCTAGAATGTTTTAAAATTATTTTGTAGTCAAAGTTGACAGATACTTTACATTGTAATTTTTCCCCATTATCTCCATATTTAAAATCCTTTCCATTCATAATCATGGTAATTCCACTTAGCTATTTCCTATAAGTTTTAACTATTACATTCAAATCTTTAATTTACTTGCAATTTATATTATAGTAGGAAAAAAGAGTCTATCTGTACTTAAATATTTTTTAATAGTCACCTGCATCTGTTCCATTTTTAGTAACTTATGCATTCTCCATTTGTTAGCTAGATCTGAGCACCTATATATAGTTTTTCCACCATCTTGGGGAAGCCCACCTCATGGGAGCAAGGTTCTGAAAGTCAACGCCTTGAGGAAATTCTATGAGGTCAAGGTGGAAGCTGTATGGTCCACCCAAGTTTTGAACCTGGCTTATAGAAATTCCAAACCCTCACTTTCACTGCCCATGTTGTCAAGCAAGTCATTAAGTCCAGGCCAGTTACTAAGGGAAGGAAATTAAGCACTATCACTCCATGGGAAGGCTAGCAAATTAGTTTTGACCCTCTTCAGTGTGTCACAGCTTGTACCTTCGCCACAAAGTGTTTACATATAACCCAAGACTCACTTCTTCCCAAGAGTCTCAGAATTTCATCCCATTGTAACATCAACTCAATATCTAAGATCCTGGCGACATCTAAATGAGGTTCAGGAGAAAATAAGTTTCCTTCTAATGCAGTTCCCTGTGTCCTCTTCCTCTTAATTGGAATTTGTAAGAACATAAGATTCCTGTACACCCCATGCATATACCAACGAAAAGGAGATAGAGATGTGAGATGACTGCCATAGATACCCCTGATTCTTGGGGTGAGGACAGGAAGTGTTTAACTCTGCTTCGTTCCACTCTCACTGTTGCTGACAGTCAACTGATGAATAAACAGTCATCTCCCTCTTTATGGTTTTGCTTTCCACAGTTTCCAATACATGTGGTCAATTATAGTTCAAAAATATGAAATTTTAAATTATGCATGAGAGTAGCATAATAAAATCTCTAGTCATTCACTCTTCCTGCCTGGGATATAAGTTGTCCCTGTGTCCACCACATCCATACCACATGATGCTGCCTAGTAAAATGTGTCATCACAGCTGGCTCATCCTGTTCTTGTTTGTTTGTTTGTTTGTTTTTCTTTCAATGTTTAAAGAATACATCAATGAAATCATCGTATCTTGATATTACCATTACCATGTTGGGAAGCTTTGATAGTGAATGCCATTTAAAACTTTTTAAATTAACACATAAGAATTGTACATATTGATAGGAAATCATGTGATATACTTTGATGCATGTATAATTATGTAATGTTCATATCAGGGCAAGCAGATGGACCTTCTCAAGCATTTACCTGAATTAACCAAAAGAGAGGGAAAGCCCTTCATGACACATAAAAATATGGTGGTGAAGTTATTAACTTCCCCCCCCCTACATTTTGTTTTATTATTATTATTAATTTAATTGAGCATATTTATGGGTCATAGTGTAATAATTCAAAAATATGTATAAAATATCTAATAGTCAAATTAGGGTAGCTAGCATTTCCACCTCCTTAAACATTAAAAAATTGTTTTTGATTATCAAGTAAAATTATACACATGCATTTTTATACATGTGTATTGATCAAATCAGGGTTTTGTTGAGGATTTTTATCATAAAGATATGTTGATGTTATCAAATGCTTTACCTGAATCTACTTTGATGACCTTATGGTTTTTGTCCTTCATCCTGTTGATGTGATGTGTTATGTTTGTTGATTTGTGGATTTTGAACTATCCTTGTGTCTCTTGGATGAAACACACTTGACCCTGGTGAATAATCTTTTCTCTATGCTGCAGGATTTGATTTGCTAGTACTTCATTGAGATTTTGTGTGTGTGTGTGTGTGTGTGTGTGTGTGTGTGTGTGTGTGGTGCTGGGGATAAAACACTAGGCCTCATGCATGCTGTCAGCTGCTCTGCCACTGAGCTACTTCCCCAGCCAGTTGAGAATTTTTACAACTGTGTTCATCAGGGATATAAGTACCATTTTTCTTCTTGTTGATGTATCCTTGTCTGATTTTGATATCAGGGTACTTGCCTTGTAGAGTGAATTTGGAAATTTTCCCTCCCTTGCAATACTTTGGAACTGATATTAGTTCTCTAAAATTTTGATAAAATCCAACAGTGAAGCCATCTGATCCTGTTCTTCTCCTTGTTGGAAGATTTTTTAAATTACTAATTTGATATCATTACTCATTATTGGTCTGTTCAGATTTTCTGTGTTCTTATGGTTCAATTTGTGTAAGGTATATGTGTCCAGAAATTTGACCATTTCTTCCAGATTTTTCAATTTTGTGGCATATTTTTGTTCATTGTGGTAACTAATCACCCTTTGTATTTCTGTGGTATCAGTTTTAATGTCCTTTTTCACCTTCAGTTTTATTTATTTAATCTTCTCTCTTTTTCTTATGGATTAGTTGAACTAAAGGTTAGTCAATTTCATTTATTGTCTTGAAAAATGAGCTCTTTTGTTGATCTTTTTTATTGCCTTTTTAGCCTAAATCTCATGTATTTCCTTTCTGATATTTGTTATTATTTTCCTTCTACCAATTTGGGGTTTGTATTGTTATTGTTTTTCCATTTCCTTGAGCTGCATCACAAGACTATTTATTTGAAGTCTGTTTATTTATTTATTGTGATGTAGCACTTGTCGATACAAAATTCCCAGTTAGTACTGCTTTTGCTGCATCCCATTGGTTTTGGTATGTGTGTTTCCTTTTGTAATTGTTGCAAAAAAACTTTAAATTTACATTTTGATCTCTTCATTGACCTGTTGGTCATTCAAGAGGATGTTGTTCTATATGTATTTTACAATTTGTATAGTTCCTCTTGTTGCTAATATCTAATTTTAGAACATTGTGGTCATAGACACTACATGACAAAATTTTTACATTTTTTTAATTTATTGATACTTGCTTTATGGCCTGCCATCTGGCCTATCCTGTAGAACATTCCATGTCTTAATATAAATTCTGCCACTGTTGGATGAAATGTTCTGCAAATGTCCGTTAGGTCCATTTGGTCTATAGGGAAGAATAATTTCAATATTTCTTTGTTAAGTTTTTATCTGGATGATCTGTCTATTACTGTAAGCAGTATGTTGAAATGCTCAATTATTATTTTATTGAATTCTATCTCTTCTTTTATATCTAATAATGTTAGCTTTATACAATTGAGTGCTTTAATATTGGGTGCATATATATTTACAATTGTTATATCCTTTCATTGAAATTGATTCCTTTATCATTATACAGATAACTTCTTTGTCTTTTCATATGATTTCAACTTCAAGTCTGTTTTATCTAAATATAGGCACTCCAGTTTTCCTTTGGTTTCAACCCATATATATTTTCCCACCTTTTCACTTACAGTCTCTCTGTGTTTTTGCTAATTGACTATCCTGTAGGCAGAATTTTGTTTGTTAATATTTTAAAAATCCATTTAATCAGCCTAAATCTTTTAAGTGAGGATTTTAATATACTTACATCAAGGTTATTGTTGATAGTTAAGAAGTTACAACTGTCATTTTGGTAAAATTTTATGGTTGTTTTTATATCTTCTTTTTTCCCTTTTTTCCTGTCTTATTCATCTTTGTGAATGGTTGTTTTCTGTATTGATAGAGTTTGAATCTCTTCTCTTCTTCCTTTGTGTACTTATCCTAATTGGTACCAGGGTGAATTTTATGCTTTTTCATGTTTTTATGATGATTACTATCTTCCTTTCACTTCCAGGTGTAGGAATACCTTAGGCATTTTTTTCTTTTTGGTAAGGTCAATCTGGTAGTCTGGTATTCATAAAGTTCCTCATTTATTGCTTGTTATGAAAATCTCTATTTCTTCTTCATTTCTGAAGAATAGTTTTGTGGGATAAAGGCTGTGGGGTTGTGTTTTTGTTTTGTGGTTTTTTTAATTTGAGGACTTTTAATATGTCAACCCATTATCTTCTGGCCTGTGAAGTTTTTTGCTGAGAAATCTGCTGTTAGTCTAATTGAAATTCTATTATAAGTGACTATGGAATTTTCTCTTCTTATATAATTTTAAAAGATTGGTTATAATATGCTCTGAAGCAAAACTTTTTGGCTGAATACAATTGGGATCCTCAAACTGTCTGGGTTTGTATGCATATCTCTTTTAAGTCTTGGGAATTTTACAGCTATTATTTTGTTAAGTGGTTTTTTACGATTTCCCTTCTATTTTCCTTCTGCAACATGGATAATGTAAAAAGTTGTCATTTAAATGGTGTCCCATAAGCCTTGAAGAATTTTTTTTATTCTGTTTTATTTCTCTTTCAGTTATTTCCCTTTTTGTCTGTCTGGGTTATTTCAAAATGCTTGCCAGAAAGATCAGAAATTCTGCTTTATTTTTGTCTGTTATTTGAGGGCTTGAACTTTGCTTTTCTTTGATTTATTCAGTTCTTCATCTCCAGAATATATTCTTGGTTCTTTTTCACTATCTTTATCTCTTTGCTGATTTTCTCATTCATATAATGAGATGTACCCATTCATATAATGAGTTGTGTCCCTAATTTTATTGAATTGTCTGTTTGCCTTTTCTTTTTTATATATTAAATTATTTATTTATTCTAATCTGTTAAACCCAATGGTAGAATGCGATTCATTTCATATTACACATACAGAGCATAACTTTTCAAGTCCTGATTGTACACAAAGTATTTTCACACCATTTGTGTCTTCATACTTGTACTTAGGGTAATGATGTCTAACTCATTCCTCCATCATTCCTATCCCCTTACTCCTTCCCTTCCCTTCCATCCACTTTGCCCTATCTAAAGTTCCTCCATTCCTCCCATGCTTCCCCAAATCACCATTATGAATCAGCATCTTCATATCAAAGAAAACATTGGCTTTTGTTTTTTTGAGATTGGTTTACTTCACTTAGCATGATATTCTCCAGCTCCATTCATTTACCTGCAAATGCCATGATTTTATTCTCTTTTAATGCTGAGTAATGTTCTATTGTGTATATATGCCAAAAATTCCCTATCCATTCATCTACTGAAGGGTATCTGTGTTGGTTGCACAATTTAGCTATAAACATCGATGTGGCTGTGACCCTGTAGTATCCTGATTTTAAGTCTTTTGGGTACAGACTGATGTGGGGAGCCATTCTGACACGTGATTGGGTGACTCCCGTTAAGGGCCTGAGGCACTCTGGCTGTGTCGGAGCTTTCCCGACCCTTTCCTGATGAGAGAGCCCATCCGTGTGGGGGTGTGTGTGACCACTGACCCTGGAGACCCAATCACTGACCCTGACCTTGGAGTACAGCCCCCCCTCAACCTTCATTGGATGGAATTCTCCCCTGAATCTCTTGTTCCCCCAATAAAAGGCTACTCCCAGGCGTGTTCGCTCTCTCTCTCTCCTGCTAGCCCAGAGTAATCCTCGCTGCCCTGCTGGGCGGCTGGAGGCGGGAACCAGGGAGGTGAGCCGTCTCGGACCTAGCAATATAAATAAGGTAACTGGTTTGTGTGTTTTATTTTGATCTCTTCTAACTAACTTTATGCCTAGAACCTCATTAATGAAACCACTGCGCAGGCCGCGTGGTAGAGACTGAAGAGTGGGATATCTGGGTCAAATGGTGGTTCCATTCCAAGTTTTCCAAGGAAAATCCAAAATGCTTTCTATATTGGCTGCACCAATTTGCAGTCCCACCAGCAATGTATGAGTGTCGTTTGCCTTTTCTTTGATCATGCTGAATTAACTTAAAACTTGTTATTTGAATGCTTTTCCATTCAATTTATTTCCTTTTCTTTGGGTTATGGCGTAGAGGGTTATTGTGTTATCGGCATCATATCTTGTTACCATGTTTTTCATGCTTCTTGTGTTCCTACATTGATATTTGTGCTTCTGGTAGTCAGTATCTTTCCCAATTTTATAGGCTGCCTTTCAGAGTTAAAGATTCTCTGCTGACAATGTGTCCTAGGATGTCAATTGAGCATGCTATATTGTCTTTGATTCTGTAAGCAAAAGCTCCATCTTGTGCCCAATGCTAATCAATGCCAATTTAATAATGAGGACATGGTTTTGAGAAAAAGGAAAAAGTTGTTTTATTGCTTTGCTAGCAAAAGAAAAACACAGAGGACTCCTGTCCCAGAGGCTGTGATTCTACCCATCAGGAGGAACAGGGGGATTTTAAAGGAGCTGTTGAAAGGCTACGTTCCAGGTGTGCCCTGACAGTGGGCCCAGGGCACTTTGATGGTGTGTGAGAATTCCCTTGTTAATTTGACACTTTTTAGATCCTCTGGCAGACATCTCCTTACTGTGGAGCACAGAAAACTCAAGGTAATTTTGTTCCTCACCCCCAGGTTAGGGAGAGGGAGAGGGAGAAGAGGAAAACAAAAACTTGTCCCTTTTAAAAATAATATTCAGAGCTATATTCAAAAGAAGTGGACATTGTTACAATTCCAGATGTAAAGAATAGTATAGTCCTAATGTAGCTTTTTCAGTCGTAACCAACATTAGTAATGCTTACAGTTGTCTTCAGCCTTAGGAGTTTGTAGGATGATGTCACTAACTGGGATGTTCTATCTTAGATGTGTACGTGTTTCTGGGTAGAGCACACGCAGCTGTGAGTGTAGGGCATCCCTCAGTTTCTAAGGAACACATTAGAGCAGGGCCACTGTGGTGGACTTAGAAAGGTGAGACCTGGCTAACAGAATAACAGGTAAAATGTACCCAGGAGTTTCTGAGAGCCACTTGGAGTGGGCCCATTCTGGAAGAACTGAGAAGGCATGGTGCTGTGCTTCCAGAAATGGGTACAGGACACTTGTCAGTGTCTGAGGATCATGAAGGGCCTGGGCCTACTCAAATAAAAAGTAGGCCCAAATATTCACCAGTTGGTCTAGGAATCAAAGTCCTCAACAAGACCCCTAAAGCTCAAGAAGTAAAATCAAGAATCAATAAATGGGATGGTATCAAACTAAAAAGCTTCTCCACAGCAAAGGAAACAATCAAGAATGTGAAGAGAGAGCCTACAGAATGGGAGAAAAATTTTGCCACCTGCACCTCAGATTAGGCATTAATCTCCAGGATATATAAAGAACTCAAAAAAATTAACAAGAAGAACAAAACAAAAGCAAAAAAACACAAATGATCCAATCCAATAAATGGGCAAAAGAACTGAACATGCACTTCACAAAAGAAATACAATTGGTCAACAAATATATGAAAAAATATTCAACACCTCTAGCAATTAGAAAAATGCAAATTAAAACCACACTGAGATTCAGTCTCACTCCAGTCGCAATGGCAGTTGTCAAGAATACAAGTAACAGTAAAAGTTGGTGAGGATGTGTGGGAAAGGTACACTCATATATTGCTGATGGAACTGCAAATTGATGCGACTACTCTCGGAAGCAATGTGCAGATTCCTCAGAAAACTTGGGATGAAACCACCATTTGATCCAGTTATCCCACTCCTCCCTTTATACCTAAAGGACCTAAAATCAGCATACTACAGCGACACAGCCACATCAATATTTATTGCAGTTCAATTCACAGTAGCAAAGCTATGGAACCAACCTGGGTGCCCTTCAGATGAATGGATAAAGAAAATGTGGTTTATATACACACAATGGAATATTACCCACCCATAAAGAAGAATGAAATAATGGCATTTGCTAGTAAATGGATAGAACTGAAGAATATCATGATAAATTAAATAAATAAACTGTGTCCAGTTGCATAAAACCAAAGGCCAAATATCATCTCTGATATGTGGAGGCTAACCCACAATAAAGGGGGCAGTAAGGAAGAATAGAAACAGTGCATTAGACAAAGGGAAATGAAGGGAAAGGAGGGAGGTGGGAATATGATTCTAATGAATGATTCTAACGAATCAGACATTACTTTCCTATGTTCGTATATGAATACAGGAGCAGGGAAATTCCACATCATGTGCAATCACAAGAATGGGAAGTTATACTCCATGTATGTATAGTATGTCAAAACACAGTTTACTGCCAAGTGTAACTAAAAACAACAAGTTAAAAAAAGAAGAGAAAGAACTTTATATACATAAAAATATATTTACTGAATGTCTGTGATGAATCGAATCTCAAACCTTACAGAGTTTACATTTAAAGAGACATAGAAACTCTGGAGTCTCCAGTGCCTTGCCAAAGTGTCTTCTCCAACACCGTGACCCACCCTCCCCACACACTCCAGGAAGGGGCCTGAAGACCAGGTAAAGATTCCTTCTGACCAAAGTGACCGGCTCAAAGTGAACCGAGTCTATCCTGGCTCAAGGGGAGAACCTCTGACTACAGTAGGTCAAGAGAATCAAGTCCCCATCTATATCAGCTCAAGACAAGTGAGTTCCCATCCACACTGGCTCAAGGTGAGTGAGTGGTCTCACTGAGCAGGACAGGGAGGCACAGTGAGTGCTTCAGGCTTGGGAGAGGATAAAAGCTCCTGGGCTCCAGGGAGGCCTCCCTCTTCAAAAAAAAAAAAAAAACTGCCTTTTTAAAAATGTCTTTGAAACGTCAACTTTATTACACCATTTGTGGAGATAAAGAAACTAAGAATAAATTTCTCCCAAAGCAAGTGAGAAAGGACAAAGAGCAGGGAAGGGGAAGCGTCCCAGGGAAAAGTCTCTATGATGTGTTTTGCGGGAGGCAGGAGGGGAGCGCAGAGAAGACTCCTGGTGGATACAGATGCGCTCCTGCCTGGAATCTGTGCAGAGACGCCAGAGCCATTTGGCACACCTCACTCCCACACCATGATTCAACATCCACAGAGCCCAGGGTCTTCTGGCTGTCCATCGGTTCTGTCTGGGCTCTGCATTTCCACTGGAGTCACTCTGTTCTGGAACTGGCCAGTGGAAGCAGAGTATGCAGCACAGTTACTGAATGCATTTGGTGATGCTCCTCCTCAGCTTCTTCCAGCCCTTGCTGCTGTCCTAGGATTGCCCTGTGGAGGTGCCTTGGGAGGATGAGCTGCTGGGCACAGGGTCCTGCTGGGAGGCTAGGCTGGGGGTGGGGGTGTCCACATGGAGGAACACAGAGGTGGATGGCAGGCACACTGGCACTTCCAGGACCCTTCTAACCTGGGACTGCTTGGCCTCCTCAATGTAATAGTCTATGAACTGTGAGCCCTAGAAAAGCTTTTTCTCCTCCATGCTATTCTTGTTGGGTGTTTTGGTCACAGAGACCAAAAAAGCTAATCAAATCACAGCCATACATCATTGCACCCAGCTTGACAAATGTACTTGTGTGTGTGTGTGTGTACGCACATGCTCACAGTGCTGGGAGCTAAATCAGGTCTTTGCACATGATGGATAAGCTCTCTTCACGTGCACATCCCAATTCTGGTGTGGGAGATTCCTAAATGTCAATATTATAATAGATTTTTTAATTGTGGTATATTTATATAAAGGAATTTTAAACAGAAAAAAAATGAACAAACCAATACACACTAAACCTCAATGAATCTCACACAAACAAAATGTTGAACAAAGTAAGTCAGATGAAACTGATAAACTGATTTAAGTTAAAACTTTTCTTTTCCACAGTAGACACCCTAATTTGCCTATTATAAGAAGAATGACACAGAGTAAGTTGGAACATTGGCCAAGATACTTGCTAAGATAGTGTTAAGATCTGATGAGCATAGATGACCCCTCTCAGCTGTCTCCTTGTGGACATGTACCCCAGTTTTTCCACTTGAGTCACAGATTGACTAAGTATAGTAGTAGCAAGCACAGAGCAGCATCCCAAGGTAACTGACAAGAGGAACACTCTTGGAGAGTCTACAAGAAGAACAGAAATCTCTCGTGAAAACAGTAGTGCGCCTTCTGTCTTTAGGGATTCAGGGACAATTAGTCTCTGTTCCTGCTAATAACAATTCTGAGGCCTCCGAACCTGGTAAATATTCCCCCCATGGGCCACTGCAGGGCCTTTCAGTTCCATTTATTGTGACTCCAAAAGTCTACCCTCAGTTGCCTACAACCCTGAATTTCATTTCCATCCCATAAAAAGAAGAAGCTGTCCCCACAGATCAATAGCATCTGAGATTCGCTGAGATCAATTGGGTAAGTAAGTATTCAATCAGATAGATCAGAATTCAGGTCTGAGCTTTTCCACTTACTTGCTGAGCCACCGTGGACAAATTATTTAAATTGTTCTCTTTAAACCTCAAATAAGTTTTCTTATTTATCTTAGAAAACAGTGAAAATTCAATGAGATAAGAAAAGCACTTTTAATCTAGTGCCTAAGCAGGAGGTTACCAATCAATGCATGGTTAGTCTTTTTGCTATTGCTATTGCTGTCGTTGTTGGTGCAGCGAGCAATGACATGTTTTACAACTCCCCCCTTAGCTAATGATCAACAGAGGCAGGATTTACACCAAGGTCTATCTTGCCCCAGAGTGTGCACTCTTGAGCACTAAGTCATTCCATTCTCTTGTTACATGAAAAACAAAGATTCAAGAGCATGCAATTCAATGGAAAATCAAGAGGCAGCTACTTTCTCTCCTTCTTTCAAGTAACTCATCATTTTATTCCCCACTGTCCAGCCACAGTGGCCTTCCTGTTTTGGTGGGGCCCTTTACTACCTTGGGACCTTTGCATGTATATGCTTCTCTTCTTTCTTCCACTCTTGGTATAGCTAATTACCACTTCAGGTCCCAAAATATATTTAAATTTCTCAAAGGAGCTTTCTCTGAACTTAGTCTAACAGGTGTTCCAATTATACTTTCTCCATGGTATCACCATAACACTCCTTTTGGATGAAAATCAGAGTTTCTGACTGTACATTGACCTGTTTGTTTACTGTCAGTCTCCCCAGTTAGCCTGTAAGCACAGAGACTGTACTTTTTTGATGAACCACAGGCCTGGCTAGCATTAAGTAGGCAATCTAATATGTGAATAGAGGAAATATTATGAAAACAGTGCCCTAGGCCCTCTGTGGACGCATTCTAAAAAATGGATCTATTCTGCAAGGTCACATTCTCAAAATAGGAAACAAATATCTCTAGTACCTAGGAGAAAACTGAGAGTTTCCCTGCTTCCAGGGATGGAATTGAATCTTGGACTAAATTCCAGGATTGGTAAAAGATCTTAATTTTAATGTTGCATAATAAGGGGATCCTTATTAACTATATGATCTTAGGCTATATAATTTGTCTCTGTTTCCTGATCTGATAATGTGGGGAAAAGATACATTGCACCATAGCTTGTATGGATCGAATGTTATGCCACTGATACACAGTCTATATATCATAAGTAGTTTTTTATGATAAATACCTTCACTCCTGCAATTGTCTTTGTCTTTTTTCAACACCCTCCCCCTGCCTTGTGAAAATAATTCAGAATCATCCACATCTTGGCATCTCTCAGTCTTCTTAGGTTTCCAAGGTGTTCTAGGTATTCTGCCATTTGAGAAATACTCTAGAGATTATTTCTATGTTGATAGAGAAAATCACCTTAATTCTTTCCTGTTTGCTTTAGAGAATTTTAATATTTGTGTCCTAAGGATGCAGCCGGACAGGTGAAACCGCTTTTACTCTAGGGCCCAGATCTAGCACTTACTGTTCCTTGGACAAGTCTGTAAACTCTTGAAAACGCAACTCGAATCCATCCACTTCACGCTATCCATTTGGGCTCCACCATTGTTTCTTTCCAGCTCTCCCTGGGACCCTTGTGTCCCCACAGTCTTTCTCTACACAGTGGCAGAATGGTCTCTCCATATCATAAATCATTCACGATCTGCTGCTTGACACCCACACACCCCACCATCGGATCTCTGATTGTACTTAGAATAAAATCCAAACTCTCTAAACTGCGTGGCCCAGCCCTACCTGCCCTGTACTGCCTCCTCCACCTCCTCCTGCCCTCCTGCCTGCCCCCTTGGTGCACCTCACTTGAGCCCTTACTTTCCTCCTCCTCTATCGCACGCTGGCATTCGCTGTGACCTACATTTAAAATGCTCTCCCAACCAATTCTTTATGTGGCTGGCTCCTTCCCATCCATTCCTCCATGGTGAATGACTTGCTGATCACTCAGTTCAAAGTCATGTGCCACCCACCGTGGCATCTTGTTTTCTTGCACCTGCTGACTGCATGACTTCTCTGACTAGAATGTTGTCTGCACGAGGGAAGGGACCTTGCCGTATTCTGAACCACCATATCTCTGGCACCTAAAGGAAACAGTGACACAATGTAAGTACTCAATGCACAGAGAGTGAATGGATTGGTTCTGGAGGTCTCAGGAGAGGTAGATTAGTCCAAAGACTGTAAATTAGAAGCACCAAGATTTTAACTTTACCTCGTCTTCTTTCTAGGGGACTCGGTTCCTTTTCCAAGAAGGTGGGTACTGTCATCTGGATCTGAAATGTCCCCCAAAGGTGCATGTGTTGAAGGTTTGGTCCCCAGCAAGGTGCTACTGAGAAGTGGTGACAATTTCAAGAGATGACATGTGGCATGAAGTTTTAGGTGGTGGGGGGCATGCTTTTGGAGGGGATTGTGAGACCCTAGTCTCTCTGTTTACTCTCTTTTGTGTCCTGGCCATACGATGAGAGGGTTTGTTCCACCAGCCACTCCCCACCATGCTGGCTCTCTCACCAGAGTGCCAAATGCAATGAGGCCCACGGCTGTGGACTGAAGCCTCCACAACCGTGGGCCAGACAAACCCTTTCTCACTTTAAGTCGATTGTCTCAAATACTTGTTGTCATGACAATGAAGCCAACAAAGTGGGCCTAGCAATAACCACCCCAGAGAGCTCTTGCATTTCTCAGTGGGAGGATGCACAGCCCTCCATATTCTGGTGTCACCGTTATTTTATGCCTTTGTTTCCATCAAGGTAATACTAGAGCATGGGAAGGTTTTAAAGGGTCATTTTCTATTTCACTCTTTAGTTTCACCACAGCATGAAGACAAGAAACCACACCAGTGTTTCTGAATTTTACCTCCTCGGCCTTTCTGAGCATCAGGGAGAGCAGTCTCTCCTCTTTGGCATCTTCCTGGTCATTTACCTGGTCACCGTGGTGGGGAATAGTCTCATCATCCTGGCGATTGGCTCTGATCCCCACCTCCACACCCCCATGTACTTCTTCCTGTTCAACTTCTCCCTCACGGACCTGTGTTTGTCATCTACTACGGTCCCCAAGATGCTGGTGAACCTCCAGGCTCACAGGCACACCATCCCCTATGCTGGATGCCTGTCCCAAGTCTGTTTCTTCCTGTGGTTCATTGGTCTGGATGTTTTCCTCCTGGCAGTGATGGCATATGACCGGCTTGTGGCTATCTGCCATCCCCTTCACTACACCACCATCATGAGTCTCAGACACTGCACCCTGCTGGTGGCCACGTCCCTCTCCTTGCATATTCCTACTCTCTAACCCACACCATTCTCCTGGCTCAGTTATCCTTCTGCCAGGACAACATCGTCCCTCACTTCTTTTGTGAACTTCTTCCACTGTTGAAGCTCTCCTGTTCCAACACCTACGCCAACCAGTGTGTGCTGATGAACTGGGGAGGGGCACTAACGGTCTTGATCCCCTTGCTCGTCATCATTTCATATGCCCGCATCGTGGCCACCATTGTGAGGGTCCCATCAGCAAGAGGGAAGTGGAAGGCCTTCTCCACCTGCGGCTCCCACCTCTCTGCAGTTTGCTTGTTCTACGCGTCGGCTATCGGGGTGTACTTCATTCCCTCTGCTGCTGATTCCGTTGGCAAGGACCGAATCGCGGCAGTGATGTATGCTGTGGTGACCTCCATGTTGAACCCATTCATCTGTAGCCTGAGAAACAAAGACATGAAGCGTGCCTTGGGCAGACTCCTGAGCAGGGAGGCACTGCGATCTCCATAAGGCCAGCAGCGTCCCCTTAGGAACTCAGGGCAAATCCACTTGCAGCAAATCCTGAGTCTCTATTTGCTAGCTTTCCAGCCCCAGGCAAATTAAATAATCTCATTGAGCTGCAATTTCCTCACCTCGTAAAAGGGGGTGATAACACAATGTCTATCATGCAGTGTGTCTGGTATATTTGCTGGTCCCAGGTCTTGGGCTTGGAGATTCGTCATCTTCAGCAAGATTCAACATATTGCATTGAAGTAACTATGTTCATCCTTTTCATCATTCTAAAGAGAAGACGGAGACTCTGAGAGGTTAAATTACTTCCCTGAAGTTATACAGCTAGTTAGTGACAAAGCCAGAATCTGAACCCAGATATCTGATTCCAAAGCACATACTCTCAATGATGACCTTAGGCCGAGGTGGGCGTGAGGTCTACATATTCCTCTCAGCCATTCATTTTCTTTCCTTGCTTCCTTCACATCATGCACATATGCCACTCCCATCAACAATGTCTCCAAATACTACCATGACTGGATGATGGGGCAAAGCAAAGGAGAAGCTAGAGAAGTGTAAAATCCCAAGAAGATTCCAGTATTCCCCAAGCCCTCTGCCTGAGTGTATCTGTTTAGATATTCTGGAATGACTTACAAATCAGGCCACAGGAGTAAAGATTCTTGAGCAGGTTATTCTGGACTCTTACCAAGTTTCTTTCACGAAACCATCCTTTGACACTAACATTCCATGTTTGGATCTATTTCAAAACAGAACATCCAATTCCATCATTGCAAGTGCATTATTGCCTCTCCTTGGGAGACATGCAGACAACCTCCAGAGGATTTTTCAACAGCTCATAGGGAGAAATTTTGGCACTTGCCGTACATTCTTTCAATTTCTTCCCTGTGTAATTGTCACACAACTGAGGCCTCATTGGTGAATTCAGATTTTTAAATATTTTTTAAAATGTCCTCCATCATCTGGCTAGATTGGAAGGACAAAGTCCTCTCAGTAATGTGGACAGTGGTCACCCCATGTCCAGCCCTTTCATTTTCAGCCTGAGAAGCAGGGATATGGAGGGAGCCCTGTGAAACTACTCAAAACAGGCAATGTTACAAGGAAGAACAAGGAGCGGCTTGAAGTCCTGGGATTCAGTGCTGGCTTTGCTCTGAATAAATTCTGTGGCAGCTGCATAATGACTGAATGATGCTGAGCCCTGGTTTCTGCATTTGTTTAAAAAAGTGATTGGACTACAAACCCCAGTTGTAACAGTATTTAGAGGTATAGTGACCAGAACTCAAGATGGGAACTCATAAATTAGAAGCCAGCACCCTGATCCACCCCTTTCACAGTATGTAACTTGAGGCAACTTCATCTCTGTGAGTTTTGGGGGTTTCATGCTCTGTGCTTCCAAATGGAGTAAGGAACATCCTCCTTTGTCCCATTGCTCACTCTGCCCCATCTATTGATTGCTTTGGGTAAGCTCAGCAGGTTCCTCTCTGCTTCTTCTTGAGAACAAGGCTACTCACAGGGAGGAAATGCTTCAGTGTGTAACCCCGAGGGCAAAGCAGCCACTCAATGAACACTCCTGGGAGAGCCACCTAGATTCAGCACTGCCTCCTTCTGGAGATGGCTGGGAAACATGGAGGCTCTCGCTCCAAGCTGTGTCCTGCAACCTGGACATTAGCAATAGTAGAGAAGTTTGCCCTCCACCTGGTATTACCTGTCTTAGTTATGAATTGATTAATAACTTAGGTGGGAAAGAAAGGGTTCTTTGCTGAATTCCCTCAAACACTCTGAATAATCCAAAACTCACAGCTCTATCTCTTAGGTGCTGGGTGATTCTAGAGGAAGTTGTTTAACTTCTCTTGAATTTCACTGTCTATCAAAAGAAAGTAAAAATAAAAGTTTTTAAGGCATTGTCATTTAGAACAGTTTTGTTCATAGCAAAATTGAGATGCAGGTATATATATATATCATGGCCCCTGCACATGGATAACCTGCCCCATTTTCAATGTCCTCCCCCAGAATGACGTATCTATTACAGTTGTTGAACGTGCATTCATACTTTATCACCCAGAGACCACACTTTATATTAGGGTTCACTCCTGGTGCTGTGCATTCCATAAGTTTGAACGAACATATAAAAACATGTGTCCACAATTATAGTATAATACTGAGTAATTTCACCACTCTAAAAATCTATGCTACTATTCATCTCTCTCTACCCCTGATGCCTGCCATACTAATCTTTGTAGTGCCTACATCATTTTGCCTTTTCCAGAATATAACATCGGGGGTGTAGCCTCCTCAGACTGGCTTCTTTCACTTGGTAACATGCTTTATGGTTCCTCCATGGCTTTTTAAGTGTTGATAGTTCATTTTCTTTTTAGAGCTCAGTAACATTCCACTGTCCAGCTGTAACCCAGTTTATCCATTCACCCACTAAAGGACATCTTGATTGCTTCTAAGCTTTGGCGATTATGAATAAAACTGTTATAAACATCTGTGTGAATGTGTTTTTGTGGATAGTGGCAGAGTCACTGGTGTGTGAGCCCAGTTCGTGAGAGCTGCAGAGCTGGTTGTATCCCACAGAGCTGTGGCGGTTGAGTTACAGACAGCTGTGGGGGCAAGGTTTCCCAGAGCCTTGGGGACACAACCCCTGCCCAGAAAAGCTTCGGAGGCAGCGTAAGGGGACACAGATGAGAATGGGGGGAACATAATGTTAAGAGAACAACTCTAAAAAATGAGCTCATGTGCTGACCCACCATACGCTTTCTTTGCCAAAAAGTAATCTGCTTGCAGCCCTGCCTGGCCGAGTGGACAGGATATGTCACATTCCTTGATGCAGGGGTGAAGGTCAGGCAGTGTAGGTAATGAATAATAGGGGTCCACAGAAGATGATGCTGGTCATCACTGGTTATCAAACAGAAAACAATGGGATGTTAACCTTGGTGATCCTGCTCCTGGGCATTCTGGGCTGCTAACAACCCCCAAGTCCCTGCTCTCAGGGGCACCTGGAGAAAAAAGAGGCAATGATTAAAGGAGACTCTGGGGTCTGTAAAAGAGCAAGACACACCCCCTCCTGCGGACTCCCAGCTCTGGGCCCCTTTTCTTTGGAGAAGTCTGTCGCTATCACTTTCTTAAGTAAACTTGCTTTCTAGCTTGCCTCAGCATTTCTCGGGGGTTTAATCTTTATTTTATTTTATTTTTTTTTATTGGTTGTTCACAACATTACAAAGCTCTTGACATATCATATTTCATACATTAGATTGAAGTGGGTTATGAACCCCCAATTTTACCCCAAATGCAGATTGCAGAAGCACGTCGGTTACACATCCACATTTTTACATAATGCCCTATTAGTAACTGTTGTATTCTGCTACCTTTCCTATCCCCTACTATCCCCCTCCCCTCCCCTCCCATCTTCTCTCTCTACCCCATCTACTGTAATTCATTTCTCTCCTTGTTTATTTTCCCATTCCCCTCACAACCTCTTATATGTAATTTTGTATAGCAATGAGGGTCTCCCTTCATTTCCATGCAATTTCCCTTTTCTCTCCCTTTCCTTCCCATCTCATGTCTCTGTTTAATGTTAACCTTTTCTTCCTGCTCTTCCTCCCTGCTCTGTTCATAGTTGCTCTCATTATATCAAAGAAGACATTTGGTATTTGTTTTTTAGGGATTGGTTAGCTTCACTAAGCATAATCTGCTCTAGTGCCATCCATTTCCCTGCAAATTCTATGATTTTGTCATTTTTTATTGCTGCATAGTACTCCATTGTGTATAGATGCCACATTTTTTTATCCATTCATCTATTGAAGGGCATCTGGGTTGGTTACACAGTCTAGCTATTGTGAATTGTGCTGCTATGAACATCGATGTGGCAGTATCCCTGTAGCATGCTCTTTTAAAGTCTTCAGGGAATAGTCTAAGAAGGGCAATAGCAGGGTCAAATGGTGGTTCCATTCCCAGCTTTCCCAGGAATCTCCAAACTGCTTTCCAAATTGGCTGCACCAATTTGCAGTCCCACCAGCAATGTACAAGTGTACCCTTTTCTCCACATCCTTGCCAGCACTTGTTGTTGTTTGACTTCATAGTGGCTGCCAATCTTACTGGAGTGAGATGGTATCTTAGGGTGGTTTTGATTTGCATTTCTCTGACTGCTAGAGATGGTGAGCATTTTTTCATGTACTTGTTGATTGATTGTATATCCTCCTCTGAGAAGTGTCTGTTCAGGTCGTTGGCCCATTTGTTGATTGGGTTATTTGTTATCTTATTGTCTAATTTTTTGAGTTCTTTGTATACTCTGGATATTAGGGCTCTATCTGAAGTGTGAGGAGTAAAAATTTGTTCCCAGGATGTAGGCTCCCTATTTACCTCTCTTATTGTTTCTCTTGCTGAGAAAAAAACTTTTTAGTTTAAGTAAGTCCCATTTGTTGATTCTTGTTATTAACTCTTGTGCTATGGGTGTCCTATTAAGGAATTTGGAGCCCGACCCCACAATATGTAGATCGGAGCAAAATTTTCTTCTATCAGACAGAGTCTCTGATTTGATATCAAGCTCCTTGATCCATTTTGAGTTAACTTTTGTGCATGGTGAGAGAAAGGGATTCAGTTTCATTTTGTTGCATATGGATTTCCAGTTTTCCCAACACCATTTGTTGAAGATGCTATCCTTCCTCCATTGCATGCTTTTAGCCCCTTTATCAAATATAAGATAATTGTAACTTTGTGGATTAGTCTCTGTGTCCTCTATTCTATACCATTGGTCCACCCGCCTGTTTTGGTACCAGTACCATGCTGTTTTTGTCACTATTGCTCTGTAATATAGTTTGAAATCTGGTATCGCTATACCACCTGATTCACACTTCCTGTTTAGAATTGCTTTTGCTATTCTGGGTCTTTTATTTTTCCATATGAATTTCATGATTGCTTTATCTATTTCTACAAGAAATGCTGTTGGGATTTTGATTGGCATTGCATTAAACCTATAGAGAACTTTTGATAATATCGCCATTTTGATGATGTTAGTTCTGCCTATCCATGAACAGGGTATATTTTTCCATCTTCTAAGATCTTCTACTTCTCTCTTTAGGGTTCGGTAGTTTTCATTGTATAAATCTTTCACCTCTTTTGTTAGGTTGATTCCCAAGTATTTTATTTTTTTTGAGGATATTGTGAATGGAATGTTTTTCCTCATTTCCGTTTCAGAAGTTTTGTCGCTGATATACAGAAATGCCTTTGATTTATGCGTGTTGATTTTATATCCTGCCACTTTGCTGAATTCACTTATTAGTTCTAGTAGTTTCTTTGTAGACCCTTTTGGGTCTTCTAGGTATAGAATCATGTCATCTGCAAATAGTGATAATTGAAGTTCTTCTTTTCCTATTTTTATGCCTTTAATTTCTTTCGTCTGTCTAATTGCTCTGGCCAGTGTTTCGAGAACTATATTGAATAGAAGTGGTGATAGAGGGCATCCCTGTCTTGTTCCGGATTTTAGAGGGAATGCCTTTAACTTTTGTCCATTCAGAATGATGCTAGCCTGAGGCTTAGCATAGATAGCTTTTACGATGTCAAGGTAAGTTCCTGTTATCCCTAGTTTTTCTAATGTTTTGAACATAAAGGGATGCTGTACTTTGTCAAATGCTTTCTCTGCGTCTATCGAGATGATCATATGGTTCTTATCTTTAAGTCTATTGATGTGGTGAATAACATTTATTGATTTCCGTATATTGAACCATCCTTGCATCCCAGGGATGAATCCTACTTGATCATGGTGCACAATTTTTTGGATGTGTTTTTGTATTCGATTCGCCAGAATTTTATTGAGGATTTTTGCATCTAGGTTCATTAGAGATATTGGTCTGTAGTTTACTTTCTTTGAGGTGTCTTTGTCTGGTTTCGGAATCAGGGTGATGTTGGCCTCATAGAATGAATTTGGAAGAGCTCCCTCTTTTTCTATTTCCTGAAATATCTTGAAAAGTATTGGTATTAATTCTTCTTTAAAGGTTTTGTAAAACTCCGCTGTATACCCATCCGGTCCTGGGCTTTTCTTGGTTGGTAGTCTTTTGATGGCTTCTTCAATTTCATCCATTGATATTGGTCTGTTCAAATTGTGTGTATCCTCCTGACTCAGTCTGGGCAAATCATATGACTTAAGAAATTTATCGATGTCTTCACTATCTTCTATTTTATTGGAATATAGGTTTTCAAAATAATTTCTAATTGTCTTCTGTATTTCTGTAGCATCTGTTGTGATATTGCCTTTTTCATCCCGTATGTTAGTGATTTGAGTTCATTCTCTTCTTCTCTTCATTAGCATGGCTAAAGGTCTGTCGATCTTATTTATTTTTCGAAGAACCAACTTTTAGTTTTGTTAATTTTTTCAATAGTTTCTTTTGTTTCAATTTCATTGATTTCTGCTCTGATTTTAATTATTTCTTGCCTTCTGCTACATTTGCTATTGTTTTGCTCTTCCTTTTCTAGGGCTTTGAGATGAAGTGTGAGCTCATTTATTTGTTGGTTTTTCCTTTTTTTGAGGAATGACCTCCAGGCGATGAATTTCCCTCTTAAAACTGCTTTCATTGTGTCCCATAGATTCCGATATGTTGTGTCTGTATTTTCATTTATCTCTAAGAATTTTTTGATTTCCTCCTTTATGTCTTCTGTAACCCATTGATCATTCAGTAACATATTGTTCATTTTCCATGTGATGTAGGAGTTTTCCTTCCTTCTTTTATCATTGATTTCCAGTTTCATTCCATTATGATCAGATAAAATGCATGGTATTATCTCCACCCCTTTATATTTACTGAGGGTTGCCCTATGGCATAATATATGGTCTATTTTTGAGAAGGATCCATGTGCTGCTGAGAAAAAAGTATATCCATTTGATGATGGTTGATATATTCTATATATGTCAGTTAAGTCTAGGTTATTGATTGTGATATTGAGTTCTATAGTTTCTTTATTCAACTTTTGTTTGGAGGATCTGTCCAATGGTGAGAGAGGTGTGTTGAAGTCACCCATAATTATTGTGTTGTGGTCTATTTGATTCTTGAACTTGAGGAGAATTTGTTTTATGAATGTCGCAACACCATTATTTGGTGCATAAATATTGATAATTGTTATGTCTTGTTGGTGAATGGTTCCTTTTAACAGTATATAATGTCCTTCTTTATCCCTTTTGATTAACTTATTCTTGAAGTCGATTTGATTTGATATGCCGATGGCCACCCCTGCTTGCTTACGAGGACCGTGTGCATGGTATATTTTTTCCCATCCTTTCACCTTCAGCCTGTGTATGTCTTTTCCAATCAGATGTGTCTCCTGGAGGCAGCATATTGTTGGATTTGTTTTTTTAATCCATGATACCAGCCTATGTCGCTTTATTGGAGAGTTTAAGCCATTAACATTCAAAGTTACTATTGATATGTGGTTTGTACTTCCATCCATGTTGATTATTTATCCTTTTAAAAAAAAATTTAGTTTGTTTCTCCATGATTATCTTTCCCCTCGCCCTCTGTCTTTACCGAGGCACTTCCTACTGATGGTTTTGGTTATTGTTTTTCATTTCTTCCTCGTGTAGTGTTTTGCTCAAAATGCTTTGCAATGCTGGTTTTCTGGCTGCAAATTCTTTTAACTTTTGTTTATCATGAAAGATTTTTATTTCGTTGTCATACCTGAAGCTTAATTTTGCTGGATGAAGAATTCTTGGTTGGCATCCATTGTCTTTCAGTGTTTGAAATACATTGTTCCATGACCTTCTTGCTTTCAGTGTCTGTGATGAAAAATCTGTTGTTAACCTTATTGGTTTACCCCTGAATGTAATCTGTCTCCTTTCTCTTGTAGCTTTTAATATTTTCTCTTTGTTCTGTATATTGGATATCTTCATAACAATGTGTCTTGGCGTTGGTCTACTGTGATTTTGTGTGCTCGGTGTCCTGTATGCATCTTCAATTTGTATATCTGTTTCCTTTTTTATTTCTGGAAAGTTTTCTGTAATTATTTCATTCAGCAAGTTACTCATTCCCTTGGTTTGAATCTCTGTACTTTCTTCTATCCCGATGACTCGTAAATTTGGTTTTTTTATGTTATCCCATAACTCTTGGATGTTTTACTTGTGATTTTTTACCAGCCTTTCTGAGTTGGCTAGACTGTTTTCAAGATGATATAGTTTGTCTTCATTATCTGACGTTCTGGCTTCTACTTGCTCCACTCTGTTAGTGATACTCTCAATTGAGTTTATAATTTGGTTTATCATTTCCTTCATTTCTAGAATTATTGTTTGATTATTTTTTATAATCTCTATCTCCTGATAAAGATGCTTAACTTCTTTTATCTGTTTATGTAATTCATTCTCAATGTGTTCTTTCGCTGCTTGAATTTGCTGTCTTGTATCCTCTTTAAGGTTCCATTCCATCTGTCTGAGGTGTTCCTTGAGTTCTTTATATGACCATTTTTCTGATGACTCTAGGTCCTCCTGAATATTTAGGCTGTCCTGCATTGTTTGTACTCCTTTTCTTCCTTGCTTTTTGAAGCTGCTCATGTTACTTCTTGTTCTGTTTGACTGATGAGTTACTGTTTACTCCTATAAATTTATTAAATGCTTGGGAGGAAAGGTATTTGAAGGGAAGGGAAGAAGTCACTAAAGAGAATGAGAGTAAGCAGGTAGAATTCAAGGAAGGGGGGATAAGATAATTGAAAAGAAATGAAAAGACAAAAGAAGAAAAAAATAGGAAATAAAAAAAGAAAAAAATTTTTTTAAAAAAAATTCAAATTAAAATTAGAAGGAAAAAAATTTTAAAAAATTGTAAAAAAAAAATTAAAAAAACAACAAGAAAGAAAAATGAAAATGAAAGAAAAACCCAAATCAAAAAAAAAAGAGAGAGAGAAAAGAAAAAAAGAAAAAAAACTAATAAATGCAGTCTTAGAGTTTGATTAACTTCTCTTCCAGTAGGTGGCGCTGTGCCCACCAGGCCAAGTTTCTCCTGTCAATACGTGGGAACCAATCACTGTGCAGCAGCTCCTCCTCCCAGACTGGGCGAGTCTCCAATCCTGAGTGCCTAGGGCCTCCTCTTGTGTCTAGTCACTTCCCACTTTTCCTCTCGCCAGGCCCCTCTCACGGGTGCCGCTCACCACAATACTGGCTACACGCCAGGTCTGCTGCTCCCGGGAGCCCTGTTTTCATGAACGACTGGGCACACTCTTCCAGTTTGACATTCCCTCAGACCCTAAGTTTGTAGAGCTTGGGGCTGAGAATCCTCAGCGAATTTTACTTGCCCTCCGGTAGCCACTCCCCCGATAGCTGGTGCAATAGACCTCAGCTGTCAGCACTGGTGGGAGCGGTAGTTCCGCGCCGTGGGTCCCGCGCCACCTCTGATTCCCTGGGTCTGGCTATCGTACTCACGGGAGAGCTGGGAGGAGCCCTTACGGGAGAGCTGGGAGGGGCCCTTAAGGTTTCCCCGATGTGTGGAGAGGGAAGGCTAGGGAATTACACACCTGTAGCCGCAGTTTTCAATGAAGTTATCTCCTCCGCTGCAGTCTGGAGATGTCAGTTCTCTGCCATGGTGGTATCCCTTGCAAATGGCAACAGTTCGTTTCCCTTTGCCAGACGACCAATGCAACGGGTGGGTCCTTACTGTCTCTCCCAAGCCCCGTTTCAAACCTGTGGCCACTACCTATGAAGGCTTGGTAGGCATTTACCTCCGTAGGATCAGAAGGGCTGACCAGTTGTTTCAGCCGGATGGATTAGTGCTGAGTCACAGCTGTTTGTCTTCGGGAAGCAGGCAAACGGCAGCTTGAATTCAGCCAATCCAGGCTCAGAGTGTGCTCTGAGAGGCCCAGACTGTTCGCCCCAGATCCACGTCAGCTCAGCATTGCCTAGTAATCCTGAGCAAACAGATTTAGGTTGTTTACGACTCCCTATGCCTGCACAGCTGAAGAGGTCAGAGACTTGATCTCTCTGCACCCACCACCATGTTGGAATCCCCAACTTGTATTCTTTATTATGTGTCGGGGGTTTAATCTTTAACACCTGGGAACAAGGCTCCATTCCTGATCACCAAGACTGGTAGCAGCAGAACCTCACCCTATAGGTCTGGAAGCAAACACTTCAAGGCAAAAATGTTTGTTCTTGAGTCTTAAGGTTTTATAATTACTTAGGATGTTACCCTTTTCTTCTTTCCTATTTCTTTTGAACTAGGGATAGCTATCCTCTGCCTGTCTCACCATTGTATTTTGTAGGCATATCACAAGTTCAATTTTACGTATTCAGGTGGAGATCAGTTTGCCTCAAGATGAATCACACCTTGAGTCTCACCTATATTTTTACAAGAAAATGTGGTATATATACATACACAATGGAATATTACTCAACCATAAAAAGGAATGACTATGACATTTGCCAGTGTATAGATGGATCTGGAGGCTATCATACTAAGTGAAATAAGCCAAACCCTACACCCCAAAAAGAGAAATGTTCCCTCTGATATGCAAATGCTAACAACAAGAGGGTAGGTGAGGAAGAATAGAAATTCACTGGATTAGACAAAGGGGAATGAAGAGAAGGGAAGGGGGATGGGAATAGGAAAGACAATAGAATGAAGTAGATGTAACTTTCCTATGTGCATATATGAACACACCACAGTGAAACTCCACATCATGTACAACCACAAGAATGGAATCTTAATTAGAAAATGTTATATTCCATGTATGTACCACATGTCACACTACACTCTACTACCACGTCTATCTAAAAGAAACATTCAATAAATAAATAGTATTTGAATAAGACTAGGATATTGAGTTGATGCTGGAACAACTTGAGACTTTGGAGGCTATTGGGATGGGATGATTGTATTTTGCATGTGACAAAGACATAAATGAGGGAGTTATGGTCTGAATATTTATGTACCCAAAAATTCATATGTTGAAACAATCACCAATGTGATAGCTTCAGAGGTGGAACCTTTGAGAGGGCATCAGATCCTGAGGGTGGAGCCTTCATGAAGGGGATTAGTATCCTTATCAAGAAGCCCAGAGAGCTGCCTTGCCCCTCAACACCACTGAGGGCACAGAAAGAAGTTGCCATCTAGGAGCCGCCATGATCAGACGTGGAACCTGCCAGCACTTTGACCTTGAATTTCCCAGCCTCCAAAACAGGAAGTTATAAAACTTCTGTTGTTTATAAGCCACCCAACTTGTGTAGTTTGTTACAGCAGCCTGAAAGATATTCAGGAAGGTCAGATTAGACTTTTGTGATTCACATTTTCTAAAATCCCCAACATTTATTTTTCAATGTGCTTCTCTCAATGATATGTCAATAAATAATTGCCTAAGCAATGAGGCAATTTAGTCTTCCATTCATTCTACAAATATTTACTAAGTTTCTATTGTGCCTGGCACTCTGCTAGATCTGGGGCTATCCTGAAGAAGATCAAAAGGCACCTTGCACCTGCCCTCCTGGAGCTTATGTAGTCTAGCAACACATCTTGTCTTGTGCACAACAGAACACACAAGGTAACAGATTTCATACTATACTATAAATTCCATGAAAGCACAGATCTGTTCCATTCATCATCCCCTGAATTTAGAGGATTTAGCCAAATAAATGAAGAAACTAGTAAGTGAATGAGTTCGTGGGAATATTGAATTTAAAAACCAGTTTTGACCCACAGAGGAGAGGAAGGAGATTGAAAAAGAGAGGAGAGCACAGAGAAATACTGGAGAATGAAATCCACCAGATTATCTGAAGTCCATGTGCAAATAGACCACAATGGACCTGCTTATGTATATAATTATAATGCACTAATCAAAGTAGTAATAATATTATAAGAGAGATTCACAGAGCACAGCAACAAGATCGGGGGAAAGAAAGGGAAGGTACCAGGGAGTGAGATTTGTAAAATTATGTTACATGCACAAACAAATATGGCATAATGAATCCCAGTATTGTGTGGAATCAAAACTCCTGTCGTTGATCCATTGATCTCACTTATTTTTCAAGAGGCTCATCTCAAATCAAGGTATTGAGGTCATTGTTGTCACAGAATTTGTAGAAAGGTGATATGACATAATTGAGAAATTCCCCAATTTTGGGGGAAGGAGAGCTGACCCTGATTCATCCCATTTATTTTGTGTGCTACTTTAACAAATTTCTTAACCTGCTCCTTGGTTCTTCTGGTTATGATTTAGGATTTGATGAAATTTAAATCATAGCATTAGAAAGATTAAGTTATATGACCCCATGCATAATAGGCACTAAATAAATATTTAAGGTCCAGGTTGAATTATCAAATGTTACTGCACATCATGGTTGAGCACAGTTATAAGGTTAGTCTCTAGACTCAAAGCGGAACACCCACTTACTAGCTAGGTGGCATGGAGAGTGTCAATTTCTCTAAGCCTTAATTTGTTGGTCTGAATATTTGAGATCATAGTAGTATCTAATTCATATGATTGTTGTGAGAATTAAATTACATAAAAGTCTTTAGGAATTTTTTTGTGGGAATGAGGATATAACCCAGAGGTGCTGTACCACTGTATCTACACCTACAGCCCATTTACTCTTGATCTTGCTGCACTAATAAAGCTATACTTGAATTTGTGATCCTCCTACCTCAGCCTCCTAAATGGCTGGGATTACAGGCATGCACCACCACATCTGGCCAAAGTTTAAAGAACTTCAAATGTAATGCCTGACATATCATAAGCACTCAGCAAATGTAGCCTCTTATTATTGCTAAATACATAACCTCAGTGGTGTCTGTGTTCATGCAATCCATATGACAGCTGGTGACAATGGTTGCATTTTACCTTCTAGGGTAGCTAATGATTTGTGTTCTCAGAATGAACAGAGCATAAGCAAAAGAGCAAACATCCATCCAAGCTGGATACTGAAAGCAGAGAGTATGAATCAGATCAAGAAGAAAAGCAGAAGACGATACTTCTCAGCCGCATAATAACCCCTAGAAATCAATAATAAAAACAACAACCACATAAAAAAGATGAACCAGAATATGGTTAAAAAATTCAAAGAAGAAACTAAAATTACAAATATATATGATTATATATGTATATGATTATATGTACATATATATATATACACACACACATATATATAAAAAATTGTCTCCATCAATTAGGAAAATAAAAAGCAAACCTATCATAAAATATTATTTTTCTCCTTAAATTGAGAAAAATAAAGTTTGTAAACAGTGCTATTAGACTATGAGGAAAAGACTACTCTCTCATGTGCTCTCAGAGATTGTGCAATTGGTACAAACCTTTTGGAGGACAATCCGGGGGTATCCATTGAAGTTTTAAAACATGGACATTTTTTTCATCCAGCATTTCTATCTGTATAGAAATATAGGTAGGTACAAATGCCTGTAAAAGAAAATTCGCTGTAGCACTGTCTCTGTAGAGTCAGAGGAAAGGAGATCAGTATGTGGCATGTGCAGGGAAATGTTTATAACTTGTGATACACTTAATATTCCATGAACTATCTTTAAAATAACGACATATGTCTGACGTTGTCATAGGAAGCCCATGATATACTGATGAACAGAAAAAAAGGTAGCTCCTGAATGAAGGATCTTATTGTCTTAGGTTCTTATTTTCGTAATTACAAACTTTCATACATGTTCATTTGTGCATAAAGAAGTGTCTTAAAGGGTGTATGTCTACACTGTGACAGCAGTGACGCCTGGAGAGAATGGGGAGGCTAAGTACCAGACTCTCACTTTCTACTTGATGCATATTTTATTGCTATTTAAAAAAAATTATGTGTTGCTTAAAGAAAGTGAAACAAGTAGCTACATATCCAAGGACTCGGGGGAGGGAGAAATCCATCCCTGCCTGGACCGTCTGAGTTTCTACGGGCTTCCTGCTCAGTACATCTGGAGCACTCTAACAAGCCCCACGTCCAGGCCAATCTCCCAGGTCCTGGGGGCTCTCCTGGGAAGAGCTGAGCTGCCAAGCCACAGTCACAAATATGACATTGGAAACTGCCTCATGGGCCCCACTCCTTAGGGAGGCAGCGAGGTTGGACGATAGCACATGAGGGACTCCATGCCGGTGAGAACCCGGTAGCCATGCCGAGGCATGTATAAAACCTCAGCTCCCAGCCCCTTCCCCAGTCGCCCTCCTGCCCCTGACAAGCAGAAGCACCTGCAGGAGTCTCACAGCTCTGCCCCTCCAACCCATGCTGATGTCTTCCTCTGGTGCTGGGCATCTTCTGTCTTCACCAAGTGGTCTGCCAGGTGCAGCTGTCAAAGCAAGATGTGACCATGCACATTGCCTGAGGGAAGCACCAGGCCAGGCCCACTCGAGTCCAGCCAGCATCCACAGCAAGGCAGGGCGGTGCTCCTAGAGGGCCGCACACCCGCACACAGCAGTTTCCAGACACCTCAGATCACTCTGAGATAGGCTTTTTGAGATATGTCTGGAAGCAGGACTGTCTTTTATCACAATTGATCCTCTGGGCAAAAAAAGTGAGTATGGTGAAGTTTGGTTTTGACCCTCTAAGACATCGTTTGTCTTTTCTCTCCCTTCATAGTGTCTCTTCCTCCATCATCCTCAGATATGCTCTATCTTCATGGACTCTTGCTTCAGCCTATTAAAACAGCCATCGAAGAGCGTGGGCAATTTACAGTGGAGAGCAGTCCTCTTCAGGAAAACTGTCTCTGAGCCAGAGAAAAATCTAATGGAATTCCAGACAGCTTCAATCAGTTGGGGAAGTATTTGTGAATAATCAGGGCTAAGTGACCCAGAAATCCCAGAGCTTGGACAAGTTGGCCACTTTTTCTCCTCTTAACAACTGAGACAGATTTTTCTTCCCTCTCTGGGAATTAATGATCCAATAGGATCTCAGAGAACTGACTTAGCTGCGTTATACAAGGTCCTCCTCTATTTTCAAAGGACTGTGTGTGTGAATCAGGTTGTCGGAAATACCTATTCTGTGTCAGAGAGCCCAAATTCTCCTAGAAATTTAAAACAAACAGGTCCTCACTGGTTCATAGGACTTTTAGGTGACCTTTATGTCTAGAGTCTCTTGTGTTTTATAAGCTTCTCTATTGAAAGCAGGTTGTCAGTCTTCCCGTTTGCCAGATGAGGAAGGCAAGCTATTTTACCAAGGCCTCAGGAAATTTTCATGGCAGACCTGGGACCAAAGTCCAGATGTTCCATCTCCTGGGTCAAGGCCTATCCCTGTGTACCACACTGCTGTTTCTCCACCCGCACCCTTTCATAAAACAAGATTCTTCTCTGGTAGTTGCCCATTATTGGCGTCCCACCTCCTCACCCATATCATTTTCTTCACCTCTGCTCATAAGGGGTCAATACACTGATGTGCTGCCCGATGGGCCAGGCAGCATCCTCTCTGCCACCTGTGAGAAAGACAGGGAGGACTCCAAGCTTCCAGGCAGCTCACCCTTCAAACACTTCTAGGATGCTCTCCAGCCTTATGAGCAACTTTGACACAGGAGCTGCTATGGCTAACTGTCACCTAGGGTACAGATCAGTCTATGCCTTTTCTAAGACCTGAGAAGAGATACTCCATGTTTTCTACATCATAAAATCAGAGCCCCAACTCAAGACAGCTGATGCCCCAACCTGGAGGCTGGAATTGTGACGTCACATTTAACAAGTCCAATTACAATGGCAGGCTGACAGGCGGAAACCAGCATAGGAAGAGAGTGGGATGTGGGTGTCAAACAGGTGGGGAGGGATAGAGAAAGCACCTCTTTTCAGATAGATCTACAACCCACCTGACTCTAACTCTACTCTCCGTGGCCTTGGGGAACTTAACTCATCCCTCTCATCCTAGTTTCATGACCCAAATATGGAAATAATCGTATCTATTCTTTAGTTTACAATGAGGATTAAACTAGAAAGCATATGTTATAGGTACTCAACATTGGCCAATGCATAGAATAATCCAGGGGAAAAGCAAGAAGCAAAGAGGAAAGTAGAAACTGGATGTTGAGGGAAAGCTTACCAGATGGCAGAGCCCAGTAGTTAAGAGCAAGGGCTCTGTGATCAGGTGGAGCTGAATTCTGATTCCAGTTCTACCACTTACTAACCTAAGCACCCTGAGCATGCCACAGAATCCCTTTGTGGCATGTTCTCATCTGTACAGTGGGGATAATAATACTTGCATCACACAGTTGCTGTGATCACCACATGAAAAACATGTGTCTTTGAGAACAATTTGTGACATAGAGTAACTGCTCTATAAATTTGGCTACCACTTCAGACCTCTCATCATCATTACATACTGAGATCATTTCAGGAGATCCAATATCATACTAAGAATTGCCAAATTTTGTAATTGAAACATTTATTGCTTGTTCTCTGGAAGTGTAACACGATGGCATCCTTTAACTTGAGGCATGAAAGCAGACAGACCAGGAGTGAGAAAGATATCCAATTCCATAGGGAAGATTCTAAGCACATGAAATGGGTGGGCAGATACGTCTGAGTATACCAGGTACCCAGGTCTAAGTGTGAAATCCAGCCACCACTTAAGGCTAAGTTATGCTGAGAAAATTGCTTTGCCTTTCTAAGCCTTGACTTTCTCATCTGTGCAATGAGGATCCCAAGTGATTGCACACAGCTAGAAATGTCCTGGTGTTGCCGTAAGACTGCATGATGTAACTCATACAGTCCTTACTCAGGGACAGTTCTTTCATTTGTTTTTGTTTTTTTTTTCCTCCCAAAACCCAAATTGCAAAGCCTAAAGAATTTTTTGAATAGCCATGGACACAACTTATTTGTGGCCTGCCAACTCTGATCACCACCCCAAAATAGTTATTTTGTTATTATTTATGATCAGACAATCAGATTACTCTGTGATGAAAAACCAGACTCATGGAACATTCCTTAGTTCTGGAAACCACATTTGAACAGTCTGTGATGAAATGAAACAGGCCCACAAATAGGAGAGAACTGGATGGAAGGAAAATCTCTGTTTAACAAGCCCGAAAAACTGATAGGGAAAATTACCAGCACTGACTGAATATATGGCAGGGACCAGGAACTCTCATTTAATCCTCATAACAACTTTCATATCTGCATTTTGCAGATGAGAAAACTGAGGCTGGCCTTTCATCTTCTTTCTCTTGTATATTTTATGTTTTTATTAGTGGATCATAGTTATACATAACAGTGGGAGTTGTTTTGACATAATCATACATGCATATAATTTGCTCCATCTCAATGCCAGTACCTCCCCCTTTCCCTCTCCTCCCTCCTCTCCCCATGCCCCTCCTCGACTCTATCAGTCTTCCTTCTATTCATTTTTCTAAATAGATGCATTATAGTTATACACAGAAGTGGAATTCATTTTTATATATTTATACATGCACACAGAATAATTTGGTGAATTTCATTCTGTGGTTCCTCCGTTTCCCCTCAAACCCCCTCCTGTACTGCACTGCTCTCCCTTCTATTTTCATAAGGTCTTTTTTATTACTTTATTTTTATTTCTCCTCCCTCCCTCCCTCCGTCCCTCAATGTTCCCCACTCTATCTCCCTCCCTCTCTCTACCCATCACCCTCTCTCTCCTCTTTCTTTGTAGCTTCTACATATAAGATAAAACATTGAACTCTTGACTTTCTGAGTCTGGTTTATTTCACTTAGCACGATGTTCTCTAGTTCCATCCATTTACCAGCAAGTGACATAATTTCATTCTTCTTGATGGCTGAGGAAGACTCCATTGTGTAGACTGACTTCATAACTTGGCTGTTGTGAATTGAGTGGGATGCTGATTTCCGTTCTTTTGGATAAATACTAAGGAAAGGAAGAGTGGGTCATATGGTGGCTCCATTGCTAGTCTTTTGAGGATCTCCACACTGCTTTCCAAAGTGATTTTACTAATTTGCAGTCTCACCGACAATGCTTGAGTTTACATTTTTACCTGTCTTCATTGAGGCTGGCCTTTTAGATACTGCCTAGTGTTGCCTTTGTTGATTAATGTTTAGAGTTTTGAAGGCTTTCATATTGAAAAATAATATGCTTGCTCTATGAGACCTCAGAGGACCAAACTCTCCTTTCAGTGTACAAAATCAAGAAGCAATCATACAATAGAAAAATTCTGATGGCTAGAGCCTTTCACCACTAAAAGCATTCTAGAATAGTAAGGTTGTTCACATTTCCATCATCCTAAAAAAGTAGATTGAGCACTGATTGAGAGGTCAAGTTAAATCTATGTTTTTCACCCATATGCCCCCCTAATGAAAACCTATGGGCTTTAAAAAACAGGCAAATAAAATTGTTCATTAGATGTTTAATAGTTTAAGATATAGAATATACAATGTATTGGTCATTTAAAATAAACTTTACATTATTTCTTAAAGCATATCCATTGGCATCTTAATGCCAAAGTGTTTAGATGCCTGATACTGATATCACCCATTTTTTTTTTCAGTAAGTACATAGTGGTGCTGATAACGTTTTAATCAAACAGTCAAAAAGGATCAATAAAATTCATCACTTGATATTAAAATCAAGCTTTCAAAAAACCATTTAGAATTCATTTTTAACACAAGTCAAACTTATAACTCTGGTTTGCTATGACATGGTATAAATGCTTGTATAAACCTCTCTTACCCAGATAGGCAAGGAAATGATTATTTTAGTTATGGGAATTCTGTTAGAAAATTATAAGAGAAAGGCTAAAAGTATTTTTATGGAAACATTAAAAATTTTTAAGTCATCAAAATATTGGATCTAGAATGCAAAACTTTATTTTAATACCAAATAGCCATTCTTTCATCATTTAGAAATTATAAGTTTTTTGTATTTTCACTGAATTACATAATTTAAGACACTCTCCAATTAATACTGTGGATATGTGTTGTCTCTAAAACCTTTCATAATTACAAAGAACTGTTACCAACTTATGACCTAAAAATTACACTTTTGGCATAGTTATTTTAAATTTTATGCATCTATCAAAGAATAACTTTCAACCAAGATGAAAAAAATAGTTTTAAAAAAAACAAAGTCAAGTTTAAAATAAGAGACTGCTATTTGCCTTCTTGCTTTGTTCAATTGTGTGATATACTGAAAATATTTGTGAAAAAAATATGTTTGGCTTTGTAAAGCAGATTCCAAAAATGTCTCATGAATAGTTTTATTGGAATCAATCAATATATACAAAATGTTGAAATAAATAGAAGACAAATGATCCTATATTGTTTTAAATGCTGATTGATCGACTCAGGGAAGAGTTTTTACTGCCATGTATAACTAAAGCAATTAAAAAAAAAAAGATTTACTATCTTGTTACTCCAGTTCATGATTTTTCTAAACAAAAGGAATGGTTAGTGAATGTTCAGTAATCAAAGACAAAAATGAGGGTGTCATTTAAAATTTTTCACCAATATGCACACTGTATACAAATAAGTTTGAAACACCAAATGAAAAGAAATGATTATCTATAACTTTTGCTTGACAAGTATGAACTCCAGTTAAAATTGAAACTTTCCATAAAACAAATCAATATTAACTATATTACATATTTTCCCAACATGAGTCAATATATACTTTTAATTGTGATTGATAGTATGTTTTGTATATTTGTAAACACTATAAGAAAGAAACATTTGAAGGGAACTGTTTAATATTAATGTTTGCAGTTGGTTTTAAATTTATACAACTCTCCTCTCAATTTTATGTTAATAATATTGAGTTGACACAAAATTATTTAATTCGCTTGGACAGTCTTTGTCTTGAAAATGATGTGGTTTTCCTGCAGTCAAACCAATTTTGCTAAAAGAGACAATCAAATTTTGTCAACGTGGGGGATAATATTAAAGGAAAATGATTTTTTGCACTTAATTCAAGTATTGGGAATAACTTTTTAAACAAGTAGAATAATCCTAACTCTTAGGAAAACTACTAAATCAATTATATTACTTTTTCATGTGTTTCTAATGTGTTGGATATGTAAATCAAATTTTCAACTGTGAAAGTTTTTAAAAAGCAACAAAATAATCCTTAAAAGCTACAATTTTACATCATTTTCTTTCCATTTAAACATGTACTTTGGTACTTCTTCCTATTGTGCATTTTATCCCATTGTAACAAAATTTTATGCTAAAAAATTCTTTTTAATCACCTATTTTATTTTCTACAGTGACTACAAAATTAATATTTAATTTCTGGTAGCTATAATATTTTATGTTAAAAATAATCAGAAATATTTCATCTGAATCAAATTGTTATTATAATTCGTAGTAGTAAAAAACTGACCAAAATTATGATTACAAAGCTCAATTATATGAAATTGCCAATAATTACCTATTTTGACCTACAAATGGTAATTTTTTTTACTTTAAAAACTTTTAATGTTAGTTTTCCTAAGTTGGCATTACCATTTTCTTCATATTCACCTGAGTCTCATCATTATGCATAAAATTATTTTCAGAATCCTGCAAAGTCTTAGTAACATATATTTTGAGAAAGTGGAAAATAATCATCTATTGGTCTGGTGACTCCTACCCAATTTTACAGTCTATAAAATAGCAAAATGGCAATTTCATATGGCAATATATCATACTTTTTAAAAATAACTATCAAACTTAAATATAGTCATTTCATCATCTCCATTAGGGTGTGAATCCAGAATTCCTGTGAATGCCAAAATCTATAGATGCTCAGGACCTTTATATGAAATGGTATAGTATTTGCATATGACAAATTCACACCCTCCCATATACTTTCTCTAGATTACTTATAATACCTATATAATGCCCACTCATCACTTTATTTACATGGACTTAATGTAATATTTGGTACCTGGCAAATTCAAGATTTGATTTTGGGAATTTTATGAAATTTTAAAAAATATTTTTGATGCATAATTGGTTGAATCCATGGTGATAGAACTTATAGATACAAAGGCATGACTTTAAGAAAGTTTTATGTAAAGATACCTAATGGAACAATGCTTTCTTTTTTATTAGTTCATGTATCCAGAAGTGAGTATCACTTATTACTAGATAAATCTAACTACTAATGTTTTTTTTCCTTTGTTACATGGGAGACAGGATAATGCATAAGGAGCCATTATGAAGACAAGATGAGTTTAGAGACAAATTATATGGAAATTATTAGGAAATTATATTCCTAATAATCTGGAAACCTACTCTCTTAAAATAATGTGTACTCATTGAGAAATATTTGGGCACCAGCAAGAATACCCTTGTGTGCATCTCCTAAAATGAAAACTGAATATTCCTTCCTTGATTATAGCTAATCAACAGGTCTACTACCATGAATAAGATGTCTTGGTTTTAGTTTGTAGACTCATGGTATTTAGTGGTTAACAGTGTAACATTTGGGGCCACATATACATGACTTAAATTTTGCTTTTCATGAGTTTAAAGTGTGAAAACCTCAATTTTCTAATTTACAAAACTAATAATAACAACAACAATAATCCTATTCTAAGATTTTAAGAGCATACAGCAAAGTCCCTGCTCAAGGTAAATGCTCCATAAATATTAGCTATGGTGATAGTGATGCTATTAATAGTAATGAAAAATTATACAACATTTTGGGAAACTATAAAGCACTTAATCCCCTCCCTTATCAGCATCATGTGTAGTTTGTACTGGGGCACAACAGTAAGAGTAACTAAATAGCCTACTCATGAGTCTATGAAAATAATCTTTTTTTTTGTTTTGTTTTAATGGCAACAGATGGGCAACACCAGCTGGACCAGTGTGTCCCATTTTGTTCTCTTGGGTATTTCTACTCACCCAGAAGAACAGATCCCACTCTTCCTTCTTTTTCTACTCATGTACACAATCAACATTTCTGGCAATTTTGCACTCATCATACTTATTATCTCCACTCCTCACCTCCACACCCCCATGTACCTCTTCCTCAGTAACTTGGCCTTGGCAGACATCTGCTTCACCTCCACCACGGTCCCCAAGATGCTGCAGAATATATTTTCCCCTACAAAGGCCATTTCCTACATGGGCTGCTTAGCCCAGACGTATTTCTTCATTTGCTTTGCAGCCATGGAAAACTTCCTCTTAGCTGTGATGGCCTATGACAGGTACATTGCCATCTGCCACCCGCTCCGCTACCCCATGATCCTGACAGGAAGGCTGTGTGCACAGATGGTGGCTGTGTGCCACATCCTCTCCCACCTTCATGCCCTACTGCACACCTTTCTCATGGGCCAGTTGGCCTTCTGTGCGGATAACAGGATCCCCCACTTCTTCTGTGACCTCTACCCTCTGATGAAGATCTCCTGCAGCAGCACCTACCTTAACACCTTGATGATCCAGACAGAAGGTGTGATTGTCATCATTGGAGCGCTGACCTTCATCATCACCTCCTATGCCTGTGTCATTTCAGCGGTCCTCCGGATCCCCTCAGCCAATGGCAAGTGGAGATCCTTTTCTACCTGTGGCTCTCACCTCTCTGTGGTGGCCTTATTCTATGGCACCCTCACATGGATCTACTTCCGGCCCCTTTCCAGCTATTCGGTGATTAAGGGTCGCATTGTGACAGTCATGTACACTGTGGTGACTCCCATGCTGAACCCCTTCATCTACAGCCTGAGGAATGGTGATATCAAAGGAGGTTTCCGGAAATGGATGAGACTTTTTACTTTTGATAAAACTCCAAAACACAGTTCTGAGTTTTAACTATGATTCTAAGAAAATTGTTCCATCCCTCAGATCTTCTTCCTTTAGAATGTCTCAGAAATATCTTAATTAAATCCATATTATGAATTTTTTTACCAAATATTTTCCTGGGATGTCTCGTAAACCCAAAGAACATGAAACAAAAGAGACTACTGTATCATTAGTACAAAATACCAGCATGGCTTCAACTGTAATTGAGGGTGTTCTGTGGGCCTACAGTTAAACAACATCTGTAATTCTCAGGAATTCTTAGACTCAGGCAACAGAAATCAATGCTAGTGATTCATTGGAGGAAGAGAGTATCTCAAAAGGCTAAGTGGAGCTCAGAAGTTACCAAGACTGAGGAAACAAGAAAATGGACAAGAATAAGAAAAGTCACATAGTCAAAACCACAGTCAAAATCATAATCGGGAACTAGTCCAGTGAGGATATGGCTGTAGTTTCCAAACTCTGTTCACTGCCAACTTGCAACTTGTACCCCTGCTAGCATTTCCAGCAATAGTCACTGGGTATAGCCCTCAGAGACCTACAAACTGGATATCACCATCTCCAGAAACACCTGCCCACATTTTCTCTTCACCACTACATCTAGATTCAAAATGAGATAGTGCGATGGTGCATCTGACTGGCCAAGAATGGGTCATTTGCCCATATTATATCTGCCAGGAAACTCAGAGAACAATATTAATGTTTGTATTTAATATAAATTTCTGTAGGACAGGTGAAATGGATTAGCTACTTCAATATGGGAAGAGGGACATAAGGACAATGTCTACTCTATGGGGTCAAATGCTCTCAGTACCTTAGAATTAGATGTGACCACAGCTCTCCAACTTGCATTTTCTCAACCTTCTTCAGCTGCACAATGATGACTAAAACTCCCACATCACAGCATGCCTCTGGTCTTTTCTGCAGTTGATATGTGGAGCTTGACTAATACCAGATGATTGCTGACTAATCGATCCTGTGCATGGATAACAGGTTCCGGAGCCAAATCTCATAAGTATAGGGCCAAAAGGAGAATGTGAGAGGGGCCTCCCAGGGCGTGGGGCAGAAGATGCAAGTGCAGGCTGATTTCGATAAAGTTCCCTACAGAATACAAGTAGTTATGACACTGAATTAGAAGGAGCTAAAATTGTGGCAATTTGTCATGTGATAGAAAAAAATTATTTCTTGTAGCGTAATTATATATTAATAAAAATTTATTCCATTGGGGTGGATTTGAGAAGCTATATTTCCTATGTCTTTTTCTGCACCAAGTTAATAAATTCCATCAAGGTAAAGGGTGCTCTGACACTTATAAGTTGATGACAACAAAGAAATCATGCCAGGTTTCGATTAGTTAACTCTGGTTCCTCATATTTTGTAGAAAATATCTTATGTACTTAACATTTTTTTCTGCTGGATTCTTTGTTTCCTCCTACTTTGTATCTCCATCTCAAGGTGGCAGGCAGTTCCATTACTGATCCCTTTTATTCTTTACTCTCTGATTAGACTCGATTCTTAACACTGGAGCCTTTTCTAAGAATCCTCCTTCTTCCATTAAAGAAATGTCTAAAGCTGGAGAAATAAACATGAGAGTATATGAATTCAGGAGTCATGCACCCCATCCATAATTTTGCTTTCCAGTTTCAGCTACCCACTTCAACTGCTGTATGAAAATATTAAATGGGAAATTCCAGAAATAAACAATTCATAAGATTTAAATTGCTTGATGTTTAGAGAAACATGATGAAATTCCACACTGTCCCCCTCCATCTTGCCCAGGACATGAATCACCCCTTTGACCAGCATATCTTTCCTGCATATGCTACACTCCCATTAGTCACTTAGTATCCTTTTTGATTATCAAATTGAAAAAATAACCACATAATATGCAAGTTGGCACTATCCATGGTTCCAGGCATTCTCTGGAGCTGGGGAACATATCTTCTATGATGAAGGGTAGACTAATATGCAACTTTTTTTTTTTTGGTACTGGAGATTGAACTCAGGGATGCTTAACCACTGAGCCACATCCCCAGCCCCTTTTTAAATATCTTATTTAGAGATAGGTTCTCACTAAGTGGACTATACAACATTTTTAAGGTTAATTGAGCAATTGTTACAAATAGCACACATACACATTTTATGTTCAATACACTATTATTCATGACAATGAAAATTAGAAATAATCCAGAGGGGAAAGATGGCAGAGTAGAGGAAGGGTGTGATTTTCACTTGCTCTGGGACTCCAGATTCAGGTAGTGGAAATACTGCTTCCCAGTAAGGAGGATGACAAAGGAATACACCAAAATTCAATATCAGAATAATAGAGATGCATAAATTCAGGTGCTTGGAACATAGAACAGGAAAGGATACCTCAAGAACCCAGCCCATAATGCTAGCTCCAGGGAGGGGTGACGCAGGCAAAAAGAGAGACAGAGTCTGGCATTAGAGCAGATTATGCTAAGTGAAGCCAGCCAATCCCTAAAAAACAAATGCCAAATGTCTTCTTTGATATAAGGAGAGTAACTAAGAACAGAGTAGGGAAGAAGAGCATGAGAAGATGACTAACATTAAACAGGGATGAGAGGTGAGAGGGACAGGGAGAGAGAAGGGAAATTGCTTGGAAATGGAAGGAGACCCTCAGGGTTATACAAAATTACATACAAGAGGAAGTGAGGGGAAAGGGAAAAATAATACAAGGGGGAGAAATGAATTACAGTAGAGGGGATAGAGAGAGAAGAGGGGAGGGGAGGGGAGGGAAGGGGAGGGGGGATAGTAGAGGATAGGAAAGGCAGCAGAATACAACAGACACTAGTATGGCAATATGTAAATCAATGGAAGTGTAACTGATGTGATTCTGCAATCTGTATACGGGGTAAAAATGGGAGTTCATAAACCACTTGAATCAAAGTGTGAAATATGATATGTCAAGAACTATGTAATGTTTTGAACAACCAACAATAAAAAAACAAATAAATAAAATCAGAACTAAAAAATTCACACCATTTACATCAGCATTGTACCAGATTTTCATATTGTTTATTCCATTAAAATCAGACAAGGAAAAGACATTTAAGCCATAAGGATTAGAAAAAGAGAAAATAAAATTTTCTCTACTTGCAGATAATGTGATAATTTTCATAGAATATCCAAAAGAATCTCCAGATAGATCATTGAGAGGCATGTTACAGAGAAAGAAACACACGTCAGTCAACACAGTAGTAGATGTTCATTTAAAGAGTAACAGGTGAAGCAAACCAAAACTATAGTAAGGGATCATTTCATACAAATCCTGTGGTCAAAAGGAAGAAACATAATAATATCAAATGATGGAAGGAAAACAAAGCTTTGAAGTTTCTCATGCATTACTGATGAAAGTGCAAACTGGGACCATTACTTTGGAAAATGGGTAAGAATAATTTTGTAAATATTAAACATTTCCATATCTACAACTAAGGAATGCACTTTGGGTAAATACCCAAGAGAGATTAAATGCACATAGTAAATACACACAAGAATCTGCAAAAAATATTATCATGTTTGTAACAGCAACCTAAATGCCTAATGAAATAAGAATGAATAAAGTGTGATATATTTTGAAAAAAAAATAATAAAAATAAAAAAGCCCAACACTTATGTTCAGAAGATATATATATAGATATAGATATAGATATAGATATAGATATAGATATAGATATAGATATAGATATATATCTGAGGAGCCACATGAGGACAGAGCTTGCTGTTAAGGACTTTGGCTTATTCCTTGCTTGAGGGGGAAAAACTCTGAAGTGTAATACTCTACTTAGCTGCTTGCTAGCTTTCTAACAATGTGAGCAGCTCATAGTGCTTGGCTAAGAGGAGCCCCCAAAAGGTTGTCATCTTCCATTTCATTCCTTAAGGCAGGGGGTTTATAAAGAAGCAAGATGAAAACCTCCTTTGTTTGGTGAACCAAGCTGAAAAGAGGAGTTAACAGGTAGACTTTAACTATTTAGAAAGATATTCTCATGACGGTTTCAAGCTGGGCTGATTTTGTAGCACACCCAATAAAGCACAGAATGCTCTAAGTTAAAAAGAAATAAAGAAAGAAAATGTGGCATGGGGGAAAACCATGGAAGAGAGGGGTGGTCTGAACTTGAGTGACCTGAGGCTGGGTGGGGAGTTGGTGTGGGAGGGTCCTTGCATTTGACTGGAGGGCAGAGAGCTGAGGCAAGACACCATCTCCAAGTGGCCTCTTGGGGACTTTCTGTTGCAGGAACAGGAATTCACAATAAGCTTAGCCAACTGCCCCTGCATGCACCTGCCCTGAGATCTAGGGTCCATCTGGAGGGTGCACTAACTTAGCACAGAATGGATTTCCCACCAGGGAATGCTCAGGCTGGGGGAGTGGAGCAGGATGAGGCTCACTTTCCCTTGGGGTTAGGAGGCTTGTGGAATTAGCCAGAGAGAACCTAGAAACTGAACAAGTGGCACATTTGCACTTGGGTCAAGACCAGTGGAGAGTTGGTCACTTTCTTCCAACAGTAAATAGGGTCCTGATGCATATTAAAAAAATAAAAGTATGATCTGTGGGTGAATAGGTGTATACCCACATAAGAAACAAGTACATACAAAAAACTTGAAATGATACAATTGGCTTTGCAGAGAAGTGGACAAAAGATGAATTATTAAAAATAATTCTACTATCATGTATAACTATTTAAAACAAATTGTACAAATGTTTAAAAGAGTAAGTTGACTTACTTAAAACAAAATCACTTACCCCATAGTAGAAACCCTTTCTACACCTCGAATGCTTTGCTTTTTAGTTGAGAGGTTATGCCATATTGCAATGCACTGTATAGCTAATTAAAACAAATTTAAATTAAAAAAAATTAAATACTTTATGTTAAAAAGAAAGCATTTAAATGAGTTTGTACCTCAAACTACATTAAAAATAACCACCTCCCTTCATTTTTAAGACTTTCAAGGACCAAAGGCAAAGTTTAAAATTTTACATAAAAATATGGAATACTATCCTGAGGTTTGTAGGACAAGGGAATTGGGGGTTTTTTTATTCAGATATATTTGGTTAAATATACACAGAACACTGCATTTATGTAGTTGGGTTAGGAAGTAACTATTTTCATTTTAAAACAAAACATAGTTGGATTAAACTGAAATGAAGACCTGCTTGAGCTCACTGCATGTTGCCCAGACTTCCTGATCTCCTGCCCAGCCATTCTCCAGTCCACAGCCAGAGAGGCTGAAACCCTTACTGGAATGGGCCCATCTCCCAAATAACATCACCACCTGAAAGGCCTTTCAAAAACCATCATTCTCACTGCCACACCCCACACCCACATGGCCCCCGTAGGGCCTGGAGGTCTCCAGTGAACTTCCTGTTCACCACTTGAGTCCTGGGCCCATTCTATGTAGACCATTGGGCTACTCTCAATTTGTGACAAGGGCCATTCTATTTGAGAAAAAAGTTACATGCCTACTTATCATCACTCTAATAACACACACAAAATAATTGTTGACAACGATTCAGAAATAACCAACAGTTTAGGAAAATAGAAGAAAAGGTAAGGAAAAGCTAGTCGTCTGGTACCAAAATAATCAAAAGTTCTACTGTCCTACTACTTGGTACATTGACTAGAGACAGTAATGCTAAGTTATGTACTTCTAGAAAGCTATAATAAAGGCTTTTGAATGTTTCAAAGAAATAGAAAATAAGGAAATAAATATGTTTGCCACCATTTGAACATTACACAATTATCAAAACTTCACACAGCACAGCATGAATATGTATGATTTTTTAGGAGTAATTTAAAATAAATGAATGAATAATGGGCCCAGGTTATAGCTCAGTGGTAGAGCACTTGCCAACCACGTGTAAGTCCCTGGGTTTAATCCTCAGCACCACATGAAAATAAATAAATAAAATAAAGGTATTGTGTCCACCTACAATTAAAAAATGTATTAAAAAATAAAATAAAACAAATGAGTGAATAACAAATTAGAAATAAGAATGACATTTCTTATTTCCCTTACAAAAGAAAATAAAATACAAAAAGCATTACAAAATTATACACAAAAGTATAATCATAAACCCACCAGTAGTAAAATTATAATCATCTTCAGAAAGCCAAAAAAAAAAAAAGCTTTGCTACAACCAGTGGGGGTGTGGAGAGGGGGGAGACAAAGATAAAAGCTGAGACTACATAATAATTTTAAATGTATTTAGGATGAAAACAAATGAAAAAGAAAAATTAGGAGTAGGTAATTAGGCAGTAATATTTATAAGATTTTCAACATTAACAATTAAACATAAGACAAAAACTATGTTCCTTGTATAACACAGTTGAATAAAGTATGTCACATCAAATTCACTAAGGAACAGGTTTGGGGGTGTAACTCAATGGGCGAGCTTACTTAGTACTGTGAAAAAAGATTTGCTAAGAAAGAGTAATTCAGAGAGGAAATGATACATGTACAGTATCAAAGAAAGTCTCACATCCGGCAATTGTGAAAACAGTGGCCGTCACGCTGAAAATATTCCCCTACTCAGGACGTTTCTCAGAGTGCCTCTCATATCCCAATTCCTCAGATTGTAGATAAAGGGATTCAGCGTGACGGTGACCAGAGTGTAGAACACAGACACAATGACATCTTGTCTTTACTGCTATTGGATGAGGGGGGAAAGTAGAGTGCAAGAACTGCTCCATAGTATAAAGAAACTACTGCTAGGTGAGAACCACCTGTGGACAAGGTTTTGTAGATTCCCTTGACTGAGGGTCTTCTCAGGATGGTGGCCGCAATATGGCCATAAGAGACCAGAATGCATACAAATTGCGCAGAAATGGCCACAGTTCCTACAGTGAGGATGACCAATTCATTGATGGTGGTATCAGAGCTGGACAGCTTAACCAAGGCAGCAAGCGGAAGTGGTGGAGAGTGTTGTCTCTAAGGAAAGAAAGATGGGCTAACAAGAGGGTGTGCACAAGGGCACCAGCAAAGGACAAGACCCAGGACATAATGACTAGCAGCAAACAAAGGCTCTGACTCAAGATGGTGGTGCAGTGGAGGGGATGACAGGTGGCCACATACCTGTCATAGGCCCTTGAGGTCAGAAGGAAGCTGTCAACACCTCTGAATAATAATTTTTTTTTAAATCCTGGCAAATGCACCCAGAACAGGAGATAAATTTATTTTGCATCAGCATGTTCATGAGCATTTTTGGAGCCATAACTGAGAAGAAAGAGATGTCAGTGAGGGCCAAGTGGCTGAGGAACATGGGGGTGTGCAGGCGAGAGTCCAGCCTGATGAGCAGGTTCCCCAGCACCGTGGTCAGGTACATGCCCAGGAACAGGGCATAGAATATGCCTTGCTCCTCGGGCTGGATGGGGAGGAGGAACTCAGACACACTGCTCTGATTATCCTTCCTCGTGCTCTTCTTGTTAACTTTTTCTACACACAGAAAAGAGATGGAATGTGAAAGAATCATAAATGATTGTGACTATTATGTAATAAAAACACGGCTTTAAACTAGTCAGTAAGTGCATTCCAAAACTTGAATATCTCAAGTTTTTTGCCACTCTAGTGGACTAGTGATATTTTGGAGAAAGGATGTGATTTGTATACTTAGGAAGACATAACATCTTTGAAAAAGAATCCATGAAACATCCAAAGGAGCATAATATCAGGCCAAATCAACTCAAGGACTCATGATGGAGATCTGAGATTAGGAAGGGCAGGTCAGTAATCAATTAACAGAAAAATGAGTGGACGATCTCTAATGATTTGTTAGCTTCTCTGTCTTAACCATCTCCTTGCCTCTGAAATACACTTTGGCTAATGCTTTAATTCCAGGAACCAGATCAAATGCAGAGAATCAAGTGGGAAACTTTCAATCTGTAAGATTTCAGCATGTACAGAGGTGGTGGAAATATCCTACGGACAGACTTAAGGTGTAAACATGAGTCAATAACAAAATATCAAATGGTATACCTTGTCATACACCCATCAGTTCTTTCTTAAAGAAAATTCTTTCCCATTCAACACATTCAATCTTTCATTGCCCTTTCTACAGGAATTTCCAAGGAACAAAGAGGAAAAGTAGGTTTCTCTTTCAAATTCCCATTTTGGTTGCAACTTGAACTAGATCATTTTTATTCAAGTCCTTTGAACAACAGTACATACTTGCCATTTCAAGTTAGACCCAGGATCTGCCAGAGAACAGACACTGTAAATGTCTATCTAGCATAAGGAAATAATAACTTCTCCATTTTTTTCTCTTCTTAACCTAGTTTTTATGCTGAAAATTCTTAACTGATAGATTTCTTGTCATGATCCTAAGATTTCCTACCTTATAATCATCAATCCTCTCTCTTTCTTCAAGTCAATTGGACTCACACATACCCACATGAACAATTATAAAGAAATAAGGACAGAGAACATGATGTCTGTCTATTAAACAATAGAATCCATGTTCTATACAAAGTCCTATTCAAGCTGACCATCTATAGGAGAGCTAGAGATTTAAGTAAATAACATAAAAAATTTTAAAATAGCTTGCAGTTTACTGGGTCAAGATCAGATTATAGCAAGACAGGAGGGTCATCAGGAATCAAAATTAAAGGTAATTACAGCAGTTTAAATACAAAGCAATATTTGTCTACACCTGGATTATGGCAATGAAGATGAATAAAATTCCGGAGATTAAGTATAAAATTTGGAAGATATCACAAGATCTAATGAAATTTGAAGATAGACAAACAAAAAGTTTTCCAAAATCCTCTCAAAATGAAATATAAATCAATTTCAGATAAATAATTCTATACAGATATTTGATTTTATCCTATCTTTTCAAAATTTGGTTAGATACTCAGCTGGAGATAAAATACCCTTCAGGGAACCATCTGTCAGGTTTCAGTGTGAGGAGGTGTAGAGTCTAGGAATGAGAAGCACACACTGGATACACACACATATATAGCACAGAAACACAAACAATGATATTACCAAATGTAAATTCCATTCCTGTTGTGACTGGGCCGCTCCTATGATGAGCACAGATACCTTCAGCTGATAGCCACAGGAATGTTCTTGCATTTTTCTCTAGCAGACACCGAATGCAGAGAAGCAAGTGGAGTCTCTAAGGGGCTTAAATTTCCAAAGCAACAGGAAACCGAGTTATCAGTTCAGAATCAAACTACACACACACACACACACACACACACACACACACACACACCTGTTCACAGCTTAACTATGGGGAGGTTATGGGACGCCATACCTCTATCTCCATCTCCAAATTAGAGGGGGGAAAAACAGATACCTTGCTTTATTGCTTTCTCTTCCCTTGGGAGAAGACCTAGATATTGCAGCAGGCCTAAGGGATTTAACTCTTGGAAGAATGCTGAGATTAAGGGCAAGACAGCTATTGGAAACCTGGTGATGCACAAGGCTTTTTGCCTTCCCAGTTTACCTTGGGGAAAACTCGAGTCAAAGTGCATCATAAACCAGGGTAAAGATTGAGCATGATAATCCAAGGATCTTGGTGATGAACTCCATATTATTTAAAAAGCACCAGAAACACTCTACTACCTTCATTCTCTGACTAAAAGAGTGAAGAAGAATATATGTCATGGTCACCACTGGACCCTGAGGAATGGAATAGAATTTCTGTGAATCTAACTCGGTGGAAAACTATCATGTCATCATTAGATTTCAGCAACATTCTTACAATAACATAAAATGACCACTCAATATACACATTCTACTAATTACCTTCCAAAACTGATCTCAAGTCCATTAAGTACATTGCCAGTTCCATTTCTTCCTGGTAGAAAATGAATATCATGTGCTCATTGTTCAAGGTGAAGATCTATGAATATTTATAAATATTACTATTCAGATTTCCAGTTTTCCCAGCACCATTTTTGAGGGGATTATCTTTTTTTCCAACACATGTTTATGGCACCTTTGTCTAAGATGAAATAACTGTATTTATGTGGGTTTGTCTCTGTGTTTTCTATTCAGCACCATTGGTCTTCATGTCTGTTTTGGTACCAATACCATGCCATTTTTGTTATTATAGCTCTGTCGTGTAATTTAAGGTCTAGTATTGTGAGGCCTCCTATTTTACATTTCTTGCTAAGTATTGCTTTGGCTATTCTGGGCCTCTTATTTTTCCAAATGAATTTCATGACTGCTTCTTCTATTTCTATGATGAATGTCATCAGAATCTTAATAGGAATTGCATTAAATCCATATAGCACTTTTGGAAGTATGGCCATTTTGACAATATTAATTCTGCCTCTCCAAGAACCTGGGATATCTTTCCATCTTCTGAGGTCTTCTTCAATTTCTTTCTTTAGTGTTCTGTAGTTTTCATTGTAGAGATTTTTCAACTCTTTTGTTAGATTGATTTCCCACTTTTTTTGAGGCTATTGTGAATGGGATAGTTTTCCATTTAATTTCTTTTTCAGTTGATTCAATGACCATGCCAGTGATCGTTCTCTTTCTTCTCTCCTCCTCCTCCTCCCCTTTCTTCTTCTTCTTCTTCTTCTTCTTCTTCTTCTTCTTCTTCTTCTTCTTCTTCTTCTTCTTCTTCTTCTTCTTCTTCCTCTTCCTCTTCCACTTCCTCTTCCTCTTCCTCTTCTTCCTCTCTCTCTCTTCAGTGTGAAGATATAATAAGTTACCTATCTGAAAACAAAGACAAGAGCATCAAATCAGTTAAAAATTTGATCTTGGATTTACAGCCTCCATAACTGTGAGAAAATAAATTTCTGTTTCTGTTGTTTGAGCCAACCAGAGTATGGTGTATTTCTGTCAAACCAAGAAAATGGAGTCATGTATGTACATATGTACAAGTATATATTTTAGAGATGCATATACATAGCAATAAAATGAAAATGATCAATAAAATAAAATAATTAAATTCTGCCTGGTCATTTCCTCCTGAGGAGAGACAGGAAGATAGTATGTGGATAGCTCAAAAGTAGATTCAAATGAATCTTTTTAAAAAATAAACATTTGTTAATGGAAGTTAACATTCATAGATAAACATGAGCATGCAGGAAATGCACAAGTTCATGAATTATGACAAGAGAAATACACTATGTAAATATCAGCTGGATAATGAAATAATCCTCCAGATTGTCCTCCTAGTCATTTCTTCTGAATGTAAATCTTATTCTACTACCACAATTACTCTTGGCTGATTTTTACCTCATAAAATGAAATGCAAACAAAGTCTGTATTCTTTTTATATTTTAAACCGTTTTATATAATTTCATGTAAGTATGTGCTCACATACCAATGAACCAGTCCATCCAATTGGGGAAATACATATCAATACACAAAATATCGACATCACTTCAAAAAGTTTTGTTGAGCTCCTTCTCAGCCAATATCATCCAGAAGCACCAGAAATTTTACTGCTTTAACAATACATTAATGCATTAAAGGTGGGGGGGGGTCTGTGGCTCTGGTACTGGATGTAGAATTTGTACTGGAGCCAGAACTAGATCCATATATAATACTATAGTGATGCCAGGCTTGGTTCTAATTTGAAACTACAATTACAGTTGACATGACATGAAATAAGGAAATTCATACCCAACCAAAGAACCCTAGAAAAATGCTTGAGGAATACTATACTCAGAAGAAAGATAACTAACATGATAGCATAAAAAAGTATAAATCCCACAAAAGGAGTAGACATAGAAAACAGGAATAAAAAATAATCAAACATTGTCAATACAGTAAACCATCAAACACAGTAAGAATGGAAAAATGAACAAAGCATATTCAAAACAACTGGAAGAAAATCAACAAAAAGACAGGCAAAAATCCATACATTTTAACAATAACTTTGAATGTAAGTGCTCTTGATTCTTAAATTAAAATTTTCACAGTGGCTGAATAAATTTTAAAAACAAGAATCAACAATGTGCTGACAATAAGAAAGTCACTTTACCAGTAAAGACACACTCAGAGTAAAAGGGAGAATAAGGAAAATAATAATCTAAGCAAATGGAATTCTAAACCAAGCAGGAGTATTTTGTCATATACTTATATATAACAAAACAGATTTTAAGACAAAAAAAATAAGGGACATGAATACATAATGATCAAGGGATCAAGAAATCTATATGCAGCAAATGTCAGAGCACCCATTTTTATAAAACAAACACTATTAGACCTTAAGAGAAAGATAGGCTCCAATAAAACAATAGTGATCTACCTCATTATCACTGATGGGTAAACCATCCAGATTTTTAAAAATCTACAAAAAACATTAGAATTAAACTATACTATAGATCTATAATTCTTTTTACACACATATAAAAATAAGACACTTATTATGCTAAAGAATAGATTTTATTCTCCATTTTCCTCAAACACTAAAAATAGCACATGGCACAGTAATTCAACACACAATATAAATTGACATATGCAATCAGTTATCCCACAAATAACTCTTTTAAGTCCTTAAAAACTTATACTTTTAAATGACCTTTATTAATAAAATTATCAATGAACAACCAAAGAGTCACTTCAAAAAAAAATCTTACTGTAAAAGACCTCAACACTTAGGACTTTTGTAAAGAAGATTCTTGCTTTGCCTCTCTATGTCTGAGCCAGAGCAAAGAGTCTCAAGTTCCTTTTTGCTTAAAGTAACACTGCTAGGTTCCTAGTTTGAGAGGATTCAATTTAATATTGCAACTTTCACCATAGAGCCCACATTTAAACAGCATTTCAAAGTGGAAGGAGTGTGAGGAAAAAAACTCAAATTTTGCTGCAGATCAAAATTATTCTATGAGATGCAGAAATGGCAACCGCTTGCCATAAGCTCAGCAAGATTCAATAAAAGTACAGTGGGTAGACTTTACAAACATTCGCGTGCAGGAGGTGATCAGAGACAAGCTGAGGATACAAAATGATGTCTGGGACAATAGTCCTTTGGAAAGAGTAGAGATCTCAAGATGCATAAAGGATTTCATGTTAAATCACCATGTGCTCGTCTGATTTTAAACTGGCTATATCAATAATCACCTGAAAGGCCTTCCCAATTCTGAGTGTCTTTTAAGCACAATTTCAAACATGCTAAAAAAAATTTCCTTCTGCATCGATCAGCTTTTGGTGAGTGAACTCGGCTTACAGGGATCCCTGCCTGGTCACACAGAGCTGAGAACCGACCCATGGCCTTGGTTGGAGCAGCTGCGGGAGCTAAATTTGTTCCCATTGATTTCTTCAAATATGGAAGCTCTTTGTTGCCATGGTGAAGCAGGAGATTAGTGTCACTCGGCTCGTTTTTCATTTCCAATGATAACGACTTACTCTGTGAATTCCCATTTACATCAACCACAGACTTATCCATCCAGATGGGTACATCTGCAGGCAAGGGCTCCCCTTCAGTGATCTTTCCTTAGGGGTACGCAACTGTTTGTCACAGTCACCTCCACCCTCCCCCTTTGCTTCTGTCAGGCAGGTGCCCAGGGTCCCTCCTCCGTCCCTCATGCTTTGTGTTCTTTGATGGAGTGAGCCCAGAGTGACACCTTGTCAATCAGGAGAGGGTCTTCCGGGGACCTCAATGACAATCTGACCATTGAGCATCATGGAAGCCAAGAGTAGAGGTAGGGGAAGTTGATCGCAGCCGCGAGGCCAGGTGGAAAAAGATAAGTGCAGTCAGCCCCTTGCACAAGACCCCACAGGAGCCGGCGACTGGGCCCTACAGAGCCGCAGCCATATAGAGACTGGAGCTCCCACCGCCCGCCAGCCTGCTGTCCCTGTGCCCTGTTCTCCAGGGCCTCCGCCCCCGCCCTGGCTTGCTTGCTGGGCACTCAGGGAGCCTGGGAGGTGGCAGTGAGGCCAGCAGGTGGCCACTGGGCAGCCATCCTTGGGTCACATTAGGGGAGCGCCTCTGTGAGCCGCCATCTGGTCAGATCTGGCAGATCAAACCATCTTAACAAGCATTTACAGAATATTCCATCCAACAGCTTCAGAATACAGTCTTTTCATCAGACCATGGAACTTTTTCTAGAATAGACCATAGGTTAGGCCACAAAATAGGAATTAACAAATTTTTTAAGATGAAATCATGTCCTGGGTCTTTTCGAGTCACAATGTAGATCTAGAAGTCAACAGCAGGACAACCTTGAGAAATTATACCAACATATTGCCATGGGCAACACACTTTTGAACAAGCAGTGTGGGTCATTGAGGAAGTGGAAAATTTTCTTGGGAGAAATGAATGTGAAAAAGGAACATACCCAAACTTGCAGAAGCTCACATTACACTAAAGAGCTATAGTAATAAAAACAGCACGGTATTGTCATCAAAACAGACATGACAACCAATGGCATAGGAGACAGAGACAAACTGACATGTATACAGCCATCTGATACTTGACAAAAGTGCCAAAAATAGCTGGGGTTGTGACTCAGTAGTAGAGTACTTCCTAGCACATGTGAGGCACTGGGTTCAAGTCTCAGCACCATATATAAATAAATGAATGAAATAAAAGTCCATCAACAACTAAAAAAATTTATAAAGTGCCAAAAATATGCATTGGAGAAGCCATAGCCCTTTTTTAATGAATGGTGCTAGGGAAACTGGATATCCATATGTAGAAAAATGAAACTAGGTTCCTATCTCTCACTCTGCAAAAAGTCAACTCAAAGTGGATCAAAGATTTACAAATTAGACCATAAATTGCAATTGTCAGGGGACAAAAACAACATCCCAACATACTGGAGCAGACACTAAATTCCTTAACAAGACTCTAAAAGTGCAAGAAATAAAACCAAGGATCAAAAAGTTGTTAGAGTCTGTAAACAAGTCAGGATGGCGCCTGGCATTTTGCCAGGGGGAGTGGTTTGTGAGGTGGCGCCATGAGCCATTAAGTGTGGAGATTCCTTATCGGTTGACTGCTGTATCTAGTTTATGTTAATTAAGATAAGCTGTGTGGAATGAGTATATACCCCTCCTGTCCTACAATAAACGGCTCCCACTCCTGCTGTATCAATGTATACAAGTTGCTCGTCATCCCCCGGTTATTTTCCTGCAGCCGGACTGTGGCAATAAGTGGAATGGCATCATATTAAAAAGCTTCTGCACAGCAAAGGAAACACAAACACACAGAGAGATCCTGCAGAAGGAGAAGATCTTTGCCAACTACTCCTCCAACAGGGGATTAATATGCAGAACATATAAACAACTCAAAACACTTGACACCAAAACACAAATAACATAATCAAAAATGAACAAAAGAACAAAACAGAAATTTCTCAAAAAAAGAAATACATATGGTCAACAAATATGTATTAATATGTTTTTAAATTATAGGAGACTTGAAAGAAGAACACATTTGTTGTTAATATTGTTTTCTACATTTGAAAAATCTGTTGCTATGAAAAAGAATACACTGAGTCATGCTATGGTAATAAATTAACACGACTACCAGCTTTGAAGAGTAATAAGAGGTTTATTATATGTATGTGCATAAAAATACATGCAATTTATTACAAAGCCTATAGTTTTAAATTCAGAGTGAAAATGTTGAGTCATGGTATAAATTGTTCAGCGTTAGTCATCTTCCCACATATTAAGATATCATAAATTCCCTTTTTAAGCAAATTAAGGCGTAATACATATCAAAATATAAAAGCATGATACACAGATTATACAGAAGTATACATACATGATAAATAATTTATATACATGAATTTTTAAATGATAGTGTTGGCATTATAAAAGAGTGGAGAAATGTTGAAATAGTAAAATTAATTTGAGGTCTTTCATTATGCATAAGAAAAAATATTTAAAGGAATTTTTACCTCACACTACAGTAAAAATAATCAACTCCTTTATTTCAAAGACTTCCAAGGACTAAAGATAAAGTTTAAAATTTTTACTTAAAAATATGGCACACTATTCATTAGGTACATAGGCTAAGGGAGTACCTTTGTTAAAAAAAAATCTCACATATATTTGGTTAAACAATAGTTCAAATCACATTATTTTACTAGCTAATGCCAGAACAAAATTCTTTTGAGGTGGAAATCTCAAAGTGATATAATCACGGAGTCTTGTTGAATTGTTACCAAAGCAGATACTATTTATGTTCAATTTTACTAACTCCTGATGACATCTAGCTTATTTCTTATTACATGGTATTGATTAGATCAAGTGCATGTGTTTTACTCTAGGGACACAATCGCTTCTATTTTCAAAAGTTACAAACTTCCCCTTGATTCTCAAGAATCTGTTGCACATATAAACTGTCTGTCATTGTGTGTGTGTGTGTATGTGTGTGTGTGTGTGTGTGTGTTGAATTGGTATTAATATGAAATGTTCTAGAGGGGATTCCACTGGGGTATTCCTACTACTGAAGCAAACAATGTGCCCGGTATTTGCATAAATACCAGGAATATAAATCTACCCTTCCTCAGCTTCTGCATTTCTCCTGATGCCACATCCCTTACTTATTGTCATGAAAATATCATGATTGCCATTGCCAGGGTGATTTCCTTAAAAAAATCACTTTAAAAACACCAATTCATCATAAAATGATGTATTAATAACTTCAAACACATTAAAATTAACTATTTTTACTACTGGTAGATTAAAAAGTCAAAATCTTTATATGAACACACTTGGCAATATAAAAATAATGACTTTATGACTTTTGCCAGTAAATGGATGGATCTGGAGACTGTCAAGCTAAGTGAATAAGCCAAATCCCCCCAAACCAAAGGTTGAATATTCTCTTTGATATGTGGATGCTAACATACAACCAGGGGGGAAGAGAAGTGCCACCATCAGCATAACCATTAATTGAGAAACCAGAGGGTGATGAGGGGATGAAGAAAAGACAGACAGACACACATAGAGAAAAAGCTGGGACCAGGTGGGTAGCCACACCCTGATGAGGCTTGACTTACATGTTTATTATATAGGTTTTGTCATCAGGTTATTTGTGAGAAAGTTTTGGCCAAGCAAGCAGTCTGAAGGACACAGGAAACTTGTAAGACATTGAGGTCATCTTGTTATGCCCAGAATTCCCTACCCCTGGGAGTTGGTGTCTGAATCCAAGGTTCCAACTGTTAGAGCTGCTCACCTTTGCACATAGCTATCCCTGGATGGCATTACCATAGCAACTGGAGCATCTCGCCCCACACTATTACATAAGCAGCTCCCACTGCAAATGCAGTCATGAAGAAATCAGAGACCACGGTTCGAATCACCACTCTCCACAGGGAAGAATAGAAGTTCAGTGGATTAGACAAAGGGGAATGAAGGGAAGATATGGGATAAGAATAGGAAAGAGAGTAGAATGAATTGGACACAAATTTCCTGTGTTCATATATGACTACACCACCAGTGAAACTCCACATCATGTACAACCACAAGAAGGGGATCCTAATTAGAATAACTGATTGTATGTAGAATATGTCAAAATCTACCCTACCATCAGGTATATCTAAAAAGAACAAAAAATAAATTAAAATTTTAAAAATGGACAAAGGACTAATTTCCAAATTATGTAAAGTCTATATGCAATAAATAAAAGACAAACCACCCAATAGAAAAGCAGTGAAAAAAACCATGATCATGTATTTTACATGAAGAAATTCTAGAACAACAAGGATAATGGTGCTTGTTCTCATGATCCAGTGTGAGTCTCCCAGTAGGCTTTTCACTATCTGGCAATTCAAGAGCCAGGCTCAATTTTTCTGAGAGAAGCAGGTAATTTGTTTCCTCTCAATAGAGAAGATCCATCTGCTTCTTCTAAATTTTGGCAAGAAATAGCACACATTTTTTTTCCACTATTGAGAATGTGTTTCTTAGACTCCCTAGAACAGGGGGGAAAAAAGATGTAGCAGCTTCTTCCCAATGACAAATTTACAGATCATGAGTTGGATGGGCAGTCAGTCATCTGTCACAAATAGACAGGAAACATAAGATTAGAAGTTTTATTGCATTAATGATCATGGGAATAGAAAGTAAATGTAATTTGCCATTTGCTACATTTGTAAAAAAATCATAAGTAAAATCTTTGTCTTTAAAGTCTTAAGAAAAAAAGTAATAGGAACTCTAAAGCCCTGGAAATACATGTTTAAATTAGTGTAATTTAACAAATAGAAATGGTCCTAGTCTTTTGAGGAATCTCCATCCTGTTCCCAAAGTGGTTGTATTAATTTACATTCCACCAACAATGTATGAGTGTAACTTTCCCCCACATCCTTGCCAGCATTTATTATTATCTGTATTCTTGATGATTGCCATTCTAATAGGAGTAAGATGACCTAACTATGCCACCTCTTGGTATTTATCCAAAAGAACTAAAATCAACATAGAATAATGATTCATATATACAAATATCTATAGAAGCACAATTCACAGTAGCCAAGTTATGAAACCAACCCAAGTCCCCTTCAACAGATGAATGGATAAACAAAATGTGATACACACACACAATGAAATTTTACTCATTCATAAAGAAGAATGAAATTATGTCATTTGCTGGTAATGGATGGAACCAGAGAACATCATGCTAAGTGAAATACGGCAGACTTAGAAAATCAAAGGTTGAATGTTTTCTCTCATCTGTGCAAATGAGAGTGAAACAAGGGAAAATAAAGGGGAGTGGAGGTCACATGAAAATAGGAGGCTGATAAATGGAGCAGAGGAAGGAAACTGGAGGAGAGAGAAGAAGGATGGAAAAAGGGAGAAACTGCAACGAATTGACCAAATTATGCTGTTTCCACATATGCACACACCACAGTGTATATCTATAAAGCACCAATTTAGGGGGTGGGAGGGGAAGGGAGGAGGTATGGGGTTCGAAATGATGGTGGAATGTGATGGACAATATTATCCAAAGTGCATGTATAAAGACACAAATTGGTGTAAATATACTTTATAAAAACCAGAGATATGAAAAATTGAGCAGAAAATTTTCCCTATTGGCCTATCATTTCCATGATTAATATTTTACATTGGTATAGTGACTTTGTTACAATTGAATCAATATTGGTAAGCTAAAATTGATGAAAGTCCATAGTTTACACTAGGGTTCACTCTATTGATTGACTCTCTCTTAGTTTGGTTTTCACAACTGCATAATTACATGTATCTAAAGTTACAGGGTCATACAGAATAACTTTTGGCCCTAAAAATTCCCTTTGTTCTACTTATTCATCCTGCACTTTCCCATACCAAACCTTGGTAATCACTGATTGTTTTACTATCCCTGTTTTGCATTTTCTAGAATGTCATATGTAGCTGTAATCATGTCCTATGTAGGCTTTTCAGAACGGTTTCTTGGTATAACTATTTTCTAGAAGAATTTAGTAGTGATAATTTGTATATACACTTGCCCTACAATCAAGTAATTCTTCTGTATATATAATTTACATAACCCTTTGCATATACACACTGTATGAATGCACCAATTTACGTGCAGGATTTGACTTTACATACAGTAGTCTGATTTCCAGTTTTATGATATTGCTAACTTAGCTCCAGATGCCTAGTTAAAAACAAGCTTCTGATAAATTTGAATTGCCTCTTTCATACCAAATACTAGAGTTAAATTAAATAATAAATGCAAGCATGTTTGTCACAATAATCAATTTATAGCAATGAAGTTAAGTAAATTTGCCTTGAGTAGAGGCAGTTTCTCAAAGACTAAAACAACACACTACCATTTCAGATGGAAACAGAATATTTAGATAGTTGAGAGAGTGAAATGTCTTTTTTCTTTTCATAATAAAATATAGTGAATTAAATTACACTGAAGCCTGACTTGAACTCGGTTCAGGTTGCCTAGACTTCCTAACATCCTTTCTAGCCATTCTCCAGTCCCGACCCAGATTCGCTGAAGCCCCTGATCTGAATGGGCTTCATCCCCCAGGATTACACCACCACCTGGAAGGACTTTAAAACTCTCTCCTCTCACTACTTTGCCTCACACCCACACAACCTCTGAGACCTCAAGGGCTCCGTTCAAGTTTATGTTTGACATTTGGGGCATGCGCCTGTTGTATGGGTACCATTGTCCTGGCATTCCACAGACAGAAAGCCATCCTCTGTAGTTTGTGAAAATGTTTTGAAAAATGAATATGAAATTATAATCACCCAGAAAGATTAAAAGGGAGAGGATGAGGAAATATTGTTCAATGAATATTAAGCTATAGTAGGAGAAATAACTTGTGTCCTATGGCACAGCATAGTAACTGTTATAACAATACAATATTATGTATTTCAAAAAGCTAGAAGAAACAGTCCTGAATAATTTAACCCAAGAAAGTGATAAATATTTGAGGACATAGATACACTTTCTTTGATTTGGATAGTATACGTGATATATATCATGTATGAAAACATCATATATTGCCCTATAAATATGTACCATTTTTATTTGTCAATTAAAAATAAAAACATGTAAAATATATATTTTTATAATTAAATATATAAAATAAAAATATATCAAAAATACAAAAAGTTATTAAAAACAAAAGTAAATCTAGATTTCTAATTAAGGTTACACACAAAAATTAATTCAAAGGGAATATAATTAAAGACAAAAATAAAATTATAAAGCTAGGATAAAGATGACTTATTATTTAAGATATGAGAAAACTGTCACAAAAGTCTACAAACTATCAAATTTTCAAAAGACTGATACACCTGATAAGGAAGATAATGCTCATCATGTTGAAATGGTTCCTCTCCTGATGATGTTTCTGAGAGCTCCTTTCATATCCCGATTCCTCAGACTGTAGATAAAGGGATTCAGCATGGGGGTGACCAGAGTGTACAACACAGACACAATGACATCCTTGTCATTAGTGCTATTAGATGAGGGGACAAAGTAGAGTGCAATAATTGCTCCATAGTACATAGAAACCACAGAGAGGTGAGAGCCACATGTGGATAAGGCTTTGCAGATTCCCTTGACTGAGGGTCTTCTCAGGATGGTGGCCCCAATGCGGCCATAAGAGACCAGAATGCATATGAGGGGTAGGGTAACAACTGCTGACCCTACAGTAAGGACAGCTAACTGATTGATGGTGGTGTCTGAGCTGGACAGCTTGAGTAAGGCAGAGAGGTCACAGAAGAAGTGGTGAAGAATGTTGCTTCTAAGGAAAGAGAGACGGGCTAGAAGGAGAGTTTGGAAAAGGGCATTGGCAGAGGATAAAACCCAAGACACAATTACTAACAGAAAGCAGAGGTTCTGACTCATGATTCTGGGATAATGCAGGGGGTGACAGATGGCCACATACCTGTCATAGGCCATTGAGGTCAGAAGGAAGCTGTCAAGATCTGCAAACACTACGTAAAAAAATTCCTGGCAAATGCACCCAGCATAGGAGATGGATTGAGTCTGCGTCAGCATGTTCATGAGCATCTTTGGAGCCGTGACTGAGGAGAAAGAGATGTCGGTGAGGGCCAAGTGGCTGAGGAAGAAGTACATGGGGGTGTGCAGGCGAGAGTCCAGCCTGATGAGCAGGATGATGAGCAGGTTCCCCAGCACCGTGGTCAGGTACATGCCCAGGAACAGGGCGTAATACATGCCTTGCTGCTCTGGCTGGATGGGGAGCCCCAGGAGGAGGAACTCAGATATGCTGCTCTGATTATCCCTCCTCATGATCTTCTTGTTACCTTTTTCTGGAGACAAAATAAGAGATGGAAATGTGAAAGAATTAGAAGTCCTTGGGAATATTATACAAGAAAATCATGGTTTTGAACTAGTCAGTAAGTGCATTTTAACCTGAATCTCTCAGGCTTTTTGCCATACTGATTGGCAAGTGAGGGTCAGGGAAAGGATCATATTTGTCCACCTATAAAATAACTGAACATCTTTTGGAGGTACCATGAAACATTAGAATGAATATCGAATCACACCAAGTTCCACTTGAGGAGCTCAGTATGGAAATTTGAGATTAGGTAATTAGTGTATATGACCAGGTCAGTAATCATCTAATGGAAAGACTATTAGATGATGTGATGTCTAATGGTTTTTGACCTCTCTTAGCCTTCCCCATGCCACTGAAACACACTTTGGCTAAAGATTTGTTTCCATGGACTGAATCAAGAGCACACAGTGGACTGCTTTGGATCTACAGGATATTAAGATCTGAAGACTTATTGAGGCATAGGTGCTAAGTTATGAATCAATGTCTATAACATAAAATATCTAATGACACACCTTGCAATAGGTTTATCTGTTCTTCTTTTAAGAAAGTCCTTTTCCACTCAAGGTTCTTAACTTTCCATCTCTCTTTCTAATGGAATTTTCAAGGGGTGAGGATAAAACTTCTGTTCATGTTATTTGTCCACCTAGAAAACCCAAAATTAACCACCTTGGGAATTCCCTCAATCAAACCAAATCACCCTGCTGAAGTCTTTATAACACTGGGAAATACTTGACTTTTCCAGTCACTTCTTGAATCTGCCAAAGAGTTTCTTGGTGTCTGTCTAGCAAAAACAAATGATACAATTCTTCTTCATGATTCTTAGCCTAGGTTTGATGCCAAAGATTCTTTTTAATTAGCACATTTTAATTATATATAATAATAGGTTTCATTGTGGCATATTCACACATGTTAAAACATACTATACATCCTTTATCCATTCATCCTTTGATGGCATACCAAAGAATCTTAACCAGTATCTTTGTTATATTTCAATATTTTCTACATTGCATATATTATCATTCCTCTCTTTTTCTCCTTCAGATCAGTTTAGTCTTGGACATACCCATGTAAGCTAACACAAAATAATACGAAAACAGATTATAATAAATTATAATTTATTACAATAAATATTCTTTATAATATTTGTTTAAATTGCAATGTTTGTAAAACTTGTTTAAATTGTTGGGGAGTGATATTGGCTAAATTTTATTCTTATATTGTATGCATGTACAAATATGTAATGATATATCCTATTAATACACACAACCATAATGTACCAATAGAAAATGTGGGGGAAAGTTGGGAAATTATCATTTGATAGCTAAGGAAGTGTCTCACTATCTGATTTAACATAAACTCATAAACTCATTTGGGGAATTTAACTAAAGTTTACATAAGAGCTCTCACAACTTGATTGAAATTATCTTTAAAATTCTTATATCCTTCAGCACACTATGTTAAAAATTATATTAATGTGACCTTGTAAGCTGACATGGATTATACTTTTGGTTGTTACTTATCACCATGTTAGTAACAATCAAGTTTATCACAATGAAAATAGTAATTAGCTCTCAGTTGGGCATATCGATTGTTTCTAATATTTTTCTATTTTCAGCATATGATAAACATTGTTCTTATATCATTTTTCACAAACAGCATATATATCTGGAATAAATATCTGGAATTCTCAGGAATGGAATTTGAGGGAAAATATTCATGGTTTTGATAGAGTGCCAAATTACCAGAGGCTAACATGAAAAGGAAGTCAATTCTTATTATTGTTAAAAACGAGTCTTTAATAGAAGAACATATAACCAGAAGATTATGAAAATGGGAATTCCAGTTTAGTATATGGAGTCAACAGAGTCGGAGCATTTAAGAAACAGAAAATAGTAGACCACAGTCAGTCTGGGAAATACACAAGGTGGAGAATTGAGAAGTCAGAGTATATAAAACCCTTTACACTATCACAGAAATTTTAATCTATTCTAGAACAGTAGTACACTCAAGTAAAGAATTAAATAAAGAAGGGATTAATCTTGCTGCCGTCTAGATAGGGATCAGATTATAGCAAGGAAAGAGTGTCAGCAGGAATCTGAATAGGAGGTGATTACAGCAGCTCAGGTACAAAATAATACCTATCTGTACTTGTAATATGGCAGCAGAGATGAAGAAAATAATAGAGATTTATGATACAATTTGGAAGAAACCCCAACAAACCTAATGGGGTTAAAGTTAAGAAAACAAAGTATGTTTTCCCACATCTTTCTCAAAGCTTAGAGATAAACTATGCTATGTGAAGTTTTTTCCTGTTATCTCAAATTTTGGATCAACACTCAATTCAAAATAAATCACTCTACATGGAGCTGTCTGTCAGAGTGTGCTATGAGTGGGGTAGTGTATAGGGATCATTTGTACAAACTGGACAAACACACATAGACATAAAACCCAGAAGATTGTACTACTGAATGTAAATTCTATATCTGCTATGACATCGTCCCTTACATGATGTAAAGAGATACCTTCAGCAGCAAGTCTTAAGAAGGTTCTTCCATTTCTTCTGGAAGGCACAAAATAGAGTAAGCAGGTGGCATTTCTAAAGAGCTTAATGGTCCATTGCAACAATCGTTTATTCTAAACGATTTAGAATGCGCATAGGATATACATTTGTTCACAACTCCTGAGAAATCAGTGTAAACTCTGATTTTCAAACCATGGGGAGGACCTGGGGAGGGGTGGCAATCCCCCATCCCAGATCTAAATTAGAAACCAATAAGATCTAATTGCTTCATTGCCTTTGGCTCCCTTGGGGTCAGAGGTTGAAGCAGGCGTCAGAGTTCATCCTTGGAGGAATAATGACAATAACCACAAAACAGGCGTTAGGAACTTGGTGATTCATAATTCTTTTTGTCATCTCAATTGACCTTGGAGAAAGTAGTTTAAGATTCTATAACAAGGGCTGGGGATGTGGCTCAAGCGGTAATGCACTCATTTGGCATGCATGGGGTGCTGGGTTCAATCCTCAGCACCACATAAAAATAAAATAAAGATGTTGTGTCCACCGAAAACTAAAAAATAAATATTAAAAATTCTCTCTCTCTCTTAAAAAAAATTTTAAAAAATTAAAAAAGAGAAAAGATTCTATAACAAGCCAGGCTGCAGGTTGAGATTGAGAACAAAAGTTTCTTGCTTTTGACCCTATGCTATTTCAAGAACTTCAGAAAAAATCAAATACTATCACTATGATTAAAAGAATTTAGAACATTAAATATCATCATTATTAATAATGTATTAAAAATGAATAAAATATAGTTTCTATAAATTTCAATCTCTTTCTTAAAAGCATTCTAGTCTATTCAAGAAATGTACATTTCTAGATACCATGAACATGCACATTTCCTATGATAACATGAAATAATCTTTAATGCTTATTTTTTCACCCAACTTACAAAATCAATCCCTAATCCATTTTTTGTAATCCTAGAATTTCTTCAATGCTGGTAGAAAATGAATATCATGCATTCATTGTTCATGTGAAGATGTTTGAATATTTATAAATGTTGTTAATTTTGTTCTATTTATGTTAAATTCAAGTTTTACTGAGAACTTCTATTCAAGTATAAATGTCCTATAAGATATTTAAACTTCCAGAATGGTTTCTGGCTCCTGTCAATCATGATTGATCATCTGTTTCCCTTATGATAATACTCCAGTTAATTTGTCTGTTTTGTAGAAGTCAGGGGTTGACAAAAAAACTTTTATCTCAAACACAACAATATCATTGACACCTCCCTCTTTTCTGACATTAAAGAATATATTTTAAAAAGTTCATGAGATGGCAGATTAGAGGAAGGGTGTACTCCCCAGCAGGTCCACAGCGGTTCTGTAGCTCAAGAATTTAAAAGTGGGAAAAGTGCTCCTCAGCAAGGTGAACGACTAAGAGAATGAACTGAAATCTGATGTTGGACAGCAAAATAATCACAGAGACACGGAAAGTTAGAAACTTTGATCATAACATAAGAACGGTACGTTACAGATGCACTTCCCACCACTGAGGGATGGGAAGCACAGAGAGAAAGAAAAGCTTGGTGAGTAAAATTGACTTGGGAGAACCTGTGGAGTAGAGGGAGGGTTTGATCTGAACTGATACAGAGATGGTGGGAGAAGTTGGGTGAAGAGTATTTCAGTTCACAAAGGGCAGATTGTCCACAGGAGTCAGAGTTCCTGTGCAGGAACCAGTTCTGAATAACCATGTGACAGTGAGCACAGTGAGTTGTGAGATTAGGGAACCATAGGAAGACACCAGCCTGACCCAGCAGTTGCTGATTGTGGGGTCCAGAGTGTGCCTGGGCCAACGTGATTGAAGCAGCACAGAGAGGACAGTGCTGGGTGGCACCGGGTGGGCATAGTGAGGAGAGAGCCCATCTTGGTGCTGGCATCCCATATGAGCTCTACAAAGATTCCAGTAGCCAGTCTGACAACTAGGTCTGATGTCCAACTCACCACTCCTCTTCAATGTAGTTTTTGAAACTCTCATCAGAGCAATCATACAAGCAAAGGAAATTAAAATGATACAACTATGAAAAGAGTTCAAATTATCGTTTGCTGATGGAACATTCCTCTATCTAGAAAATCCAAATAACTCCACCAGAAGACTTCTAGAGCTGATAAATAATTTCAGTAAAGTAGAAGAATAAATGATGAACATTCATAAATCAATAGCTTTTCTCTACTCCAATAGTAATTCTGCTGAGAAGGAGATCAGGAAAACTGTCCCATTTGATAACATCAAAAATAAAATAAATCATTTGATGATAACATCAAAAATAAAATAAAAGACTTGGGAATGAATTTAACCAAGGAAGTTAAAGACCTCTATAATGAAAACTACAGAACACTGGAGAAATAAATTAAAGAAAACCTTAGAAGATGGAAAAACTTCCAAGTTCTTGGGTTAGCAGAATTAATATTGTCAAAATGCTATACAGAGTTAATGTAATCTCCATCAAAATATCAGTGACTTCCTTCACATAAATAGGAAAAAAACAGTCCTAAAGTTCATTTGGAGGAATAAAAGATCCAGAATAACAAAATAAATCTTGAATAAAAAGAACGATCCTGGAGGCATTACAGATTATACTACAGAGCTATAGTAATAAAAATAGCATTGTATTGTCATTATTGTCATTGTATTGTCCATCAAGCACATCTGCCAAAGAGGTTGTGCCAAGAAAGTGGCATCCAAGTGATATTTGCCAAATTACACTGTTATGTTGTGTGCATGTATGAATATATAACAACAAATTCCTTCATATGTTCAACTATAATGCACCAATAAAAATGTGGAAAGAAACAAATAAATAAAAGTTATTTAGCTTCATTTAAAGAGAAAGGAAGGAAGGAAGGAAGGAAGGAAGGAAGGAAGGAAGGAAGGAAGGAAGGAAGGAAGGAAGGAAGGAGCATGCATGCATCACCAACACTGCAGCCACAGTGAGAGCCTCGGGTAGGGAGGGTCAAGCTTTGGAAGCTTCACACATCTACTGAGGGCCTCCTCCAACCCCAGAACCTCTTCTAGGGAGGGCTGAGATTGCAGAGAAGTGCACACCTTGGATGCTGACAATCACTGTAACTACCTCTGACAGGGAGAGCCTCGCCTGGGAATCAGCATGCACCACCACTGCCTCCCTCCCTCTGTGAGTCTCCACTAGGGAGGGAAAAGACCAGAAAGCAACAAGCAACTCTGCACCTTTGTATGGTGCTTTGATAGAGCACAGCTGCCAGAGTGGGCAGGGCCAAGAGATGGCTCAAATATCTGATCCCTGAAGCCACTGCCACAACCTTGTTCAGAGAGAGCCATGCCTGGGGATCTGCATGCATCTGCTGAGGGCTTCCACCACACTCAGCACCTGGCACAGGGAGGGACGAGTGGGGGAACAGAGAACATAGCTACCACTATCTCCCAGCTTGCCTCTTCAGCAGACCTCAGCCCTGAACACATCCCTGAGCTCTGCCCTCTTGTGCCCGGCAGCTCCTCTTCACCCCAGGTGCCAGGGCACCCCATGCCTGAACTTGGGGTGAAAACCTAAACAAACCAGTGACCAGCAACAACACTAAAGCAGTAACAAAAAGTCTTCTAACAAAGAAAAGCCCAGGACCAGACGGATTCTCATGAAGTTCTAACAGATCTTTTAAGAAGAACTAATGCCAATCCTTCTCAAATTATTCCATGAAATAAAAGTTTAATTTCTCTCATATTCTTGAATGTATAAGTATTTATGCAATTTTATTTATCTATAACAATGCTTCTAGGGGCTGGGATTGTGGCTCAGCGGTAGAGCGCTCACCTAGCATGGGTGGGACCCGGGTTCGATTCTCAGCACTACATAAAAATAAAGGCATTGTGTTGTGTCCATCTACAAAAAAGATTCATATTCTCATATTCTCTTTCTTTCTCTCTCTCTTTCTCTCTCTCTCCTTTAAAAAAATAAAAGAAACAATGCTTCTAAAAACCGTTTTATGTATTCAATGTATTCAGCACAAGCACTCAGTTTTTATCTCTTTATAGCCAGCAGTAGAAAGGATGAGTCATAGAGTCTACACTACTTTTCAGTCATTTTGCCTCATAAGAGAAGTTATCATAGGTTAAAAGTTTTTAAGAGGGTAATAATGCATATTAACAAATTAGGATATGGTATAAGAACCATGTAGACATAACAGCTACATTAGAAACAACTGATACATCTACAAAAATCAGATATGTTGCAGTTGGCATATCAGAGGAGTGAGGAAAGATTAAACTATAAAATTAATTTTAAATACTTCATTATTAACATTTAAAATTATTAAATGACTTTATACTTCACATTACACTAACAATAATCAACTACATATATTTTACAGATTTTTAAGGCCTAGAAGGAAAGATTTAAAATTTCATGTGAAAATACAACTTACTCTCATTAGGTACATAAGACAAGATGTCCTATATTTTTATTTTTAATACTTCAGAGATATTTGGTTGAAACAATAACATGATTCACTGGGCAAAGCTACTCCAAAATTCTATCCAGGGATGGAACTGTTCAAGTGCTGTCATAAATGGGTAATGTTGAATGATTATCAAAACATATGTGTAGTGGTATGCTAACTGATGAAATCTAGCTCATTTTCATGTCACACAGTATTTATTAGGTTGGGTGCATGTGTTTCATTCAAGGGGCTCAATTGACTCCTATTTTCCATAGACACAAATATCCCCTAGACTCTGAAAATATCTTGCACAACTAAATTGTTCATAAAGCATTGGGTGTGTTGAATTGGGGTTAATATGGAATTGTGCTAGAAGGGATTTCACTGGGATATGTCTACTATATGCAAATGAAAGGCATTTTCTTGAAAAGAAGTCCATTTTTATCAAGACTGTGCTCTTCCTGATGCCATGTCTCTTCCTTAGTGTCTAGGAAACACAATGGTGGCTATTGGAAGATGATTTCCTCAATGGATCCCATTAAAAATCAAGAACACCTACTAAATAGATAAATTAATTACTTTAAGCACATTAAAATTGAGACATTGTTACATATTTTAAAAGTAACAATATTAAAATAGTGGAAGACTTTGCATTATATAGAAAGGACAAAGGATTAATATCCACATTATAGGAAGACTGTCTACAATACAATAAGTAAAAGACAAACCACCTAATAGAAAAGCAAGAGAAGGATATGATCATTTATTTCGCATGAAGGAATTTTGTAAATAAAAAGGGTAATGATGGCTGCTGTAATGGTAAAGGGTAGATCTCCTGGAGGGTAGATGGATTTTCATCGTGTGGTAATTCAGGAACCAGGCTCCATTATCTCCAAGCACTGAAGATAATCTGCTTCCCTCCAATAGATAAGTAGATCCATGTGTTTTTCAAAATCTTAACCAGGAAATAACACACTTTTTCTTCCACTAGGAACAATGTCACTGAGACCTGGATTAGTTGAAAATGTAGAAGCTCTCTCCTAGTGAAAATTCACAAATGGTGAAATTTGAGTGAATAACCAGCTATCTCTGTCCAAAATAGCCAGCAAACAGAGTCAGATGCTTTATAGCATTGACAATCAGTGAAGTAGAAAATAAAAATACATTGACATTTAATTTGTCATTCATCATACTTGCAGAACATTTTAAAAATCTCCTTACCAATACCACTTGTTTAAGAGGTAAAGTAGTAGGAACTCTGAGGATACAGGTTTAAAATAGTATAATTTTTTTAAAAAGATTTTTAAGATATGTTTTAAATTTATGGAAAAATTGAACAGAAATTGTTCATACAGCTCTTTTCCTAACCCCTAGATGCAGTTGCTTTGTTGATATCTTTCCCCCCTCTATTGACATCTTGCTTTGTTGTAACACATTTGTTACAACTGAACCAAAATTGTTACATTATTAACTAAAATCTATAGCTTACATTAGGATTCATGCTTGGTATTGTACAGTTGTAGTTACTTTCCCTTTGGTTGGTTGTTTCAGCTTTGTTTTTGACTAACGCATAGTGACATATACCCACTGCTACACATCAGACAGAATAAATTTTCTACCCTAACATCCTCTTTGCTCTTCCTATTCATCCCTCCAATCCCCTTAGCATTCACTGATCATTTTATTATCTTGATTATTTTGCATTTTCTATGATGTTATTGTCAGTTACTATGATTTCGTATGTAACTTTTTCAGATAGGCTTCTTAGTGTATCTATTTTGTAGAATAGTGTAGCAGTAATAGTTAAATGAAATAAATGCATATTCTACAATCCCATTATTTTCCTGAGAGTACAAATGACCAGATCTGTTGCACATAACATATTGGGTGCAGATACAGAAGCTGGATTGTGCAGTTAGCAAGAAAATGCAATGGGTACATTGGTATTTCCCACAGACTTTCCAGGTTGGCATAGCAGCAAGCAATCAGAAGGGAAGGGGGTCAAAATGACCCTCATTCAATACACGTTAGAGAATGGTTACTAAGGTCTAGACAATCAATCTCTGACAAGGTACAATGCCCCAGAAAAATGGAAACCAAAGAGAACAATTTTACATTGTATAAAAATTGCTATTTTGTGTTGCAAGTATGTTATACTAGGTAATTATTAATGAGTACAGAGGTGGGCCTTTCCCATGGGAGAAGCATTTCTTACATGATATGAAGTCTCAGGGTAAAATGGAGTCTGTTTGGTCATTGCACATAGAGCTGGCCCATAATAAAGGATACCAAGTGAAAAGTAAAAATGTGCAGACATGTTTGTGAAAACCTTTCATGAGACTCTAAGATCCACAAGAAAATTAAACAGAGACAAAAACTAAATTTAAATTGAAACAAGGCTGAATAAAGACTCCCACATCAGGATTCACCAAGAAACAGAAATTCAGAGAGAAAATGATGCATGTAAGGGACTGAGAAGTCTAATATCCATAATAGGAAACAAAATCCCCATCATGCTGAAAATGTTCCTCTACTGAGAAAGTTACTCAGAGCTACTTTCATTTCAGTTCTTCAGAGTGTGAATAAAAGGATTCACCATGGGGGTGACCAGAGAGTACAACACAGATACAATGACATATGGTCACTGGCATTATTGGATGAGAGCAAAGAAATATAGCCTAATAACTGTTCCATAGTACGGTGAAACCACAGAGATGTGGAAGCCACATGTGGACAAGATTTTGTAGATCCCTTCGATTAAGGGTCTTCTCAGGATGGTGTCCCCAATGTGGGATAAGAGATCAAAATATACATGAATGGCACAGTTTTGACTATCCATTCTATGCTGAGGATAACTAGCTGATCTGACCTAGACAGCTTAAGTAGAGAAGTCACAGAAGAAGCGGGGGGGCTTAATCACAAGGTTGCTGCATTTGTTTGTAATATTTTTCTATTTCCAAGTCAGAATCTGATTTTGAGTATTAAAGGAATAAATCTATGTCAAGGTCATAAAATATCTAGTGACATGTCTTACAACAGACCCATAAGTTTTTCCCCACTAATAAAATTCTTTCATTCAACAATTCAGTCAACATTTTCAATTTTCCATCATTCTTTCTATAATGTAATATGGAAAAAAATGTACAGTCTCTTTCAAATTCTACATCCTGTATTCCCTCATCTCAAAGCAGATCATTTTTATTCAAGTCATCAGAACACTAGGAACAACAAAGAATTCTTTGTAAGTGCCTGTCTAGCATCAACCAAAAAAACCTCTTAATCTCCTCTTGTATGCCACTGATTCTTCACTAATGTTTTTCTTGTCATATTTCTAACACTTTTACCTGATCATTCCTCCATCTTTCTGTGTTGAGTCAGTTGGTCATAGACTTATCCATGTGAACAATCACAAAATAATAGGTAAAGAGAACATGATGATATGTTTACCAAAAATTAGAACCAAAATTCTACACATAGATTAATTTAATCACAATTTTTTAAAAAACAAAAGTGATTCTTTTATTCATTTCTCCATTTGAAAATGAATAAAATGCTCTTTGGTTGGTAAAGAGAACATGACACTCATAATGCACTATTTTCAAAATAGACTCTACTCTCATGTATAACTAAAAAGAATAAATAAAACCATTTAAAAAGAATAACAATAGATTCTCAAGAACATCAGAGAGCTTTCTGAAAGTTACTCAACATCAATCAGAGGAACAAATGCTCAGAGTCGTGGGCTTGTATTTTGGGGGGTTCTTTTGGATAGTGAGGCTGACATATAAGAAAGAAAACCGCACACTAATAGAGCATATACTAGTATATACGTTCTCACTCAACTTTAGTCCACATAAATACTCACCAAGCAAGAGTGATAACAATATTGGGAGCTGAAGGGTTTGAAGGGTCATGGGGCAAATTATTTAAAAATCTAGAAATTTATAAATTCATACAGTCCCTAAATGGGAGAGAGGATTATCATTTGTAGTTTTTGATGATTGCTATTCTAGCTATTCTAGCTAAAGAGAGATTAAAATCTCAATGTAAATTTGATTTCAATTTCCCTGATTTTTAGAAATGTTAAACATTTTTTTCATTTATTTTTTGGCCATTTGTATTTCTTCTTTTGAAAAATGTCTGTTTAGTTCTTTTGCCCATTTACTGATTGCATTATTTGGGGTTTTTTGTGTTTTTTTTTAATATATATTCTGGATATTAATCTACTGGAGGATTTCCTGGCAAAGATAATCTCCCATTCTGTAGGCTCCCCCTTTATGCTCTGATTTCCTTTGCTATGCAGAAGCTTTTAAATTTGATTCTGTCCCACTTGCCAATTCTTGGTTTTGTTTCTTGAGCTTTAGGGGTTTTGTTAAGAGAGTTGGTGTTTGTATTAGTCAGGGTTCTCTATAGGAACAGAATCAACAGGAAGTATAATTATAAAAAGGAGATTTATCAGGTTGGCTTACATGACCAGTTACCTGGAGAGCTAACTGTCTGCAGGCTGGAGAGCTGGAAGAATCAATAGCTGCACAGTCCAAGAGACTGAAGCCCCAGAACAAGAGGGACCAACAGTGCTACCTTAGTCTGAGACTGAAGGCTTCTGGATAATCACTGGTGGATTCTGCTTTGGAAGAGTGATTAAGTGAGAGTCCTATATCCTCAGACAATCACAGCAGCAATCAAGAACCCATTCAAGAAGAATTGAGCTTCCATCTTCTGCTGCTTCCTTATTCTTTCAACTTTTATTCCATTCAAGCCATCATCCTATTGGACAGTGCTGCCCATGTTTAGGGAGGGTCTCCATTTCAGTTGGCTTTTCCACATGCCAATCATTCCTAGACACACCCTCATTGACACACCCATAAGCCTCCTAATCTCTTGTATCTATTAATCCAATCAAGTTGACAATTCAAATTAACTATTACAGTGCATATGCCAATATGTTGAAATGTTGAGTCTGTTTTCTTCTAGCAGTTGCAGAGTTTCTGCTCTAATTCCCATGTCTTTGATCTACTTTGAGTTGACTTTTGTGTGGGATGAAAGATTGGAATCTAGTTTCATCCACTACATATGGATAACCTATATTCCCAGAACTTTTTGTTAAAAAAAAAAATTTTCTCCAATATATGTTTTTGGTATCTTTGTTCAGTATCAGATAACTGTAACTATGTGGATCAGTTAAAACTGTAATTATGTGAGTAGCTGTCTTCTCTTAGTCTTCATGTCTGTTTTGGTGCCAATACCATGCATAGCTCTGTAGTATAATTTGAGAGCAAGTATTTTTATGCCTCCAGCATCTTCTTCTTGATCAGTATTGTATTGACTATTCTGGGCCTTTTATTCTTCCAAATGAATTTTAGGACTGATTTTTCTATTTTGTGAAAAATGCCATTGGTATTTTGAATATGTATAAAACTTTTGATAGTATGTCATTTTGAAAATATTAATTCTGTCTATTCAAGAACAAGGGAGATCTATCCATTTTATAAGGTCTTCTTCAATTTTTTTCTTCACTGTTATACAGAAGTTTTTCATGTCTTTGGTTAGAGTAATTCCAAATTATTTTATTTTTTGAGATTATTATGAATGGAATAGTTTTCCCAATTTCTTTTCAGTAGATTGATTATTGGAGTACGGGAAAGCAATTGATTTATGTATGTGTATCTTATATCCCCTTTCTTTGTTCAATTTGTTCATTAGCTCTAGAAGTCTTCAGGTGGAGTTTTTTGGGTCTTATAGATATAGAATGATACTAGCAGCAAGCAGACAATTTGAGCTCCTAGTTTCCTATTTATATCTCTTTAATTTCCTTCTCTTTCCTGATTGTTCTAGCTAGAGTTTCAAGAACCATGTTTAATAGGAGTGATGAGAGAGGACATCCTTGTCTTGTTTTTTGTTTTTAGAGGAAATGTGTTCTATTTTTTTCCATTCAATATGCTGTTGGCCTTGAGTTTGTCATATATAGCCTTTACAATGTTGAGGTAAATTCCTTTTATCCCTCCAATCTGACCTCTACTCAGTAAACTATAAATTACTTAAATTTGTCAGTCATTTCTTTGCTGAAATTTTTTCTTGGGAGTACTATTGCCCTGAGAATACAATTGAAACTTTCCATTATGTCAGAAGATGTCTTATGTACTCTAGATCCTCAATAATTCACAAACCCATATCCTTCCCGGGCTCCCCAGGGTCTTGAATTTTCTCTACTCCTCCAATGCCCTGGCCATGTCCTCTCCAAACACTGAAGTGCCTGTTTTTATAATCTTCTTGTGACAGCTTCTTCTATTAAGAAAATCTTTTAAAGAACATGTAAAAATAGACATCATCATCATTGTAGTTTTCCACAATTTGACCTTCCATCAAAATCCTGACTATAGATTCTGATTCTATTTCTATGAATTTATCCTACAGACACATATGCTATCTTACAAAATGACATTTAATAACATTATTTATTGTAAATAGAAAAAATATTATAAACAACCTATATTGCCATTTTCATTATAATAAACTGATGGTTAATCACATGGTAATGAGGGAATAACTGAATGTATAATTCATCTCAGGTAATAGATCCCATTAACAGTATTCTTAATATAGTGAGATTACAAGTATTGTGAATTTAAAAAGAAAATTTGAATCACATTGAGGAAAGGGGTATCTTAATGTAAACTTTAATTCACCCCAAATAAGTGATGTGTCTCATAGTGAGACATCTTTGCAGCTTTCAAACACAGAAATTTGTGATTAAATTAATCTATTGTAGAATATTGAGAGTACCTATAAGCATTGATCTGATTTTTGTTATTATCATAAGTCAAGAGGTTGTTGAAATTAAATTCAGTGCATGACAAACCATCACTAAAATTATCAAAGTTCTGCAAGCCATGTGATTGTTTTCATTTTGCTTAGTAGCTCTCTGTGTTACATATTATTCCTGAAATATGAGACATTCAGTCTTAGAGAATATTTAGTGCATTTTTCCACATTTTTATTTTTATAGTTGTACATACAGTAGGATTTGTTGTTACATTTTCATAAGTGCACAAAATTTAACATTATAATGTGGTTAATATCATTCCCCAGTATTTCCCATTCCCTTAGGTTTAGTGACTTTTAAGTATCTTCTCATTTACAATCTGATGATATTCTAAATCAGTTAACAGGGACCAGAAAAAAAACCATTTATTCATGAACTCACTTCTTCCATAATTCAACAAGGGGGTAAACAGTGAAGATTATTCCATAGGAAGGTAATTCATATGGTTATTAGGGGTACAACCCCTCTGTCTGAAACATGCTCAGGTTAGATCTTAACTCTTTGGTCTCAGGAGACATGTTTCCATTCTCTATTTGCCTGGGAACCAGGCTGGAAGTTTCCTGAGATCCAGAGTTTCCTAAAAAGTCTTCTCAGAGCTCCTTTAACTTCCTGGTTTCTGAGGCTGTAGATTAGTGGATTTAGCATAGGGGTGACCACTGTGTAGAAGATGGCAACCTGACGATCCTGATCCAAGTCATAGCTGGAGGATGGCCGGAGGTACATGCGGATCACAGAGCCGTACAAGAGCAACACAACCAAAATGTGGGAGCTACAGGTTGACAGAGCTTTGCGCAGGGCAGCAACTGAGTGCATGTGGGCTATGGCAATGCCAATGCGGGCATAGGAACCCAAAATAAAGAAGAAGGGACTGACCACAACAGCTACACCCTCTGTGAATATTAGCATTTCATTGACCACTGGTCGAGTGCAGGAGAGCTGCAGCAGGGGAGTTATGTCACAGAAGAAGTGGGTGACCTGGTTGCCACAGAAGGTTAAGTGTGTGACTAACACACTGTAAAGAAGACTGTTAAGGCTGACAATCACCCAGGAGGTCAACGTTATGCGCAGACAGAGGCGATGGCTGACAATGGCAAAGTATCTTAAGGGGTCACAGATGGCAACACAGCGGTCATATGCCATCGCAGCCAGCAAGTGGCCTTCCATGCTGCCCACAGCCATAAAGAAGAACAGCTGGATCATACAGCAATTGTAGGAAATGATTCGATTCGTGGATAGTGTGTGCACAAGCATCTGAGGAACAGTGATGGTTGTCAGAAATATGTCAATAAAGGAAAGCTGGCTGAGAAGGAAATACATGGGGGTATGAAGTTTGGGATCTAAGCAAGCAACCGTTACTAGAAGGGCATTGCCCATAACTGCAACTAGGTACATGGCAAGGACTATTCCAAAAATAACTGGCTGCATTTCTGGCCTGCTGGACAAGCCCAATAAGACAAATTCAGTCACTTCTGTCCTATTTTTAGTGGCCATAAAATATGGTTTACATCACCTGCAAAGATGGAGGATCAGAGTTGGAAAGGGATGAGAATGATGTCAAGGCTCAACCAGATCTCAAAGTCTCTACCCTTCAATGGGCCATTGCAGTGAAGATCTATCTGGTCCTAACTTTGGATGTCAAGAAACTGAATTTTTTCAGTTGTATGTGATATGGACTTTCACTGGTCATTTATTCATATATGAATATAGGAAAATTATGTCCAATTCATTCTACTGTCTTTCTTATTCCTATCCCTCTCCCTTCCCTTCATTCCCCTTTGTCTAATCCAATATACTTTTATTCTTCCCTCTCCCTCCCTTTCAAGTAGGTATAATATGTCAAAATAGACTCTACTGTTATGTATATCTAAAAATAACAAATAATTTTTAAAAAAAAAGAAACTCAATTTTGTTCTTTCAGCATGGATTTTTCTATTCCCGTAAGTCAACTAAAACTTATCTGTGATGAAAGTAGAAGTGATTAATCACAGACTTTATTAATTATTAATTTTCAATGAAAAATAAAACCTGTCAATGAATGGGATTCTCATGATTCTCATGATTTCCCCATAGGCAAATCAGGAAAGTAAAACAAAGAGAGAAACTTTGATGTTGCTATACAAATAATTTTTATGAAATACTGTATTTTTATATAAATGTAATAAAAATAATTTTAAAATAGTATGGTACAAGTTTGGGAAAATATAAGTGTAGCAATTTAACATAATTTGATAATATTATTTCTTTCAATTTTTGTCAGATTCATCTTTGAGTCTTTCCATAATGGAAATCAATGAACACTTTGTTGAATGTCAAATTAAGTACTTACAATATATTAAATTCTTCTATAATGCAATTATGAAGAACCTCAAAACAACTTGTGCTTTACATGTAGAAATGTGTTAAAGCCAAATATTTGGCACAATATAAAATAATAAGAAACATTTCTGTTTTCTTTGTTAGATGGAGACTGCTTCTTGTTTTGCTAATGATAGATTTTTAGCTGTAACATCACTGAATGAGCTAAACAAACAAATCATGTTTGAATACATAGAGAAGAAAACAACTCAACTAAAAATGGGAAAAGGATCTGAAGATATTTATCCAAGGAACATGTTAAAAATTTATGTTAAACATATAAACCATCTCATCTAGACCACCTCTTCAGAAGTTTCAAGACTGAGAGTAGTCTTACATCATTAAGACATAATAAAGGAGAAATTCCTTGAGATCACAACTGTGAGGTCATCTGATTATACAAATTATTCATTTCTGTGAAAAATCTGAAGCATATTTACCTTTATTCTCCCAGGTTAATCTTGTCAGTCAACTATCATGACTTAACCCCTTTTCAAGAAACAGACACCAAGATGTACTTATAAAACTTCAATAACCTCAGTACTACAGCAAATGCGAGATGAAGTATCCTTTTGCTCTGGTTCAGGACAACAGGAAAGGTCACAGGAAAGAAAACAAATCAAAATGTTAGAACTAAGAAACTACTCGTTAAGTTTTATGATGGTGCCATCTCCATTTTTATATAAATATGCTGGCATAAATCAAGGTCAATAAATTAATAACTATAGTATTTTGAATTTATCTAGACTTTAAATTATCACCATATTAACAACCAAAATAATTAGATCAAGCACACAGGAAAAGGTAATATTAAACCCACTTTGATAGGGTTGGTTTCTTGACATTTTAACTCTTTTATTTTATTTGGAAAAGGGATAGTGCATCTCAGTGTGCTTACAAGTTAGGAGATTACTTCAAATTCTGTATTTCCTTATGGCATTTGCCAGTAAATGGATGGAACTGGAGAGTATCATGCTAAATGAAATAAACCAATCCTGTAAAACAAAAGGCCTAATGTTCTCTTGGATATACAGATGCTGACTCGCAATACTCATGTTGGGGGTTGGGGGGGAGGTAGTTGAAGTTCACTAGATAACACAGGGAGGAGTGGATGGAATGGAGGGAGGATGGGAACAGGAAAGACAGTAGAATGATTCAGACATAACTTTCCTATGTTCATATATGAATACACAATCAGTGTAACTCCACATCATGTACAACCACAAAAATGGGAAGTTATAATCCATGTATGTATGATATGTCAAAATACACTCTACTGTCATATATAAATAAAAAGAACAAATAAAAAAAATCTTTTTTAAATTCTGCATTTCCTAAATGCAAACAAAGGAGGTAGCACTTACAGTTTATAAATAAACTGGTTTTCAAGCATAGAGCCAGAACCAATGATAATAATACACCATTTAAAATGGCCATTTAATTTTTTAATTAAATTTAAAATTTAAAATCTCTTGAGAAATGTAGATAAAATAGCATTCAAAGAGCAAAGAGTTCACAATAAGTAATAATAATAATAAATAAATAAATTAAATGGCCTAAGGCAATGAATTTCATTTCCAATGTAAAAAAATAACTGTGCAAATAAGCTTAAAGTTACTTTTTATGTGTCTGCAGTATAAAATGTAGTTTATAATAAAACCTTAACCCCAAATGCCAGTAACTTTTAAAAAAAATGGGTGGAGGGGAGAAGTTTGTTTTTTTTTTAAATTAGGAAAAAATTTTTTTTTCCTAATCTTCAACACACAATTTAAACATATAGCTGCTGTAACATTTTATCAATTCCTATGTACTAGAGCAACAATAAGCTCTAAATAAACAATGGGTCAAGGATTTACTTTAAAATACATCCTACTTTCCCTTTCCCTTAAATTTCTAAAATATCACATACTTTCCTCAACATCTGCAGCCATCAAGGAATGTTTAGAAAACTTGTTCATGATCTTAATTCCTAATCCCTGGCTCACTGGGCTCAGTGACAGAGATCAAAACCACCAAAAATTATGGCTCACTTGAGGTTAGTTCAATTTTCTCTTTGGGTGAAAAAAAAAACAGGGCTGCATCAACTGGCTCCATGAAGGAGGGACAGAGGAAGTTGGGGAAATGAGGAGATGCTCGTCAACCAGCATCTGTAAGGTCCAGGTAATGGAAGTTCATGCACCAGCAGAAATCTAATTGGTCCCCATGAACAAGTCCTCAAAACAGATCCCACACTCTGGCATCTTTTGTCTGGTCCATCTCCTCCAGTGTCATGAACTCCTTTAGGCACAGGCTGTTCAAGTCGTGATCTTTGAGCTAGCCTACTGTCCTAATCTGTTCAGCTCCAGTCAACTGAGTTGCTAGCTAAGTGCAGGTTAGATGGTAGACTGGACCTGGAATGTTACTGATATGGCATTGGTGCCTCCTGGTCCAGCTCTGTTACCTCACTGAAGCTGGCAGAGAGTCCTAAAGCAGGGAGATTTCATCTGAGGCTGGGATTTGAGGCAGTTCCCCATCTACCAGGGATATGGTGTATGATCTGTGCACTGTGCTGGCAATCTTCTCATTTCCCCAATTTCTGATGATTATTTTAGTTCTTTAATTCCTGGCTTTCATCCACTTTTTCTTTATATATATTTAAGAAACTACCAAATAATGTAATCATGGCCATAAATCTTTCTCAGATTTTTCCTGTCTAAAGTTCTTTTCATTTTACACTTATTTATAATAGCCATTGGTTCTTATTACTTATTCAAGGTTGATGATGAGAAGTCTGCTGCCAGTCTGACTCCTATTCCTTGTCTGGGTTTCCACCTGGTAATTTTTTAGGATTTTTATTCCTCTCATCCCTAAACTTTATAAAGATGCTGCTGCATGTAGGTGTTTTTCATGAATTCTGTGATGCATTTAGGAGACTTTTGAACACGAAGATATGTGCCCCTCTTTGACTCTCAGATCTTTTTTGTACAGTTTCTTTAACTTTCTACCTAGGACTTTTTAAATCTCTGTTTATTAATCTTTAATAAATCTTTTTTTCTTCATGTTTTCTCTTTGTCTTTCTAGCCTATGCCCCAGATTATAGCCATAGTAATCCATCATCAGTATTTCTTTTATACTTACAATCATGTTTCATTCGTATCCATGAGCTCTTTATCATTTGTGTGTTTCCTTACAGAAGTATTCTATTCTTGTTTTGTGGGTGCATTTCTCTGAAAAAAATACATTTTTATGTTATCCTTTGTATCTTGCATGATTGAAATTTATTCTGGAATCAAGTTTTTCTCTTATTCATACTGTACTTCTCTTTGATGCTGCTGATTTTCCATTTTTGGTGCACTGGAGTAGCTTGTTAGGTAGTAAGTGCCGATTCCTCATGGAATTGTATTTGCATATATGAGCCTATATTACGCTCTCCCAGGAATAAGAAAACTTAATACCTTGTGGGGAGTTTATCCTTTTGCTATTTATCCCAAATATAAATGAGAACTTTCCTTTAAGATATAATGGCCAATTTAATTCTTTCTCATTCCAGAGAAGAATCTTCAAGTTTTCTTTGGGATGAAATGCAAGCTACCATGATCTGAGTCTTAGGTTAGGGTAAGAGAGAAGGACATTTGTAGAATGGCTGGCTTAGTTGTATTGTAGTGTTCATTTTGGTTACCACCCCATGTTTCTCACCCTTTCCCCATCCTCCATCTCACTCTTTTCTTGAACTGGCTCCCTCTGGGCCTTGGATTGCTGCCAGGAAGATCAGCCCTCTCCTCCACTGAAATCCATTCCCTGTATTCTAAGCAATTTTTATCTCATTACTACTTTATTTCTGTCTCTTGGAAACTCACTGAAATATCACATCTGCTAATGATTCCCCTTCCTATTATTATTATGAAACTTTCCCTTTGTTGTTATTTTATTGCTATCTCTAGAGAGTTGGAAGAACAAAAATATATAATAAATCCAACACTCCTAGCTCTAAAATTCTAAGATGCCTCATCTCCACAGTAGGAAATGAGTCACAAAAAGGAGTAGATATTCAAGTCTACTAGTAAGGGGCATTTCCCCTGAATAGTGCTGACGACTCTAAAACAGGGTTGCCTTTTGAACTGTCTTTACTTATCTGCAGGCAAGACATTTGCTTTGTCTTTCATCACAAATATGTGCAAACACTAGACTCTAGCTTTCTTTTGCTTCTGTCACATTTTCCTAAACACATCCTACTTTCTTTGTTTGGACTTTGGTTTACCTAAATCTCCTCAGTCATCATATAAGTTCAGACCATCTTTACTTAATGGATCACATCTTTAAGGTAGGAGCTTAAAAGATAATGAAAACTTACTTTTTCCAGTGTCTATACTTTAGCCTTTACTTCTTCCTGTATCCTTTTGTGTCACTGGGTATAGCTCAAACGATCGATATGCTTGTGTGATCCTATGACTCAGTCAAGACAGAGCCATGCTTAGCTGTTGACACGAACATTAGGAATATGATCTATTAGTGCCTTCATGATCTAAACTCTATTTCTAGTATGCTCACAACCTTTGTATCACAAAGGTTGAATCTGAGATGTATAAATAAGTACCTCCTTTTTTTACTGTCTCATAAATAGGTCATCTAAATTCTCAAAAAATAAAAAAATAAATTAGACCCTCTATTATATATTTCTAGCATCTGGGAACCATAAAACATCTTCCTTATGCTATTCTCTTTGGTGTTCTTGGTACTAACATCATGCTATTTTCTACAAAATGAATATGGTATTTTATTTTCTGTACTTTTCCATTTACTACTAGGGCAGGGTGTAACACTAACCTCACCTGTTCTCTGTACCTAATATCATAAACCAAGTTAGAAAGTCTGGCAGAGCTTTCCTCCCTCTTGCCCATTAGGGATGCCTTTTTTATCATTTTCCACAAAAGCCTTCCTGGAGGGTAGCTCATCACAATGAAGCAGACTCACTTAGATGCACTCACTCTGGGACCCTACTAACCCCAGGAGGCTCCAATTGCATTCAGATGAAATACTAATTGGAGTGGGCTGAGCCCTTCCACCTCCCTGTATCAACTGGGTCTGTGACTCATTCTCCTTCCTTGTACCTAGATATTGCCAAGCAAATCCCATGAGACCTCTGTGAACAACTGGGCCTGCAGGGAAGTTCTACCCTACAGGGGACACCATGGCTTTGTATACTATCAACAGCTATGCAAGGAGAAACCCAAGAGAATTCCCATTTCATCATCTCAAGAAGCCATCTCTCCTAACCTATCCTCTCTTAAAATTAATGACTGATTGTTACTTAACTCAGATGAATTAGATGCAAAGCATGAAGATTCGAAAGATTGCAACAGGAATGCGCTGACCGTTGCTATTGTGTCTCCATCCTACTCTCCAAAGACGTTCTCATTTCCTGTGCTCACCTCATCCTTTGGCTATGTTTAATCTGGCCATTTTGTTATTTTACAACTACCATTCTTAGAAGATCTGACTTAGACAATTCTTTGAGAAATAAAATTAACAGCAGGAGATGGAGGACTTATTGAAAAATGTAGGATTATTTGCAAATGGAGAGATCCTTGGTCTATATGACATAATAATGACATATGCCTTATTGATATAGATTATGTGTCATGGAAATAACCTCAAAATGAAAACAGTGGTATTTTTTCCCACCATTTGCCTGCATGAGAGAAAAGTAATCATCAGCTAGAAAGCCAAATAACTGGTTGATAAGGATGATCAAATTCCAGTGGAAATAAAAAGATTTAACCAATATTCTCCCCACCCCAACCCAAAATGAATTGTACTTATCAAAAGCCATGGAGTGACATTTGTTGTTTTTGTTTGCAGAGGATTTACTTGAGTTTCTGGTAGCACTTTTATTACTTTAGGGAATAAAGTATTACAGTGACTAAATCATAATGTCACTGTCCAACGCCCCCCGCCCCAGAATTCCAGGGAGGCAATGGAGAGATTGAAAAGCCCTGGATGTGGTTCATCTTCACTAGTCTCACTCTGAGCAGATCATCCTGGAGTTTCAACTGTTTCTGAAACAGGATAAACTTGCCTCCTCCCCCCTCTGAATTAAGAACAATATTTTCATGCTAAGAAGAAAAGCTGAAGAGGTACAATCCCCCACTCATTAGAGCGCCAAAGAGGTGAAGAACAGAGATTGCCCCCTGCCCTGGCCTGTCTAGCACAGGCTAACTACATCCCCTAAGTGTAATTCCTGCCTGTTGGCCCATTTTGTCCCTCCTCAGGCCAACTAAATCTATATATGTATATGCCTGGTTTTTGTTTTCATAAATTATAGCTGTTTCTGTGGGACCAGAAAAGAGAAGATAGCTGCTTCTCCCAGTTTGATCAACTGCATAAAGTTCCCTTTTCCTTTTTTCCATCTTTTGTTTATTTCTTATGCAGATAGGCAGGCAGCCAAATCCAGTCATCTGGGATTGAGATAGGGTCCCTTGTCAAGGGGACCAGTTACAATTCTTCTTCCTCACACCCTCTCCACACCCCTGCCCATCTAACAAGGATTTAAGATTCTTCACTTTTGCATGCAAATGTTTGCAGGGTTGCTACAAACAGGATTAAAGATTCAGCATCTCTACCTCCATTTTGCATCTATCTCCTTTGTTCCAAGTCACCTTGGATTCCAGGAACAAGGTCTGATCCAATAAACATCTTGTGATGAATTAAAGTAACTTCCAGAGCAGTAACTTTCGTATCAGGGAAAAGGCCCTGGCTGACAAATCCTGAGATAATGATGGACAGACCACACCTGATCAAGATCACCTGCTTTGGCTGCTGTGAAAAGCCCCCAGCTATACAGACCCCCAAACTCTTCGCCTCAGTTCCCTTTCCATAAAACCTCAGGGTCATTTAACCCTTGAAGGCATGTCAAGGACACGGATCCCCTTGTCTTTCCAGTGTCACCTGCTGATTAAAGTTCCTCTTATGCTGTTCACCACTATCTTTTTGTTGTTGTTGACCTAATTAGTTATACATGACAGCAGAATGCATTTTCACACATCATACAAAAATGGAGCATAACTTCTCATTCTTCTGGTTGTACATGATGTAGAATCACACCAGTCTCACCATTGCCTTTTCTGTTTGTTTTTTGGGGTGAGTGGCCAGACCTGATTTGTTAGATGCCTAGAATCAGGCTTCTGGCCTAGAACTCTGTTAACACCGACACCTATGACTTGATTTTTATTTCAGCTTTAATAAATAGACCTAGATATTAGAGAGAAATAGCTGCTAATTTCACCAAAAAATGGGCCCTATCCAGATATTATGTGTCCTGCTCATGGAACAACACAGAACCACCCTTGACATGTCTCCCTCAAACATGGATCTCATCTGACTTCCAACTTGGAAAATATCAAGTGCAGAGAAATATGTTAAACTACAATGTGGTGACAAAACCAGACAAATTCTGACTGTAGGAAATTCTACAGGAAAATGACCCAGTTTCTTCCACAAATTGTAAAGGACAAAAAGGGAAAGGAGATAAAAGAAAAAAGAGAGAGAAAAAGACAGAATACACTAAAGAACTAATCACACTGTGGGAACCTTATTGGAATCGTGTTTTTTAAACTATAAAAACTTTTTAATTGTATTTTAATGAGAAAATTGAGTATTTCAACACTGACTGGGCCTTTAGTGATATTAAGAAATTGTTAAAATTTTTGTTACGATAATAGCATTGAGGTTGTATTTTTAAAAGTCTCTATCTTTAGGAATTGGTTTTAAATATATATGTGTGTATATATAACACATTAATATGTTTATTATGGATAAAATCATAAAACATGATATTTAGTTGAAAACATTAGGAAAAGGGGTGGGTTGAGGTAGGGAATGATACAATATTGGCAATGAGTTGATTAAGAAACTGGGTGATGATTTTTTTTTGAAATGTTCTTTTATTAATGAAATATGATCATCTTTTTTTTAAAAGCAACTTGATTTTTTACAAATTTCAGGAAAAGAAAGTTTGGCTTTTTATTCCTTTTAATGATTCCTGTAGTTGGCCTTTTTTTTTTCCCTTACTATATCATTTACCTTGGATCCGTGCTCCTCAGAGAGGTAACAAAGACAGAGTCTTCGCTCAGCAAACATTTCCTGATCTTAACATTTTAAAAGTTAATACTTAAAATGAAAAACCCTTTTAATCTCTAACCCCTATCCCCAATATGAACTTACAAGTTTAATACAAGTTAAGTCTATTAATAAACTTGTCCTTTCTCAAAAACACTTAAGAAACTTTATGGAATTATAGAGTTAAAAATTTTACTGAAAGAAACTAAAGGACCAGTCGTTTTACTCCTCAAGCTTCCCGGTGTCAGTGCTGGGTAGCATCACCCTCAGGCTTTTCTGTCTGCCTGCTGGCTTAAGGCCTCTCGATCGCTCTTCTCTTCTCCATGATAATGCCTGTACTCTGGCTTCAGCTCCCATGTGTTTTTGTGGATCCCTTTTACATTCTGAATTCCATTTTCTTTCAAGATGTCCTTTAGGTATCCCATGGGTGGTTTTGTGATGTCCACCAAGTCCTTAAGATTATAATACTGATGTTTCTCAAAGACTGAAAACAGCATGACTAGTATATGTTGCTTATCATGTACTAGCTCACTTTCCATCTTCTTTTTCCTTTCATATTCAATATTATATTGACAATAGCAACAGATTTGTCATTCGTTGTTACAACTTTCTCCAGTTGTTGTGATAACCTTACAGGTTTGGAAGATTCTTCTATCTGCAGTCTCTTTAATCCCATATAGTTTCACTGGCAGCAGGTTGACATTCAGCTCTTTGTACCTCTGTTCCTGCCAATGAGTTTATCTGGTGAGCCTTCAATAAATACTGTTAATGTCTGTCCTCCAGCATTTTGCAAGACAAATGGTGTTCTCCAGGAGCATTGACTGAAGCTGTTTTCTGCCAACATCATGAATATTTGCAAGATCCTCATTCAAAGTAAATAACACCTCAGTCCTTCCTTGATTCTTGGCAATCCGCAATTTCCCAACTTCACCTCTTCCAGGGGCTTTAGAACATTGCAGTGACAAATATTTAGGAACCTTGACCAGCCACAATCTGGTGTTGTGCTTGACACTTGTTAGGTCAAGTTCCCAGTACTCTACCAGGGGTCTACGGAGACGGAGGGCTGTGGGCGAGTGTGCAAAGGGTGAAAGGTGGTAGAAGGCTGACAGAAGCCAGAGTCGCTCACTTGCCAGGATACCAGGAACCCAGGGCTGGGGGATGATTATTATTCTTTTATGGAATTTTTTTACCAGAACTATTCCTTTATTAAAAAACCAAAATCCATAATAATATGGCATATATAAAGCATCCAAAATGTGTCTTACATACGTAGGATTTTCATAAGGACAATTGTAACAGGACCTTGCTACTCAATTTGTGGCCTACTGGTTAGCAGTATTGGTGTCAAGTGAAAACTGATAGAAATACAACTTCCCATAAAGTTTGAGAAGCATGATACAAGACACTAAAAAAAAAAACCTATAAGTAAATAGCAGAAAGATCAGTAGGATAGAGGGAAGGGAACTCCTCAGGGAGGGAGGAGGAGAGGACAAAGGGAAGTCCTGGGGCCTGAATTAGAGCAACTTATATTCCAAGCTTTTATAATTATGTCAAAATGAATCCTAATGTTATATTTAACTAAAAAGAACCAATTAAAAATACAATCAAGGGGCTGGGGAAGTGGCTCAAGCGGTAGCGCGCTCGCCTGGCATGCGTGCGGCCCGGGTTCGGTCCTCAGCACCACATACCAACAAAGATGTTGTGTCCGCCGAGAACTAAAAAAAAAATAAATATTAAAAATTCTCTCTCTCTCTCTCTCTCTCTCTCTCTCTCTCTCTAAAAAAAAAAAAATAAATAAATAAATAAAAAATAAAAATACAATCAAAGTTTGCCAAAAAAGGTAAAGTATAATTGCTAACTTAAAAATGAAATATCAAGGGCTGAGGTTGTGGTTCAGTGGTAGATCACTTGCCTGCAGGTATGGGGTACTGGGTTTGATCCTCAGAACCACATAAAAATAAATTTAAAAAATAAAGATGTTGTGTCCATTTACAACTAAAAAAAATTTTAAATAAAATATCAAGCATCAGCAGAAGAACAGAAGAAGCAATACAATAGAAGAGGACAGAGAAGATAATTCAGGGTACAGGGGCAGGATTTTAGGAAAAGTGTACAATTTGGGGGAAATAAAAAACATAACTTGTTCTCAGTGTTGTACCAATGTTGAATTGTCCAGCAAAAAAGAATCTAGCTGTCAGTGAGCACTTATAAATATCTCCACCTGTTATGTTTATCAGCTGTAAGAAGTAATTCAGAAGTATGTTACATAACCTATTCTATCTTCAAGCACTCTACTCTAATTTCAGAAATGATGCCAATGTACTTGAAAAAAATAGACCATAATAATGGCAACTTTTCTTTACCACTTAACAGTTTACAGAGCACAATCACATATAAGATGTTAGATGAAAAGGTAGTTCCGGTTTTCCTAATATCTGAGAAAACCAAGGCTCATAGATTACACAGACTCAAATAAAATGGTGCAGTTAAAAAAAAAAGTGATACAGTAAGAAAGTGATGGGATTAAGAGCTCATCAAAAGCCTGATGACTCCAAGTCCGATGCACACGGGCTGCTCAAGTGCAGATTGATAGTGTGCTCTGTAGGGTTAACACCATGAACTATGGAGCAGATGGGTAGCAGGGAGGCCCAGTAGTCATTTGTATAGGATATGAGCAAGACAGAGACTTGGAGTACAGTTCCGTTTGGGGAGGCAATATAGCAGCTGCATGAACAGAAGATTTACAGACTCACTGCAAAGGTTTGGCCAAGCAAGTCACTTATCCTCTCTATGCCTCATGAGGATAATAATAGCATATCATAAGGTTCTTGGAAAGAGTGAGTTGATATGTGGAAAGAACCTTAAATGGTGTCTGACACGTAGTAAGCACTATGTAAGTTAGCTACTATGCAAATGCAAAAGGTTTTAGGAGGAGTTTGATAAGTTTCAAAACACATAAAATTAAGACCAATGGTCTCAATTGTAGCTATCTGGGGGGATGTTTTAAAGTTGCTTGTGCCTAAGTTTCACCTCATAATAATTGAGTCCAAATCTCTAGAATCAGGACACAGACAACAGAATTTTTAAAAACTCCACAGGTGATTCTGATGCACAGTAAAGGCTGAAAAGCACTGATATATATAGATAGGAAGAATTGGGGTTGACTTATTGGAACTTTACATATCAGTGATGGTAGTGGAAATAAATTGAGCTTATGGGAATGAACCTATAGTGAGGATTTAATTTCCTATATTGTCATTGTACAGTAATAGTACTCTGGAAGACTTGAAAAGAGAAGTGATATTTTAGGAGAGAACAAATTCTACTTTTACAACATTGGTGGGATTGTGAATTAGTACAACCACTATGGAAATCAGTATGGAGGTTCCTCAAAAGGCTAGAGGCATCGAACCACTATATGACCCAGCTATACCACTCCTCAGCATTTGTCTTGAGGAGTTAAAGTTATCATACAACTGTGATACATGCATATCTATGTTTATAGCAGCACAATCCATCATATGTCATGATATGTTCAACTGTAGAACCAGCCCAGATGAAAGGATAAATAAAATGTGGTATATATACACAATGGAGTTTTATTCTGCCTTAAAGAAATATTAGATTGTCATTTTCAGAAAAAAATGGATGGAACTAGAGACAATTATATTAAGTGAAATAAGTCAAACTCAGGTTAAGGGTCATATGTCTTCTCTCATATGCAGAAGCTAGAGAGGAAAAAGGACAAGAAAGTTGGAGGGAACAAGGTTCTCATCAAAAGGAGACAAGAAAAGGAAAGGGATCAAGGGATAGAAAATAGGGAGGGAGGGGGAGTGATTGGGAGTGATATCAGCCAAATTACATTTTTATATTGTGTATCATGTGCATGTATGAGTATGTAACAATGAATCCCATCAGTATGTACAACTATAATGCAACATTAAAAGATGTGGAATAAAAGAGCAGACAAGTTCTGTGACAGAATAAGACAAGCACTGGCAATGTGGTGAAGACTCAGCGTAGGAGAAGAAATGTCAGTCAGGGATACAGTAAAGGTCTACATCTTTGAAGTCAGAGGACATGAGTAGTGCAATATCATGGGAGCTAGGCCTGTAGCCAAAGGGATTGTTCCTAAAAAATTATTAGACATACAATGCAGAATAAGGTTTGAGATAAGACCACTGGACTTTACAAGAGGTTGAAGAATGATGGGAGGTGTTAAGAAGATGGTATGGTAGGATCAAGGGAGTGTAGGGATTGAACCTGAGTGGAGAGATCTTTGGCTTGAGGCAGTGCCTTGGTATGGGGATCTGGAACCTACAGAGGAATAGAAATGGATGTTGGACAACTCTGAAGCAGGGAAGCAAAAAAGACCAGATCTTGGCTGGCTCAATGATGCTGAAGGTGTCCCAAGTACACTTGGTGATTCTCAAGGTGACTTCTAGAGTTCTCAAAAACTTGGCATTCATAGATATCCTGAAAATCCTCAGCAAAAGAAATTCTTGATTATAATGTGTTTGAGTGACACTGTCACTCTCTGTCTCATATGGGGTGAAGGACTAAAATCAATACATAAAGTTGAAACTAAGTAGCATCAAGGTTACTTTTTTTTTTTTTTTGGTACTGAAGATTTAACCCAGGAATGCTTTACACTGATCTATATCCTCGACCTTTCATATATATATATATTTTTTTTTTTTTGAGACAGTGTCTCACTAAGTTGCTTCAGGCCTCCCTAAATTGCTGAAGCTGGCCTTGAACTGGCAATCCACCTGTCTCAGCCTCCTGAGCTGCTGGGATTACAGGTGTGCACCACCACATCTGGCTCAAAGTTACCATTTTAATCTATTAAGAGAGAACAAAACGGAGGCCAAGGTTCCACCCACCAAAAGCCTAAACAAAGCCATTTTTTTTCATTGTTAAAAGAGTTCCTCAATCCTTCTTTAATGCAACAAAGTCATTGACTTTAAATTTTAGTTTTTACTTATAAAATGAATACTGAAAATAATTCAAAATATGTAAAATAGAATTCAAATTCATCAGAGTGTGAAACTCACACTATGAGACAGACCCACAGAAATTGGGGCTGACATATGGAATCGAAGATCTTGACTATCATCTCATGCTTACTGCTGGATCTACTTGTTTTGAATGGAATAAGTAGTGAACTTGCCAGCCCTGTGTGTCTAAGTTGCTGTCTTTCACTTGCTCTCTGATATGCACCAAGCTGATCCCACAAGAAAGCCCACCACAGTAAACTGTCACTCTAACCAACTTCTCTGTCCTTGTTTTAGTTGATAATTCCACAATCCTATCCTCATATTACTTCAGAACTCTAGAATTAAATCTAACAAGACCTACTGGCTTATTTATATCCACTTTGATAACTGAAGGTGAATGGCCTGATGGAGGATCCCAGAGACATGCAGATAAAGGCATGCAGATAAACATCCTGATCACATGTGTGTATCAATGTGACACATTTGCAGCTCCATCAGAGCACAGCACAGACAAGGGCCAAATCTGGTCAAGTCATCTAGGCCAATCCTCCTCCTGATCTCCCCAAACCAATCATGATAAAATTCCGCCCATACCTTTCCTCACCTTCCCACTACAGCCCACAGCAGGCTGGTCAGGAGTCCACTCTCCCCTGTCTGTGCAACCTGCAGAGTGCACCCTTGACATCCTTATTGCGAAGGCTATAAACAAACGGGTTGGCCAAAGGTGTAATGGCAGTGTACATTACTGCAGCCTCCATATCCTGGTCCCGAGAGTTCTGGGAGGGAGGCTGGAAGTAGACCCAAATGATGGTGCCATAGAGGAAGCCAACCATGGTGAGGTGGGATCCACAGGTGGACACTGCTCGGCGGCGACCAGCTGCTGAAGGCAAACGTAAGATGGTGGCCCCAATTCGGACATAGGAGAGTACAATCAGGGCACAGGGGCCCAGCATTAGGAAGCCACCCTCCAAGAATATGGCCAGCTCATTGGAATGTATGTCTGAGCAAGAGGCTCTCAGAAGTGGTCGGTGGTCACAAAAGAAATGGGGAATGTGAACATGCCCCCCGGCATCTGCAGTCCAAGACAGGGGCAGGAGGAGACCCACATGTAGCATAGTATGCACTATGGACACCGCCCAGCTCAAGGCCAGTAGGCAGGCACAGCGCTGGCGATTCATCACCAAAGCATAGTGCAGAGGGTCGCAGATGGCCACGTAGCGGTCTAGAGCCATGACAGCAATGACAAGTGTATCTGTGACTCCAAACGCATAGAAGAAAAAGAACTGAGCCAAGCAGCGGGCAGCAGGAATGGCTGGGTAATCAGAGGCCAGATGGACCAACAACTGGGGCAGGGTGACTGTGGAAAGCCCCAAGTCTATTATGGAGAGGCCACGAAGTAGATAATACATAGGTGAGTGGAGCCGGGAGTCCCGGGAGATGAGCAGTACCAGAGTCACATTCCCCAATATGGTGGTCAGGTAAATAGCCAGGAAGAGGAGAAAGAGGAGACTGTGAGGGATACTCGATCTTGAGAACCCAAGGAGCAAGAAGACTGGAGAATGTGAAGCATTAGGAGGACAGCTCATGATGAGTGTTGAGGAGCTCTCCTGGAAGAAATTTAAGTCGAAAAGCAATAGGTCAGAGATTAGGGATCATAACATGTGCACATAATAGTTATGTTATTCAAGGTCCTTAAAGACCTAGATTCAACTCTACGTTTCTTTCTCTAGGTCACTCCCTTAATTTATTACAGCAGTTTCTCCAGTATTTCTTCCTTTTATTCACTGCAGAGACAAGCTTCAAGAAATAATTACCTATCCACTGTCTTCAGCTCCTCATCTTCCATTCACACCTGATCCTACAGCCATCCTGATTTATTCTCTTTGAACCTGTCCAGAGCATAATGTACCATTAAAACCCAGAACATGTAAAGAAATGGTTATTTAAAAGTAGTTGACTTCTATGGTGAAATTGCCTTAGATTGTCATAAAATTGTTTTTCTGCTTTATTCCTTATGTTGGCAAATAGTACCATCATTACCATCTGCCTGATGCACAAACAAGAACCTTAAGGAACCCTCCCTCGTCTCCCCACATCCAGTCACTCCTTGCCATCTATGTTTTTCCTTATATCCAACCTTTATTCTTTGTTCCTAAAACTATTTAAGCTTTGGCATCTCTGACCAATACTAATTTCCACGACCTCATTACTACTGTCTCCACTCGTCTCCCCCAATAGGTATTCACACTGATGCCCTGGTGAGACTTTTGATGTGGGACTTCACATTTAACTAGTAGGGGACTTGAGATTCAAATCCAAACTGTTGATCTGTCTTTATGGAATTTTCATTATTAGTACTTAACTAATAATGTATAATATATATTATATAATATATATAACTAATAATAATAATATATATATAATTTAATAATAGTTACTTAACTATCCAGGCTAATATTAAGTCATGTGCTCAAAATTAACGTGTCAAGTTCCCATACCCTTCCCTGCACATGCTTACATTATTTTGAGAATTTCAGCCTCTGAAGAGTTACTAAACAGTAGAAACACCCACACACATATTCAACAATGATAGACATTTAAAGAAAACATAATAATCATCCTTTCAAATTCATAACTGAAAGAACTTTCGAGAATGTAAGGGAAATTTAGGGGCCTATAATCAAAGAAGGATATAAAAATAATATCTAAACTTCATGGTGGTAGAGCTGGTGCTGACATCAGGTAGTTGGGAGAGGACACATTATCAGTCTTCAGAGTCCAAAGCTTGAGTATAAAATCCATGTAGTATAGGAGAGGAGGGCTTAGTCCTGTGTGAGGGAGGGTAGAGACCACCACATAACTGAAAACATTCAAAGCTAAGCTTTCAGGGAAAGAGTATACACAAACAGTAATAGGTACAGATACATAGAGATTATATGGATTTCTTTGGGCTAAGAAAGAAGGAATGGAGGGCTGAGGTTGTGGCTCAGTGGTACAGTGCCCACCGAGCACATGGAAGACACTGGTTTCAATCCTCAGCACCACATAGAAAGAAAGAAAGAACTTGAAAAAATATTTTAAAAAGAAAAGAAAGAAGAAATGGAAACCCAGATCTCTCAGTATGCACTATTTGGAGGAAAAATTACCTCCCAAAGGTAATTATGGGTTTTTACCATATGCAGAGTGATAGTGCTAATTTTCAAATCAAATAAACCCTCAAATAGAAAATTAACATTAAAAAATATGCTTAAATGGGTAAAAACATTGGGGTACCTTATAGAAGCAAACATAAAATTTTTCCTCAGGGACTTACAGATTCCAATCCACAGAAGTCCATAAGTAAAAATCTATTAAAGATAAGCTCATGATTCAAAATTACAAAAGACACATGAAATCTACTAATCATGACAATAATCAGCAATCAACAAACAATAGCATTAACCCCCTCCAACATCATAAAATTAACCAATCTGTTAGGAATTATAAATTATATTTAAAGTGCTTATTGTCCAAAAGAAGAAATAAACATAATAATAATGAAGACATTATAAAGATAAATGAAACCTATTTGAAAAAAGAATTACTAGAAAATAAAAATATTCATATTCAGAAGAAAGATGTAAAACAAAGGAGGGTGACATGAAGACAGTACAAATTAACCAAGGTGTGAAAAGAGGATTAAGAATTACAGAGAGAAAAGGAAAGGACTCATATACATCAAAACAACGTGACTTTTCCTGTATACATACATGAATATGCCACAGTGAAGCTCAACACCAGGTACATCCACAAAACTGAGATCCTAATCAGAATAAGATATATTCCATAGTTATATAAATATATCAAAATAGAGTGTACTGTCATGTATTACTAAAAAGAAAAAATATAAATAAATAAATAAATAAATAAATAAATAAATAAATAAGGGGCTGGTGTTGTAGCTCAGTGGTAGAGCACTTGCCTCGCAGGTGTGAGGCCCTGGGTTTGATCCTCAGCACCACATAAAAATAAATATAAATAAATAAATAAATGAAGATGCTGTGTCCATCTACAACTAAAAAAGATAAATAAAATAATAAGTAAATTAGGCTGGGGCTGGGGCTCAGAGGTAAAGCACTTGCCTAGCATGTGTGAGGCCCTCCCTGGGTTCAATCCTCAGTACCACGAAAAAAATAAAATAAAGATATTGTGTCCATCTATAACTAAAAAATAAATAAAAATTAAAAGAAAAAAGTTTTTAAAAATAATAAGTAAATAAATAAATAACTAGTATTCACATGCAAAAGAATGAAAGTAAAAATTAAATTTACACCATACATAAAAATCAATGCAAATGGTTTAAAGACTTAAACATAAGAACAGAAACCATAAAACTCTAGGGAAAAAATAGGGGGAAAAACTCCTTGACATTGGTCTTGGCAAAATCCTTCAAAAGACAAATAAACAACTGGGACATCAAAAGTTTCTGTATAACAAAGAAAACAGAAAATAGAATGCATAGATGGCCTAAAGATTTAGAGAAAATGTTTATGAACTATACAACTAATAAAATTTAGTATCCAAAACGAATAAGGAGCTCACCTTTGACAGAAAAAAAAATCTGATTTTAAAAAATGGGCAAAGGATCTGAACATCCACAAATGGCCAACAGGTATATTAAAAGGTGCTCAAAATCACTACTCATCAGAGAAACACCAATCAAAATATCTGCACTCACCTGTTCACTGCAGCATGCTTTATAATTGCCAAGAAAGGAAAACTCAAGCGTCTTTATCTCAACTAATTTTTTAAATGCAGCAAATTGTTTCCATACCCTGGCAGGAGTCTATACTGAGTCCCTTCCACAGCGTCCTTTAAGAACTTGAGTAATAATTTGCAGCACATTTTTAGTTTCCAAATGTATTTTCTTAAACTGTCTTTTTATTATTGATCCCTAATTTAATAGCAATCTAAGCAGAGAATTTAACCTCTATGAGATTAGTGCTTTGAAGCTTTTGGAAATTCACAATGTCACCTGATATATAGCTAAATGGACCTGTGACAGGCAAGGAGAGCCCTGAAAACTAACAATTTGTAGAAATATAAACAGGGTTGGCATTCCTTATGAAGGATAAACTATTTAGTTAAATATTGTGCTACAACTATAGGTACATGTCTTAACTTGTCATTTACATACACCACTTGAAAATAGACACATGCTTTCATAAGTGTAAGTCTCCACAACACAGCTGAAAAAGACCATTTGAAAAATTATGGAAAAGTATAACCAATATGAATTTTTTTAACATGCAGAATTATTGTGGTGTTTTTTGTTGTTTGTTTGGTTTAGGGATTTTGTGCCAGGGATTGAACCCAGGGGCACTTTACCATCAAGCTATATCCCCAGACATTTTTATTATTTTATTTTGAGACAAGGTCTTGCTAAGTTGCTGAGGCTGGTTTTGAATTTGTGATCCTCCTGCCTCAGCCTCCTGAGCCACTGGGATTACAGGTGTGCATCACCACACCTGGCTTCTATTATTTTTTTATTTAAAAAAGACATATTGGGCTGGGGATGTGGCTCAAGCGGTAACGCACTCGCCTGGCATGCCCAGGGCGCTGAGTTCGTTCCTCTGCACCACATAAAAATAAAGATGCTGTGTCCACCAAAAACTGAAAAATAAATATTAAAAAAAACTCTCTTCTCTCTCTCTCTCTCTCTCTCTCTCTCTCTCTCTCTCAAAAAGACATATATAATAAAATCTAAAAACATGCATGAGAATAATCACTATTTAGTGTAGTAGGTACCTTTGGGGAAGGACGAAAGACAGAACCAAGGTTGAAATAGCAGCTTGAGTTTTAATTGTATCTGTATTGAAACCAGAAATGGCAAAACACAAATTTTGTTAAAGTTGGGGTTTTGACTTATGTAGCTCATTGTCTTTCTACACATTGTTCTATATTTTGAAGCTTTTCCTATGAAGATATAAAAAGTAAAGTTAAGGAAAGACACTTAGACATAAGAACTTTTATTTTCTAATGGTTCTTTTTATTTATTCCTTCTAAGCACACCTTTCCATCCCAAAATAACATGAACCTCAGTTAATTAAATCACATACTAAGTACATCATGGAAAATCCAGAATTAGGTAACATCTATCTTTGAACTAGTGGAATCAGAGATTTACCTCCAAAGCAATTTTCTAACATATTATAGAAAGCAAAAAGAGGTCCCAATACATGTGGACCACCACCGTGGAACCTGTGCACTGTGCCATGATGCTACCCTAGGTTGTCCTTCCCTAAATCCAGGCATGTCCCACATTTCTGATTACCATTTCCATTCCCCTGTCTTGCTGTAATAAGCTCTAGAGTGAGCTTATGATGGCAGCTCTTACTTCAGCCTGATTTCAGGAATGCAGAGTCAGAAAGAACGTTTTCATAGGACTCTGGAACAGAAGAGAGAAATCTTCTACAAAACTAGAAGAGAGAGGGCTGGAGATGTAGCCCAATGGCAAAGCGCTTGTGTTGCAGGTACCAAGCCCTGAGTTCCATCCTCAGTACTGCAAAAACAGCAATATATAAATAAAACCAAGACTAGAGGAGATGGAGGTGGAGCACTCGTCACTGCCTGTGTCTCTTCAACCTCAGGAGCTCAAGATTGATTAATTGTAGTGTTTGGCTCATGCTGCACCGCCTTTATTGGTTCAAACATTGCTTGACTCTTTCTCCCTTGGTTTTTAAAGAGCATATATTAAACGTACATTAATTTACTGTTCTATACAAACAGTAGAATACTGATGATGATTTCTATCTACTTGTATAAACCTTCTCCATCACTTACCCTTGCTACTCTGCCTGAAGTAACCAATCCTCAGAATCTTGAGGGAGTCATTCTCTTGCTTTGTTTATATATGTCTGTGGTAATATATACCTATGATTTGATACATCTATAGATATTTCAAGAAGAATATTATTAATTTTGAGATGATCCTAAATTTATGAAAAGACAACAAGCTTTAAGCCATTTGACTTAAGTCTCAGTATTATATTACTTAGATTCACTGACATAATTGGATATAGTTGTGCCTCACTTATTTTTCACTGTTACAAAATAGCTGTTGATATGAATATACCACAAAGTATGTAGTCCTTCTCTGTGATGTATGTTTCGGTTTATTTACTGGTTTCTTCTTCCCTGAGGATGGTTATAAGCCGACATAGTTTATATTTCAGTGCTTTAAGTAACTACTTCTCACAGATGGGCAAGTTTCTTGACTTTTCTGAGTCTCAGATTACTGAACCATAAAATGGACATACATGGAAACTACTTTTGCAAAGTTATTGGAAGAATTAAATAAAATGCTTACTAGTGTTTAAAAATTATAATTCACAAGTATAAACAATTTGTCCCATTTCATATATCTAGTATAATTCACTTAGCTTTCAAATTAAGTATTTTATTTGATTTTTCCTTCCAAGGTTATCAGTGAATTGTCCTCACCATATTCAGTGATCTGTAACAACAGTAGCCTTAGATAATAACTGTGGAGCCCTTTTGCTATATGCCAAATACAATGCAAAGCACTGCACATTTGTGACTGTACTAAGCCTTCAATTCTGTATGTTACTTTATTAAATTTTCAATTCTGTGAGGCAGACACTTCTTTATTCTGACTTTACATATAAAAATGCTGAAGCACAGAAAAATCAAGAAATTTTCTTAATGTTATACAGCTAGTCACTGGCAGAACTGCCATCTGGGGCCAGAACATTTGACATCCTGACAACTACTTTTCTGAACCTTTTTCATTTTCCTTCTCCACTAATGAATGTCATTATTAACTACTATCCCCAAACTTATTGGTAATAATTTTTTTCAAACTCCATGATACTTAAAAATAATTAATTTTACCCTCATTCTCCCCAGTGTTATCTCTTTTCCATTCCTTTTACTGATTTTCAGTAATGTACAAAGAAATTATCCAAAATTATTTTTTTTATAAAGCACAAATGTTCTTTTAAATAACAAGTGGCAACTGTAAGCCATGCCTCTGAAAATACTTGAGATGAGATAAAAGAACAGATGCAGTTTTGGATAATTGTTCTGAATGCCTGAATTTGCCTATGGGTGCCAGAAGATAGATTTGGCTGGACCCAGTGCATCAAGTTTCATATGATGTCAGATTTCTCACCTATTTATACATCTATTGATTAATTCATCTGCTCTACTGAGACATTATGGCATATAACACTAATATTCTGCCATAAAGAAGCCACAGCATGGGAAGAAAGAAGAATAAACTAAATACAAAAGAGAGCAATGAGCAATATGATGAATATAAGCAAAGGGTCTTGTGAAGCTTCTTTGGAGCTGGTTCCATTTCAGCCTTAGCTGGGGTCAGGGGTGGTGGGCTGAAGTTATAAAAAGATTGCCAAGGAGGTAGCCCAACCACAAGAGGGTGTGAGATATCAAAACTACCCTCTGTTTTACTCTGAATGAATAATGGTGGGTGTGCTATAACTCTTATGTGCATGTTAACATGTGTGTGAATATTGAATTCTATGTGACAAATTTAAAAAAATAATTTTGAAAAGTAAGAACTTAGTACTAACTGGCTGTGTCTCTTAAACTTTCCTTTCTAAAGTTCTATGCTTCTCAAAAAGAAACTTGTGTGATTCTCTTTGAAAGATGACTAAAAGGCATGGTGAGGTTTCAAAGACAGAAATGAAGACGCAATGGAGGAAAGAATGAACACCAACAGAAAACATAAAAATGCAAAGTGCTGGGGGAGTGAGAATGGGAATGCAGAGCAGAAGAAGAGTGCAAACTGAATGGATGAATTGAAAGAATGCAAGGGCACCCAGAAGTGGAGAACAGAAGGGGGATTCACCAGGGCTGGGGTCAGGGGGAGAGTTTTTGAATAATTTTTAGAAACCATAAGGAAAACAAGAGGAAGAATGTTTGAAATGACAAGAGTCAGAAGTATAATTGAGGATGGGAATTTAAGAAAATTATTAGGGAAGAAACAATTGGAGGAAATTAAGATTTTCAGGGAAAGGAGAAGGGCATGTGGACGATGAGTGGGAAACAGATGGGAATGTGGACAAAAGGAGAACAGAAAGGAGGGGTCGTGGGATGGAGCAAAGGAGAGAAGTGAAGGCAGGGGTGAGAAATGGAGCATCAAGAACAGTAGCAGAAGAAAGCAGGGATGGCAAGAGGAAGGACAAAAGAAATGGCTATGAGGACAAAAAGGAGAAAAGACGGTGTTGAGCATGGTGGGGTCCAGAGTGAGAGACAGGTTGTTGATAGAGAAAGACACGACGTGGTCAGGAGGAAGCAAGCTGGAAGAAGGGGCTGGACTGCTCTCACCAGTCCAGACCTGCTCTCACCCTGGTCTCTGTAGCTCCAGCCTCTGTGGGACCTCAGGGATCTGGCCATGGTGCTGAAGGGCAGTTTGGGGACAGACCAGGAAATTAGGGCTGGTGAGGCCTGGTGACATTTATAAGTCGTGAGGCCCAAGGGATCTTTCCCCTAGAGCTGCCTGGGTGAGGCCAGGTACAATACCTGCCACCCCGTAAACCAGGAAAACATGGACACACTCTCAGGGGAAGGCTAAAAGCTCAAGTGCCTTCCAATGACTCTGCCACTGGTGCTAATGGGATAGAAGGTAATTCAATCAATGCCCAGGCAACCCAAATGTCAGACACTTGTGTCAAACTACCCTAATAAATCACAAGTTATCACCTAGTAATCTTCCTATGGTGTGATAAATAAGGATGACATAATGGTCTCAAGCAGGGCCTTTGAAGTCAAGTAAAATTGAACATGTTCACTATTTACAAGCCTATGAATCTGGCAACTAATCAATCTCTCTGAGCTCCATTCTATGTATGCATAAACTTCAAATAACACTTTTTATAATGATTGTCATGAATACTAGACTATTATGTAAGAAGGGTTCAGCATAAATCCTGACAGATAGTAAAGACCTAAATAATAATTTCTTGTTAATGCCACTGTTGTTGATCCAATAATGATAAATATTGTCCAACCAAAGTGAATTTTTTGGATTTTTCAGATGTAACTAAGGTGCACTATGTGTAACTCAATTCCCATACTTGACCCTCTGCCTCTGGAAGAAAGAGCAGTATGAATTCACCTCCAAATCCAATGTCTACTCCAGTGTCTAGCACAAGGAAGTCACTCAAGAAATTTACCAAGCTGGATAAATAGCTAATTAGTGACAATCCTTCTTCCATTAATCATAATTCCCAAACATAATTAAATGCCAGATCTTGCCAATCATCCTCCCACACAGTGTAGGATTAAATAAACTGATAGTAGTTTTTCTCTTTATTTCATCTGTTTTCAAGTTAATTAACTAATCCATTCTTCCATCTATACAGCAGGCTAAACGCCTAAAATTCTGAAAAATAGAAATCAATGTATTATTAATGTTTTGATAATATTAATATTATTAATATTAAAATGTACTCCTAAATACTTATAAGGTACTTTAATCCTAGCTATATATAAGTGGGACTAAACAGACACAATGCTCATGCAATTAAATCAGGGGAGGCAAAAATCTGACAGCAAGAGCTGTATTTGGCTCTGGCAACCTCTGTTCAAAAACTCAATGAAATTCCAGAGTAGGCATTTATATATTTTATTTACCATAGAAACTAAAACAAAGAATAACATAAAATGAGATCATCTCATTTTAATACTGTTAAGGAATTCTAAATATTATTTTTTACAATTTTCCCATAGCTTTATTGAGGTGAAATTAAAGTACAGTAAAAAGCACATATTTGAAGTATGCAATTTGATCAATTTGACATGTATGTAACCAATAAAATCAATATTAAAAAAGCATTTCTGTTACTTTTATTAAATTTGAAATCATGCAAACTGTGTTACCTGCATGATTTATTACATTAGATATCAATCATCTTAAGGTATATAGAACCCCACCCTGACATGTCAACTATTTCAAAATTAAATGCACATTTATAAATACCTCAGAGGTCAAGGAAGAAAGCACTAGAAAAATAAATAAAAAGAACTTTGAACTAAGTGATAATAAAAGCTTAAAATATCAGGATTTCTGGGATGAAACAGTACTCAGATGAACATTTATACCTTAAAATGCTTATATCAGAAAGAAGCTACAATAACAAATTACTTTCAAATTATGTATTAAGAAGAAAAAAAGAGTAGGAACAGAAATACACAAAATAGAGAAGAAATAATACAGCTAAAATTTGATAAAATAAACAAATCTAATGAAGAAAAAAACAAGAACACAAAAACTAATGTCAATGGAAAGGGGGCTATCAAAATAACCCTATGGATGCTAAAAATATATTAAAGTAATATTATAACTATATGCCAACATATGTGATAGCTTACATACATAGTCTAAACTAGAGAAGGATTCATGTGCTACTAAGAAGAAAGTGTATTCAATCATTAATGGATGAAATATTCTACATATATCTGGTAAGTCTAAATTATCAATTGTATTTTTTTACTTCTATAGCTTCCTTATTTCATTTTTGTTTGGAGGATCTATCCAGGAGTGACAGAGGCATGTTAAAGTTACACAGTATTATTGTGTTGTGGTCAATTTGATTCTTGAAATTGAGATGGGTTTGTTTGATTTATATAGATACTCCATTGTTTGGGATATAGATATTTATGATTGTTATGTCTTGTTGATGTATAATTCCCTTAAGCGGTATTAAATGGCCTACACAATTGTCCCTTCTAATGAACTTTGGCTCAAAGTCTACTTTATCTGATATGAGGATAGAAACCCCTGCTTGTTTACATGATCCATGTGAGTGATATATTTTAATCCCACCTTCACCTTCAGTCTGTGGATGTCTTTGCCTATGAGGTGAGTCTCTTGGAAACAGCATATTGTTAGGTCTTATTTGTTAATTCAGTCTTCCAGTCTTAAGTTTAGTCATTAATGTTGAAGATATTATTGAGATATGATTTATATTCCCAGTCATTTAGGTTTATTTCTAGTTTTTAATTTGAAATAGTTTCTCCTTTTATTGACTATTCCATTAGTGTAGTTCCTACCTTTGCTGATTTTCACTTTTTTTCATTTAATCTTAATGGATTATTTTGTTGAGAATGTTTTGTAGTGCAGATTTTCTAGTTGTGAATTTTTTAAACTTTTGTTCATCATATAAGGTTTTATTTCATCTATAAATCTGAAGCTTATTTTTGCTGGATATAGGGTTCTTGATTGGCATGCACATTCTTTCAGAGTTTGGTATATGTTGTTCCAGGATCTCCGAGCTTTGAGGGTCTGGGTTGAGAAATCATCTGAGATCCAAATTGTTTTATCCCTACACGTAATCTGATATTTTTCTCTGGAAGCCTTTAAAATTCTATACTTATTCTGTATGTTAGGCATTTTCATTATAATATGTCTTGGTGTGGGTCTGTTGTAATTTTGTACATTTGGGATCCTGTAAGTCTCTTGTATTTTATTTTCCATTTTATTCTTTAGGTTTGGGAAATTTTCTGGTATATTATTGAAAAGATTGTGCATTCCTTTGATTTGTATCTCTGTGCCTTCATCTATCCCAATGTATCTTAAATTTGTTCTTTTCATGTTATCCCACAGTTTTTGGAAGTTCTGTGCATGGTTTCTTAACATCTTCTCTCTGTGGTCAACTCATTTTCAAGATTATTTATTTTGTCTTAATTGCCTGAGGTTCTGTCTTTGAAGTGGTGATGTTTTCTATGAATTTTTATTTTGGTTTATTGTTTTCTTCATTTTGAGGATTTTTGCTCGTTTTTTTCAGAATCTCTCTCTCTTTATTGAACTGATCTTTAACTTCCTGTATTTTTTTTCTGATTTCATTTCTTATACCATACTTTACTTCACAGATCAATTTAAATATGTACATTCTAAACACCTTCTCTGACATTTCTGCCAATGTGGTGTTGATGGATTCTGTTATTGTTTTGGTTCGTTTTGTTATTGTATTGGTTTATTTGGGGAAATTTGTTCCCTTGCTTTTTCATATTGTTTATGTGTCTACCCATCTAACAGTATAGATATGAGGCAGTAGAGTTTCTACCCTGTGGACCTATAGTGTCCCTGAAAGTTTCCAGTACCTCACTGTGTAGGGGGCAACAAATAATAACAACAACCAATGCAAAACAGTATTAAATATACATCATTAAACCAAATAGTTCCCACTATGACATCTACAGTGTTAATTATCACAACAAGAAGAAATAATATGATCAGTGATTGCCTACAATAAAAATAGCAAGTTTGAAAAAGGGTTTATAATTTCAAATAGTGGATAGGGAGAGAACAGAAATGATATAGGATGTGATGATTATGAGGGAGAAGGATAGAAGAAGTAGTAAAAAATTAAAGTAAGAGTGAATGATAGAACAATAGAGATTGGCTGTTAGCAGAAGAAAAGAGAGAATCAAGGGAAACAGGAGAAAATATACATATATAAAGTAAAAATTTTTAAAACTTAAAAATAAAAATAAAAGAATATAAAACAAAACTTTTTAGTTTTATGCTAATCAAACATCCTAGTTCACAAAAAACTAATCCATGAAAAAATAACTGGCTTTAAAAATGCTAGAAATGATAAAAAAACAAATATGAATATGTATAAATGGGCACCTTTAAGGTCACAATTAAACAGAGGAAAAGAATTTTTTAAAAATCTTGATGAAAAGTTAAAGAATTCTTTCTCTTGAAGTTCAAAATATTCTCAGCTTCTCTTCTCAGCAGTTTTAGGTGGGATCTTCTCGAGTGTGATGCTCTATCTTCTGGATTGCTGGAGTGAGAGAGGTAATCCCAAGGTGGAATTATTGAAAGCAGGGTTTAGGCTTATGTGGGCTCCAGGCTCTTTGCTGAATGCCAATTGGCCTGGAGATTTTAAATCAGCACACTTCCAGTGTCCAGTACTTGCTGGTCCATGCTGGAAGACTACCCCAGGGATCTCCCCTGGGGTCCACTCATGTGTTGGGGTTCCAATTCTTAGTCTTCTATGTGTTTCCTGATCTCAATTTCATATTCCAAATTCAATCTCTCCCTTCTGAGTTCCCTCCCATATGTGTCTCTCCCAGCTGGTCCTGCAGACAGCCAGATTGGAGGGGGAGGGGTAGAACCAGATGGGTTTCTGTAAACCTCTCTCCACGTTTGATTTTCCCCTGGTCACTTTAGCACACTCTGTGTTATGCAGTGTGTATTTACTGGACCTGTATTTCAGACCAAACTTGGGTTTGCCAGAAATCCACCCCCTCAGCTGCTGGCTTCTGTGTAGTGGCTTCAAAAAGGTTCCTTCCTTAGTCCTCCCCATGTCACCCAGAGAGACGGCAGCTTCTTTCCCCACACACAGATATTGTGCAGCACATCTTCCAGGTTTGCCAGGCAATGCCTTTGATCTCTAAACCCTCCATACCCAGACATGCCTTGGGCCTCCCAAAAATGTGGATTTCTTTAATTCCCTTATTCCTCCATCCACTATCTCACAGAGGGTCTGCTCTGGCTTGTGCTTCTGCCCAGCCATGGCAGTGGCTGTGCCACTGGGGATTTCCTCCTTATTATATCCAATCTCCTGAGTCCCCAATCTGCTTTGAATGTCCACTATTAAATCCCAGTATAGTCCCCCTACCCTTTTGTTCACCTGCCTTACTGAGAAGCTGCCTGTCTCCCTTGTTGGTTTCACTCCATGAAGGAGCCAGGAAAGTGATCTTCTCTATTCTGCCATCTTGAAAACCTCTGAATATTTTTTATAAAGAAGATAAATTTAATTTTTTCATGGTCTAGAGGAGGGGAATTCCAAGATAAAGGCCAAGTCCTTTAAGATAGTACAAAGTAGGCCTCATATGCAGAAGTGACAGAAGGGCAAAAGGGATATCGTTAGTTCTTTCCAGTCTTTCCAAAGGTCACTAGTTCTGTTTCTAAGGGCTCCTTCCCCATGCTTTAGTTATGTCTTTTTGTTGTTGTTGTTGTTGTTGTTGTTGTTTTAGTTATGCATGACAGTACAGTTTATTTTTTAATCTAACATGACTTTTTAACATGAAATAATTATCCAACATCCTTTATAATACATCTGTTGAACACTGGAAATTTCTTCATGGGCACATTCCAATTAAAAGAAAAAAGGAAAGAAATATAAAAATTTATATTTGTTTTAAGTTCAATTTTGAAATAATCATTTCCAAAATTTTATTCCATTCATAAATTGTATAGCAAATTCCATGTTGAAATTAGAAGTGTTTCTCAATACCTTCCTGAAATGAAGATAAATTGAGATATTGTTTTCCTATTACTGATTCAAGAAATAAATTGTGAATAGTGATTACACAGAGTTATGTAGTAGTGCAACTTATTAACTTCTTAAATTAAATTGACATAGATTAAAATTGATTTTATATGTTTGATTACAGAAAAACTCTAGGCTAAACATCAGGTTTTATTATCAGAAACAAAAGCTTGATATTTATACCATTTTAAAATAAACATTCCCTTTCACTGGTGCATATTAATTACATAGAATAATGGGTTTCATTGCAGTGTACTCGTACATGCACATAATGTCATTTGATCAATTTCACTCCCCAATTTCACTTCCTCCCTCTCCCGATCCCCTTCTTCAATCCAAATGGTCTCCCCTCTATTTTCATAAAATCTTTCTTCCCCTTTTTATCTCTCCAGCTTCCACATATGAAAAAAAAAACATGAGACACTTGTCCTTCTGGCTTATTTTGCTTAATATGATGATCTCCAGTTACATCCAATTTTCTAAAGATGGCATATTTTTTTCTTTTTATGGCTAAATAAAATTCCATTGTGTGTATATATACAACAATTTCTTTATCCATTCATCTGTTGATGGTCTCCTACGACACCTATGTTGGTTCTATAACATGATTATTGTGAATTATACTGCTATAAACAAGGAATGTAGGATCTCTAAAGTATGCTGCTTTTAATTCCTTTGAATATATACTGAGGAATGGTATAGTTGGATCACTTGGTAGTTCCTTTTTAGTTTTATTGAGGAAACTCCAAACTGATTTCCACAGTGACTATACTAATTAACATTACCAACTGGACTTGAATTTCAAATCCTCATTACTAATGACACCACTACTGATTTAGTTTCATTTAAACATCACCTTTTCCATGAATTAGTGTTCTTATTGTGAAATATGTCTGCAACATTTTATTTGAATTTGTGTCTTTATTACAGTGTTACAGTTAAACTGGTATATTAGTAAATATATTTGGCCTTATGATTTTCTCTTCATATATCTTTTACTAACTTTAAAATTAAACACTTTAACCCCAAGGTTTTTGTGGGACTCATATTTCCTTTGAAAGTAATCTATATATTGCTTGAGTTTGATGACTACAGTTCCAGATAATTTATCAAGGAGTAATTCAAAATTTACCCTGGTTAGAATAATGATATGGCTTAAATCTCCAGAGACCAGAAAGGTGTGGGGGAATAAATTTTACCTCTTGGTTACTCAAGTTGTAGATTATGGGATGTAGCAATCCCATAATCACCATGAATAAGTCAAAGACCTCTGAGGTACCCGTGAGAGCAGGATGTTTTTCCTACAGAGTAGGAACAACTTTGAGTCCCAGCACTATTATGTTCAAAGCAGCCAGAGAGAAACTCAGGACTAAGACCAGCACCATGCTTTGTGAGGAATAGGAATCGTGAAGGAAAACTTGGCAGATAACATGGAAACTAACCAAGGTTTAAAAGGAACACTTTCCTCAAAGACAGAACAGTTTCTGAGGAATATAAGTGAGCAGGAAATGGTTTCAAAATATGAGTTAATGTTTGCTGAGTGCTGATCATCTGACAGACACTAGATAGGATGCGCTTTCTTCAAGTTCATGCTCCAAATCTATTTTGGAATAGTGCCATAAAAGACATATAACTTAGTGTTTACACTAACAGGGCTGAGGTTGAAATCCCAGCTCTAATACCAACTTTGTCATCTTGGGTAAATATTTTAATTTATAAATGCCTCAATTTTCTCATATGCAAAAGGGATTATAGCTCTGGCTTTATAATATTGTTACTATTATAAAAGTTTTAATAGAATGTTTAGAACAAGAACTGACAAGAACTAAACACAATTTAAGAGTTGTTGTTACTATTGGAATCCTTCAGCCATGGGTATCAGAGAGTCTCCACTGTCTTGTGTAAAGTTTAAAAAAGATCAAGTTTCATTTAAACAACTCATCTGTCTGAAACAAGCCTGTTTCTAAACACACAGCTCTCCAGTGGCTGAAATGGAGTTGTAAAAATATATTTCCCCATCTTCACTCTATTTACCTTGTTATTCCTGGAGAAATGCATTCTTGTTAAGGAGGAAGGGCTTTCAAATGATAAGAATAGGACACCACCAACTCATGGTCTAGATACTCAGCTAGTAAGAAAAGAGACCTCTCAAGTATTAGAGAGCCTACTTACTTCAAGACTGACTAGAAAAATTCATTCATCTCTGTATGTTGAGTGCACTTATTAGTGCAGTATAGTTACATAAAAGTGGGGTTCATTTTGACTTAATCACACATGCTTGGAATATAAATCTCTCCATTTCAGTCTCCAGTGTATTTTTTAATTGACCATCAATTGAAAATCCCAAGTATACCATTTTAAATAAACATTCCTTTGACATTTATACCATTTAAAATAAACATTCCCTTTCACTGGTGCATAGTAATTACATGCAAACAATAGAAGAGAAGTATAATTATAGATAAAAAAGGGTTTACTTGCCTTAGTTTACAGATGCATAACTGAAACTATAAAAAGGAATAGGTCTTTTGTGAATCCATACAAGTCCTGGAAAGTGCACTGAAATTTGCCTACAACATCTGACTCCACTGCTTTCCACTAGACCTGTCTTCTACATGGGAAATCGGTGTCCTCCTGCATCAAGAATATATCCCTTCTTTCTGCTGTGATTATATAAGGTTGACTGTACTTCCTCCCTTATCTCATCAAAACCCTTCATCCCTAAAACACAATCTTCATCTGTAACTGAAACTTTGTACCCTTCAATCAGTATCTCCCCCTTTCCTCAAGCATTCCCCTCCCCAGCTGCTGGTAACCATCACTCTACTCTTTACTTCTCTGAGTTCAATTCTTTTAGATTCCACATATTAGTGAGATTGTGTAGCATTTTGTCTTTCTGTGCTTGGCTTATTTCACTTAGCTTTGTCCTCCAGGTTCATCTATGTTGTCAAAAATGGCAGGATTACCCTCTCTTTTAAGGCTGAAGAGTATGTACAGAATGGTGACTAGAATGAATAATAATGCATTATATATGTCAAAATTATTTTAAAAGTTAATTTTAAATGTTTGCACCATAAAAACAGTAAGTACAGTGGGGGAGGCATGTCTAAATAATTAATTCCATTGTCATTTATGACCTCTCATCTAGAGAGAACAATCACTCCTCCATTAGAAAAGCATTCTTTTTTTGGGTTTCTGACATTACTCATACCAATAGCCACTTATCTGTTTCCTTTGCCTTCTAGACTTCTAAATGCTATACTACTTACCCATCTCAGGACTCTTCTTTTTATATACTCTCTTGGCAGGCAATTTTATCCAGGTCCATGGATTCAAATATCATCTACATTTTGTTGTTCCTGAAATTTCTATCTTCAGAAACTCTCCATGAGCCTCAGGACTTATATATCCAACTGCCTATAAAACATCTCTATTTGAGTATTTAATAGATACCACAAATTTAACATGACCAAGTCTATCAAATTCACATTTCCTTCATCAAATCTTCCCCTCTAAGTAGATGGCACTATGCTCGGCCCGATATATACTGCTTATTTCCTGTCATTTATTGATTTCTCATTATATCATCCAATTCCACTGCCTCATTTATTTTCTATTATTTCCCCCAGATTTATTGAGAAAAATAAATCCACCATTTTCACAGTTTATCCTTGATTCTTCTTTTTCCCTGACACATAACATCTGGGCCAACAATATATCTAATATTTCACATACTAAAAATATAATCATCTTCTCCTAATATTAGAACCACCATACAGACTATCTGTTCCTATCTGTTACCATCAACCTTTGCTAATATATTATGGGGTTGCATAAATATACAGATATAATACTTGCATTACTATGAATATTGTTACTGCTTATTATAAGTTGAGAGTCAACCATGATTTGAGAGGTTATTGAACTAAACAATGTGTTTTAATTTCCTCCTATTCACCTAATTAAAATATTACTATCTATTATGGCTTAGTGACCCCTCAAAAATTCATGTGTTGAGACAATCATTTCAGAGATTAAATTATTAGATTTAGAGGTGTAAACTAATCAGTGGATTAATACACTTGAAAGAATTAACAGGGTGATAACTCTAGGAAAATGGGGTATGTCTGGAAAAATAGGTCATGGGGCATGCCCTTTGGCCTTTGGTAGTGTCTCTCTCTCTCTCTCTCTCTCTCTCTCTCTCTCTCTCTCTCTCTCTCTCTCTTTCTCTCCCCCCCCCACCCCACTTCCTGATTGCCATGTCTTGAGCTGCTTTTCTCTGTCACAACCTTCTGCCATGATGTTGCACCTCACCTCAGACCCAGAGCTACTGAGTAAGTCCAACCATGGACTGAACTTTTGCAACGTGAGCCAAAATAAACTTTTTCTCCTTTAAGTTGTTCTTATCATCATGTCTTTTGGTCACAGTAATGCAAAAGCTGACTAAAACAAATTGGTACTGTGAAGTGGGATTATTGCTGTGACACACTAACCATATGGCTCAGAAGCCTTTGGAGCTGGTTTTCAGAGGAAGGAATTTTGAAAAGTTTAGAAATGTTAGCTAGAAAAGCTTTATAATATTGTAAACAGAGCTTAATGGGCAATTCTGGTGGATGCTCAAAAGACCATAATGTCATTGGGACTATGGATAGTAAAGACTGTGCTCATAAGATTTCAGAGAAGGAAAACTATTGAAAATGGGATAGAGAGTATTTGTGTTACATTTTAGCAAAGAAGTTGCCCACACTTTGCCCATGACCTGAGACTTTCTTTGAGGTTGAATTTAAAGGTGATGAACTAATTAATATGGGGGAGGAAACTGCAAGACAGCATAACATTCAGGCAGTGGCATAGATATTGCTGACAGATTTTTGCAAAGTTTACCATGATAATCAGGAACAGAAAACACAACAGACAGATTTTAAAAACTTACAGTTTGGCCATAAAAGTGAGAGTCACAAGTGATTTGTAAATGAATAGGTATGGTCATGTTCCAATAAAATTTTATTTATAAAAAAAGTGAGAGTAAAACTAGAGCTAAGTAAGTTGTGCTAGTTAAAGACATTACAACCACTAAAAAGATGCTAAGTGCTTTGCACAGAGACAATAGAAAATACGGATTGAGGACATTTCAGGAATTGGCAAGACTTACACCCATCTCAGGCTGAAGAATAAAAAAAGTAAAATTTTCGTTGAAAAGATAGGGGCACCCTACTTGCCCATGGGGGTGTCTAGGAAGTTGTTTTATTGTGTGAAACTGTTCAGGCAGCCACAGCTGCTGCAGCTGTGATCTCAGGATACTTGGCTACTGATCAAGATGGTGGCAGACCTCGGCATTTACCATGTTGTACTGGTTCTGCAGATGCTGAAGTTATCGGCTCATGGGGCTTCCAACAAGATTTCAAAGGAAGGTATGGGAGGCCAAGCAAAGTGTATCAGGGTTTGAATCCCTGCTGGCTCCCTGAGAGGGCGATTCATGAAGATATGAGAAAGAATACAAAATTACAATGGAGACTAAGAGATTCCAATAACATGAAATATCTGCTGAAGAAAGGTTGTAGGAATCAAGCAGAAATAAGCCAAAAGAGAGTCCATGTGGGCTGCAACTGGCAAGGTCATAAAAGCTACACAAACCCTTTGGAAAAAATATCAAAATTCCCATGTGCCCCAGATGCTGGACATAGAGCTACAGGACTTGTTTGCCAAGATGATTTTGCTCTTTTTTTCATCCTACTCCTTCCTTTTATTCCCTGTTTCTCCCTTGTTGAATGGAAATGTTTATTCTGTGCCATTTTATATTGGCTATATGTGACTTGCTTTTTATTTTAACTCTTCTAGTTAAGAGTTTTCCTAAGTCTCAAATAAGGTTTTGGACTTGGATTTTTGGGCAATGCTGGAACTATTAAGAGTAAGGGACTCTTGGAAATGGACTACATGCATTTTGCATTTTGAGATGAGCATGAATTTGGAGAACCAGGGACACCTTTAGATATGAGGTGTTCCCCAAAATCTCATATGTGTGAGACAATGAAAGAACTTTCAGAGATTCACTGATTAGAATATGAAAGATATAACCTAATCCATGGATTAATTTGCTTGAATGGATTAACTGGATGGCAACTGTAGGTAGGTATGTCTTTGGGAATTATATTTTGTCTTTGATGACCAGAGTAACCCCCTTACCCTTTATTCATGGTTGCCATGTTCTGTGCTTTTTTGCTTTACTACACCCTTCTGCCATAATTTTTGCCTCATCTCAAGCTCACAGATTTGGAGTCAGTCAACCATGGACCAAACCTCTAAAAAACCATGAGCCAAAATAAACTTTTCCTTCTTTAAGCTGTTCTCATCAGGACTTTTGGTCACAGCAACACAAAAGCTGACTAAAATACTACTATATAATCCAGCAGTCCCATTTCTGGGTATATATCCAAAAAAATTAAATCAGTATCTTTCAAATAAAATCAGTTACTGCAGCATTACACTCAACAAAATATGGAATCAACCTAATTGTCCATCAATGGATGAAAGGATAAAGAATATGTGATAGATATATAGATTATATATCTAGATCATACATGCATGCGTGGCACGCTCGCGCACACACACACATACACACACACACGACAATAGAATATTAACCAGTCATAAAAAGAAGAAAATTCTGTCATTTCCAACAATATGGGTGAACATAGAAGACATTATTCTGAGTGAAGAAAGCCAGACACAGAATTACAAATACCTTAATATCACTTATCTGTGAAACCAAAACAGTTGAACTCAAAGGAGCAGAGTATAATGGTAGTTACCCAAGGACTGGGAGTTGGTGGAACTGGAGAGATATTGCTAAAAGGTACAAACTTGTTAGTTATACATTAATAAGTTCCGCATATATAAAGTACAGCATGGTGACCATAGTTAATAATATCATGTTGTTTTATGAAATTTGCTAAGATAATATATCTTAAATATCCTCATCATACACACACACACACACACACACACACACACACACCAAAAAATGATAACTATGTGTGGTGGTGGATGTGTCATGAGGTATGTGTATATCAAATCGTATCTTTAAATTGTAGTTCAAATACATAAATTTGTCAATTATACCTCAATAAATCTTGGAGAAAACAAATAAAAGGAAGTGAAATGGTTGAACTGAAGAATGTAATAAGAAATCAATAATTGACAGGAAATAGGCACTGTGCAGCATGGCATTGTGGGAACCCTGATATGTGGGTTCTGTGTGCTTCCATGAATCAAGAGGAGTAAAAGACCTGAAGCCAGTGGCTTTCCCTGATGGTGGTAGTAAAGGATGAGAATTAAACATCTGAGCAGTGGACTTGGATAATGTGTAACAAGGGAAGGGGGCATAAGATTGGGTTCAAAGTTCATGACACTACCATTAGTTAAGAGGAGAGAGTCACAAGGTCACACCTACTAACCTAGTGGCTGCATCCAAACTTGGGAGGGCTGGAACAGAAGGTGCTTAGGTAATTGTCCTTTGGAGAAATGAAGTCACTAAAAGGGAAGCCCAATCTACATTTTATAGTTTCAGGGGGGAAATTGGATCCAAATATCAACGCCTGGTACTGTCACAGTGTTACTTGGGGTATCTTTCAAGTAAGCCCTTGGAGGGCTTCAAGAGCTAGAACAGAAATTCACTGTCTATCTTGGATATTTACACTAAGCTAAGCAGAGATTGTGCCATAACTGGAAGTTCCAAGAGCAGGATGCATGGCCACATGGGGAGGAAGAATACTTGTAATTCCTCTGGATCCTTGGAGACAATTCTGCACACAGTTAATGAGAATTTGTTTTATTACTCTCTCACCCATAACACTCCAGAGACTTAGTGGTACCATCTCAGAAGACAGTCTCAGGAGGGACGCAGGGACCATGAGTATTTACGTCTTGTGATTGATGGTAAGAACCCAGGGAAGGGAGCTTTGGGACTCAAGAAGCACTAGGAGATTTTCCTCATCCAGGTTCCTTTTCTGCATGCTGTTTGTTGACACAGATTTGTTCTCTTTTTGACTCATCAGTCCATGGAGCAGAAGTGAAGAGAATGGAATGAATACATGAGATAAGACATCCTTTCCAGGTAAGAAATCATTTTTTGAGAATACTGGTGAGAAGGTGGAAATGTCTGATCTCAGAGAGACAATTAGTCATCAGTGGACACTCTATAAGAAAGCTAACTTAGGTCCATCCTAATGTAGATATTTTATATCTATAAAGTTCAATCTTCCTTTAACTCAGTCTACTTCTGAGTCACATTCCCCTGACTCAGGATATGAATTTTCAACTGAAGAGCAGGTGAATTTGAGAGAGAATGTCCCACATAAGTTCACTCCCTCCCCCTCGCTTTCTCTTCTCTCATCTTTCTTTTCATCATAGCTGTTTACATTCATTTCAATGTTCTTTAGGTGACTCTTGCTCCATTGCAAATGATGTGGAAAGAAACAGCTAAATTAGAAAGAAAAATTTATTTACCTGTGCAAGGATATAGCTGAGTGGTACAGTGCTTGTCTCACATGTGCATGACCCTGGGTTTGATCCCAGACACCAGTAAAAATTAAAAGATTGTTTAATTACAAACTACAAACTAGGTGAGATCACTGCCATCTCCTTTTTTTTTAGAGAGAGTGAGAGAGGAGAGAGAGAGAGAGAGAGAATTTTTAATATTTATTTTTTAGTTCTCGGCGGACACAACATCTTTGTTGGTATGTGGTGCTGAGGATCAAACCCCGGGCCGCACGCATGCCAGGCGAGCGCGCTACCGCTTGAGCCACATCCCCAGCCCGCCATCTCCTTATTATCAAGATGTGAGTTATACACTGCTAATCAACAATGAGAAGATAACCTGAAGCTCAATTCATAGTCTGCATCTGTAGTTCCTACAGTTATTAGCCACAGGGTCCTCTCTCTCTACCCCTGCCCCCCGGCCTCCTCTCTCTCTTTCCCTTGCATATGGAACCAGCAAAGGTGCCCATCAACAGATGAATGAACAAAGAAAATGTACCATATATACATAATAGTTTTATTCAGCCATAAAGAAAAGAGAAAGTATGGGGAATACTGGTAAACAGATGGAACTGAAGAACACCATGCTAAGTGAAATAAGCCAGTCGCAAAAAGTCAAGATGAAACTTTTCCCTCATATGTGGAAGCTAGACCAAACTAAGGAGGGTAAGACAGGGAGCATGCCATGAAAGTAAAAGGGAAATCAGAGGAAGTGGATATAGAGAGACAGAGAGAGAGAGAGAAGAATGAAAAAAGGAAGGAATGATGGAATGAAATTGACTAAACCAGGGCTGGGGATATAGCTTAATTGGTAGAGTGCTTGCCTCATATGCACAAGGCCATGAGTTTAATTCCTAGCACCACAAAAAAAGAAAAGAAAAGAAAAAGAAATTGACTAAACCATGTTATGTACATGTATGAACATACCTCAATGAATTTCACCTTTCTGTGTATCTATAAAGCACTAATTAAAAAAAAAAAAAAAGCTATAAATAAATAGAAGGAAGACCAGTAGAGTAAAGGAAGGGGAACAGGGGGAAGGAGGAGGAGAGAGGAAGGGGAAGTTCTGGGAACTGAATTGGAGCAAATCATATTCCATACTTGTATAATTATGTCAAAAATAAACCCCAATATTCTACATAACTATAATGAACTAATAATAATAAAAATTTAAAAATAAGTGATTCAGCTTTGATTTTGCCATACTCAGGGGGAAATGAATGAACACCAGAGTAAACACTCCATTAATAATTGTTCAGTATAAGTACAAGTTGGGGAGGTGCTCATCACAGATGACGTAAGAACCATTCATTGACAGTGTTTCCCTCTGTAGGTATAGACAAGCCTGTGGAATGTCCAACCTGACAAGAGTCTCCGAATTCATCCTCTTGGGACTCTCTTCTCGGCCTGAGGATCAGAAACCACTCTTTGCCCTCTTTCTTATCCTATACCTGGTCACCCTGCTGGGAAATATGCTCATCATCTTGGCTATCCGCTCTGATCCTCAACTCCACAACCCTATGTATTTCTTCCTAAGCATTTTGTCCTTTGCTGATATTTGCTACACAACCGTTATAGTTCCCAAGATGCTGGTGAACTTCTTATCAGAGAAAAAGACCATTTCCTATGCTGGATGTCTGGCACAGATGTACTTCTTCCTGGTCTTCGGCAACATGGACAGTTACCTCCTGGCAGCCATGGCCATTGATCGCTATGTAGCCATCTGCAATCCCTTCCATTATGTCACTGTTATGAACCACAGGCGCTGTGTCCTGCTGCTGGCCTTTTCAGTTGCTTTCTCCTATCTTCACTCCCTCCTGCATGTCCTCCTGGTGAATCAGCTCACCTTCTGTGCATCAAATGTTATCCATCACTTCTTTTGTGATGTCAACCCTGTTCTGAAACTGTCCTGCTCTTCTACCTTTGTTAATGAAGTTGTGGCCATGACGGAAGGGATGGCCTCTGTGATGGCTCCATTTGTGTGTATCATCATCTCCTACCTGAGAATCCTCATTGCTATTTTCAAGATTCCCTCTGCTGCTGGAAAACGCAAAGCCTTCTCCACCTGCAGCTCCCATCTCACTGTGGTGACTCTGTTTTATGGGAGTATTAGCTTTGTCTATTTTCATCCCTTGTCCAGCTATACTGTCAAGGACCGAATAGCAACAATCAACTACACAGTATTGACATCAGTGTTAAACCCGTTCATCTACAGTTTAAGAAACAAAGACATGAAAAGGGGCTTAGAGAAATTGATAAGCAAGATTAACTACCAAGTGGATAGGTTTTGTTTTGCAAAGGCCAATAAAATCCATGTACCCTGATTGCAAGGTGTGTGTATGTGTTAGTATGTGCATGTGTATGTGTGTGTTTGTATGTGTATGTGCATACACATGCATGTACCTGTACCTGATGTAAATCTGTTGTGGAGAAACACTCATCAGTTGCAGTTGTACCTAGTAGTTTTCTACCTGTGTTCTCTGTCACCCATGATTGTGGTTAGGATGTCTTTTTCCTATTACAGACTCACTTCATAAGAGCTCTCCGTCCCAGAAAGTCACATTTCCTTCACTCATTCCATATTTCCTTGGATCCTTTCATATTTCTCTCCACTAATTCAGCCATATTTGGTCATTGAACATAAAAGAGAGTTTTCATACATGTCTATATACAAATTTACATGTGTGAAAAATATGTATGCAAACCTGGGCATCTTATTCTATTTGAAACCATAAGAAACTTTTTGCAGAACATGGATGTGTATGTGTGTGTGTTTGAAAGAGAGAGAAAGAAAGAAAGACACCTCCCATTCAACTAAGGGTTCTCCAACTGCAGAATCTGTGTTCCCTGGTCCTGACATGATAAAACTATGGTCTCTTTTTAAAATGCTCACAAGAACTGCATGCCGTGGTCTCTGGAGTACTAGACTCTCCACAGCTTACACCAATAGTCTAACTGCCTGTTGGTAGGACAGGTCAATGCTTCTGCCTGTGTTTGGGTCTCTACTCTTCTTTCCCTTCCTGTACTTAAGGTGCGTTCACCCCCTCAACTCTCCCTGAGGTTTTTGGTTTTTTTTGGGTTTTTTTTGTTTTTGTTTTTTTTGTTTTTTTTGGTCTGGGTACTGTTCTCTCTAGAGATGCTTGTGTTACTACTATCTCTTCTCTGTCAATCTTTCTTGAGAATAAAGGAATCTGAAAATAAAGGAATCTGAAAAGCTTCCTATAGTCACTGGAGACAGTAAAAGATCAGTGGATGTGACCTACTAGTAAGGGCCTTTTGGCTCAGAGTACCTGCTATTTTAAAAGAGGTTCCCAATTTATGTAAAGAATGAATTATGTGATTTAGTAAAGCAGTTTTATTCTATGCAGTTTTCTTCAGGACAGTGATTCTTTCCTAGTGTTTGTGTTTTAATGTCTATGTTTAGAAAATCAACTATTAAATTAAAATATTCTCATGGTATTTTAGATAAGGAGCAGTCCTTTCTAAAATAGATGATCTCAAAGTTTTTAAATTATAGGATAAGGTTCTGGTGATCTACTATACAGCTTGATGACTATACTTAATAATGTGTTGGATACTTTTAAAGAACAAAAGCAGTAGATTTTAGATGTTCTTACCACAAATAAATGGTATTTGATAGTTATGTTACTAGCCTGATGGGATCATTCCTGATGGGATCATCATTTCATGAATTGAAAAACCACATTGTATCTCATAAATATATACAACTATTGTTTTTCAATTGAAAATAAAATAATTTTTAAGAGAAATTCTAAATTCCTTTAATTTTGCCACAATAATCCTGAACCAAAGGCAAGGTAGGGTTGGGAAAAGGATATACTGTTCAATTTCATTCCTTTATTACACACAAGCAAATTAATTATAACTTTCATGCCAACTTCAATCAATTGATAACGATTGTTATAGTAAGAAGATTTATGTGCCTACTCTGGGTTAAACAAAGAAGAATGAGTGAAATCAATTTTATGAGCTACGGGTGTAGACCAAGGAGTACTGGTACATATAATAAATGAATCTTAAATTGCCACAGGCCTTGGTGACTTGATATGCAAAGGAACTTCATTTCTATTGCTTTATTTCTAATTTTATCTTTGAATTTGTGCTCTGAATGGAGAAAAATACTTGGGACAATAACCAGTTCTCTACTGTCCAAAAATTTAATGCCACCTTAGCCTAGTCTCTTTTGGTCCCGTTATGGTCACATATTGAAGACATGATCCCAAATGCAGCCAGGTTCAGAGGTGGGGCTTTTGAGAAGTGAATGGATCAAGAGAGAGCTCTGACCTCCTCGGTGCATTAATCCATTGGTAGGGGAATGGACACCTGGGAGACAGTGCAAACTTGAGACAGGTGGGGCATGGCTGGAGGAGGTAAATCTCTGGGAATGTGCCCTACCTCAGGCCCAAAGCAATGTAGTCAGCCAACTATGGACTAAAACCAAAACCTGAAACAAATCTTTCCTCCTTCAAGTTGTTTTTCTCAGGTATTTGTCACCGTGATGAAAACTTAACTAACACAGGTCCTATGCTAGACTCTGTTACTGACATCTAGCCTTGTTTCATTCATGGAACATGACTAGGGCTTGTTGTGGGGACTAGTAACTGGATTTTATTACTCTTCATACCCTCTAATCATGACCCAATGGAGATACCATGCTTTGCCATCATGAGGCAGTTCCTACCATATATATCTCCTTGACATCATTCTCCTCTCTCTCATATATCAAACTGGCTCTTGTCACTCCTACCTAATTTGAATGAGCCTCTCTAGACCACTGGAAAATCTTGGTATTATCTGCAGAAGAATACTTGTGGAATATCCAGTCCTCTACTGTTCAAAAATCCAATGCTATCATTTTATCTTTTTATTGATATTTTTTAAATAAATGACAGCGGAATGCATTATAATTCTTATTATACATATACAGCACAATTTTTCATATCTCTGGTTGTATATAAAGTAATTTGAAACCCAATTCGTGTCTTCATACATGTACTTTGAATAATGATGTCCATCACATTCCACCATCATTGCTAGTCCCCTGCTGCCGCAGTCTTGGCTGGGCACAGAATCACGAGCCACTCAAGCAGGAACAAAACTTTATTTTGAAAAAGCCGCCAATACTCTGTAGGCGCTGGCAAGCCAAACCCGGTCCTCCCACGCGGGCCTCCACCGGAACCGCGCGTTCCCCGGAACCGGGGGTCCCCCGGACCTCCCCCGGAATTCCCTCCTACTATCCTTCCCCAACCAATGGGAACTCTCCATGAGTCCCGTAACATGAATCTGGTAGCAGGCCAAGGTGAACAGCGGGAGTCCAATTTCCATATGAATGTAAATCTTAACATAATCATCTCAGTGGCTAGCTGGCGTCACTTTACAACCAAAGGTGCCATACATCGTATATTTGCTTGTGGCTCCTAGCATCTGCCCCCTTCTGTTTAATTAAGCAACAAGCAATGTGGCTAGGGACCGTGCCTGGTAGGTTGTCCAATTTAACATATGGTTCTTACCCGTCATGGGAGAACTGACATTTAGGCGTCAGCTTCCTGTCTTAGGTTGAATCCACTGTAATCAGATCAACCCGTCACTGACTACCGGTCCAGCATTCAGCCATGCTTGTGGATAGGCCTATGCACCAGTGGGGGGGTGAGGTTCTTGCCTCACCTCTGTTGGCCCCCAAATTTATCCTTGGTGCCAGTGGGGGGGTGAGGTTCTTTGCCTCACCTCTGTTGGCCCCCAAATTTTAGACCATCACTAGTAGAAGGGAGGAGGATACAGAAATGCCACGACACCAAGCCAATTGATGGCTCCTTTGGAAAAATTGCGTCACTGGTGACACCATCAGCAAAGATGCCAGTATTACCACAATAAACATGGGGTGAGCTGGCAAGGAAATTGCATCACTGGTGACACCATCAGCAAAGATATGCCAGCAGTACCACAATTCGGTGCACCAGATGATATTTCACAATGTATGCAACTGATATATAGTCCAGGCAAGTTCTGCAAGCAGTTCAAATTGGAGGAGTCTATCAATATGTCCATTTCCTCCCAAAGTAAATCAAGTCCTTGATTGAGCATTACTTGTTGAGTTATATTCATTGATGCATCAGTTTATACAGTTTACTGTGATAGCTATCATAGAAGCTGTAGTTTGGTTTTATCTCAGTCTTCACCGGAATTGGGATGGAGATGGAAATTCTGGCAATGATGCTAAAGAGACATTATCCTGAACAGAATTATTAAATATAATGAAAAGGAAAGGTGAAAGTAAACAAACATATCTGTTAAACTCCTTTAAAAACAATCCTTAACAGCTGTTTACCTAATTTAAATTAAACCATATAAATCACGTGAATAAAGAAAAAATTCGGATCCATTTTTTTCATGAGCGCTCCTCATATAAGAAATATGGACATACACACATACAGACATACAACACAAAACAGAAGTGTGCACACAACATACAACACATAAGACAATAGTAAATAAAGGCCTTGTAACTATACCTAGGTGAAATCTCCATTGCAATGTTTAAAAACTCCACAGTCAAAAAAAATAAAACACAGTCAAAAAATAAAACTGATCAGAAAAACATTAACCTAGGTTTGTATGAGCTCAAAATTAAAATAGAACTTTATGATGTGGGAAAAATGCAATAATAAAATAGATATTGAAAAAAAAAAAAAACACCTTGGTTAATCACTGTCGCAGATGTAAGAATAGCCAAGCTGGAGCTCTGGATGTCAGCTGTTATGGATTTGAGTCAAATCATCTTTTTTTTCTGTAGAAATTGTTTTAGTTAATCTCTCTGGAATCCAAATCGGTTGCTGTTCATCCTGTGGGAAAACACAGATAGCGCCCCGATTCCAGACTATCACTGGATCCGGGCCTTTCCATTGTCCTGTTAGAATATCTTTCCAAAGTACCTTAGGCTTATGTACATTTTTTGGGTACAAATGTCTTTCCGCAGCACTAAGTCCCGATGAATCCAAATTTAAAAAGTTTAGAGTAAAAAGGGTTATTTTAAGTTTATCTTTGGGGGATATATACCCCTTTCCAATTCCCTCCTTTTGTTTTAATAAGTACATTTTAATAGTTTGATGAGCTCTTTCAACTATGCCTTGTCCTTGTGGATTGTATGGAATTCCTGTTATGTGAGTAATGCCAAATGATGAGCAAAATTGTTTAAAAGAGGTGGAAGTATAACCAGGACCATTGTCTGTTTTTAACTGTTTTGGAACGCCCACAGTGGCAAAATTTTGTAAGCAATGAGCTATAACATCTTTAGTTTTTTCTCCGGCATGAAGGGAGCCCATCAAAAATCCGGAAGAGGTATCAAATGTAACATGTAAATATTTTAATTTTCCAAATTCTGGCAAGTGTGTGACGTCCATCTGCCAAATATGGTTAGGTATCAGTCCTCTAGGATTGACTCCAAGATTAACTTGTGGTAAAAATGTCACACAATTTTGACATTGTTTTATTATATGTCTGGCTTGTTCTTTAGTTATTTTAAAACGTTTTTGTAAAGTATTAGCATTGACATGGAACGTTTTATGAAAATTTATAGCTTCTTCTATTGTGGAGAAAATATGTATGTCATGTGTAGATTTATCTGCTAGTTCATTGCCCATACTAAGGGCTCCAGGCAATCCTGTATGTGCCCTGATATGACCTATAAAGAATGGATCTTTTCGGTCCCAGATTAGACTTTGTATAGCGGAAAACAAAGAGAAAACAGTAGAAGAAGGTGAAATCCTACCAGCATCTTCAAGGGATACTATAGCATTAACTACATATTGACTATCAGAAAATAAATTAAATACAGAATCTTTAAACATCATAAAAGCTTGTAATACTGCATTAAGCTCTACCTTTTGAGCTGATTGCTTGGGTACTAAAAATGTAAAAGTTTGATCAGGAGTAACTACTGCTGCTGTACCATTGTTTGACCCATCAGTGAATATATTTGGAGCATTTATGATGGGGGTTTTTCTTGTCATTTTTGGAAAAACTACAGGATGCAATGACCAAAAAGACAACAAAGGATTAGATGGTAAGTGATTATCAAATGAAACACTAGTTTTACACATGATTATTGCCCAAGTATTTAACTCATTAGCTAACTCATCAATTTGATCCATAGTATATGGAGTAATAATTTTATTGGGAGAAATCCCAAATACTCCCTTAGCTGCTTTTATTCCTTTGAGTATCAATTGTCCTACAGCCTCAGGATATCTAGTAAGAATAGTGTTAGGAGAATAAGATAAATGTATCCACAATAATGGACCTTCCTGCCAAAATACTCCTGTAGGAATATTTTTTGTTGGTAGTATAATAAATAATAAAGGCAAACTTATATCAATTCTATCCAAATGCATATTTTCCATATATGTTTCAATGATTTTTAATGTCTTTCTTGCTTCAGGCGTTAACATGCGGGGTGAATTTGGATCTGATGGACCTTTTAGAATATCAAATAAAGGTCCTAACTCTCCTGTTGGTATGCCTAGATAAGGCCTTATCCAATTTATGTCTCCCAATAACTTTTGAAAGTCATTAAGTGATCTGAGTTGATCTACTCGTATTTGAATTTTTGGTGGACAGACCATGGTTGAGGATAATAGAACTCCTAAATAATTAATTGGAAGATTTAATTGTACTTTATCTATTGCTATCTCTAGATTATAATTTTTCAATAAGTTTGTAAGTGTGGCATAACATTCTAGTAATGTGTTTTTATCTTTATGTGCCAATAACACATCATCCATATAGTGAAATATTTGTAGTTCAGGATTTTGATTTCTAAGTGGCTGGATTGCTTTATTAACATAAATTTGACGCATAGTTGGGCTGTTAGCCATCCCTTGAGGGAGTACTTTCCATTCATATCTCTGATCAGGACCTTCATGATTTAGTGCAGGGATAGTAAATGCAAAATGTGGACTATCCTCGGGATGAATTGGAATTGAAAAGAAACAATCTTTAATATCTATAGCTAAAACATGCCAGGTTTTTGGTAAAGCAGACAATTGAGGAATCCCTGATTGAGCAGGTCCCATAATAACCATCTCATTATTAATGGCTCTTAAATCTTGTAATAATCTCCATTTACCAGATTTCTTTTTAATGACAAAAATGGGAGTATTATGGGGGGATACGGAAGGTTGTATATGTCCTTCCGCTAATTGTTGTCTGACCAAGTCATGGGCTACTTGTATCTTTTCTTTAGTCAGGGGCCACTGAGGAACCCACACTGGTCTTTCTGATTTCCAAGTAATTTTGATTGTCTCAGTGGCCCTTTCTGAAAACCCAATTCATGTCTATTTATTTCTTGATCTATTTGAATAGGTGCTGTCATACCTTGTTCTTGTTCTCTTAATCTTTTTTCTTTCCTAAAGCCTTGTTTAGCCCTAGTAGTGGGCGCGTTAGGATTGATGTTATTTGTTAATGTCAATCCTAATTGATCTAGGACATCTCATCCCCATAAATTTACAGGAAGATGATCTAATACATAGGGCTGTATAGTTCCTTCACATCCTTCAGGATCCCTCCAATCTAATACCATTGCGCTTCTATCGGGATTAGTCGCCACTCCTAGGCCTCGAAGCGTTTGAGTGGCTTGTTGTAATGGCCAATGTTTTGGCCATTCTTGATGAGATATGATGCTGAGGTCAGCACCTGTGTCCAGCAGCCCATTAAAGTCATGTCCTTGAATATTTAATTTTAGCATTGGGCGAGAATCTAAATTTAAAGACAGCATAGCCCAATCTACACCTGTGGAGCCTAATCCCTTGGAACCTCTTTCTACATTACAACTGGAAAATTTATCATGCAGGCTGGGTATTATTAATAACTGTGCTATTCTATCTCCTGGTGAAATTACTGATATACCTCTTGGAGAACTAGCTATAATTTTTATTTCACCCTCATAATCGGGATCAATTACCCCAGGACTTATCATAAGTCCTTTTAGTGTAGAAGAACTGCGTCCCAATAATAAGCCTACTGTTCCCTGGGGAAGAGGTCCTTTTACTCCTGTGGGAATGATTTGAACTCCCATCTCTGGAGTTAGTACTGCTCTGGCAGAGGCGCAGATGTCCAGCCCTGCGCTCCCTCTAGTTTGTCTGATGAGGGATTTAATGGATAATGCGTCCTGGGCACTACCTTGATGGTGCTGTTGGGTTCCTCCATTGCCCCATATATTTGTGGTTTTGGGCCCCGGGGCATTGGGCCCTCTAGTCCGTTTTTTGGCAATGGAGCCTGATACCTTTCTCCACGATATCGTGGGTAAACACTTGGTCCTTGTCCGTTTTTTGATAATGGAATACCCTCTATGGTGGTTTGAGAGCGGCATTCATTAGCCCAATGTTTCCCTCTATGGCATCGTGGGCAAATACCCGGTATTCTATTCCTTTGATACCCAGCTTTGTTAAACCCTCCTCTTATGGGGCAACTCCTTTTAAAATGTCCTGTTTGATTACAATTATAGCATGTTTTTGGCCTGGCATCTAAAGCCTGTTGTACTGCTGCTAAGACTTGCCCTTGTTCATTAATGTCTCTACATAATTTAATATATGTGTTTAAATCTTCATGTCTCCATGGTCTAATGACCTCTCTGCAGCAACGATTTGCTTGGTCATAAGCCAGTTGTTTTATAAATGGCATTACCTGTTCTGTATTACCAAATATCCTAGAGGCTGACTGAATAAGTCTATCTACAAATTCAGCGTAAGGTTCATTAGTTTCTTGTATTACCTTAGATAATTGACCTTGTAAGTCTCCATGCCCCTGTAAAGTTTTCCATGCCCTAACTGCATCTACAGCAATTTGTGCGTATACGCCAGGGTCATATTCAATTTGCTGTCTTTGACCCTCATAAGGTCCCTTTCCCAATAGCATCTCTATATTTCTTTGAGGGTAACCAGCTTCTGCATTTCGCCTATCTGTCTCCATGCAAAATTCCTCATTGGCAACCTTCCATAACAAATATTGTCCTCCGTTTAGCACAGATCGACACATGTTAGCCCAATCTGCTGGTGTCATGTCCAAGTTGGTAATAGATTCGACCATGCTTATTGTGAAGGGAGCTTGCGGCCCATAGGTTGTTACAGCCTCCTTTAATTGCTTTATTGTTTTGAAATCTAAAGTACGGTGAATTCGTTGCCCTCCTGCCTGCTCAAGTACAGGGCATGCTAATCTTTGGGGTTCTGTCTCAGAATTCCGTCCATCAACTACGGGAGTTGAGGGCCGCTCAGCGGTAGATGGAGCTGTTGGTTGAATTATGCCCTCTGGTGATAGAACGGAGTTAGTAGCAACCTCCTGTTGTAATTCTCCACCTGATGGCTGCTTTTCCTCTAAGCTTGCTTTCTTTAAATTTTCCTCTGTCTGACTAGCTTGAGAGACCTTCTCTTTTGCTTGACCTAGCGTTTTTTCTACCATAGTCTGGACCTCTAACAATTTACTTAACAGTTTTTCGGTTTGTTTTTTACTGGATTCTAATCTACTATAAAGGTAACGTAACCCAATAAGATAGGATAAAACAAAGCCGAAACAGAATGAAACAAAAACGGAGCAGAGAATGGTTGTATCGATTTTCTCTTTCTCAGGGCCGAATAACTTCAAACCTTGAGCCAACCATTTTTCCCAGTTCGCCTGAGAAAATTCTAGGGCTAGGGAGCTCGAAATAAAAACAAAATAAATCAAAACAAGAACACACTGTTTTTTGAGATGGGCACCCATCCTGTCGCCTTCCCTCAGGGGCGAGCAATTTTACTCACCTCTAAGCTTCAGGCGTTCCCCGCACGGGCCGCCAAATGCCGCAGTCTTGGCTGGGCACAGAATCACGAGCCACTCAAGCAGGAACAAAACTTTATTTTGAAAAAGCCGCCAATACTCTGTAGGCGCTGGCAAGCCAAACCCGGTCCTCCCACGCGGGCCTCCACCGGAACCGCGCGTTCCCCGGAACCGGGGGTCCCCCGGACCTCCCCCGGAATTCCCTCCTACTATCCTTCCCCAACCAATGGGAACTCTCCATGAGTCCCGTAACATGAATCCGGTAGCAGGCCAAGGTGAACAGCGGGAGTCCAATTTCCATATGAATGTAAATCTTAACATAATCATCTCAGTGGCTAGCTGGCGTCACTTTACAACCAAAGGTGCCATACATCGTATATTTGCTTGTGGCTCCTAGCACCCTGCCCCCTCCCTTTCCCTCCCACCCCTCTTCCCTATCTAGAGTTCATCTATTCCTCCCACGCTCCCCCTCACTACCCCACTATGAGTCAGCCTCCTTATATCAGAGAAAATATTCAGCATTTGTTTGGGGGGGATTTGCTAACTTCACTTAGCATTATCTTCTCCAATGCCATCCATTTACCTGCAAATGCCATGATTTTATTCTCTTTTATTTAGCTGAGTAAAATTCCATTGTGTTTATATGCTACATTATTTTAATCCATTCATCTACTAACAGGCATCTAGGTTGGCTCCACAGTTTAGCTATTGCGAATTGTGCTGCTATAAACATTGATGTGCCTGTTCCCTGTAGTATGCTGTTTTCAAGTCCTTTGGATGTAGTCTGAGAGGGATAGCTGGGTCAAATGGTGGTTCCATTCCCAGATTTCCAAGGAATCTCCATACTGCTTTCCATATTGCCTGCACCAATTTGAAGTCCCACCAGCAATGTATGAGTGTACCTTTTCCCCCACATCCTTTCCAACACTTATTGTTATTAGTCTTCATAATAGCTGCCATTCTGATTGGAGTGAGATGATATCATAGAGTAGTTTTGATTTGCATTTCTCTAATTGCTAGAAATGATGAACATTTTTTATATATTTGTTGATTGATTTTATATCCTCTTCTGAGAAGTGTCTGTTCAGGTCCTTGGCCCATTTGTTGATTGGGTTATTTGTGTTTTTTTGGTGCTTAGCTTTTTGAGTTCTTTATATACTCTAGAGATTAGTGCTCTATCTGATGTGTGAGGGGTAAAAATTTGCTCCCAGGATGTAGGCTCTCTGTTCACCTCATAGATTGTTTCTTTTGCTGAGAAGAAACTTTTTAATTTGATTCCATTTCATTTATTTATTCTTGGTTTTAATTCTTGCTCTATAAGAGTTTTATTAAGGAAGTTGGGGCCTAATCCCACATGATGAAGATTAGAGCCTACTTTTTCTTCTTTTAGACGGGGAGTCTCTGGTTTAATTCCTAGGCCCTTGGTCCACTTTGAGTTAAGTTTTGTGCATGGTGAGAGATAGGGGTTTAATTTCATTTTGTTGCATATGGATTTCCAGTTTTTCCAGAACCATTTGTTGAAAAGGTTATCTTTTCTCTGATGCATGTTTTTGGCACCTTTGTCTAATATAAGATAACTAATTTTGTGGGTTAGTCTCTGTGTCCTCTATTCTGCAACATTGGCCTACCAGTCTGTTTGGGTGCCAAAACCATGCTGTTCTGTAGTATAGTTTAAGGTCTGGAACAGTGATGCCACCTGCTTCACTCTTCCTGCTAAGGATTGCTTTAGAGAATTAGGTGGCATGTACATACTGAGACCTGTGCTTGGTTCATAGTAAGCATTTGGTCAATATTGTTATTGACACTTTTGTCCCGATTTCTTACCTATTTCTTTCATAATTCCTACTATGTTAAAATAGTAGACCTGGATTTGAACACCAAAGAAGATAAATCAGCATTGGCTTCCTGCCAAATATGGGTTTAGTTCAAAGCTAATTAAACATGAACAATTTAGAAACATTGTGACCTACTATAGCTTCTAGGTTTCTCTGCCCTGGGATTCAGAGTAATATCCAGAGAACAATGAACTGTTACTTTGTTTTCAGGTTATATTATTCCTGGGGAAGCACTTCCTTTAGCAACTTCTTGGAAAAACCTACTGATACCTTGGTGTGGAATCCAAACTTTTTTATTGATTTTTTAAAAAAATAAATGAAAATAAAATATAAAATAAATACATTACAATTCTTATTATACATAAGCACAGTTTTTCATATCTCTGGTTGTATATAAAGTATGTTGACACCAATTCCTATTCCCTGGTCATCATGCCCTCCACTGATCCCCATCACCTAGTGAACTGGTACATGCTGCTTATCCTATGAGCATAATAAACTTAAAGATGTCAACTGCTGTGCACTCCGTTATCATGGTAAAGAACAGATAACTACTAGCCCCAAGCGCCTATGTAGACACCCTGGAGAGAAAGTGGAGTCCTCTGAGGCCAGACCTTCACCTGTGTGAGGATGATGTCACCAAGAACACTACTGCCGTCCCCCTGCCCTTTCTTGCTCCTGTTTCAGTAGAGGTCCGAGTCTGATGAGTCAATGTTCTAATCAAGAAATAAACACGTTTGCTCTCAAAGGAGAATATGTTTCTCTGACCAGATTGTGGGGTGTGCGTACTGCGTGCCTGGAAAAATCTCGGGGGCTGTGTTGGAACCATCTGTGGCCAAGGTTACACTGAGAAAGACTTGATGTGCTAAGAGGCTCCAGGCATAATTCCCAGCCCATCATTCACCAAGGAGAAGCCACAACTATTACTTCTGGGCTCCATTTAATTAAGCCTTCAGGAACCACCTTGAGTGGTTAATTAACATCAAGAAAAGGAGTCCAGGGCTTCATTACCAAGTCCTCCCCAGAGCCTTGTTAAGAAAACCAAGGTGATCCTGTCCCTCAGAGGCCATATCTACAGTGATGGTGGCTCAGAAACTTTCTGACACAATGGCATGAGTGAGGCCTCCCACTTATCCCCCTGAGTGGCTCTCAAGGGGCTGCAATCTGCCTTCCTTTTAGAAAAGGGAAAGAAGATGCCATAACTCAGCGGGTTGCTTCCTCCCACGGAGGCCAGTCCTCCTGGGCATCATTGGCGGGAACCGCTGCATCATCAGTCTTCCAGGGAAAGCGTATTTAGACCAGTTGCAGCTGGGGCTCTTCTCCCCTGTGTTCCTTGAAGAAGACTGCTTTTGAAGCATTAAAATCAATTCCCCTACTCATTGTCATCTCCTGATTTAAAACCTTCCTCATAGTGTCTACATTAAAGCAGTGGTTTCTCATCCTCCTCCACGCATGGGGAATCACCTGGGGAGTTCTTCAAAGGTCCCAATGCCCAGGGCACACCTCAGAACACACAAATCAGAATCTGGAGGATGCGACCCAGGCATCAGTGTTTTGAAAGCTCCCAGACAGTCTGAGATCTACTTCCTGACCTCCTCAGAAGACCCCAGTGGGCTTGTGAAATTGTTTAGAGCCACTGTCATGATTTTAGGGGTCGGCAAATTAATGATCTTTTCCCCATTTCCTTGCTATGTCTTTATCTATCATGAGTTTTGGTTTAGTTTGGTTGCTTGTTTGTTTTGGTAGGGGAATATGTGTGTGCATCAGTAGTTTATGCGGACAGACACTGAGAAGGCACTATCTTAAAAATATTTCAATTCTCTTTTCCTGATCTTCCCAGATTTGTATTTTTCCATTTTTTCCCTTAAATCTACAGATGCCACATGAATAAAGCCTTGTTGTGAGATGGAAACAAAAGTTATAAACACCAAAAGTCTTTGCTGAGTCCCCACAATACCCTTATATGTATAATATCTGCCAATCCAAAGACTGACAACCTTTAAATTATACTACATAAGTATATTATTTTGAAACTTGAATTTTCATCTAACAAGATTCCTTTGAAATGGTTCCAGTCACTATTTCTACAGTCCTCTCTACTGTTTTTGACTGTCCCATCCTATTTTAATAATACTTAATCATTTTTTATAATATGGAGTTACCGTACTTTAAGCATGTTCATTATTGGACATTTAGATAGTTTCTCTTTTCTCTATTAGAAACAAAACTTCAGTGAATATTCTGTACATATATATTATTGAAACATGTGCTATGCCTTCTATTCATGGAAGTGGAATTTTGTAGATACCATCAAATCATCTTCCAAAAAAGGCTGTGTATGTTTCTGTGCCATCCACAGCATGTGACAGGACTTGTTTCCTTACTCATTTTACACCATATAGCATCAACATCTTCCATGTTCTCCAATATACTGATCAAAGAATATTTCATTCTTCCTTTAATGTAACTACCATTTTTATGTTTATAGGTCATTTCTCTTCATTCTACTGTGAATTGTCCATTTATATTTTTTCCCACTTTTTTCCTATTGAAATATTAGCCAGAGGAGATTACAAATGCTGCAGTAGCCTAGCAATCCTAAAATCCCAATAACATAACTCAATAAAACTTTATTTCTTGCTCACACTGTAGGTTCACTGTAAGTCATCAAGGTGATATATGGAAAGTGACTCAGAGAAAACACTACTAGAGGTGGACCCACAGCATATCCAAATCATACAGCCTCAGTAAGCAGGGAAAGTCAGGCTGGAGCATTGAGTGGGGCCTGCCACTGACTTAGTCCAGGGACAACACACATCACTCAAACTCGTTTTTCTCTGAATAGCCATCATGCATTCACTCCAAACTGCAGGAGGTGGGGAATATACTTTATCACTTGGAATATTTGATAAGCATCGCCATTCCTGTTGCAGTTTGAAATATTTGTCATTTTCTTATACGTTTGTTGGAATTCTTTGTATTGCATGGATACTATTATTTTCTCCTATATGTTTTGTTTCTCTTTGAACATCATCTGTCACACACATTTTCACGTTTAATATAGCCAAATCTGTCAATCTTTTCCTTTAAAGCATCAGGATTTCTATTTTGCTGAGACAGGGTTATTCCAGTTCCAAAATTACATATTTATGTTCTCCTCTATATTCTTGTTGTAATTTCAAAGGTTTTTGCCTTTTGATTTCAAGTCCATCTAAAATTTATTTTATTTTAATTTTTTAATTGTTTACAGATATTTATTTTACTTATTTATTTATATGTGGTGCTGAGAATTGAACCTAATACCTCACACATTCCAGGCAAGTGCACTGCCGCTGAGCCCCAGCCCCAGCCCAATCTGGAATTTATTTATTTATTTATTTATTTATTTATTTTAAAGAGAGAGGGAGAGAGGGAGAGAGAGAGAGAATTTTTAATATTTATTTTTTAGTTTTCGGCGGACACAACATCATTGTTTGTATGTGGTACTGAGGATCGAACCCGGGCCGCACGCATGCCAGACGAGCGCACTACTGCTTGAGCCACATCCCCAGCCCATGGAATTTATTTTTATATGTGGTACAAGGTAATTCAATCTCTGGTACCAAAAAAGAAAAAAAAGAAAAAAAAACTGACAACAACATCAAATGCTCCAAGGATGTGAAGCAAGAATTTTCATTCTTTGTTGGTGGGGATGCAAAATAGTATAGTCACTTTGGAAAACAGTTTGGCAGTTTCTTATGAAACAAAACACATGCTCACCATATGACCCAATAGTCATACTCCTTGTTATTTACACATATAAGTTGAGAACATATGTCCAAACAAAAACCTTCACATAGACATTTATAGCAGATTTATTCAGAATTGCCAAAACTTGGAGGTGACCAATTTGTCCTTCAATGGGTGAACACATAAATGAACTGTGGAACATTCAGACAGTATAATAAGATTATTAGTACTTAGAGGAGATGAACTTACCAAGCCATGAAAGGACATGCACTTTACTGAAGAGTCCATCTATGATATGATTGAATTACATGGCATTTGGGAAAAGGCAAAACTATGGAGACAATTAAAGCATCAGTGGTTATCTGAGGTTGGGGCAAAAAGGGAGAAATAGCATCAACCAATGGTTCTGGGGAAACTGGAAGTCCATATGTAGTAGAATGAAATGTAACCCTTATCTCTCACCTTGTGCAAAATTCAACTCAAAGTGGATCAAGGACCTAGACATTAGACAAAGACCCTTCACCTACTAGAAAAAAATGTCAGCCCAACTCTCCATCATGTCAGCTTAGGAACCAAATTCTTCAACACAAGAAGTAAAAAGAATTTTTAAAAATGGGATGGTATTAAACTAAAAAGCTTCTTCACAGGAAAGGAAATAAGAGTGTAAAGAGAGAGCCCACAGAATGGGAGAAAATCCTTGCCACCTACACCACAATAGAGCATTAATCTCCAGAATACATAAAGAACTCAAAAACTTAACACACACACAAAATAAATAAATAATAACAATAATATTAATAACCTAGTCAATAAATGGGCACAGGAATAGGCACTTCACAGAAAAAGAAATATGGATGGTCAAAGATATAGGAAAATATGTTCAAAATCCCTAGCAATTAGAGAAATGTAAATCAAAACTACACTGAGATTCAATCTCACTCCAGTCAGAATGGCAGCTATTAAGAATATAAATAACAATAAATGTTGATGAGGATGTGGGGGGGAAGTACACTCATATTGCTGGTGGGACTGCAAACTGGTGCAATGACTCTGGAAAGCAGTATAGAGATTCCTCAGAAAACTTGGAGTGGAACCACCATTTGACCCAGTTATCCCAATCTTTGATATATAACCCAAAAGACTTAAAATCAGCATACTACAGTGACACAGCCACATCAATGTTTATAGAAGCTCAATTCATAATAGCCAAGCTATGTAACAAAGCTAAGCATCTTTAAAGAAAATGTGATATATACACATAGGGAATATTACTCAGCCATAAAGAAGAATGAAATTATGGCACTTGTAGATAAATGAATGGAACTAGAGATTATCATGCTAAGTAAAATAAACCAATCCCCCAAAAAACAAAGGCTGAATGTTCTCTCTGATATGCAGATGCTAATACACAATAAGGGGAAGGGGAATAGACCACTCATTGGATTAGACAAAGGGGAATGAAGAGAAAGAAGGAGGTATGAGAATAGGAAAGACAGTAGAATGAATCAGACATAATTTTCCTATGTTCATACATAAATACACGACTAGTGAAACTCCACATCTTGTACACCCACAAGAATGGGATCCTAATTAAAATAAGTTATACTCCATGTATGTTTAATATGTCAAAATACACTCTACTGTCATGCATATATAAAAAGAGCAAATTAGAAAAAAGAAAGGGAGAGACAGATGGATAACAGGATTTTTAGTAAAACCATTCTGTATGATACAATGGTAATAGATAGTCATTACATATTCGCCCAGACTTATAGACTACATAACACCAAGAGTGAACCCTAATGTAAACTACACATGTCTGTGATAATGATGCATCAATGTCAGTTTACCATTTGTAACAAATGTGCCACTATAGTAGGCGGTGTTAATAGTGGGGGAGGTTGTGCATGTTTGGGAGCAAGGTTTTACGGAAACTCTGTATTTTAGAGTCAATTTTGTTATGTCCATAAAAGTGTTCTAAAACACAAACTATTTAAAAGCAGGAAAAACATTGAAAGTTGATATTGCTGTGCCATTTATGGGTGAGGACAATGTGCATAAGTAAAGCTAATAATTTGCCTAAAGTCATCTATTTAATAATAGGGAAAACTGAGATTCAAACATAAGCAGTCTGACGTATATAAATAAAGAAACAAAATGTTTAAGAAATGCAACCAGGGCTGGGGTTATGGCTCAGAGGTAGAACGCCTGCCTAGCATGCATGAGGCACTGGGTTCAATCCCCATCACCACATAAAAAAACTAAATAAATAAAATAAAAGTATTGTGTCTATCTTTTAAAAAAGAAAGAAAGAAAGAAAGAAATGCAACCAAAAAAAATTAAACCTCAAAAAGTTATAGTACTGCAAAATTGCACTTCCAAGACACCCAGGCAGGACAGGAATTCAGGCAGATTGACTCCAGAGCCAATACTTACCCCCTTCCCCACAGCATAACACCTGCACCTAGATAGTGTCATAAATATAGACACAGAACCTCAAGGATATCAGAGCCATCACCTCTGCTTCTAGACAGATGCACATGTGCCTAAACACAAACACACACAACAGTACATATATGCACAAAGAGTATATGTATGTTTGTAACACACATGTACATAGAGCAGAAATGTATGCATAAACACACCTACACCCTTGCTGCTCCATGGTTCCAATTCCCTTCCCAGGTGTAAGAGGCTCACCTCCGGAGCCAGCTTCCCCATGGTGATGTTCTCCCCTCCTGGGAAGACCACAGCCCAATTCCCACCCCGCCTCATGGGCTCTGGCATTCAGACAGGACAGACCCCTGGGTCTCCCTTCCTATCACCAATTCCCACTGTTGGTAGGAAAAAATCAACGCACTTCTGAGGCTAGAACATCACCTCAAAAGGTCTCCTTCTTCAGAGATTTGGAGTCTGATCTTACACACCTTGCAAACCACAGCCGGCTCAGGACCCTGAATCTCCCCTTCACGCCCAGGTAAGTATCAGGCTGAGGGTCTTTCGTAACTTGGACTGGGGGACCAACATCTTCATATGATCCTCCCACCTCTCCCTAATCCTGTCTTCTTCTCTCCTCCATCTCAAAACCCAGGAAACACCATCTCTCCCTCTATTTTGTCCTCTTTCTCCTTTGATCAAACAACAGGACTGTGAAGCACCTGCTCTGTGCAGGACACAGTCATGGGCACTGGCCCCTGCCTTGAAGGGCACAGCCCACATCCTGCACCTCAAGACCCACAGACTGGTCTCCTCCAGGGAAGTGGCTGAACAGAGGACCAAGGGAACAGGACAGTGAGGACGGTGCAGGGGTCAAGAGCACACGCTCCCCAGCTGGACTCCACCAGCCTCTGGCTATGTCCAGTGATTCAGTTCTCTGTACCTCAACTGTGTTACCTACCTGTACATTAGGGTGTTGTACAGATGAAATTGCTTACTGTATGCAAAGCCCCTAGACAAGTGCCTGTCACATGTGAGCACTGTTAAATAGCAGCTCTTATATCACCACAATGGAGAATATCCATGGGAAGGGGCTACAATGAAGTGGGCATTTCCATACAAAGGGCATCTAGGTGAGGCACTGCCAGCTCAGCAGAGCAAGACAGAAGATCGACTGTAGAAAATCCCTTACTAAGCACCTTCAGTTGATCGGACTCATACCAAAGGTAAGTTAAGGCAGAAAGAAGACAAGTATTCACAAAAGGAGTCTCAGGAGCATATGTTCAATGTCCATTTGCCGCTGAGTGTAGGTTTTCACAGCTAGGAAAGGCCAGGGAGCTCGTCTTAATCTTCCTGGCATGGCTACTAGGGAGGAGGCAAATTGCTCATGGCAGAGCTGGAGCCAGGAACATGCTCCTGACTTTGGGTCCTATCCTCAACACAACCACCCCAGGGAAGCCCATTATGAGGTGTCCCACTAATTGCCAGAATCTATCCATAATTATATATGAATATGTGTATATATTTGTATATATGTGTGTGTGTATATGTGAATGTGTGTATAAATGTGTATATGTATGAATATGTAAAGAATTCTTGATTTTTTAAAAGTTGTATATATACATTAACAGACATATAAATTATATATAACATATAATATATATATGCTTATACTATATATACACACATGTACATAGAGCAGTGTGTATATATAGTATAAGCATATATATATTATATGTTATATATAATTTATATGTCTGTTAATGTATATATTTTTTACTCACATATTGTAATAGTCTGTGTGTAAAAAAAAGCATTGTGGATGATATGATCCCAATCCTGTGTATAATGTGCATATAAATCTATACAGAAAATAAAAACACTTCAAAATATGTATAATACCCTCATTTTGCGGGAAGTGAAATTATAGGGAAACTTCAAATTATAAAATTCATAAAAAGACTCATGCTCCCATTAGTTTTTAAATGCAAACAACACTATCCCACCACAAAAAGTATGTAAGATACTACATGTTAATTGGCTCTATTTAGCCATTCCATAATGCATACACAATTCAAAATATCATGTTACATACCATAAAAATATAAAAGTTTTACACTTATTCTTTCAGTTAGATAAGAAAGAGAGTAAGAAGAAAAGAAAGAAAGGAAAGGGAAGGGAGGGGGAGATAAAACATAAAAGTCCATATGGAAGTCACTCCTCAGTCCACCTCTCTAAGGTCACTTCAAAAGGCAACAACATACACATAACCATAGCAACCATAACATATAAAAAAGATGTCTTCATTACAACAATGGTGTATAGTATGTGCATTCTTTCACACTTGCTTTGGTACAGTAACAGTGGTACACAGCTTAGCAATGAAAAGCTTCTGCTGCGTCACCCACGGCCTGAACTCAAATCCCAGCTCTGACACTAACTGCCAGAACAGGTAAGTCACTTACCTCCACTAAACCCTGATTTTTTTATCTATAAAATAAGGAAAATAATAGTAACCTATTTCTTAGGATCTGGAGGGGAAATATGGTAAAAGACGTGTAAATGCCTACTTTAATATATGTCGCGTTCGGTGCTAACAAATGTTGGCTGACATTAGCCATCTTATTCCTTTAGAGACAGGCGAGATTTGGTAAAACAATACACTAAAAGTTGTTGATGAGTTCAACTATATGTGCATATGTAGGTTATTTGTGGATTATTATTAGCTGTTGGTTTGATATTATAAGCAACACATAATAAAGATCGGGACATCCCTGTCTTTGTGACACACATTAATGACTATTTCTGAAGGACAAATTTCTTTAAGCAGAATTATTGGATAAAGATGTGTAGATTTTCAGTCCTGACAGAGACTACCAAAGGTCCATGTGTTTCAGTCTAATCTGTATTTTCTGATTACCAAGTATGAACATTTTGCCATGCATCTTATAATAACTGTGTTGCAGATATTTTCTGTGAGTCAAGAGCTTATATTCTAGCTGCTTTTTTCTCCTTGCTGATCATCTCTTGGTGTTTCTTTCACAGTTTTAGAGTCATTATTCCTTCTGCATTTCACTTCTTGCTTGGAATGCTCTTCCCATCCTGACACCACAGAAATATGCCCCTTTAATTTTAGCTATTTTTAGCTTTATTTCAAAGTACCTAATTTTTTACTTCTAGATTTTTCCTTCATCTGGGTTTTATTTCTGTGCCTGGGCTGTATAGAAAGTTTATTTTCTGGAAATGTTCCAGTTGTTATCAACCCAAACTGTCTTCATTGTGATTTAGTGAACTTTTATTATTTATTAGGGTCAACATAGATCAAAACACACGTATAAAACGTATGTACAAAGTTATTAATTTTTGTCCATTCTAGATTTTTATGTGTATGTGCCATTATTTTATTCTTTGGAATTATTCTGTGCTTTGATTTGGGATTAGGAAACCTCCCATCATCATTATAACATTTTATAATTACCTTCTCTGTCCCTAGTCTTTACTCCCCTAAATGACTTTTAGGAAAACCCTCTCAATTTCATTTAAAATTCCATTGGGATCATATTAAAAATGTACAGGCTTAACTGATTTGAGAAGAATTGGCATTTGTGCATATAGAATTTCATTTTCCAGGGATATTGTATCTCCCTTTCTTCAGACCATCATTTTGTATTCTATTATGTGTTATTCGAAGAGTCCTGGCTTCTTTTTTGTTTTTTTTTTATTTTCTTTTTCTTGCTTTTTAAAGTTTGTTTTGGGGGGTTGTGGGGTTTTTTTTAGTTTGGTTTCTGTCCTTCAGGTTTATTCCCAACATTCTTCGGCCTTTCTTCCCATTTTGAAACATTTCTCCCAGTACCTTTTCTCATACAGGAGAATATTAATGTTGTGAGGTTTATCTTATACCTAATCACTTGGATGGAATCTTCATAGGTTTTAAAAGGTTTCCAGGTGATTATCTTGGATTTCCTTAGTACACCATCTTATTACTTAAAAAGAATAGCAATTCTATCCTTTATAGAAGGTCTACCTTCTATTTCTTTCATTTTATTTTTCACTGTTTATCCACCATTGAAACAACATGGTCAATACAAGACATGGGGCTGTCCTTGCTATAGCTTTACCATGCTATTGTTGGGAATGAAACTCTAACATTCTAAAGTTCATAATCCTATACTATTGAATACTGAGATTGAGGACATCATATAGTTTGGTCATCAAAAAAAAATATTGTGTCTACAGAACTCATTAACATAGGCTATTCCTAGAAGTGCTGAGGGCCTCTCTGAACCAAAATTTTATAAAATATCCAGATACTATTATTCAAACACAAATGTTTAAATATATTTTAAGCAAGTTCTGGTCTGAAGTCAAAGAGTTTCTCATCTGAATTCTGTATCAAAAAGCATTAATTAATTCTTCTGTTCATTACTATACTATCCCCACTAGCAGCACCATCTCCAGCACTATGGAAAGAAGACTCTGAATGAGAAGACCTCGTTCCTGGGAAACCCAACTGATACCAGAGAGACTCAGCATCTCTGTCTCTAAAGGAGAAGGAGGATGAGGAGGAGGAGAATTGGTTAAGAAACAATCTAAAAAGAACTTTTGAAAGGGAAATGACAAGAATTCAAACAAATCAGCCCACATAGATGTTCCTAAAAACACATGGAAAACCATCTTTTTCAAACTTGGTAAGAATCTTGGAGTGTTCTGATTTGATCCCTGATCAATTTTATTTTTTTTTTCCTTTTGTATCTCTTTATTTTTTTTAATTTTTCATTGATTATTTAAAGCATTACATAGCTCATGATATATCATCTTTCATACATTAGACTGAAATTGTGTTTTGAACTCCCATTTTCACCCCAAATATAGATTGCAGAATCACATCTGTTACATATTCACATTTTTACATAATGCCATATTAGTGTCTGTTGTATTCTGCTACCTTTCCTAACCCCTACTATCCCCCCTCCCCTCCCCTCCCCTCCCATCTTCCCTCTCTATCTCCCCTGCTGTTGTTCAATTCTCTCCCTTTTTTTTTCCCTCCCCCTTGCCCCTCATAGCCTCTTATAATTTTATGTATCCTTGAAGGTCTCCTACCATTTCCATATGCTTTCCCTTCTCTCTCCGTTTCTCTCCCCCCATTCATCTTTGTTTACTGTAGTCTTTTCCACATGCTCTTCCTTCCTGTTCTGTTCTTAGTTGTTCTCTTTATATCAAAGCAGACATTTGGCATTTGTTTTTTAGGGCTTGGCTAGCTTCACTTAGCATAATCTGCTCTAATGCCATCCATTTCCCTGCAAATTCTATGATTTTGTCATTTCTTAGTGCTGCATAATATTCCATTGTGTATAGATGCCACATTTTTTTTATCCATTCATCTATTGAAGGGCATCTAGGTTGGTTCCACAGTCTAGCTATTGTGAATTGTGCCGCTATAATCATTGATGCAGCCGTATCCCTATAGTGCGCTCTTTTAAGGTCCTCAGGGAATAGTCCGAGAAGTGCAATAGCTGGGTCAAATGGTGGTTCCATTCCCAGCTTTCCCAGGAATCTCCATACTGCTTTCCAAATTGGCCTCACCCTTTTGCAGCCCCACCAGCAGTGTACAAGTGTACCTTTTTCCCCACATCCCCGCCAACACTTGTTGTTGTTTGACTTCATAATGGCTGCCAATCTTACTGGAGTGAGATGGTATCTTAGGGTGGTTTTGATTTGCATTTCTCTGATTGCTAGAGATGGTGAGCATTTTTTCATGAACTTGTTGATTGATTGTATGTCCTCCTCTGAGAAGTGTCTGTTGAGGTCCTTGGCCCATTTGTTAATTGGGTTATTTGTTATCTTATTGTTTAATTTTTTGAGTTCTTTGTACATTCTGGATATTAGGGCTCTATCGGAGGTGTGGGGGGTAAAGATTTGTTCCCAGGATGTAGGCTCTCTATTTACCTCTTTTATTGTTTCTCTTGCTGAGAAAAAACTTTTTAGTTTAAGTAAGTCCCATTTGTTTATTCTGGTTGTTAACTCTTGGGCTATGGGTGTCCTATTAAGGAATTTGGAGCCCGACCCCACAATTTGTAGATCGTAGCCAACTTTTTCTTCTATCAGACGCAGTGTCTCTGATTTGATATCTAGCTCCCTGATCCATTTTGAGTTAATTTTTGTGGATGGCGAGAGAAAGGGATTCAGTTTCATTTTGTTGCATATGGATTTCCAATTTTCCCAGCACCATTTGTTGAAGATGCTATCCTTCCTCCATTGCATGCTTTTAGCCCCTTTATCAAATATAAGATAGTTGTAACTTTGTGGATTAGTCTCTGTGTCTTCTATTCTGTACCATTGGTCCACCCGCCTGTTTTGGTACCAGTACCATGCTGTTTTTGTTACTATTGCTTTGTAGTACAGTTTGACCTCTGGTATCGCTATACCTCCAGATTCACACTTCCTGCTTAGAATTGCTTTTGCTATTCTGGGTCTTTTGTTTTTCCATATGAATTTCATGATTGCTTTGTCTATTTCTACAAGAAATGCCGTTGGTATTTTGATTGGCATCGCATTAAACCTATAGAGAACTTTGGGTAATATCGCCATTTTGATGATGTTAGTTCTGCCTATCCATGAACAGGGTACATTTTTCCATCTTCTGAGATCTTCTGCTATCTCTCTCTTTAGGGTTCTGTAGTTTTCATTGTATAAATCTTTCACCTCTTTTGTTAGGTTGATTCCCAAGTATCTTATTTTCTTTGAGGATATTGTGAATGGAGTGGTTTTCCTTATTTCCATTTCAGAAGTTTTGTTGCTGATATACAGGAATGCCTTTGATTTATGCGTGTTGATTTTATAACCTGCCACTTTGCTGAATTCATTTATTAACTCTAGCAGCTTCTTTGTAGACTCTTTTGGGTCTGTTAGGTATATTATCATGTCATCCGCAAATAGCGATAGTTTAATTTCTTCTTTTCCTATTTTTATGCCTTTAATTTCTTTTGTCTGTCTAATTGCTCTGGCTAGTACTTCGAGAACTAAATTGAATAGAAGTGGTGATAGAGGGCATCCCTGTCTTGTTCCAGATTTTAGAGGGAATGCCTTCAATTTTTCTCCATTCAGAATGATGCTAGCCTGAGGCTTAGCATAGATAGCTTTTACAATGTTGAGGTAAGTTCCTGTTATCCCTAGTTTTTCTAGTGTTTTGAACATAAAGGGATGCTGTACTTTGTCAAATGCTTTTTCTGCATCCATCGAGATGATCATGTGGTTCTTGTCTTTAAGTCTATTGATGTGGTGGATAGCATTTATTGATTTCCGTATATTGAACCATCCTTGCATCCCAGGAATGAATCCTACTTGATCATGGTGCACAAGTTTTCTGATATGTTTTTGTATTCGATTCGCCAGAATTTTATTGAGAATTTTTGCATCCAAGTTCATTAGAGATATTGGTCTGTAGTTTTCTTTCTTTGAAGTATCTTTGTCTGGTTTTGGGATCAAAGTGATGTTGGCCTCATAGAATGAATTTGGAAGAGCTCCTTCTTTTTCTATTTCTTGAAATAGCTTGAAAAGTATTGGTATTAATTCTTCTTTGAAGGTTTTGTAGAACTCCGCTGTATACCCATCTGGTCCAGGGCTTTTCTTAGTTGGTAGTCTTTTGATGGCTTCTTCTATTTCTTCTTTTGTTATTGGTCTGTTTAAATTGTGTGTGTCTTCCTGTCTCAATCTGGGCAATTCATATGCCTTAAGAAATTTATCGATATCTTCGTTATCTTCTATTTTATTGGAATATAGGGTTTCAAAATACTTTCTAATTATCTTCTGTATTTCTGTAGTGTCTGTTGTGATATTGCCTTTTTCATCCCATATGTTAGTAATTTGAGTTCTCTCTCTTCTTCTTTTCGTTAGCGTGGCTAAGGGCTTGTCTATCTTATTTATTTTTTCAAAGAACCAACTTTTAGTTTTATCTATTTTTTCAATGGTTTCTTTTGTTTCAATTTCATTGATTTCTGCTCTAATTTTAATTATTTCTTGTCTTCTACTACATTTGCTGTTGTTTTTCTCTTCCTTTTCTAGATTTTTGAGGTGTTGTGTGAGTTCATTTATTTGTTGGTTTTTTCTTTTTTTGAGGTAAGAACTCCAAGAAATGAATTTCCCTCTTAAAACTGCTTTCATTGTGTCCCATAAATTCCGGTATGTTGTGTCTGTGTTATCATTTGACTCTAAGAATTTTTTCATCTCCTCCTTTATGTCTTCTATAACCCATTGATCATTCAATAACATATTGTTCATTTTCCATGTGATGTAGGATTTTTCCTTCCTTCTTTTATCATTGATTTCCAATTTCATTCCATTATGGTCAGATATGGTGCATGGTATTATCTCCACGCCTTTATATTTACTAAGAGTTGTCTTATGGCATAATATATGGTCTATCTTTGAGTAGGATCCATGTGCTGCTGAGAAGAACGTGTATCCACTTGATGATGGTTGATATATTCTATATATGTCGGTTAAGTCTAGATTATTGATTGTGCTGTTGAGTTTTATAGTTTCTTTATTCAGTTTTTGTCTAGAGGATCTGTCTAATGGCGAGAGCGGTGTGTTGAAGTCACCCATAATTATTGTGTTGTGGTCTATTTGACTCTTGAACTTGAGGAGAGTTTGTTTTATGAACGTTGCAGCTCCATTGTTGGGTGCATACAAATTGATGATTGTTATGTCTTGTTGGTGGATGGTTCCTTTTAACAGTATATAGTGACCTTCTTTGTCCTTCTTGATTAACTTAGGTTTGAAGTTGATTTTATTCGATATGAGTATGGCCACTCCTGCTTGCTTCCGAGGGCCATGTGAGTGGTATGATTTTTCCCAACCTTTTACCTTCAGCCTGTGTATGTCTTTTCCTATCATATGAGTCTCCTGAAGGCAGCATATTGTTGGATTTGTTTTTTTGATCCAGTTTACTAGCCTATGTCTCTTGATTGGTGAGTTTAGGCCATTAACATTTAAGGTTACAATTGAGATATGATTTGTATTTCCAGTCATGCTTCTTTATTTATTTATTTTAGTTTGGTTAGTTTTGCTTTTTGGTTATTTTCCTCCCCCTTTACTGAGATACTTCCTGCTGTTAGTTTTGGGCACTATTTTTCACATCCTCTTCTTGTAGTGTTTTGTTCAAAATGCTTTGCAGAGCTGGTTTTCTTGCTGCAAATTCTTTTAGCTTTTGTTTATCGTGAAAGATTTTAATTTCATTGTCAAATTTGAAGCTCAATTTTGCTGGATATAGTATTCTTGGTTGGAATCCATTATTTTTCAGCGTTTGAAATACGTTATTCCAGGATCTTCTCGCTTTCAAAGTTTGTTATGAGAAATCTGTCGTTAACCTAATTGGTTTACCCCTGAAAGTAATCTGCCTCTTTTCTCTCGTAGCTTTTAATATTCTCTCCTTGTTCTGTACGTTGGCTATCTTCATAATTATATGTCTTGGGGTTGGTCTATTATGGTTTTGAATGTTTGGGGTCCTGTAGGCTTCCAGGATTTGGCAATCCATTCCATCTTTCATCTCTGGGAAGTTTTCTAGAATTATTTCATTTAATATGCTGTCCATTCCTTTGGTTTGAATCTCTGTGCCTTCTTCTATCCCTATGACTCTCAGATTTGGTTTTTTTATGACATCCCATATCTCTTGAATAGATTGCTCGTGGGAATTAAGCATCTTTTCTGTGTTGACTATATTCTTTTCAAGTTGATAAACCTTGTCTTCATTATCTGATGTTCTGACTTCTACTTGATCAAGTCTATTTGTAATATTCTCGTTTGAGTTTTTAATTTGGTTTATAGTTTCCTGTAATTCTAGGATTATTGTTTGATTTTTTTTTAATATCTCTATCTCCTGGTAGAGCTCATTCTTTGCCATTTGAATTTGTTTGTTTAATTCATTTTCAAAATATATTTTTATTTCTTGGACTTGCTGTCTCATGTCTTCTCTAATATTCCTTTCCATTCGAGTTAGGTATGCCTTGAGTTCTTTCCCTATACCTGTTTCTGAAGTTTCTATGTCCTCCTGTAGAATTGAGTAGTCTTGCATTGTTTGTAATCCTTTTTTCCCTTGTTTTCTCATGTTGTCCACGTTACTTTCCAGCTCTTTTTGATTGTCGTGTTTCTGCTCTCCTCTATAGATTTGTTTTGTTTCTGTATTACTCTGATGTCTCTCCTTTGTGTTGTTGAAGTATGACTGCTAACGTGGATTCCGCTGGGAAGGAATTCCGACGTTCGAGCTCCAGTGACGACACTACTCTGCTATGACGGGCCCCAGTCTCCTTGCCGGGGTGCCCTAATGGGCGGGTGTGACTGGACTGTCTCTGTGTGGTTTCAGCTCCCGGTCATGGCAGGCGGGTAGACTCCAGCCGCCCAGTATCACAGGCCGCGGGCAGGTGATCCGTCACCAACGGGAGGGCGTTCTCCTACCGCCCAGTTACGCGGGCAGTGGGTGAACTGTCGCCGGTGGGCCTGCAGTTTACAGCTGCCCAGTCGCGAGGGCCTTGCCTCTAGGCTCCTGGTTTCTCCTGCTAGCCTTGGTTTCTCCTGCTAGACCAGATTTCCCCTCAGTGATGATTCTCAGCAGTTCAAACTGTACTCTGTGCCTGTTTTGTTGTTGCAATCTGTCGGACAGTGGCGGTGGATACTTCAGCTGTCCAAGATGGTGGCCGCTGGTTACCTTAGTGGAGTGTCCCTTGTGGGGGGTGGGGCTGTACCGCTTCCGTCCCCGTCAGCAATCCCGAACTCAGCCCGGGGGTCAGTGCGGGCTTGGGCTTGGCTGGTGGGATACCACCGTGTCGCAGCCACTTAATTCCCTGCTGACTAGTTAACCCCTTCTCTGGGGCGCCACGCCTTCTGTAGCCTCGGGGCAGGCCGCGCGTATCAGACAGCCTGGATCTCCGGGGTCACACCGTTGGCTTTTGGGATCCCCGGCACTCTATGGTTTTGATTTTTTCTGCTTGCCCCCCCCCAGCGCTGGCTAGACAAGTTTTGTTTTGGCCGCTGATGGGGGGGAGGGGTTGGGGGTCAGGTGCCTCTAGCTCTCCTTTAGTCTTTATGCAGGCTCACTCTGATAGTCCCTCCCCCTGAAAGTCTAGGAGAGATTTTAAGCGAAATCCCCCTATGTATGGGGGCTGAGCTGGGTGACACACACCTGTTTGTTGCTGCAATCTGTCGGAGAGTGGGGGTGGATACTTCAGCTATCCAAGATGGTGGCCGCTGGTTACCTTAGTGGAGTGTCCCTTGTGGGGGGTGGGGCTGTACCGCTTCCGTCCCCGTCAACAATCCCGAACTCAGCCCGGGGGTCAGTGCGGGCTTGGGCTTGGCTGGTGGGATACCACCGTGTCGCAGCCACTTAATTCCCTGCTGACTAGTTAACCCCTTCTCTGGGGCGCCACGCCTTCTGTAGCCTCGGGGCAGGCCGCGCGTATCAGACAGCCTGGATCTCCGGGGTCACACCGTTGGCTTTTGGGATCCCCGGCACTCTATGGTTTTGATTTTTTCTGCTTGCCCCTCCCCAGCGCTGGCTAGACAGGTTTTGTTTTGGCCGCTGATGGGAGGGGGGGGTTGGGGGTCAGGTGCCTCTAGCTCTCCTTTAGTCTTTATGCAGGCTCACTCTGTTAGTCTCTCCCCCTGAAAGTCTAGGAGAGATTTTAAGCAAAATCCCCCTATGTATGGGGGCTGAGCTGGGTGACACACACCTGTTTGTTGTTGCAATCTGTCGGCGAGTGGTGGTGGTTACTTCAGCTGTCCAAGATGGTGGCCGCTGGTTACCTTAGTGGAGTGTCCCTTGTGGGGGGAGGGGCTGTACCGCTTCCATCCCCGTCAGCAATCCCGAACTCAGCCCGGGGGTCAGTGCGGGCTTGGGCTTGGCTGGTGGGATACCACCGTGTCGCAGCCACTTAATTCCCTGCTGACTAGTTAACCCCTTCTCTGGGGCGCCACGCCTTCTGTAGCCTTGGGGCAGGCCGCACGAATCAGACAGCCTGGATCTCCGGGGTCACACCGTTGGCTTTTGGGATCCCCGGCACTCTATGGTTTTGATTTTTTCTGCTTGCCCCTCCCCCAGCGCTGGCTAGACAGGTTTTGTTTTGGCCGCTGATGGGAGGGGGGGGTTGGGGGTCAGGTACCTCTAGCTCTCCTTTAGTCTTTATGCAGGCTCACTCTGATAGTCCCTCCCCCTGAAAGTCTAGGAGAGATTTTAAGCGAAATCCCCCTATGTATGGGGGCTGAGCTGGGTGACACACACCTGTTTGTTGTTGCAATCTGTCGGCGAGTGGCGGTGGTTACTTCAGCTGTCCAAGATCCTGATCAATTTTATTTATTTGTCTTGAATTCCATAAGATGAACATATTTTTCAATGACTAACAATTGGCACTGGGCTATGTTTATAGGCCTGAGGTCAGGGGAGAAGCAGTCCTGAGAGATTGCCCTGCACATCTGTCCCACGCCTCCTCCAAAACCTGTCCAGAGACATGGAGTTAAAGAACCAGAGCAGCAGCACCTCGGGCTTCATCCTCCTGGGCCTCTCCTCCAACCCGCACCTGCAGAAGCCCCTCTTCGCCATCTTCCTCACCATGTACCTGGTCACCCTCGTGGGGAACATGCTCATCATCCTGGCCATCCACTCTGACTCCAGGCTCCACACACCCATGTACTTTTTTCTCAGCAACTTGTCCTTCATGGATATCTGCTTCACAACAGTCGTTGTGCCCAAGATGCTGGCGAATTCACTATCAGAGACAAAGGGCATCTCCTATGTAGGCTGCCTGGTCCAGATGTATTTCTTCATGGCCTTTGGGAACACTGACAGCTACCTGCTTGCCTCCATGGCCATTGACCGGCTGGTGGCCATCTACAACCCCTTCCTCTATGATGTGGCCATGCGCCCACACCGCTGCCTCCTCATGCTGCTGGGTTCTTGCACCATCTCCCACCTGCACTCCCTTTTCCGGGTGCTACTCATGTCTCGCCTCTCTTTCTGTGCCTCCCATGTCATTAAGCACTTTTTCTGTGACACCCAGCCTGTGCTAAAGCTGTCCTGCTCTGATACATCCTCCAGCCAGACTGTGATCATGGTTGAAACCCTGGCTGTCATCTCAACCCCCTGTCTGTGCATCCTCTTCTCCTACCTGAGAATCATTGTGACTGTGCTCAGAATCCCCTCTGCAGCCGGCAAGTGGAAAGCTTTCTCTACCTGTGGCTCCCACCTCACCATAGTGGCCCTGTTCTATGGGAGTGTCATCTATGTCTATTTTAGGCCCGTGTCCATGTACTCAGTGGAGGACCGAGTAGCCACTGTCATGTACACAGTAGTGACTCCTATGCTGAACCCTTTCATCTACAGCCTGAGGAACAAAGATATGAAGAGAGGCTTAAGGAAATTAAGGGACAGAATTCACTCATAGAAAGAATGAAATGATACAATAGCACAATTGGAAGATGACCTAAAAGATGATCAGGTTATCTTTCCTCCTAACCATTTTCCACAAGGTCATGAGTGGTGGTGATGCTGGCTACCAGTGAGGACACTGGATGGGAACAAAACACTTGGTTTCTCTCCATGACATTGACCAAAAACACTCAATACCAAGTTAGGTGTTACTGGAAATCTATATGTCAGGAAAACAGTTTTTGCAATCCTCTATAGACTAGTAACTATACAAAGGAATAATGTATCTCCAATAACTCTTCTCAAGAAGTTGTAAATCCTGCTTATTTTCAAGAAGAGATTACATGGACCTGGTAGGATTTTGAAAAGGCATCTTGGATGAATGACCTAAGGCCCCTGACTACTGGACTGAACACTGACAGAGGAAGCTTCAAAAGATAAGGAAATGGCCACAAGCAATGGCGCACACCTGTAATCCCAGTGGCTCGGCAGGCTGAGGCAGAACGATCATGAATTCAAAGACAGGCTCAGCAATTTAGTGAGAACTTAAGCAACTCTGCAAGACCCAGTGTCTAAGTAAAATATTTAAAAGGGGGCTGGGAATGTAGCACAGTGGTTAAGTGCCCCTGGGTTCAACCCCAGTACAAAAAAAAAGGATAAAGAAATGGGCAGAGCAATTCAAATATTGGAAACCAATCTATCATGCAGAGACAACAAACATAGTATTGTGTTTGAGTGAAAGGGAAAAGCCCTATGAGGCTTCTTTGGTTTAAAGGAAAGAGAAAGACAGAAGAAACTGCAAACATACTTACCCTTCTCACCCACACTGAAGTGTCATGACAGGTGGATCCTTGGCCATGAGAATCAGTCCTTCTCCCAGCCCCCTTAACTCTTCCTTTGTCCACACGTCCAGCATCCACTAAGCTGTCCTTCCATGTGCTGGAAAAAGCAATATCTATCAGGCAGCCTCAGCTCAGTTGTGCTATGGAAATAGTAACTTCAAAACCTTAGGACCACAAAGCCAAAGCTTTACTTCTCATTTACACTAAATGTCACCATAGAATAATGTAAGGGTGCTGTTCATTTTAAACCCTTAGGGACCCAAGACTACGAGTCAGCCACCATTATAAACATTAGTCTTCCCTTTGTCAGAAGCTGAGAAATGCTGCTGAAGAATTTACATGTCCAGATAAATACTCTATCCCAAGAGTGACCCACACCACTTCTGACTAGAACTCATTGCCTGTAAATAACCTCATGACCCCACACAAACACTGCGAGCCAGGAGGCATGACCTAACCATGTACCTGCAATATCAAGAGCCAGAGAGTTTGGTGAACAGAATTCCTGATGGCTACACATCTAGAATAACATTCAAACACCTCAGTGTGGTAGTTGCTTCATAAAGTCTTTTGACTATGCTACTGTCAATAACAATAGTAATGCAAAACTGACACTCTCTCTAGGTCCTTCTTCCTCAAACATTTCATCACATTCTCTCTCTCAAAGGGTAAAACACTGATTGCAAACTCATCCTTATCTATGACTTTCTGGAAATCTTCAGTGCTTCCCAAAATGTTCTTGGTGCTTCCCACAATGTCTAACTGAAATTCCAACAGTGGATAACTCACTGAAGTCATCAATTACCTTGAATATACACAACCCAGGAAGAAGAGTCACTTGACAAATTAGAAACGAGTACACCTGACAGGAATGAATGATCCGAGACCACATTTCATGTGGGAGGTGGGAGCAGAGCACATGAGGGGACCAGAGAGATAAAGAGAAGTGGGAAGAAATTTAGAGACCTGGAGGAGATCACTTCAGCAGAGAGATGAAGAATCAGCCCTCAAAATCAAAAAGGAACAATTCCAAGCCCTCTTCTAGTTTCAGTGATTCTGCATTCTTCCACAACCGGGAACTGCTAGTCTCTGGTTGCTCTGAGAACGAGTCTTTACCAAGGGTAATCCGGTCAAATGTCACATGGGGAAATGCATCCTGGATGAAAGAGAGATGCTGGGGTTTGAGGAAGCTGGATGGTACACTATCGTGGTTCCAGTGAAAACTGAGTCCTTTCATGAATGGTACAGTTTGCACTTTGGGCCCCTTTGAGGGGTCTTAATTCAATTTACCATACAGGAATAGCATTGTAGAATATCTGATAAATGACTGTTACCCAAATGTCCATAGAAGATTTTTAGCTTAATAGTAAGAAACAAACAACCGAATTGAAAAATTGGCAAAAGCTGAAACACATACCTCACCAAAGAAAACACACTAATGGAGAGTAAGCATTTAAAAAAATGCTCCGTGTCATTTGTCATTAGGTAAATGCAACTTAAAACAACATTGAGATACCACTACACAGCTATTAGAATGGCCAAAATCCAGAACATCAATAATAATAAAAAATGCTGGAGAGAACTCAAAACAGGAATTCTCTTTGATTGTTGGTTGGAATGCAGCCCAGCACAATCGTTTTGAAAGAGAATTTGACAATGTCTTCCAAACCTTAACATACTCTTACCAGACAATCTAGCAATTGTGCCTGTTGGTATTTATTCAAGTGTGTTAAAAATTTATGTCCCCACAAAAACCTGCACATAGACATTTGTAGCAGCTTTATTCATAATTGACAAAACATAAAATAGAAGTAATCAATACCTTTATAAATAAACTTTGAACGTGCAGACAATGAAGTCGTGTTTCGTGCTATAAAGAATATTAAGCCATAAAAACATATGGGAACAGCTTAAATGTGTATTACTAGGCAAAAGAAGCCAATCTAAAAACCACTTATACTGTGTGAGTCTAACTATACTACACTTTGGAAAAGGCAAAACGATGCAGACAGAAGCTAGGGGCAGACAGGGGTGAACAGATGAAGCACATAGAAATTTTAGAAAAATAAAACAATTCTTTGTGGTAGTGTGGTGGCAGATACAGGTCCTTATATTTGTCCAAACCTATAGAATGTACAACACCAAGAGTTAATCCTAATGCAACTATGGACTTAGGTGATAGTGATGTCTAAGGAAACGTTCATCAGTGGGAACAAATGTACCAGCTGTGGTGGGGATGTTGGTAGTGGTGATCTAGGAGCAGGGAGCAGAAGGGAACTCTGTATTTTGTAATAAGTATTTTTTGTGCATGTAAAACTTCTCTAAAAACTAGAGTCTTCTTAAAAGGAAAATTTTTAAATCTATTTAAAACTTGTGATTATGGTGCCATTTACAGATGAGGACACTATACATAAGTGAGGCTAAATAACTTGCCAAAATCCACCCATTCAAAATTGGGGGAACTGGGATTCCAGTATAAGCCATCTGCCCTAAGAAACTGAGGTAATAAAATGTTTTGGAAAGGCAGATGGAAAACAAAACAAATATTGAGGCTCACAAAGGTTAAATATTTGTCAAAGCTACAAGCTTGTAAGACTCAGGAATCTCCTCAATCTGACTCCCAGGCCTACACCTTCAAACCTTTTCCCAAAACACTTTGGATGCAGAAAACAACCCTCGGGGATATCAGGGGCCATTGCCTGTCCTTCCAGGTAGGTACACCTAAGCCTAAACACAGGTATACACAAACAGAGACACACATGTCTAACACCCCTCCACCCCTGCTGCTCCATGGTTCCAATTCCCTTCCCAGGTGTAAGAGGCTCACCTCCGGAGCCAGCTTCCCCATGGTGATGTTCTCCCCTCCTGGGAAGACCACAGCCCAATTCCCACCCCGCCTCATGGGCTCTGGCATTCAGACAGGACAGACCCCTGGGTCTCCCTTCCTATCACCAATTCCCACTGTTGGTAGGAAAAAATCAACGCACTTCTGAGGCTAGAACATCACCTCAAAAGGTCTCCTTCTTCAGAGATTTGGAGTCTGATCTTACACACCTTGCAAACCACAGCCTGCTTGGGACCCTGAATCTCCCCCTTCACGCCCAGGTAGGTAACAGGCTGAGGGACTTTCGTAACTTGGACTGGGGGACCAACATCTTCATTCTATCTTCTTCTCTCCTCCATCTCAAAACCCAGGAAACACCATCTCTCCCTCTATTTTGTCCTCTTTCTCCTTTGATCAAACAACAGGACTGTGAAGCACCTGCTCTGTGCAGGACACAGTCATGGGCACTGGCCCCTGCCTTGAAGGGCACAGCCCACATCCTGCACCTCAAGACCCACAGACTGGTCTCCTCCAGGGAACTGGCTGAACAGAGGACCAAGGGAACAGGACAATGAGGACGGTGCAAGGGTCAAGAGCACATGCTCACTAGCTGGACCCCACCAGCCTCTGGCTGTGCCCTTGGTCCAGTCACTCAGTTCTCTGTACCTCAACTGTGTTACATGTACATTAGGGTGTTGTACAGATGAAATCACTTACTGTATGCAAAGCCCTTAGAGCAGTGCCTGACATCCTGTCATATGTGAGTGCTGTTTAAATAGCAGCTCTTATATCACCACCATTGAGAATATCCATGGGAAGGGGCTGCAAGTGGGCATTTCCATACAAAGGGCATCTGGGTGAAGCACTGCCAGCTCAGCAGAACAAGACAGAAGATCAGCTACAGAAAATCCCTTGTTAGCACCTTCAGTTGATCAGACTCATACCAAAGGTAAGTTAAGGCAGAAGGAAGACAGGTATTCACACAAGGAGTCTCAGGAGCATATGTTCAATGTCCATTTGCCCCCCTGAGTGTAGGTTTTCACAGATAGGAAAAGCCAGGGAGCTCGTCTTAATCTTCCTGGCATGGCTACTAGGGAGGAGGCAAATTGCTCATGGCGGAGCTGGAACCAGGACCATGCTCCTGACTTTGGGCCCTATCCTCAACCCAACTGCCACAGGGAAGCCCATTTATGAGGTGTTCCATTAATTACCAGGATCAGAGATGGTCATGATGTGACATGGAAGATAATTTCAGATTAGTAGAACCACAAGGCATGGAGACCATTCAGGTAAGGAACAATTATATGAGGAGACAGTATTGAGGAGACAGAAAAGATATGCAAGCCATTGGACAATTGTTCAGAGATCTGAAGAAAAAGAAGACCTAATCCTAAAAGCTAACAGGTGAATGAGATGACCTAGAGACTCACTCTCACATTTGTGTAGCACAATTAATTTAGAAAGTGTCTCATTTCTAACTTTCAATTAAACGAGATCAACTGGCCAGATGTTATAACCTTCTTAAAATGAATAAAATCAAGGCTCACACAGGCCAAATAATTATTGTAAGGCTTCTCAACAGCAAAATCAAAACCTGAACCTAGTTCTTCCGGCTCCAAGTCCAGGGATCTCTTCACAACTGTCGGACCTTTAAAATTGGAATTAGAGAGGGAGGAAAAATTTTAGGACAGTCTAAGTCTATTGTATTCTAAGACTTCAGGAAAGGAGGACACCGTGGGAGCAGTACTTGTCACATTGGTGAGCCCATTTCTGAAATCCATGGCTGGAGGTTGATTCTCTGCACCCCAGCTGTCTTGTGTTCCATGGCAAATACGATGGATTCCCCAAGGCTGGTAGGCTCCTCAAAGATTTGTTGAATCTCTGAGGTGTTGTTTCCCTTCTTCCCTTATTTTGGAGTGAAAAGTGAGGACAATAATAAAAAGGGAGACCAGACAGCCTACCTCTACCATTTGGAGAAACTTACATGAAGTAGTGTCCGTAAAAACAGCAGGTTAGACAGTCTGGACTATGTTTTGAGAGATGGGATTGGGCAACAAACTAGAGCCATAGAATGACAAAAATAGAAAAACAAACTTCTTGTGAATTTTCTGAGTCATTCCAAAGTAATTAGACCACCTCCAGATATTGGAAGCTCCCTCTCTGGAATTGTGGAAATTGGACAACCACTTTTCTGAGGTGCTAAAAAGACAGAGGTGAAAAGCACAGGGATCTAGATACCTATGACTCCAAGTTAAGCCAAGATCTAAGAATCTGTGTCTTCAGAACCCTTCCTATGGCTCAGGGGGACACAGTCTGTACTGCCTCTTTTAAGAGTTGCACTTACCAGTGCTGGCTGTCCACAGCTAAGCGAGGTAGCAGGAGGTGCCACAACTCAAAAAATTAAATTCTTGAATTATTGAGAAAGGCAGAGCCAGGTGTCCTGGAAACTACTTATTTCCAGTAGAAGAAATGTAGTTTAAAAAATGGGTCAGAAACTAGCTGAGAACAGCCTAGAGCTGGGTTTGATGAGAATCTGCCAAGAAAAACGTTGAACCTAAATAAAAATGAAATAAAAATTAGAGTCAAGAAACATAGAATGGAAAGCTGTAATCCGACATAGCAGTAGAAACTAGACAGAGGGATTTCAGAGCTAAATTAGGACTCAGCCTATAAAGGACCGTGCAGAATCCCTAAGCAGAATGTGTCCCTTCCGGGGGACCATGCACCCTACACTGCTGATTTGGATAGGATAGACAGGGGGGATGGGGTTGCTAAAATCTACAGCCCAGAAGAGACCCAAGGTCAGGTACCACTGCCAAAAAATAAAGAGTTCAGCTCGGGATCCCAAAGAGCCAAAGTCACAAAGACCTGCAGTCTTTCCTCTCTGAAAGCAGGAAAAGAAGAGAACAAATGGCTTTGTGGACAGGAAGGAAGAAAAGGGAAAGGACCACAATGTTTGAGGCAAAGGCTGGAGTAGGAGGAATGGGTCAGCAAGGAGGAGCAAGGCCCTGTCAGTCACAGGACATTTGCTTACAGGGGACACCAGCTTAGTTCTCTACCTATTGTATGCCTTTAGGAAGTGTAGGGTGGAGCAGTTTAAAACAGACTTTGAGGTCCAGATCGGCTGGGTTTGAGTTAGTCAGATGCACCCCTCACCAGTTCTGGGACTTTCTGAACTTCAAACTCCCTATTTGTAAAAGGGGGGTCAAGAGTGCTACTTCCATCACGGTGCTACCGAGGAATAAATGAAGCTGGTGCTGAGCCACAGAGCCTGCCCAAAAAGAAAAATGTAAGCTGATGTTTCTTTTCCAATTGAGTCACTTTCCAAATGTCCTTGATCATTCAGGGGATCACTGCATGGATGACTCGGAACTCCCTCAGGTATTACCCGCCAAGCATCGTTACCCCATTTGGTAAAGGAATTCTGTGTTTCCACTGTGTACCCTCTGGTTTCATGTAGATCCTTGGCTAGGAAGATGGCACATAAGTGATGGGTAAGCAAGGAAAGGGAAACCAACCCGAGAGGACAAATGTCCACAATGTGAAAATCCCAATGGAGAAAGTTCAAAAGGATAGAAATATTGTATATTTCCCATACACCCAGGAAGGGAATAAATACTTCCTAAGATGGCGTGGTGTAACTCAAAAGGCTTAGAAAGACTCCCAGTCTCACCCAGTCCTTCCCAATCAAACCCCATAACTACAATGTCATTTATTCAGTTTATGGGTGACAATACTAACCACCGCCTTGTGAATTTCCAAGTGACACAGGCAAGTGGGGTAGAAAGTGTGTATACACACACACACACACACACACACACACACACACCCCTTGTTATTGACAGATATACAAAAGTGAAATGACGTCCCCAAGGCATAAGGAAATATACAGTGCTGTCAGATCCCACTAACTCGGAAGAGGCTAAGCTAGTGCCACTGAGAAACATCACACAGGTTCCAGATTTAAGCACAAAGGTAATCAAATACCCTATTGGCACCAGGGCAAACTGAACCAGGAGAGAAGTAGAAAGACACAGTGAAAGAAAAGGGAAAGATTCCAGAGTCAGATGAATACCTTTACCAGGAGGAGTATAAAGGGAAGTGTCTCAGGTTGGAGGTATCAGCAAGGATTTTCAAGGTCATAAACTCCAATTTAGCACTCCTAATCTATATTAATATAATATATTATACTTAATATATTTTGCATATAATATATAATGTGTACTACCATATATAATATATAATATATATTTATACATACATGAATATCTATAAGAGACTTTTCAATTTTATTTATTTATTTTTAAAAGTTTTTGTGTATATTAACATACTACATACACACACACATACACATACACACACAAACACCCCCCTTATAATAGCCAGTTGTGGAAGAAAAGTATATAGAACGCATGATTCCATTCCTGTTTATAGTGTGCATATAACTTTATGCAGACAAAAACACACAACCCTCATTCTCTGGGAAGTGCAATTATGAGAAACTTTTGAATTATAAAATTCATAGAAAGACTCATTAGTTTTTAAATGCAGACACAAAATCAGACCACAAAAATAAGTATGTAAGATGCTACATAGTAATTAACTCTATTTTAGCCATTCCATAATGTATATATACTTCTAAAAATTAAGTTGTACATCATAAATATACAAAATTAGTTAAGAAATATGTATACTATACAAAATATTTAAAATAAAATATATAAATATAAATACACATACTATATAAAATATATAAAATTATATACATATAATACATAAAATTATATTAGAAGAGAGGGAGAGGAAGAAAACATATATAATATAAAGATTAATATGGAAGTTACTCCTCATTCGAACCCTCCAACATCACTTTAAAAGGCAATAACATTCACATAAATAAAACCATAGCAAACATAACATATAAAAAAAGGGCCAGACGCAGTAGCACACACCTGTAATCCCAGTAGCTCAGGAGGCTGAGGCAGGAGGATCATGAGTTCAAAGCCAGCCTCAGCAAAAGCAAAACACTAAGCAACTCAGTAAGACCCGGTCTCTAAGTAAAATACAAAATAGGGCTGGGGATGTGGCTTAGTGATTAAACGCTCCTGAGTTCAATCTCCAGTATCAAACAAAAAAAAAACAAAAAAGATCTTCATTACAAAAATGGATTTATGGTATATACATTATTTCACACTTGTTTTGATCACTGAAAAAAAAACATCACAGGTGGTACAGTAACAGTGGTAACACAGCTTAGCAATGAAAAGCTCCAGCTCTGTCACCCACTGCCTGAACTCAAATCCCAGCTCTGACACTAACTGCCAGAATAGGTAAGTCACTTAAGTGCACTAAACCCTGATTTTTTTAATCTATAAAATAAGAAAAATAATAGTAACCTATTCTTAGGATCTGGAGGGGAAATATGTAAAAGACGTGCAAATGTCTACTCTAATGTATGGCATATTCAGTGCTAACAAATGTTGGCTGACATTAGCCATCTTATTCCTTTAGACACAGGGTGAGATTTGGTAAAACAATACACTAAAAGTTGTTGATGAGTTCAACTATATGTGCATATGTAGGTTATTTGTGGATTATTATTAGTTGCTGGTTTGATATTATAAGCAACACATAATAAAGATCAGAACATCCTTGTCTTTGTGACACACATTAATGACTATTTCTAAAGGACAGATTTCTTTAAGCTGAATTATTGGATAAAGATGTGTAGATTTTCAGTCCTGACAGAGACTACCAAAAGTCCATGCCAATTTGCCCTCTCGTTCACAGCATGTGAAGATTTGTTTACTTTGGGGTATTAGAAAAGGAAATTATTGTCAATCTGATAAGTGAAAATTGTGTTTCAGTCTAATCTGTATTTTCTGATTACCAAGTATGAACATCTTGCCATGCATCTTCTGTAATAACTATGTTGCAGATATTTTCTGTGAGTCAAGAGCTTATATTCTAGCTGCTTTTTTCTCCTTGCTTATCATCTCTTGGTGTTTCTTTCACAGTTTTCGAGTCATTCTTCCTTCTGCATTTCACTTCTTGCTTGGAATGCTCTTCCCATTCTGATACCACAGAAATATGCCCCTTTAATTTTAGCTATTTATTTCAAAGTGCATATTTTTTCACTTCTAGATTTTTCCTTCATCTGGGTTTGAATTGCATAAAAATTTAGGTTTATTTTCTTGAAATGTTCCAATTGTTATAAATATCAGCCAACAGACAAGACTGTCTCCATTGTAATTTAATGAGCATTATTATTTATTTAGTTCAACATAGATTATGATCAAAATACATGTATAAAACATAAAATACATGTATAAAACATCTAAAAAGAAAGTTACTTATTTTTGTCCATTTTAGATTTTTTTATATGTACATGCCATTATTTTATTATTTGGAATTATTCTGTGCTTTGGCTTAAGGTTAGGAAACTTCCCATCATTATTATAATATTTTATAATTACCTTCTTTGTCCCTAATCTTTACTCTAAATGAATTTTAGGTCTTACTTCCTTTTTTATTTTCTTTTTCTTGCTTTTTAAAATTTGTTTGGAGGGTTTTTGTTTGTTATGTTTTTTTATTTTGTTTTGTTTCATCCCTCTGGTTTATTCTCAACAATTTTTTAGACTTCCTTGCCATTTCAACTGAAATCTTATCTCATTACATTTCCTAATACAGGATGAGTATCAATATTTTGAGATTTATCTTATATGCCTAACCACTTTGATGAAAACTTGATAAGTTTTAGAAGGCTTTCAGATGATTGTCTTGGATTTCCTTAGTACAAAATCATGTCATTTAAAATATTATATTATTTCTAGTATGTATACTCTCTATTTTTTTTACCATTGAGCAATACAACTTAAAACAGGAAATGGGGCTATCCTTGCAGTATCTTTTCTATGATATTGTTGGGAATGGAACTCTAACATTCTAAAGTTCAGTATCCTGTACTACTTGAACATTTAGAGTGAGGACATCATAGTGTTTGATAATCAGAAACAATAACATATTTAAGGAGCTCATTTAGTAACATGAGCTGTTCCTGGTAGTGTTCCTATTTTGAACACATCTCTGAACCAAAATTTTCAATTAGAGTATTCACATCCTATTATTCAAACACAAATATTTAAACAAACATTAAGAAAGTTATGCTCTGAAGACAAAGGAGATACATGAATTCTGTGGCGATCAAGAAGCATTAATTAATTCTGCTGTTCATTTCTATATTATCTCCACTAACAGCACTATCTCCAGCACTATGGAAAGAAGACTCTGAACAAGAGGACCTATTCCTGGGAACCTCAACTGATACTACAGAGACTCAGCATCTCTGTCTCTAAAATAAAGGGAAAAAAAGTTAAATATCAGTCAAGAAACAATCTAAAAAGAATTTTATGAAAGTGAAATGACAACAATTCAGACAAATCAGCCCACATAGATGTTCCTAAAAACACATGGAAAACCATCTTTTTCAAACTTGGTAAGAATCTTGGAGTGTTCTGATTTGATCCCTGATTGATTTTATTTATTTGTCTTGAATTCCATAAAATGAACATATTTTTAAATGACTAACAAATGGCACTGGGCTATGTTTATAGGCCTGAGGTCAGGGGAGAAGCAGTCCTGAGAGATTGCCCTGCACATCTGTCCCACGCCTCTTCCAAAACCTGTCCAGAGACATGGAGTTAAAGAACCAGAGCAGCAGCACCTCGGGCTTCATCCTCCTGGGCCTCTCCTCCAACCCGCACCTGCAGAAGCCCCTCTTCGCCATCTTCCTCACCATGTACCTGGTCACCCTCGTGGGGAACATGCTCATCATCCTGGCCATCCGCTCTGACTCCAGGCTCCACACACCCATGTACTTTTTTCTCAGCAACTTGTCCTTCATGGACATCTGCTTCACAACAGTCATTGTGCCCAAGATGCTGGTGAATTTGCTGTCAGAGACAAAGGGCATCTCCTATGTAGGCTGCCTGGTCCAGATGTATTTCTTCATGGCTTTAGCAAACACTGACAGCTACCTGCTGGCCTCCATGGCCATCGACCGGCTGGTGGCCATCTGCAACCCCTTGCACTATGATGTGGCCATGCGCCCATACCACTGCCTCCTCATGCTGCTGGGTTCTTGCACCATCTCCCACCTGCACGCCCTCTTCCGAGTGCTACTCATGTCTCGCCTCTCTTTCTGTGCCTCCCATGTCATTAAGCACTTTTTCTGTGACACCCAGCCTGTGCTAAAGCTGTCCTGCTCTGATACATCCTCCAGCCAGATAGTGGTCATGACTGAGACCCTGGCTGTCATTGTGACCCCCTTCTTGTGCATCCTCTTCTCCTACCTGAGAATCATTGTGACTGTGCTCAGAATCCCCTCTGCAGCCGGCAAGTGGAAAGCTTTCTCTACCTGTGGCTCCCACCTCACCGTAGTGGCCCTGTTCTATGGGAGTGTCATCTATGTCTATTTTAGGCCCCTGTCCATGTACTCAGTGGTGAAAGACCGGATAGCCACTGTCATGTACACAGTAGTGACTCCTATGCTGAACCCTTTCATCTACAGCCTGAGGAACAAAGATATGAAGAGAGGCTTAAGGAAATTAAGGGACAGAATTCACTCATAGAAAGAATGAAATGATACAATATCATTGTTGGGAGATGACCTAAAAGATGGTCAGATTATCCTTCCTCTTAACCATTTTCCACAAGGCACTCAAAGAGGTCATGAGTGGTGATGATGCTGGCTACCAGTGAGGGCACTTGATGGGAACAAAACCCTTGGTTTCTCTCCATGACATTGACCAAAGACATATTCAATACCCAACTAGTGTCACTAGTAATCCAGGTGTCATGAAAACAGTTTTTGAAATCCTCCACACATGGACTTAATGTATTTCCAAATAAGTCTTTCAAAGAGTTGTAAATCCTGTTTGCTTATAGAAATTACAGGGGTCTGATAGGGAACTGGAAAAGATATCTTGGATGAATCAGCCATTCTGAAGACTGGACTGAACACTGACAGAGGAAGCTTCAAAAGATGAGGAAATGGGCAGAATATCTGAAATACTGGAAATAAATCTAACATGCAGCGACAATAAACATAGCAATGTTTGAGTGACAGAGGAAAGCCCTGTGAGGCTTCTTCAATTTGAGAATAGGTGAACTGGGTGCCATGGTGCATGGCTATAATCCCAGAGCCTCCGGAGACTGAGGCAGGAGGATCAAGAGTTCAAAGCTATCCTTAGCAAAAGTGAGGCGCTAAGCAACTCAGTGAGACCCTGTCTCTAAATAAAATGCAAAATAGGGCTGGCGATGTGGCTCAGTGGTTGAGTACCTCCAAGTTTAATCCCTAGTACCCCAAAAATTATAGAATAAGGTAAATAAAGCTGGAAAGACAGAAGAAACTGCAAACACACTTACTCTTCTCACCCACATTTGAGTGTCACAACAGGTGGATCCTCAATACCCAACTCCTCCCACCTCCACACTTCTTCCTTTGTCCACACGTCCAGCCTCCTCACTCAGTTGCCCTTCCATAGCACAGCTAGGTCATGCTGTGCAAATAGTAGCTTCTAAACCTTAGGACCACAAAGCCAAAGCTTTACTTCTCATTTATACAAAATGTCCACCATAGAAAAGTGTAAGGGTGCTGCTCATTTTAAACACTCAGGGACCCAAGGTTATGGGGCAGCCACCATTATAAACATTAGCCATCCCTTTGTTAGAAGCTGAGAAATGCTGTTGAGGATTTTGCATTTCCATTTAAATACTCTGTCCCAGGAGTGACCCACACCACTTTTGACTAGAACTCTGTCCACAACAAATCTCATGACCCCACCCTAACCCTGGGAGCCAGGAGGCATGGCCCAACCATGTGACCACAAAAAAAGGAGCTAAGCAGGCTGAGGTTGTGGCTCAATGGTAGAGAGAGTGCTTGCCTAGCATGCGTGAGGTACTGGGTTAGATTCTCAGCACCACATAAAAATAAAATAATGGTTATTGTGTCCACCTACAACTAAAACAATTTTTTTAAAATCTGTTTAAAAAAAAGAAAAAGAAAAGGAGCTAAGCACGTTTGGTGAACAGCATTAATGGCTACTACACATCTAAAATAACATGCAAATGCCTCAGTGTGGTAGCTGCTTCATAAAGCCTCCCCAACTATTAATTCCACATATTTGCAGCCAACTGATTTTTGACAAAAACATTAATAACATACATTGGAGAAAGGGCTATCTCTTCCATAAATGGTGAAAAACTATACACACAAACACACACACACACACACACACACACACACACACACACATGCACACACACAAAAGAATGAAGCTAGGCTCCCCATCTTTCACTATATACAAAAATCAACTCAAATGGATAAAGGACCTCAGAGTAAGACCTCCAAATGTAAAATTATAGGGGAAAACACTTTAATACATTGATATAGGCAAAATTTGAGGGTAAAAGTACCAAAAAAATGTAACAAATGGGATTATATCATATTATGAAGCTTCTTCAGGGAGTAGGATTTAGCTCAGTGGGAGAGTACTTGCCTAGGACACAAAAGGCCCTGAGTATGATCCTTGGCCCTAAGAGGAGAAAAAATAAGTTTCTTCACAACAATGGAAACAATATAGTGAAGAGACCACCATCAGAATGCCATATATGGTGACCCATGCCTGTAGTCCCAGTCACTCCAGTGGCTAAGGTAGAACAATATCAAGTCTGAGGACTGTGTGGACAAGTTAGCAAGGCCATGTCTTAGAACTAAAAATTTTTCTTAAAAAGAGCTGGGAATATAGTTCAGTGGTAGAGCACCCCTGAGTTCAATCCCAGTTTAAAAAAAAAAAAAAAAATATATATATATATATATATATATATATATATATATATATATATATATATTCAACTATTCACTGGACAAGGGATCTATATCCAGAATATATAAGGAACTCAGAAAGCTCAACAACAACAAAATCGGATTTAAAAATGAGAAAGTGATCCAAATAGACATTTCTCAAGAGAAGATCTATAAATGGCCAACAGGTGTATGGAAAAAAATGGTCAGCACTAACCACCAGAAAAATGCAAATCAAAACCACAATGAAATATTATCTCACATCACCTCAGTCAGAAAACAAATAATATACAGAAAGCAAAACATGGCAAGCGCTGGTGAGAATGCAGAAATAGACTCTCAAACACCTTGTGGGACTGTAAATGAGTACAACCATTGTGGAACACAGAATGGTGCCTCCTCAGAATATACTAACCATAGAAATACTGGATGAGCCAGCTAACCCACTTCTGGTTCTGGGTCCAAAAGAAATGAAATTGTGATATCAAAATGATACCTGCATACTCATGTTTATTGTAGCAATATTCATAATAGTCAAAATATGGAATCAACCAACATGTCCCTGTACAGGTGAATGGAAAAGGAAATATAGTGATGGACTATTATCCAGTCATAAAAAGAATGAAATCCTATCATTTGCAGTAATGTGGATATGTGGCACTAAAGGACTAGTATGTCGAGTGAAGTAAGCCAGGCTAACACCACATGTTCTCACTCACATGGAAGCCATTATACTGAAAAATTGACAAAAGACTGAAAGAAACACCTCACCAAAGAAAACACACTGATGGGGAATAAGCATATGAAAAGACACTTCGTGTCATATGTCATGATAGGAAAATGCAACATAAAACAACACAGCTATTAGAATGGCCAAAATCCAGAACATCAACAATAACAAATGCTGAAGAGAACTTAGAACAGGAATTCTCCCTGATAGTGGGCTGGAATGCAACCCAGCACAATCTTTTTGGAAGAGAATTTGACAATGTCTTACAAACCTTAATGTTCTTTTACCAAACAATCTAGCAATTGTATCCTTTGGTATTTACTCAAGAGCATTAAAACTTACGTCCACATAAAAACCTGCACATAGACATTTGTAGCAGCTTTATTCATAATTTACAAAGCATAGTATAATCAAGATGTCTTTCAGTACATGAATTCATAAATAAACTTTGAACATCCAGACAATGGAATCATGTTGAGTGCTATAAAGAAAAGAATATCAAGCCATAAAAATATACAGAAACAGCTGAAATGTGTATTTAAACACCAAGAGTGAATCCTAATGCAACTATGGACTTAGGTGATATGATGTCAAGTGAAACCACAGGCACCTCCGATAGAGAATTAATCTCCAGGATAAAGAACTCAAAAAACTTAAACCAAAAAATCAAATAACCCAATCAATAAATGGGTAAAGGAACTGAACAGATACTTTACAGAAGAAATACAATTGATGAACAAAATGTTCAACATCTTTAGCAATTCGAGAGATGCAAATCAAAACTACTCTAAGATTTCATCTCACCCCAGGCAGAATGGCAATTATTAAGAATACAAGCAACAATAAGTGTTGGCGAGGATGTGGGGGAAAAGGCACACTCATCCCTTGCTGGTAGGACTGCAAATTGGTGCAGCCAATATGGAAAGCAGTATGGAGATTCCTTGGAAAACTGGGAATGGAACCACCATTTGACCCAGCTATCCCACTCCTCAGTCTACCCAAAGGATTTAAAAAACAGCATACTACAGGGACACAGCCACATCAATGTTTATAGCCGCACAATTTACAATAGCTAAACTGTGGAACCAAGCTAGATGTCCTTCAGTAGATGAATGGATAAAGAAAATGTTTTATACACACACATACACACACACACACACACACACACACACATACTGGAATATTTTTCAGCAATAAAAGAGAATAAAATCATGGCATTTGCAGGTAAATGGATGGAGTTAGAGAAGATAATGCTAAATGAAGTTAGCCAATCCCAAAAAACATGTTTTCTCTGATATAAGGAGGCTGATTCATAATGGGGTTGGGGCAGGGGAGCATGGGAGGATTAGACAGACTCTAGATGGACAAAGGGGTGGGAGGGGAAGGGTGGGGCAGGGGGGTAGAAAAGACGGTGGAAAAGACAGACATCAATATCCTAAGTACATGTATGAAGACACGAATGGTGTGACTATGTATACAACCAGAGATATGAAAAATTGTGCTCTATATGTATAATATGAAATGTAATAAATTCTGCTGTCATATATAACAAATTAGAATAAAAAATAATTTTTTAAAAAATAATGTACATAAATCAATAGAATCTTTGTTTCATTCCTGACCCATTGAATCCTCTTTTCTAGTTTCCTCATGAAAAGCTCTCCATTGATATTGATTTTTGTATATCATGTTTTGGTAGACAGCCTTTAAGATTGTCCCAATATTCCTGGTCTTCCAATATTTATGTCCCTTAGATTAGCCTCATATCTTGAGTAGGGAGCAAACTTATTCATTCACTTTTGATAAATAGAATATGGCAAAAGAAACTAGATATCACTTCCAACAGTCAGCTCTGCAGAGGGATCCACATAAGTGAGCTTAGAAGTGGGTCTTCTGAGGTCAGTCAAAATCAGGTGAATAGGCTTGGAAGGAATTTTCTCAGGCCTGTCAGCATCCACATGAGTGAATTTGAAACACAACCCCCTTAGACCTTTGAGGTGGCTAGAACTCTGGGTGACATTTTTATATCAGCCTTTTGACAGACTCTGGGACAGAAACACCCAGTTAATCTGCATTAAAAGTTTTGATTCACAGAAACTCTAATAATAAATATTAGTTGGTCTAAGTTGCCAAATTTTCAGGAAATAGGATTATTCATTCTTCAAGAAGATCTCTTGTTACTTTGTTAAGCATTTCTAAAATCATCACTTAAAATGGTGTTTTCTTTTTCTTAATAAATAACAGGGTAAAACTCACTGGCAATGAAACTTAATAACAATTAAGTTTGACTTACTATGGTGGCTAATCTTCAATATGGTACAAATCCTAGGTTTGTGAAGAGATGGGTAAACAATGAATAAAACTTGGAGATCCCTGAGTCACCTGCTTAGCAATGCCAGTATAACTGCTGAAAATACGGGTTCTTTAAAAAACTCCCACGTGAGCTGTGCCACAGAGCCCTACCAGCTGGCAGTTCTCTTGTTATATGACTATGGTTCAGAGCCAGCTGCACAGAGGTAGGGCATGAAAAGAAACATTGAATGGGATAAACTAGTAATTATGTTTGTGCAATTTGCTAGGTGATTGGGTTCTTTAAATGAGAAAGTTACTACTTGGAAAGACACAGAAAAGAACCTGAATAGAGTGTGAAAACAATATTTGGTAGAATTTTTCTCCTCAGGACTTTAATTGTAATTTTAATTGTAATGACTTTAATTGTAATTTTAATAAGTATATATTAAAGGAGCAAATAATTTATATTTCAGTATGAGCTCCAATAAATACGTCTGCATGTAAATTATCGTTGTTTTATGCCCATTTTTATTTCTTTGTTTGAACACTGTTTAGATGTATTTTGATGTTTTTTTAGGTATGATGTGTGATTTTGAAAATACATATTTGAATGCAGTTTCTTCCTTGTGAATCTATAGTAATAAGTTAAAACAGGAAATACTGTTTTTCTTTAAAGCTTGGCCTCTCTAGGGCAAGTTACAAGTTCTTATCTCGGTGTTTTACTTTCAAGTTGTCTAAGCAAATTGGAAATAGTGCATTGAAGGCACTTTCACTTGTGATATCTGTTAAATGTCATTTACAATTTAGGTAGTCTTATGCAGAATTTTCCTTTCTATCTTTGGAGACTGATAAATAAAATTTGTTCCCTGCTTAAAAAAAAATACAAGCAACAATAAGTGTTGGTGAGGATGTGGGGAAAAAGGTGCACTCATACATTGCCTGTGGGAATGCAAATTGGCATGACCATTATGGAAAGCAGTATGGGGAGTCCTCAGAAAACTTGGAATGGAACCACCATTTGACCCAGCTATCTCACTCTTTGGTTTATACCCAAAGGATTTAAAATCAGCATATTCCAATGATGCAGACACATCAATGTTTACAGCATCTCAACTCACAATAGCTAAACTATGGAACCAACCTAGGTGCCCTTCAACAGACAAATGGATAAAGAAAATGTGGTATATGTATATACAATAGAATGTTACTCAACCTTAACGAAGAATGAAATTATGGCATTTGCAGATAAATGGATGGAGCTGGAAAATATCATGCAAAGCAAAATAAGCCAATCCCAAAAAACCAAAAGCTGAATGTTTTTTCTGATGTGTGGATACTAATTCACAATAAGGGAGTAGGGAGTGCTAGAGAAGAATAGAGTTACTTTAGATTAGGTAGAAGAATAAATCAGACATTATTACCCTATATACATATATAACTATACAACTGATAGGATTCTACATCATGTACAAACAAAAGAATGAGAAATTACACTCCATCTATGTATGATGTATCAAAGTGCATTCTACTATCATGTATAACTAATTAGAACAAATAAAATTTTTTTAAAAATTCATCACTGCCAGCTCTGGTGGGGCTGTTGCTAGAGGGGATCTAAGAACAAGGAACTAAGGGGAAATCTGTATTTTGTAATAAATTTTGCTGTGAATCTAAAACCTCTCTAAAAAATGGTCTCCTTGAAAGGAAAAATAATTTTTAAATCTATTTAAAAATTATGACTATAGTGCCATTTATAGGTGAGGACAATAAATAACTTGCCCAAATCCATTCATAATTGGGGGAACTGGGATTCAAATATAAGCCATTGGCCTTAAGAAATTGAGGTAATAAAATGTTTTGCACATGGAAAACAAAAGAAAAACTGAGGCTCAAAAAGGTAAAATATTTATAAGACACAGGAATCTCCTCAGTCTGACTCCTAGGCCTTCAAACCTTTTACCAAAGCACTATACCAGATGCAGATACCAAACCTTGGGGATGTCAGGGGCCATCACTTCTCCTTCCAGGTAGGCACACCTAAGCCTAAACACAGGCTTAAACACACAAGAAACAAACTGAAACGCACATGTCCATAGAGAACACAGGTGTCTAACATGCCTCCACCCCTGCTGCTCCATGGTTCCAACTCCCTTTCATGGTATAAGAGGTTACACCTCTGATCCGGCTTCCCCAAAGAGCACAGTGAGGGCATCAGTAATGTTCTCCCCTCCTGGGAAGACCACAGGCCAATCCCCCCGGGGCTCCAACATGCAGACAGGACAGGCCCCTGGGTCTCCCTTCCTATCACCAATTCCCATGGTTGGTAGGAAAATGTCAACACACTTCTAAGGCTAGATCAGCACCTCAAGAAGACTCCTTCTTCAGAGATTGAGAGTCTGATCTTACACACCTGGCAAACCGCAGCCTGCCCAGGACCCTGATCTCCTCTTCATGCCCAGGTAGGCAGCAGGCTGAGGGGTCTTTGGTAACTGGGACCAAGGGACCAAACTTTTCATATGATCTTCTTCCCTCTTCCTGATCCTATCTTCTTCTCTCCTCCATCTCAAAACCCAAGAAACACCATCTCCCCTCTATTTTGTCCTCTTTCTCCTTTGATCAAATAGCAGAACTGTGCAGGACACAGTCACGGGCACTGGCCCCTGCCTTAAAGGGCACAGCCTACATCCTGCAGCCCCAGACCCACAGACTGGTCTCCTCCAGGGAACTGGCTGAGCAGAGGACCAAGGGAACAGGATGGTGAGGACGGTGCAGGGGTCAAAAGCACACGCTCCCCAGCTGGACTCCACCAGCCTCTGGCTGTGCCCTTGGTCCAGTCACTCAGTTCTCTGTCCCTCAGTCTTGTTACCTACAAAATGGGGTGTTGTAAAGACCAATGACTGACTATATTGAAGCTCTTAGAGCAGTGCCTGGCAAGAGTAGGGCAGCCAAATTTGGCTGATGGTGAACATTTTTTCTAAGTCAGAGACTTTCCACATGTGCTGGGCAGCCCCCAATTAGTCTAAGCTCCCTATCTCTAGAATTGTGGGAACTAGACCATCATCTTCCTGAGATGTTAAAATGATGGAAGTGAATAGCACAGGGACCAAAAAACCTACGACTCCAAGTCAGGTGAAGCTCTCTGAGAATCCATAGCCTCCTTTCTAAGGTCCAGGCGCACAGTCTGTATGCTCTGTGTTTAACAATGGCCCTCAGGAATGCTGGCTGGTCACAGCTAAGCAAGGCACCAGGAGTAACCCACAACTTGAAAGCTTAGCTCCTTAAATTATTGAGAGAGGCAGAGTCAGGCATACAGAAAACTAGTGATTCCCAAAGAAGAAAGGCTGAAACCAACCCGGAAGCAGGAGCTGAGAACAGCCTAGAGAGATAGATGGACTGGGAATCTGACCGTCTAACACTGCTCAGAATAAAATAGTAGAAAATTAAAATTAGAGTAAGATATCACCTTCTCTAGAGCCAAGATACATGAATAAAAGGCCTAATCTGACACAGGAATAAAACTAGACAGACTTCAGCCTATAAAGGACCCTGCAGAATCCCTAAGCAGAATGTCTCCCTTCAAGGGGAACTTGCACCCTACATGGCTGATCTGTTTCTCTTGCAGTTGGCAGTGAGAAGAGGGTAGACAGGGGAGCTGGATTGCTAAATCTCAGGACCCAGGAGAGATCCCGAGGTCATGTACTGCTGCTGCAAAATAAGAGAGCTGTTGTCTGCTCAGATAGAGGTGAGGTCAAAGTCGCCTCCAGTCTTTCCTCTCTGAAAGCAATGAAGAGAGGACAGCAGATGGCTTTGTGGGATGGAGGCAGACTAGGGAGCAGGAAGAAAGGAAAGCAAAAGGACTATATGGGTGGGGCAAAGGATGGAGTTGGAGGAGTGGGTCAGCAAGGACTCTTAAGACACCTGGCAGCCAGAGGACATCTGCTTACAGGGGGACACCAGCTTAGTTCTCTACACATGTGTGTGGTTTGGGGAAGAGTAGGATAGGGTAGATTAAAACAGAGTTTGAAGTCATGATGGACTGTATTTAAATCAGTTAGATACACTCCTCACTAGCTCTGTGACTTTCTGAACTTTACATTATGATGCGATGATGTTTCCATCATTATGTCATCGTGAGGCTTCAATAACACAAGTGCCAAACACAGAACCTGATGATCTCTTTCAGTATAATTTTCAAAGTTGTAGGTCACCATTTTTTCATTTTTACTCTATATTTCATTTCTGACTTGGATTGTTAACTGAATGTTTTTGCCAATATGTGCTCCCTGGTTTCATATGGGCCAGTGACTAAGAAAAGGACCGTGGATTAGTGAGGGGTAAGTAAGGAAAGGAAAACCAACCTGAGATTACAATGACTACAAACTGCAGTTTGTATTTTTGTATTTTACAGTTTGTATTTCAGTTTATTACAAACTGGAAAATTCCACTGAACAAAGTTAAGACATATAAAAAATAGTCTGGGCTAGGGATGTGGCTCAAGCGGTAACGCGCTCACCTGGCATGCACAGGGCGCTGTGTTCAATCCTCAGCACCACACAAAAATAAAATAAAGGTGTTGTGTCCATTGAGAACTGAAAAATAAATATTAAAAAAATAGTCTGTATATTTCCTATCTTTAAAAAGACAGGATAAATATATCCTAAGATGTGATGATAGATTTAAAAGACTTGGAAATGCACTCAGTCATTCTCAGTCTTTTCCAATCTCTAACTGATACCAACACCCATCAATAAAATGTCATTGCTCTTGTTTGTTGTGTGAGTAATCATACTACCACTTTCAGAGGGTTTGGATAAAGACTCACTGAACTGTCTTTTGAGTCTCCAAATGACAGAGATATGAGAGGCAGAAAGGAGATACACACACACACACACACACACACAAACACAAGTACCTACACACCCATACACACCATCACCTTTACAGAAGTGAAGTGACTTCCCCAGTGCACGAGGAAATCTACAATGGCACCAGATCCAGCTAAACAGGAAGGAGTCCAAGCCATTGGCCCTGAAAATTAGCACACCAGTCTGGGGAATTCTGGTTCATGCCCAAAAGTGATCAGATTGTCCCTTAACACCAGGGCAAACCATGTCTCAGGAGTGAGGCTGAAAGACACATGAAAGAGAAAGGGGGAGTCCGAGGATGAACGAGAGTTGTCTCACATGGAGAATATCAAATTTCCAATGCTCCTTGTATTTTCTGGTTACTAATAAGGTTGAACATCTTGTCATCAGCTTTCATGGGCAACTGGGCTACAGGTATGAATCAGTGACTCAGATTTTAGCTTTGCTGATGATCTCTTTCAGTATAATTTTCAAAGTTGTAGGTTTACCATTTTTTCATTTTTATTCTACATTTCATTTCTGACTTGGATTGATATTTCCACCCTAAAGCCCTAAAAATATGCTGCATTATTTTGGCTGTAATTTATTTTACAGTTTGTATTTTTTCCTTTAGTTTATTCATCTGGGTTTATTTATATGAATGGGATAGATAGAAATCTAGCCTTGTGTTTTCCAAATATTCAACTACTGTTAATTTAATACTTCATCCTTTCTCAATTGCTATAAAATAAATCATTATTATACATTTAATTTCATCCAGATCACAATCTCCATTCATGAATAAATACAGATTACAGAATTCTTTTTCTGTATGCATTCTTTATCTTATTGTTTTTATTTGTTATGTGCTTTGACTTGGAGTTAGGAAAGTTTTCTAACATCTTAATTTTTTCAAAATCATCTTGTCTGTTCTTAGCTATTTACCCTTCTAAATAAATTTCAGAATAACATTTTCAAATTCCACCAAAAATTCTCTTGGGGTCTTCTTAGAGATGCACTAAATTTTGTTCATTTGGGGAGAACAGATATTCATAAATATCAAGTCTTCCTTATTAGCAATAGAGTATCTCCATTTATTCAGAACATCATTTTGTGTTATACTTTCTTCAGATAAGTCTTACTCATTTCTTTTTATCCCCCCCAGATTATTTATAAGTATTTTTATACTTTCTTGCCATGGTCAAATGAAATATTTTTCAAATCACATTTTTGTAAAGCATGCAGAGTATTAAAGTTTTTAAATATATCCTGTATCTGGACTTTTGGATGAATTCCTAAGTTTTAAAAGATTTTCAGATGGCTACCTTGGATTTTCAAGGTAGGCAGACAATCATGTCACCTGAAAAGAGAGAGAATTTCCTCTTTTCTAATATTCATGCCTCCCATTTCTTTGGTTTTCCTTTTTCCCTGCCTTGGTCTTTCATCTGAGTAAGGTAGCTCAGCATGAATAATAGGAGCCAGCACTGCCTTGTTTCCAAGGTGAAGGGGGAATTGGACTCTTGAGCACTAAAGTTTCACATCACTGTAATATTTGAATGTGTAAAGACTTTAAAGTAGTTGTATAGTTGGGGAAAACAATATATTTAAAGAACTAATCTCAGCAGCATAAGCTCTTCCTTGTGGTACTCTTTTTGATGGCATTGTGGACCAAAGGTTTACAATTAAAAGTGTCCAAATTATATTATCCAAATAAAAATATTTGAATAAACATGAAGCAGGTTTTATTCTGAAGATATAAGGAAGTCTCATCTGCATTCTGTGGGCAGCAAAAAGCACTGAATAATTCTGACATTCATTTTTTATGCTGTCCCCACTATAACCACCACCTCCAGGTCTATGGGGAGAAGAGGAGCTGGATGAGAGGATCTCATTCAAGAGCAACCCCGTATGAAAGCATCCTAATCCCAGATGAGACCCAGCAACTTCCTCCTCTGAGACAAAACAGAGAAAAAAGACACTGAAGAGTAGATCAAGAAAAAAACCTAAGAAGAATACTTAGAAAGAAAAAGAATTCAGATAAATTAGGTGACAAGAAGTTGCTAAACATACATGAAAAACTGTGGCTTTTCATTTAGGAGGTGATGTGGAATTCTTTCAAAGTTCCCTTGTAGAATATTACCTCTTGTTGCTCTATAATTTTGTAAATATCCTAAGAAATAGCAGTGGAGATAGATATATATTATATTATAAGCATATAATATAGAATTATATATTCCAGCAAGTGTGTATGCAGATAGGTAAATAGATAGAAAAACAGAAGATACATTTGAGGTCAGGGGAGAAGCAGTCCTGAGAGGTTGCCCTGCACATCTGTCCCACGCCTCCTCCAAAACCTGTCCAGAGACATGGAGTTAAAGAACCAGAGCAGCAGCACCTCGGGCTTCATCCTCCTGGGCCTCTCCTCCAACCCGCACCTGCAGAAGCCCCTCTTCGCCATCTTCCTCACCATGTACCTGGTCACCCTCGTGGGGAACATGCTCATCATCCTGGCCATCCGCTCTGACTCCAGGCTCCACACACCCATGTACTTTTTTCTCAGCAACTTGTCCTTCATGGACATCTGCTTCACAACAGTCATTGTGCCCAAGATGCTGGCGAATTCACTATCAGAGACAAAGGGCATCTCTTATGTAGGCTGCCTGGTCCAGATGTATTTCTTCATGGCCTTTGGGAACACTGACAGCTACCTGCTGGCCTCCATGGCCATCGACCGGCTGGTGGCCATCTGCAACCCCTTGCACTATGATGTGGCCATGCGCCCACACCTCTGCCTCTTCATGCTGCTGGGTTCTTGCACCATCTCCCACCTGCACGCCCTCTTCCGGGTACTACTCATGTCTCGCCTCTCTTTCTGTGCCTCCCATGTCATTAAGCACTTTTTCTGTGACACCCAGCCTGTGCTAAAGCTGTCCTGCTCTGATACATCCTCCAGCCAGATAGTGGTCATGACTGAGACCCTGGCTGTCATTGTGACCCCCTTCTTGTGCATCCTCTTCTCCTACCTGAGAATCATTGTGACTGTGCTCAGAATCCCCTCTGCAGCCAGCAAGTGGAAAGCTTTCTCTACCTGTGGCTCCCACCTCACCGTAGTGGCCCTGTTCTATGGGAGTGTCATCTATGTCTATTTTAGGCCCCTGTCCATGTACTCAGTGGTGAAAGACCGGATAGCCACTGTCATGTACACAGTAGTGACTCCTATGCTGAACCCTTTCATCTACAGCCTGAGGAACAAAGATATGAAGAGAGGCTTGAGGAAATTAAGGGACAGAATTCACTCATAGAAAGAATGAAATGATACAATATCATTGTTGGGAGATGACCTAAAAGTTGACCAGGTTATCCTTCCTCTTAACCATTTTCCACAAGGCGCTCAAAGAGGTCATGAGTGGTGATGATGCTGGCTACCAGTGAGGGCACTGGATGGGAACAAAACCCTTGGTTTCTCTCCATGACATTGACCAAAGACATATTCAATACCCAACTAGGTGTCACTAGTAATCCAGGTGTCATGAAAACAGTTTTTACCATCCTCATGGACTGCCACCTATATGGTGGAACAAATATTTTTGTACAAATAACTTCTTTAAGCCTGGAAATGGACAGCAGTCAAAGAGGTAAAAAAAAAATTCCTATTTATTCTCAGAAGAGGAATCTATATGAATTTAATTAGGAATTTGTAAAAACTTTCATGTATTTGTGTGTGTGTGTGTGTGTGTGTGTGACTTAACAATTGACAGATGAATCTTTAAAGGATGAGGAAATGGGCAGAGTACTTGAGTAGTGAAAAACACTCAAAGTGAGTCATTAAACACTGGAATATATTTGAGAGACAGAAAGAAGCACTGGGAAGCTTAAGAGTAATGAGAATAAGCCTAGGAAGATAGGGAAACTACAATATATATATATATATATATATATATATATATATTTCACCATTAACACCCAAGGGCCAGGACACTTGAACTCTCAGCACCAAATTCTTTTTCCTTTACTTCTTAACTCTTTCTTTCTCCATATGTCCAGTATCCTCAGTAAGCTGCCCGTTATGTGCTAGAGAAAGCAATGTATCAGGCTGGATAAGCGAGGCTATGCTGTAGAGATCAACAATCTCAAAATCTTAGAACCTTAAAACTTTATTTCTCATTTACACAAAATGTCCACCATAGAGAAGTTTAAGGGTATTTCTCATTTTGAATACTCAGGGACCCAAGATTTTGGAGCAGCCATCATTGTAAATATTAATCAACATCCTGTCAGAAGCTGAGAATTACTCTCGAAGATTTTACACTGTCAATTAAATACTGTGGTCCAAAAATGACCCACACCAATTCTGACTAGAATTCATTGTCCACAACTAATCTCATAACTTCACCTAAATACGGGAGCCAGAAGGCATGATCCAACCATGTACCTGCAAGACCAAGAGGCAGAAGTGTTTGTGAACAGCATTTAATGCCTGCTACACATCTAGAATGACACACAAACACATCAGTGTGGTAATTGTTTCATAAAGCCTTCCAGATTAGGTAACTTACAAAGTAGTAATGTAAAACTAACACACACACACACTCTCTCTCTCTCTCTCTCTCTCTCTCTCTCTCTCTCTCTCTCCTTCCTCCCTCTCCCTCTCCTTCCCCCACTCTTCTCTCCCTCCCCTGCTCCTCTCTCTCCTCCTCAATTCTTTTGCCTCAAACATTTCATCAAATTCTCACAACTACCAACTTTTTTGGAACACAGGTTGTTAGTGGCACACCCAAAGTTGCGTAGAAGACTTAAAGACACTGAAAGAGGTATCTGGTACCAACAGAAACACACAAGTCCAACATCAAGGTTCCTGTCCTTGCCTTCCCTTGTCCTCCTCCACTATCAGGGAGTAACCAGCAAGCCAGGAAATAATCCCATTTTTCAGTAGTTCTCATTTTTTTACAATCACACCTAGTGTTTATCACTATTACCCACCTATCATTTGGTTTGGGAGATGATGACTTAGAAGATGGGTACCATTTCCAGTTACTCTATTATGTGCCATGGCTTTCTCATGCTCGATTCAGTACAATAAATCACTTAAGAATGTGAATTAATCCTGGCATATATTAAATTAATCATAGCTTCTATTAACTTAAATTAAGTCCTTTGGTCCTGAGAACAGTGATTTTTTTTTTAAATTCTGACCTCAATCTGCCATTAGCCCCAGATCTGTTTACCCAAACAAATATGTAACAATTTCAAAAAGTATTTTTTATGAATGGCCTTAGAGATATTCCCAAAAGTTCAAACTAAAGGAATATTCTAGATAGCAAGTAACCACAAGAGCACATTTTGGGATGAAAGGGTTCCTAGTCTGGCCCTCAAATGAAGAGTCAGACTAGGAACTCTTCTGAGATCTCGAGTGTTGTCTCTGACAAACATGAGGCCAGCCCTGCTAAGATATCCTGTTAGCCTTCAGGAGGAGCAGGCTGCAGTGAACAAGTAGTATCTGAAGAGTTTTTGAACATATTTGCTACTCCAACAAGAGAGAGCAGAAGTTAATCTTGAAAGTTGTAATGAGCATCAGGAAAAGGAAAGAAATGTCTTATGCAGGTAGATATCATCATAGAAAAGGTCAAAGCCAGTTTCTAAATATCTTACCACATTGAGTGGAATGCTGCTACTTAGAACTTGAGAATAGACCAGGAATTTCCTTGTATGTTACTCAACCTTTAATATCTGTGACCAAAATACCTGACAACAACTTAGAGGAGGAAAAGTTCATGTTAGGTTCATGGTTCAAGGGCTAAGTCCATAGTCAGCTAGATCCATTGCTCTGGACCCAATGGCAGAAGGGCCTGTGGAGGAAAGCTGCTCAGCTCATGGAAATCAGAAAGCTGAGAAACAGAGAGGGGAGGGTGGGGAAGAGAGTGAGAAGCCAGGGGAACAAGATAAAATCCCCAAAGACACTTATACCCTACCTGCCTACAGTTACCACTCAGTATTACATCAAAACTATAAATCCAACAAATAGATTAATCCACTGATTAGTTTACAGCTGTCATAATCTAACCATTTTACCTGAACATTCTTGCACTATTATATGAGCTTTATAGGAGATACCTCAAATACAGACCATAATGACTCATAGAAGAGTGGTCCAAAGGGGAATGATACTATAGATCTGCCATTTGATTAAAAAAAAGCAAAGGAAAACATATTGGGCTCTTCTACTGAAAGCTTATTACATATATGTAAATATTGGAGATCGGTTTAATATTGAAATACAGAAAATTTAGTTCATTTAACATATTTTTGCCTGTTGTAATGGTAAGTAATATCAGCTAGGAAGTATGTATAGTGTGGCAACTGAGGAGAACTAGAGTGCAGAAAATTTCTGGCACTGAAGAGTTTGAGAAAGAATTAGCAAAGGAGACTTAAAACGAGTATTAAAGAATCGAAGAAAATAGGAAGCTGTAAGAGACAAAGCATCAAAATATGAGAGTTCAACAAAACAAACCTGGAATATTACCCATTGGATTTGGTGAAAAGGTGGCTGTTGATGACCTTGATGAATTTGCAAAGGAGGAAGGGGAGGGATCCAGACTGAAGCAGGGTAAGGAATGACTGAAGTGAGAATATGGAGATAATGATTATGATTTGTGTCAATCTTGTTCTATTTTCTTAATCTTGTCTTGTCTCTAAAGATAAATTGCCTACAATTCTTATCTCTGTTTCTCCTCTTGGTAAGTCATCATTTTGCTCTAGCTGATTTTATTTTTGTAATTTAAAAATTTGACTCTAGTTTGTAGAGATATATTTGTATTTATTCTGCTTGGAGCTCCTTGAGCCTTATGGATAGATATTTTTCTTCACCTTTGGAAATTTTAGTCCAGCATTTCTTTAAATATACTTTTTTCCACAATCTCTCTTTCTTCTTTTTCTGAGGCTCTGATTGCATGGTTGTTGGTCATTAGGTAGAAGTTTAGATTTTGAATCCTCAAAGTAGCTTCATGAAAATAGAAAAAAAAAGAATGATAAAACAAAAATGATTCAAAGATATAAACCATCCCCATACAACTAAAATAAGAAAGTCCCAACAGCTTTATGGCCCATGTGAGTCAGAAAAAAAAAAAAAAAACAGACAACCAACAGTCTTTACCTAAGTTATAACAGCAGGGTAACTTATAACTTAGGTAAAGATCTATTGGCAGATCTATTAATCTGCAATCTGTAATTGAAGTTTGTGGTGGGCCATTCTGAGAAAAGAAGCAAAGACCGAAAGGGTTTCGTCCATTCAACTGTCAATGCAACAGGGTCCTTAGTACAACCTGAGTAAGTTAGAGCAGTCTAGGTCTCATCCATTCTCAAAGCTAATCAGAGACTGGCACAGCAAGGAAGCCGGGGCCATTGCATCCACATGCTGGGCCATGCTGCTGTGGCCACTGCAGAGCTGGGAGCTCTGGTGCTGTGCAGTGCAGGGCTTGGGGGCACCAGGAGCCCCACCTCAGGCTACTGGCCACAGGGTGGGGGCGCAGCAACGCATCTGGCTTCCAGATAGAGAAAAACCAAAAAAAAAAAAATCAGTGATCTGTGTGGACAGCAAAATTGCAAGTGGGAAGATAAGATGGCTGGAGTTCTTCTCCAACATGACAGACATGAGGTATTAATGGAGCCTGTACCCAAATGGAGAAATGTCCATGGCCACAATCCCCTGGGTCTGATGTCCCATAATGCCCATCAATAGGGTCTCCCACTGCAGACATATGTGCAGCTCACCATGTTGGACCGGCCCACTCATCCTCAGATGTCCTGTATGACTGATGGAAAAGTCATTTCACAGCACAAGACACATTTTTGTGGAAAACCTGTACAGAAGAGGGAAGGTACCCGAAGTGGACAATGTGATTCTCTCTGAATGGTTTGACTGGATCCTGAGGAACACTGATGTGTCCATTGACCTGATAATGTATCTCTGGACCACTCCTGAGACCTGTTAGGAGAGATGAAAGACTGAGGTGCAGGCCAGAGGAGGAGGTCATTCCACTGCAGTACCTGGGTGCTCTTCACCAGCTCTCTGAGGAGTGGCTCGTCACAGGAAGCCTTTTCCCTGTGGCAGCCCCTGTTGTGGTGATTGAGGCTGACTACAACATGGAGGAAAATGCTGGAACTCTTTGAACAAAACTGGCCCAGATATTAACTCCAGAGAATTGGAAGCATGGCCCACAGGTGGAGACATCTGTAGGATCATGTCAGGAAAAATTCTTGAAGTGGCCAAGTTAGCTGTTAGCAGCAATTTGGAAAAAATCCACTCTCCAGATGATCTTTTATCTGGCCAGATTTATTTTCCTAGTGGTCTTTTCTCCTAGTGTCTTCATCATGGGTAAATGATAAGCGGGACCAATGGTTTGTTTTTTGTAGCCTCACATTCCCCTGAAGCCCTTAGGACAGCATTTGCTGTGTGCTGGGTGTCATGTTGGGCTCTGTACACGCAGACCACCAGGAGTGAAATAGCAGCCTTATATCCCAGCCCAGGAATTTGAAGCTGAGAGGTTAAGGGGCTCCCCAGGATCACGCAGCCAATGTGTAGTAGAGCTGGCACCATTCAGACTATTAGCCCAGCCTGCCTTGTCCTAAGCCCTGTCCCCCAGAGTCTGCCTTTCCTTGCCACAGACCTTTGCATCTTTATGAGGAGAGCTGGTAGTGAGTACAGCTGACCTCATCTTGTTACTGAACAGTTCTCAAGGACGATCAGCAGTTTTAGACTTTGCATAGAATGGTCCCAATGTTTGGAACACAGGTTTCCCAGCATAAAGCTGTGGTCCCTCAATCCCCTTATCACCTGGACTTCCATGACCACAGAGGAATCATGTGTCATCTCCTGATCAGTGCCAGTCTCCTCTCTGAACTGCTGCCAGTTCCACTTAGGGAAACAGCATTTGGGGCCTGGCCACTTTGCCCTGTTCTAAGGTACGACCAGGGACAGCCAGCCCTGGCTTCAAGGCTCAGCCACTCCCTCTTGTCCTTGTTGCCCTGGGAATTATTGAGCCTTTGTGGCCCAGTGAGAGAGACACAAGTGGCCTTGAGTCTTTTTTAAATGTTTTTCCACCCAAGGGGACACTTTGGGCCATAGAGCATGAAACCACCTTCACTGATTCAGAAAATAACTTGGTCCAGGCGTGATGACGCACAGAAGGCACGCCTGCCCCCTGTACCAAATGGGAAGCAAAAGAAAGGATGAACATTCCCTTTGGGGCCAGTCTGGACAGGAAAGTCAGGTTGGTGAACAAAGGCTCTTGAAACATTGCTGCTCCTGACTTTTGGGAGGAGGGTGGAGAGCGTCAGGAAACTGTATGAAGCATGTGTAAGATTGTTGGAAACTCCAGAGAAATGCAGCAGCTGTTGGCCTGTGCCCCGCCCCCCAGGATGAACACCTGTGCATGTGCACTCAGCCTCTCAACAGGTACCAGGTGATCTTCAATCAGTGCATCTCCCTTTGTTCAGTCATGTACTCCATAAATTTTGGCCCATTCACCACAAATACCTTTGATTCCTCCTTTTCCCACATTTCAATCTGTATCTTCAACTCCTCTTCCTGCTTAGGGAGTGTTATCTGGAGCTTGACTCATTACCTTTCTTCTTTTAGATTTCCTTCCCACTTTGCAAATTGACTTGGATCTGAAGCTTTCTCTCAAACTTTAGGAGAAGCCACCAGCTTCATAGAGTTCTTTATAAACTTCACAGTAGTTTCTTAACTGCATAATCTCAGCATCATGCAGTTGAAGCAGGGTTTCTGTGTAGTCCTCAGCATAGTAAGGGGCAAAAGCTCATCTCTGCTCCTGGGTATAAAAACATGTCCCTTCACTCAAATTGCCTCAATCATTTTCTTCACATTTTGCATTTTCAGTCCTTCCAATGGATCCACTTTTTTTTAAGTCCAATCCACTTCTAAAATTGCAGTGCCTTCCTGACCTTGGTCTTAGACCCGGCCATAATTGTGGCCACAGCTTCTCTCTCTTCTTCAGGAAAAGGGCTAGCTCAGAACTCTCGAATTTGAGCATGTAGACCCTTACATGCTACTTCCTTTGATGATCTTCACATTTCTGGATGCTGCAGCAATTTTTATAGTGATGCAATATTCTCCAAAGACAAAAGGTGTCTTCATCTTCACACACCACATCTTTTTTCCAAGTTTGTGTCTGGTGTGTGATCTAATTCTTCCATGTACAGTACGATCTGTTTCTTTATGTTGCCAAACTCTTCACATCTCGATGCCTTTGCTTCCCTCAAAGTTGCCACATGTTGTCTGAACTGGTTCAGCTCTTCTAAGCGGGGAACAGAGGTGCTGTCCATTTCACAGTGGGACATGCCAAGACATTCACCCAGTTCGTGATCTTGTTCTTGAAATAGCTTCAGTTCCTGTTTTCTCTCCTTTTTTGGTTTTCACATCAATTGCATCTGAGTGTACAGACTTTTTCTAGTTGCAAGATAGTTGTTTCTCCTTCTTCCTGAAATGGCTGGATACGAAACTGACCTCACAGGGTGTCTGGATATGCTTTTGACAAATCTTTCCTTCAGGTTCTCTTCTTCAGCAATCATCATATCCAAGAGATCTTTGATACGCTTCTTGACAACCTCAGTTCTTCACAACCACTGGTCCTCTGAAATGCCAATCAATTTTCATATTTCCCAAATGTGATGTAGGGCCTTCTGGAGACCCACTGTGGATTCCTCTGCCAGTACCTCACTTCTCATGGCAATGCAGCCCCGGGAATCCAGACCCCCAACCTCCTCCACTAAAATCCGAGCTCAGCACCAGCCGTACACCCTGGCAGTCTCACTCAGTGGAAGTAGGTTATTATGTGAAAATGCTCTTATGCTTGAGTTTATTTAATTCTCCAGACAATGCCGTCTGATTTACTGGTACCACTACACCTATGTTATAGATGAGAACCCTAAAATTCAGAGAGGCTATGAGTTCACCCAAAATCACAGCCACTTATTGGCTGACTAGAGTTCAGGAACCTTCACTCCCAGGATCATTTCCATGGCATCACACATCCTCCCCTACATTCAAGGGACAGGCCCGGGCCCAAGTCTTCGCTACTTATCTACCTTGAACTCTTTCAAAATCACAAGGACAGCAAGTCATTAATTATCTGAGATTTGAAAAAATATGTGAATACTGAGATTCTACAGTCCCCACTCTTCTCCCAAGTCTCCCTTCTTAATGAGCTCCCTGGGGTGGTGGATGGAAAGACTGCTTGCCTCTCTGGGGTGAGGTTACCTGAAGAGCAATCCCCTCCTTCCAAGTCCCCACACTTCCTCACCATTTGATGAAACCTGAAGGGGCCAGTGTTGATAGTTGGGGAGTGGGGAAAGCTGCATGTTCCTCATGCTTGGGATATGTTTGCAGGATTCCTACCCTAAAGGAAGAGAGGGAGTGACTGACGTGACAATGGCACACATGACTCCCAGGGTACAGTGAATCCTGTCACCTCCCACACCAAACCTGGGCCCTTTCCTCCCTTGCCTGCTTTGAGAGATCTGCCCTCCTCCTGCCCCCTCCCCTTCCTTCAGTCAACGATAGCGAGGAGAGGATACCTGGACCCTCAAACAGCCATTCTGGAGGTCACCAATCCTTTTCTGAGTAAGTACTCTTATCTTTAATCCCATCACTATACCCAAGTCCTCAATCCTAGCACGTTAGAAATCAAGGAATTCTTTTGTATGACATACTCTTTTTACAAGTATGGATGGAATCTGAGGCTTCGTGCGCCTGAGAATATAAACCAGGTCATCTGCCTATGCTTCCTAAGCTTGAGGCACGCTGCCTTAGCTTTTAAAACCAGAGGCTTCACATTCCCTGGTTTCTCCTGCATTTACATAATATTAGCAGGTTAGACCCCAAGAAAAGGGGTTCTGTACTTGGAAGGGATAATTGTAGCTTCTATTGGTCCAGCCTGGCTTCTGATTGTCCCCAAAGCCAAGAATGTTAAGGAAATCTTCAGATTCTATGTTCTCACCTCAACCTCTGAAGATCTTCACAGCAGTACGGACCAAAAGCTCACGCATGTGAGCAGTAAAGGAAGAGAAACCTGGTGTGGCCTGCATGCTCATACCACTCCCATTGACAACTTAGTTTATGGTATTGGGTAAATCACCCCCTCTCTGAGCCTCAGTTTTTCACAGATAAGTATATTATTCCAATCACATTTTCATGCAACTTCTTATGCAGTTATTCAATATATAAATACAAAAATAGAATTTACCCAATTAGAGGTCTAGATCCCCTCTATTAGCATTGCCCTCAGCCTCCCAACCATTTTTAGATGGTGGTAAATCTCCCAAAGAACACAATTTGGAAAGCTATGAAATAGATAAGTTTGTATATGATTATTTCCATCCCAATAACATAGAATTTCATAAATGACATTGTCCCCCATGACTTTACACTATAAAAAGAAATACTTAATCACCACCCAGGGAGCTTCACCTGTGCCTGATGGTAGCTAACAAAATACTAAGGCCACTTTAATGTTAGCTTCCTCACTCCCCCATGACCTTGTATGCTCATTCCCCACTCCCAGGACCTTCCTATTCTCATGTGGTTAAGGTCTCACTTTGCGTATGGATAACACTTGTTAGATTTTTTGCATTTTTAATTTACATAAAGTACATTGTCGTAGATTTCCGTATATTCTTTTCACTCAAATTATGTTTTTAAAATCTATTGATGTTGCTTCTAAACAGCCCGTTGGTACACCTCTGTCGTGTTTACCAGCCATTGATGGGCACCCGAATTGCCTCAGACCTCCCACTGCTGCAAATGACAGTGCAAAAATATCCTCATCCTTGAGCTTTTATATGCCTGCTTGGGAATCACTCAGAAATACACATCTAGGGGCAGGAATGTAGGGTCACAAATGCTGACAAGCACTTTGTTCCTGAGGGTATCACACCAGTCTACATTCCTGCGTGCAGTGCCTAGAAGTCTCAACGTCCTCACATCCCTGCCAATGTTTTCCTTGTTCTTCTTTCTAATGTTTGCCAAGATAACAAATAGAAAGTGAAATATTGCTTACTTTCTCATTTCTTGGATAAGAGTCAATTTGACCATCTCTTCATACACTTGTTAGCCCTCTGGCTTTCTTGAACACTTCTTCATTGGAGTTCTTACACTTTTCTTACTGAAGTAAAAGTGGTCAATGCATATTCTAGTTATTAGTACCTCCTCTGTTAAATATTGCAAATATTATTTCCTAGTTTTTCATGTCTGTTTTATTCATAATTATGATGTAACTGATTTAATATTTGCCTTTTAGCTTTTTTAATGTTGGAAATCTTGTTTTAAGTTTTTCCCCTTTTAACTCATAGCCTCCTATAAATTTTTTTCTATTTTCTTGATAGATTTATATGTCACATGTAAAACCACAATCCATCTGGAATCCACCTTTATACATGATGTATAGCAATTAGATAGCAATTCTCTTGGGTTATGCTCCATATAATTAACCATCTTTCTAACACTTCCAAATATTCCATCTTTTCCTACTTGGCTTTTAAATGCCACCATTTTCCTGTTCTCTTACAAATGTTGGACTTGCTCTAAATCTTTAGGTTATCTACTATTTTCCACCTACTCTCTGGTCTTGCACCAAAACCACATGATTTCCTATTATTATTAGCTTTTATTATTCTTAATCTCTGAAAAGACAAGGACTCTCTTTTTACTCTTCATTTTCAAGTTTAATTGACTACTTCCAAATCTTTTTTTTCCTAGTGATGACAGAACTCTTATTTGTAAAACAAAAAGTGTTCACAAACAATAAAATAAATCTGTTATTGTGTGCCATATGATAAATGAGAGAATAAACAATTGCAACAGAAGCATTCCAACAATCTTCTCTCTGAGTCTGACACCAGGACTATTCAACCTGTTCTCCAGAAATATTCTATCATCAAACCTATCATTTACCCAATTTTCCACTGACCTTCATGTCAGGTGTTCTTTTTTTTCAACAAAATCAATAATTAATTTAAATATAAATGAACTAGATATTGTACTTAAAAGGTATAAATGTTCAACATGTATAAAAAGCAAACAATAACCATATGCTCTATACATATCACACTTTAAATATCAGTACACCAATAGGTTAAAAGCAAAAGATGGGGAAAGTAAGCATGAGAAATCTGAAGTAGAGCTTTAACATAGAATAAATTTCAAGAAAAAAAGATTTTCAGAGATAAATGGGAACAATGACCATATTAGGGTAACTTCTTCAAGAAAGCATAACAATCCTAAATGTTTATGTACCTAATAATAAAATTTCAAAATACATGAAGTTAAAATTAAAAATAGACAATCCTCAATCATATTTTGAGATTTTAAGCCCCCTCACTTTGCTGGAAGGAGTAATGATATAGAAGGCTTAACAGCATTATCAGCCACCTTGGCCTACTTGTTATTTATAGAGAACTATACACAAAAATGACAAGTAGAAAATTCAAGAAGTTTGGGACTGGGGCTCAACAGTAGCGTACTTGCCCGGCATATGTGAAGCACTGGGTTCAATTCTCAGCACTGCATATAAATAAATAAAGATCTATCAACAGCTAAAATATATTTTTAAAGTGCTTTGAACTAAGTGATAATAAAAGCTTAAAATATCAGAATCTCTGGGATGAAACAGTACTCAGATGAACACTTATAACTTAAAAGTACTTGAGTTAGAAGCTAGTTTAACAATCAAATTATTTTCAAATTAGGTAGTTGGAAGGAAAAAAATAAGTAGGAGCAGAAATATATGAAATACAAAAGAAATAATACAGCTAAAAGTTGAGAAAAATCTAACAAGTCTAATCAAGAAAAAGCAAGAACACAAAAAATATCAGTGGAAACAGAGCTATCAAAACAACTCTACAGATGCTAAAAATATATTCAGTTAATATTACAATTGTATGCCAACGTACGTGATAGCTTACTTAACATGCTATTTTAGAGAAGGATCTGTGTGTTGCTGAGAAGAAAGTGTATTCAGTCATTGATGAAAGAAATATTCTATACATGTTTGTTAAGTCTAAATTATCAATTGTATTTTTTAGTTCTGTAGCTTCTTAGTTTTTGTTTGGAGGATCTATCTAGCAGTGAGAGAGGTGCGTTAAAGTCCCCGGTATTATTGTGTTGTGATCTATTTGATTTTTGAAATTGAGAAGTGTGGTTCTGGGGTTGTGGCTCAGGAGTAGAGCACTTGTTTCACACGTGTGAGGCACTGAGTTCAATCCTCAGCACCACATAAAAGTAAATAAACAAAATAAAGGTATTGTGTCCATTTACAACTAAAAAAAACATTAAAAAAAGAAATTGAGAAGTGTTTGTTTTATGTATATGGATGCTCCATTGTTTGGGACATAAATATTTACGATTGTTATGTCTTATTGATGTATAATTCCCTTAAGCAGTATATAATGACCTTCTTGGTCCCTTCTGATTAACTTTGGCCAGAATTCCACTTTATCTGATATTAGAATAAAAACCCCTTCTTGGTTACTTGATCCATGTGAGTGATATTTTTTTTCTACCCTTTTATCTTCAGTCTGTGGATGTCTTTGTCTATGAGGTGAGTCTCTTTGGAGACAGCATATTGTTGGGTCTTCTTTTTTAGTCCAATCTGCCAGTTTATGTATTTTGATTTATGTGATTAGGCCATTTACATTCACTGATATTATTGAGAAATGATTTTTATTCCCTATAATTTTGATTTATTTCTGGTTTTTAATTTGAATTAATTTCTCTTTGATTGGCAAAGAGAAATTTTTGTACTGTATTTCCTCCCCTTGCTGGTTTTCACTTTTATTTTTCATTTCTTCTTCATGAAATATTCTATTGAGAATGTTTTGTAGTGCAGGCTTTCTGGTTGTGTATTCTTTTAACTTGGTTTACTGTGGAAGGTTTTTATTTCATCGGCAATTCTGAAGCTCAATTTTGCTGGGTATAATATTCTTGACTGGCATCCATTTTCTTTCAGAGCTTGGTAAACATTATTCAAAAACCTCCTAGCTTTGAGGGTCTGAGATGAGAAATATGCTGAGATTATATTGGTTTTCTTCTAACCGTGACATGTCGTTTTTCTCTGGCAGTTTTAAAATTCTATCCTTATTCTTTATGATAGGCATTTTCATAATAATGTGCCTTGGTGTGGGTCTGTTGTAATTTTGTCTATTTGGTTCCTGTAAGCCTCCTTTATTTTATTTTCCATTTCATTCTTTAGAGTTGGGGAAATTTCTGATATTATTTCATTAAAAAGTTTCTGCATGCCTTTGGTTTGTATCTCCAGGCTTTCATCTATCCTGATAAATCGTAAATTTGCTCTTTTCAGGTTATTTCTTGGAAGTTCTGTTCATGGTTTCTTACCATATTCTCTGTGTGGCTGACTTTATTTTCAAGAGTATATATTTTTTCTTTATCTGAGGTTCTGTCTTACAAGTGGTCTAGTCTGTTGGAGATACTTTCCATTGAATTTTTAATTTTATTTATTGTTTCCTTCATTTCAAGGATTTCTGTTGATTCCTTTTATATAATCTCTACCTCTTTATTGAAGTTATCTTTCAGTTTCTTTATTTTCTTTCTGATTTTACTCCTTACATTATCCTTTACCTCACAGATCAGTTTGTGTACATTCTAAATTCCTTCTCTGACATTTCCACTGTGGTGTCTTGGATTCTGTTATTGAAGTATCCTGATTTATTTGGGGTGATTTGTTCCCTTTCATGTTTGTGTGTTTACCCACCTAACAGTATATATCTGAGGTAGTAGAGTTTCTACCCTGTGGACTTGTAGTGTCCCTACAGGTTTCCAGTACCTTACCATTTAGGAGGAGACAAATAGTAACAACAACAATTGTAAACAATATATAGGATTAAACCAAATAGTTCCTGCTATGACATCTACAATGCTACTTGTCACAATTAATGATATGATCAATTACTGCCCACAGTAAAAACAGTAAATTTTCAAAAGGGTTTGTAATTTTGAATGGTAGACTGTGAGGGAACATAAGTGATGTAGAATGTGATGATTATGAGGAAGGAGGAGAGAAGATAAAAGTAAAAAATTAAAGGAAGAGTGAAAGACAGAACAATAGAGATTGGCTGTTAGCAGAAAAAAAGAGAGAAGGAGAATCAAAGGAAAAAGATAAGTGAGAGAGAATATTTATATGGAGAGTAAAAATTAAAAAAATAAAAATAAGGGTTTGGGTTCAGTGGTATGGCACTCACCTAGAACATGTGAGGCATTGGGTTAGATCCGCAGTACCACATAAAAAATAAGTAAAATGAAGGTGTAAAAATAAATAAAGATAAAATAATACAAAACAAGCTGAAATACACTAATCAAATACCCTAGTCCTCAAAATACTGATCCATGAAAAATAACTGGCTTTAAAAATGCTAGAGATGAGGGGGGAAAATCACAAATGTGTATAAAAGCCCATGAATCATTAAGGTCACAATAAAACAGAGAAAAAGAAAAAAAAAGATCTCAATGAAAAGTTAAAGAATTGTGTCCCTTGGAGTTCAAAAAATTCTCAGCTTCCCTTCTCAGCAGTCTTGGGCGGGGTTGCTACAGTGAGAGAGGTAATCCTGTAGGCAGAACTCCTGGAAGTGGGGGTTAGGCTTAGGTGGACTCCAGGTTCTTCACTGAATGCCAGTTGATCTGGAGACTTTAAATCAGCTCACCTCCAGAGCCTAGCAGTTGCCAGTCCACCTTGGAAGACTTCATCCCAAGGATCATCCCTGGGTTCCACTCATGTGGTGGAGGAACCAGTTCTTAGTCCACTACATCACTTGCAGACCCCACATTTCCCGGTCTCGGGTTCAGTATCCAAACTCAATCATTCAGGCCCCTGCCATTTCAAATTCCCCTCCAGGTGCATTTCTCCCAGTCCTGCAAGCAGCCAGGTTGGAGGGGGAAGGGGAGAGCCAGGTAGGTTTCCATGACCAGTAGTCACCCATGTAAACCTCTCTCCATATTTGATTTTCTCCTGGTCATTTAAGCACACTTTATGTCATGCTGTGTGGGTTTGCTAGGTCCATATTTTGGGGCAAACTCGGGTTTTCCAGGAATCATCTTCCCTAGCTGCTGGCCTAAATTCCACAGCTACAAAATGCTTCCTTCCTCCATCCTCTGCATGCAGCCTGGAGAGATGGCAGCTTATTTCCCACACAAGGATATTGTGCAGCATGCCTTTTAGTGTCTTTGATCTCTAAACTCTCCATACCAGACATAATACAGACCTCCTAAAAATGTGAGTTCCAATGAGCCAATCCCCAAAAAACTAAAGGACAAATGTATTCTCTGATAATCAGATGCTGACCCATAGTGGTGCAGGGATTAGAGAAGAATGAAGAAACTTTGGATTGTACAGAGGGGAATAAAGGGAGAGGAGGGGTTGTGGGGATGGGAAGTACAGTAGAATGAGATGGACATTATTACCCTATATACATGTGTGATTACACTACTGGAGTGACTCTGCATAGACAGAGGAAAGAGAAGTTGTTCTCCACTTGTGTACAATGCATAAAAATGCATTCTAGTGTCATGTATAACTAACTAGAACAAATTTAAACTTTTTTAAAGTTTTAAAAAATAAAATATTCCAAGGTCTGGGGATATAGCTCAGTTGGTAGAGTGCTTGCCTCACATGCACAAGGCCCTGGGTTCAATCCCCAGTACCACAAAAAAATAAAAATAAATAAAGTATTCCACAGCTCATTTGTTTTAATATTTTTAAAAGTTCATTTCTTTAATTCCCTTGTCCCTCCACTTTGCCCCTGGAGGGACTTCTCTAGCTGGTGTGTTGGGAATTTCTTCCTTGTTTTATTGTATCCAACCTCCTGAGTTTCTGATCTGCTTTGAATGTTCAATATTAAATTCCAATAAAGTCCCCCGCTTTTTGTTGTTTACCCACCTTGCTGAGAAGCTACCTGTTGGCTTTCTTGGTTTCATATCATGGATCAATCAGAAAAGCAACCTTCTCTATTCTGCCATTTTGAAACTTTCCTCCAAATATTTATTATTATATGTATATTTGAGAATAAGTTTATTAAAGGCTTCAAAAAATACAAAATATCTTTTAACTGAGATTGAATTAAATTTATAGACTAATATGGGAAACATTCTTTTGTAATGTTACTCATTCTACACAAGAAGATGGAATTTCTCCCCATTTATTCTAATCATCTTATTTGCCATTTTGTTGGATTTTAAAACATTTCCACATAGTAGTTTTTTTATTCTTGAATAAATTAATTCCTTGAACTTTAGAGTTTCTGCTGCAACAAAGGATAGCATCTTATTTATTATTGTATATTCCAGTGAATTATTTTTAATTTAGAGAAATGACATTGAATTTGATTTCTAGGATGATCATGTGCCCAGCAATCCCACCACACTCATTTATTGGTTCTAATAGTTCATCAATTGATTTTGCTCTTTTTTCCCAGATGAGTCTATCTTCTTTGTTGACAGGGTCCTATCATACTACCATCTGTGGTGATAATGGATGTCCCATTTCTTATCTTTACAAGGAATGCATCTGAGGTTTCCCCATTTAGTATGGTATATTTCATAGGGTTTGGGTAAACACAGCTTCTACCAAATTGAGAAAATTCTAGGAGCTGGGGTTGTAGCTCACTAGTAGAGTGCTTGCCTAGTACATGTGAGGCCCTAGATTCGATCCTCAGCACCACATAAAAATAAATAAAATATAGGTATTGTGTCCAACTACAACTAAAAAATAAATATTTTTTTAAAAAGCAGGCATTGAACTTTCAAAAATGGTTGATCTGCTTCAATTAAAATTATCATATATTTTTTTCTTTTATTTCATTAATGTGGAAAAGTATATTAATGATTTTTTTTTCAATTTTTTTCAAATTTAGGATTTTTTTAATGTTGAGTGGTCCTTGCATTACTGGGATAAATCTGTTTATTCCTGCTATTTTATTTTAATGCTATGTGAACTTTGCATCATATTCACAAACAAAATGGGCATATAATTTTATTTTCTTCATTTTTTTCTGGCTCTGAAATCAGAATTAAACTAATCTTGCAACATGAGTTGAGAAGGTCCTCTCTTCTCTCTACCCCCATTTTCTGGTTACTGGCACAACTTGTATACAATATAAGTATTTTGAAAGTTTAATAGAGTCTACCTTAAAACTATCTGGGCATGAGGTTCATTTTGTTTTATTTTGGTTTTTAGAAGTTTTTGACTACCATTTCCAATTTTTTTTTGCATGGATTAGCCTATTTTATTAATTCCTAAATGCTTTATGTTTATATATGTTTATCCATTTTATCCAGATTTTCTGGTTTAGTTCATAAGACTTTTATTATTTTATCTTTGTATATCTGAAATAATTTCTTGATTATTTTTACATGCATTTCTTTATTTTCTTAATATGTCTTGTGAGGTCTATTTCATTAATTTTTTATGGGACACATGTATTAATTTCTTAAGGGTGCTATAACAAAGTATCACAAATTTGGTGACTTCAAACAGAAGAAATTTATTATTTCACAGTTCTGGAGTCCCGAAAACTAACATCAGTTTCACTGGGCTTCACTCAACTTCTGGTGTGAGCAGGCCATGCTCCTCTAGAAGCTCAAGGGAAGAATGCACTCCTTGCCTCTCCCAACTTGCCGGGCTGCCAACACTCCTCGACTTGGGATCACATCACTCCAATCTTTTTTTTTTTTTTTCTTTTTTAATTTTTTTTTATTGATTATTTATCGCATTACATAGTTCATGATATATCATCTTTCATACATTAGACTCAAATTGTGCTTTGAACTCCCATTTTCACCCCAAATACAGATTGCAGAATCACATCTGTTACATATTCGCATTTTTACATAATGCCATATTAGTGACTGTTGTATTCTGCTACCTTTCCTATCCTCTACTATCCCCCCTCCCCTCCCCTCCCATCTTCTCTCTCTACCCCATCTACTGTAATTCATTTCCCTCCATGTTTGTTATCCCATTCCCTCTTAAGGAAAACATTTAATTTCCTGTTTCAGACTGTGTGTTTGATATAAGCATTTAATTAAATACTTGAGTAGCATTAAAGACCATTTCTTTGTCAGGGTGGGGGGGGGGAATAAAAAACACACCACTATAATTTGGGTTTGCTTTTGACTCATTGTCAAAAGTACCAAAAAAGATGAGGAGGAGATAGAAAGTACAGGATGTGGACTTTAATTGAGAACCTGCCTCCCTAACTCTGCCCTCATTTATCTGAGGTTACCACACCACCACTTATATGATCCCTTTTCCATTCTCTCTTCTCCAAAGCCAGTCCTGTCCCTTGGTGAGTAGACATAAAGAGGATGTGCTCTGATACTCAGTGGTCTTAATTTCAGCCCGGTAGGTTCCTGGTTTGTTCTAACATTATGCCCTGATGGCTTTCTGGTCTTTTTTTCTCTACTTAGGCAAATGGGTAACTAGTGATTCAATTTCTGCCAGATTGGAGCCTTGACCTATTCTCCCTGGACTTGTTTCTATGGAGATGAGGAACCAATTCCTGAACTCAGGACCCTCCTATTCTCACCTCTTGCTGTATTTTGCCATAATATATAATAACTTCTCACATTTCCCACACTTCTGCCTTTTAGACTCTTCTTGCTCATAAGGGCATGCATCTCTTAGTTCCTCTGTGTCTTCCTTAATTCCACCCACTTGTGTGAAACACCAAGCCCAATGTTGGGTAAGTAGACTAACTTCTTCTAGAAGTAGATCTCCAACCTCCCACCCACCCTAGACAGTTTCACACCCTGAGGAACATGTCAAATGTCCAGGTTCCAGACTCTCCAAGTGTGACCTTTCTACACATGATTAAACTCCCAAATAAGTATACCTCTTTCAAGATGGTTTTGATTCAGGAATACAGTCCCTACAAATGTTTGTGTGATTTCTGCAGGAAAAAATTAGGATACCCCACCTGCTCTTACAGAGGAAGAGAAGAAAGAAGGCAGTCCTCCCCAGAAGGATCAGGTAAAGACTGCACAGAGAAGAAGCAACTGCATCAACGCAGAGGAAAAATTATGTGTCATATATACAACACCTTTGGAAACTGAGCCAAATAATTACTTTCTGAATACCTTTCCATAATCTTTACCATTTATCCCCAAAATAGCCAAAGAATGTGAATGTCATAAGTTTTGTCTTTTGAACGAGGATCAAGAGCTCAAGTGCTCAAGTTTGCACAATTAGTTGCAAAACTGGAAGTGAAATCAAAGTATGCCAGCACCAATGCTATGAAGCTGTATCATTGACTAACTGGTGGTCTACATGAATGGCTCCCTGATGCTCTAACATCCCTTCACATTTTTTACTTGTAGGACAGCAATGCTGAGGGCAAACCAGAGTCATGTGACTGAATTCCTCCTTCTAGGACTGACCACTGATGCCAAACAACAAGTATGGCTTTTTTCCAGCTTCCTCGCCATGTACCTGGTCAATGTGGTTGGCAACTCAGTCATCATTGCAGCCATCTGGGGGGATGCACACTTACACACTCCCATGTACTTTTTCCTCTCCAACCTGTCCCTGGTGGACATCTGCTTCACCACTGTCATCGTGCCACAGATGTTAGTGAGCATGCTGACACAGAGAAAGACCATCCTCTTTGCCCATTGCCTAACCCAGATGTATTTTTTTGTGGCCTTTGGTATCACTGACAGTTTTCTCCTGGCTGCCATGGCCGTTGACCGCTACGTCGCCATCTGTAACCCACTGCACTACACTACAACCATGAGCCCCAGGTGCTGTCTCCTGCTGGTGACTGCATCTTGGGTGGTGTCCCACCTCCACTCACTTGCCCACACAATTCTCATGGGCCGCCTTTCCTTCTGTGGCCCCAATGTCATCCATCACTTCTTTTGTGATGTCCAGCCACTGCTGACCCTCTCCTGCTCTGACACCTCTGTCAATGAACTTTTGGCCTTCACAGAGGGCTCCTTTGTGATCATGAGTCCTTTCATTTTCATTATTGTCTCGTATGTCTACATCACCCGTGCTGTTCTGAGGGTCCCTTCAGGGGGAGGCAGGTACAAGGTCTTCTCCACCTGTGGATCCCACCTCACAGTTGTGGCACTATTTTATGGGACCATAATATCTGTGTACATTCGTCCCTCATCTACCTACTCAGTGACAAAGGACCGTGTGGTCACTGTCATCTATACAATAGTTACTCCCATGCTGAACCCTTTCATCTACAGCCTTCGAAACAAGGATATAAAACAGGCTTTGAGAAAGCTGGCTAGAAGAACAGAATAGAATGTATATGCTTTACTATCTCTAGAAGATTCATTGTTGACTCAACAACCAATCACCACAATGTGCCCTGGTGTCACATTTACACAGGCTGCTCCTGGACAGTCATTGGACATTGCAGAGGCACCAAGGCAGGCCCATTCCAGAGAAACAGGGAACTCTTCAGATGGATAACTTTGATTCTAGAATGCACCATTGGCCAAAACTTTCTTGGTACTCCATTGCAATCCAAGACTTTCTTCCTACCCCAATCTTCCTTCATTCCCTCTGTTCTTCAAACCAAATATGAGAGATTTCTCCTGCTCCCTCCCCACATTTGTGGAGGCTGATTTTTAACTCCTCAATTTGACTGAGCTAACGGATGCCCAATGTGTCTCTAAAGCTCTTTCCAGAGAGGTTACCATTTGACTTGAGTGTAGAAGATCACCCTCACTGATGCATGTGGGTACCATCCAATCTACTCAAGGATCAAACTGAACAAAAAAGCAGAAGAAAGGTGAATTTACTCTTGAGCTATGACATCCACCTTTTTCCACCCTTGCACTTTGGCTCTATTGGTTCTCAGTCCTTCAAACTTGGACTGGGACTGACACTACTGGCTTCCTGGGTTCTGGGGTCTGTAAGCTTGAGCTGTACTCCTGACTTTCCTGGGTAAGCACAGGACTTCTTAGCCTCCATAATCATGTCAGACAATCCCTCCCAATAATAACTTTCTTTCTGGATATCTATAAATATCCTATTTGATCTTTTCCTCGGGAGACTAATACATACATCTAATTACATCTTGACATCTGCTTCTCAGAAAACCTTGAACTAATGCACTAAGCAATGATCCAGTGGACATTTCTCTATAGTTTGATTCAAACTATAGAGACTTTTAAGCAGGTGCACCAGAAAACCGTACAAGATGTTTATGGCATAACTTTGAAGTGGAAAAACATTATATTCTGCCTTTATTATGGTTTTACTTTCTCACTTATAAAAAATCTAACTTAATTTAAGATAAGAGTAAAAGGGAACAAAATATACATTTTCTGGCCATTTTTATTGAAATAATAAGTCTTGAGCAATCATTAAAATATCAATAACAGAACAAAGAACTGATTTATTGTTATTATCGTCATTATTATTGATGTTTTCTTTAGAAGAGGTAGTCTCAAAATGTTTCTCCTATTTGCATGCGGGACATTTTTTTGAGAAGAAATAAACAATATAGAAGGCCAGGTTCCACTTATTTAAATGCCATTTCTGCATTTTTTTTAGACTTCACTTCTTATGGGTTTTTTCCTTGTTTTTTTATGGTTGTATTTTTATAAGATAAGAAGGAGTTCTAAATTTATTATCACAATTGAGATAATAAACTGTTTAAATAATGGCAAAAACATGACAACCAAACCAAATGTTCATCAACATTCAAACATTCACATAGATACATTATGGTAATAATCTCACAAAGGAATGGAAGCCCACATCCATTTGCTACAATCCTGGAATCCAAAAATCAATGAAAGTGGGCTGGGGTTGTAACTCAGTGGTAAAGTGCTTGCTTAGCAAGTGTCAGGGACTAGGTTCAATCCTCAGCACCACATAAAAATAAATAAATAAAATAAAGATTTTTTTTAAAAAATCAATGAAAGAGTTTCAGCAAACTTATTTTGTAGCAAAACCTGACCCAGATTGGTATGTGTCCTTTTATCCAGCTTGATATGAGCATTTATTTGCCAAAATATTACTATGTTTTATTATAATGCACAACCTCAGAACCTACTATGGATACCACATAACAGATGATATATGCACAATATTCTTTTCTAAAGTTGAAACACTCTGCATTCCAAAGCAAAAATTCCCTAATAATAGAGAGAAGTATAATATGAAACTTTACTGCATAGTGGCAGAAAAAAAGTGACCTGAATTACAGGTATCAACATGAATATCGAAAACTTCATATTGAACTGGGCACTGTGGTGCACTGTAATCCCAGTGACTCAGAGGGCTGGGGCAGGAAGAGTGTAAGTTTGAGGCCAGACTGGGCAACTTAGCAAGTCCCTGTCTCAAAATAAAAACAAAAAGGGGCTGGGGATATAGCTCAGTGCTTGCCTAGTATTTACAAGGCCCTGAGTTCAATCCCTAGTACCATGCTATGGACAGGGGGACACAACACATCATATTGACTGAAAGACGAATAAGGATTCCATTCATGGAAAGGACAAACATAGGCAGACATAAATAGTGAATGATTTACGTATATATGATTGAAGGTAAAACCACAAGAAAATTAGTCCTGCTTATCCTATACATTTTTGTTATCATTCTACTGTTTTAATTTTTTTTCATAATCTTTCATGGAGAAGTGCCTATAACCTCTGCATATTTTATACATGAGTCACATGTCTTCCTCTGGAGTCACAGGGATCAAGTCTGTTTACTTTTTCTATATGATAGCTCTGTAGCCATCTGGACACAGTGATTATGCTGCCCATCCCATACCAGGTCTGTTCTACCTACTGATCATTACGTATTTGCTGGGAGATGACAGGGTTTCTTCCTGAGGATTGGAATCTGTTAGAATGTGAGGATTCCATGGCAAGTTAGGGTGGGAGAAGATGAGCCCTCCCACTGCTTTGCCTTAGGGAAGGAGCACCAGAGAAGTTATCTCAGGATTCCCAGACCCTGAATCTGATGGAAAAATGCTCCTGATACTGTTAGGACTCAGGACTCCAGGCCCAGAGGGGACAGGTGGGAGTTGGACCTCTGCCCCATCTTGTCTCTAACTAGGTCTGGGCTTGGGTCTCAGGAGACAACTGCATATGAAAAGCCCAGAGCTCTTCCCTGCTCCTGTTCCCAAGGACAGGTTGCCTCCTCACCCACCAAGTCTGGCTTCTACTAGTCCTCTTAAGGAGAAGCAGGGACGCAGATGAAGCAGGAAGGCAGACCCAACACCCAGAGGTGGTGACAGGCTCTGAGGATGGCCACAACTTCCAGGGAAGAATCAGTCATTTCCAGGTAAAAGCAGGCAAAGTTGGAAGGCATTAGTCTCTTTTCTTCTCCTCTTCTCCTCTTCTCTCTCTCTCATATACACACATGCACTTGCATGCGCACACACACACACACCCACACACACACACACACACACACAACTTCTCTTCCTTCCTCCTTTTCTTTTCCTTCCTCATTTTCAGCCAAATACAAGTGGATTTACTAATCTTCATGACTTAATTTAATATTCATGGCCTCCCTGGGAATCAGCCTAAAGTTAAGACAGATCAGCCAGATCCGAGTTCCTGGCAATGCCAACACATTTTAACTGTGTAATAATGGTGCCCAGGCCCTATGTGCTATGTACTATAAAGATGTTTTGTCCACATAATCTCATTTGTTGGGTCTACATAAGAAAGAGAGAGTTTATAATTCCATTGTATCAAGAGTATCTGAGACCCAGCAATGACCCATCCATGTAAATCATTACCTCTTCTCTCCCAAACGCCCCAACACACACACCCCTCTTGATAAATTTCTACTAAATACATATGCCTATATATATCAGAATCAACTTTTGCAATCCTTCAAAACTGATAGTTTTCCTAATAAAAGAGAAAGAGGAGAGGGGAGACTGATTTAGAAAGGTTCTTCCTAGCCAAACCCCAGTTCAACCTCATTGAGGAGGTCTACAGGACAACTTACTAGATAACTGAATACAAAACTCACTCCCAACAACATCTCCTTTATCATCTTACAGAATTCTCCCCTCTTGACATGTTTATATGCCTGGCACCAAGAGACACCAATGTATCTCTGTGATCTTTAAGAAAAATCACAGAAAACAGATGAAAGGCCTTAAATACTACAAAATTTTGAAGTCTATATACATGTAACCAATGTTTTTCACAAATTGTTCTACTTTGAATGGAAGTAAAAAACCAAAGCACCATCTCTGACTTCCTGCTCCTGGGCTTCTCTGAGCACCCAGAGCAGCAACCTCTCCTGTTTGGGCTCTTCCTGGGCATGTACCTGGTCACCCTTCTGGGCAACCTGCTCATCATCCTGGCCATTGGCTCTGACCCACACCTCCACACACCCATGTACTTCTTCCTGGCCAACCTGTCCTTCATAGATACCTGCTTCACCTGCACCATCGTCCCTAAGGTGCTGGTGAACATCCACACGCAGCAGCACACCATCTCCCACACTGGGTGCCTCCTGCAGATGTACTTCTTTATGACATTGACCTTACTGGATGACTTCCTGCTGGCCGTCATGGCCTATGACCGCTATGTAGCCATCTGCCTGCCTCTGCACTACACCATGGTCATGCATCCCCAGTGTTGCCTGCTGCTGGTGGCCATGTCCTGGCTCTGCTCCAACCTCCTGGCCTTTTCCCTCACTCTCCAGATGGCTCAGCTCTCCTTCTGTGCCTCCCACTCCATCCCACATTTCTTCTGTGATGTACCCCCACTCCTCAACCTTGCCTGTTCAGACACCCATACCTTTCAGGTCACAATGTTAACTGAAGCAATTCTCTCAGGTATTATACCTCTCACCTGCATCCTGGTCTCTTACACCCACATCATGCACACCATCCTCAGGATTCCCTCTGCTGGGAGGAAGCACAAAGTCTTCTCCACCTGTGGCTCTCACCTGACAGTGGTCACCGTTTTCTATGGTACCCTCTTCCTGGTGTATTTTCAGCCCTCATCCTCCTATTCAGCAGAATTTGGAGTGGTGGCATCTGTGATATACACAATGGTCACCCCCATGCTGAACCCCTTTATCTACAGCCTGAGGAACAGGCATGTGAAGGGGGCTTTGTGGAAACTGTTTAGCTTGGGAAAATGCTGTACTCAGGAAAGGGCACTTCCACAGAGTAGAAGCCTTGGCTCTTCAAAATGTATTTATATCTGAACTCCTCTATTACAATCTTTGAAGAACTCAAATTCAAGTCAGGATTGATGCTCAGCATCACAAACAGGTTTAACCAGTGAGGGATGCCTGACTTGGCAAACCTGGAATAAAATCAACTGATCAAGGAGAGAGCTACATCCTGGAAAGAGGGAGGCTAGCAATCCCTTCACGGTGACTTAATTGATGGGTTCAGGTATCCAATCAGATTCCAATCAGAGGGTGGGAACCACCAAAAGAATGGAACCAGACAGAATTTAGGTTGTAGAAGGAAGCTCAGTTAACAACTCAGTCCATGATGGAAGTCTCACCAAGAGATAAGGAATGCTGACAAAATCTGACACGTGTCAAGTATGCTGAGTTTCGGGAGCCACTTTCAAGTCCAGCTGTGGAAGTAGCTCACTCAGATTAACCTCAAAAAGGAGAAAGCTGAATCAAGGAGACACACTGTAACTGAGAACAAGAATAATTCTAGAATAATCTAGGCACAAATAGATCAGGGTACCCATCCAAATCACCCAACTGGGATTAGACTAAAAACACTAACAGTGAGTGATTATTAGTTTGGGGCACAAGTCCTTGATTCTTTAGTTTTTAAACTCTGATTTATGTTATTGCTTATACTATAATACATATCATCATAGTAAATTTGTCAAACATAAACAAATAGGAAAAAGAAAAAACATTCATCCTTCCATTTAAAGACAACCGCTGGGGTTGGAGTTATGGCTCAGTGGCAGAGTGCTTGCCTAGCACATGTAAGGCACTGGATTCAATACTCAGCACAACATAAAAATAAAGGGTATTGTGTCCATCTACAACTAAAAAAACTTTTTTTTTAATAAAGAAAGAAAGAAAACCACTGGTAATATAGTACTCATTTCTCTTCTATTTCTAAATATTTTTCTCTTTTACTTTGTTGAGAAAAATAAGCGCAATTTATTTATACTTTTCCACTTAGTCTTATAAGTTATCTCTGTATTATTATTAACTTCCTGAAAAGCTGTCCAAGGTGACATTAGAACACAGATCCATGATTTATGTAACATTTCATTATTGCTGCATGATTGGGGGGTTTCTAAACTTTCAGTATTACAAATAACAATGAAATGAAAATCTAAAAAGATTTTGTATTTATAATTTCTCTATTTTGTGTTTATAATTTATTACCTCTGATATGTTCAGAAGAAGAATGTCTAAGTAAAACATTCTTAGAGCTCTTTATTCATTTTGCCAAAATGCTCAAATAAGAATGATTTTTATTTACATCTTTTAAGATTTTGATGTTTGATGTTCACATTTTCTCCTTAATATCAATTAATTTGATAGCCAAATAAACGATGGCAACCTCTTGCTTAGTTTGTTTCTGGGTTTTTTGTCTGTTTGTTTGTTTGTTGTTTGTTTGTTTGTTTGTTGTTGCTGTTTGTTTTGTTTTGTTGTTTGTTTGTTTTTGGTATTGAGGATTTAATCCAGGGCACTTTTTCTCTGAGCTACATACAGAATCTTTTTTATTTTTGTTTTGAGATTTTGTTTTTTGGTTTTGGAGGGGTGTTTGTTTATTTGTTTGTCTGTTTGATTTTGAGAAAGGCCTTCACTAGTTTTCCCAGGCTGGCTTCGAATTTGCAATCCTCCTGCTCCAATCTCCCGAGTTGCTGAGATGATTGGTGTGCACCACGGCACCCAGCTCAATATATTATTTTTTATCTCATAGTGGAATGTATTGTTTTCTAATGTAACCATGCATTACTTTAGCATGAAATCATATAGTTGAAATAGTTCCCTCTCAATACAAACCTTTCACTTTCTGTAAATCATTCCCCTGCATTCTGTTGTACATTAATAATTACAAGTACTAACTGTCTCTGAGCAGGGATCTGAAGAGGAACTTGGAGCACTGCTCATGATCTGGGTTTGTTGATGTGTGCACCCTTTGAAAAATTCCAATTCGCTATGCATGTATGTTTTGTGCATTTTCTGTATACTTTAACAAATATTTGTTTAGTAAAATGTTCACTCAATGTATGTACATTAAAAAAAGATTGAAATTAAACAGTTGAAAAATAATATGTTGGACTGGGGCTGAAGCTCAGTTGCAGAGCATTTGCCTAGCATGTGTGAGGCACTGGGTTTGATTCTCAGCACCTCATACAAATAAATAAATAAAATAAAGGTCCATCCACAATTAATAAAGAAAAAGAAAAAAGAAAAATAATATGCTGTAAAAATATTGTTATGGCTTTATTATTATTATCAACCAAATAGGCTTCCAGGTATTATTACAAATATAAAGGTTCATGTAATAAGAATGAAATCTTCCATTAAGTAGGGAAATATAGCATTTTCATTAATATTTTTTAAGCAATAAAGAAGCCACAAATATACACAAGGAAAAATTTATAGAACAACAAATAGACAAATTCATTCTTTTATGTTTTTTTTTTCTCCTTTTGGGTACCGGGGATTGAAACCAGGGGCATTTAACCACTGAGCCACATCCCTAGCCCTTTTTATATTTTTATTTAGAGACAGGGTCTCACTGAGTTGCTTAGACCCTCACTGAGTTGCTGAGGCTGGCTTTCAACTTACAATCCTGCCTCAGCCTCCCAAATCACTGGGATTACAGGCGTGGGTCACCACATCTGGCTAGACAAATCCATTCTTATTGAGAGATTTTTAACACATACGTTGTAACTGATTGAAAAAATTCCTTTAAATTCAGAACTTAATACTTGAAAAGTACAACTAACAATATCAACCTAAAGGATATGTATACAGCATCACCAAGAATATATCATCTGTGAGAAGTAAAGAAAAATTTCCAAAACTTGTTCACTTACTGAGTCATAGCATAAAGCAACTTCAGAAAAGGTCAAAGGGTTGAAATCCTACAAACCATATGCAACTAAGTTAAAAGTCATAACAAAGATATGACTATAAATCTCCACATGTTTGAGAATTGGGAACTCATCTAGGAATAATCTAGGAGTAAAAGAAGAAACCAAAGTGACTATTAGAAAAATCTTTTTATCCGGTATCTCATAAAAATAGAAAGGAGACCAGCACGTAAAAGAAAGGGATCAGGGAAAGTCAGGAGGGGAGGTACTAGAGAGTGAAACTGACAAACTTATGCACAAGTACAAATATACCACAATGAAATCCACAATTCTGTATATAGTATTCATCAATAAAGATGGAAAGTATTTTTATCTAAATGTAGACCAACATAAAACGTTATTTATAAGAAATTTATTACATTACATGTGAATGCTACAAAAGAAACAAAGGATGCAAAATAATGAGCTAAGCATCTATCTTGAGACATTATGAAAAGAATTTAAAATCAGTTCAAGGAGGATAAAAGAGACAAAACAGATGAAAGGAAAATGTAACAAAATAGAATAAAACATAAGACAGAAGAAACAAATGAAGACAAAAGATTATTTCTTGAAAACACAATTTACATCTTTTGATGAAAATTATTCTATGGGGAAAATAGCAATAACCAATACTAGAAATGAAAAAGTGACATTTATCTCTGATATTAAAATAAATAAAATATTATCAATAATGTTAAGCAAATTAATTTTTAATTAAATAAAAAAATGTCTAGAAAAATGTAACTCATCAAGACTAACGTAAGTCATAAAGAAAAATCTGAATAAACATGCAACCATTGAAAGGGTTAAATTAGTAAAAAAAAAAACAAAAAAAAAAACTCTTTCTTCAAAGAAAATTCCAGCCCCAGATGACTGACAGTGAGTTCTATAACCAATTCAATTCAAGAAAGAAATCATTTCTGGCCTGCAAAACTCTTTCAAGAACAGAGAACACTCACCAATTGCCTTTTAAGAACACCACCATGCCTACCTGGATACCCAAAGCTGATGGAAAAAAAAACACTGCAAAGGAGTAAAACAGGCAATTCACCAACCCTAAGTAAAATACTAGCAGTGCAATGACAATAATGCAAAAGAACATACAATGTATCATGACCAAGGTGGGTTTTCCCAGGAATGCAAGTCTGATAAAATATTCAGAAATTATTTAAAGTCAATCAACATAAATGAAAAATGAACAAAATTTGTAGGACTATTTCAATAAATGCATTTTAAAAATGTTTGCTACAATTCAACATCCACTTGTAAAAGTCCTTTTAGCAAAATGGGGATAGAGAAAAATCTGAAGAAACCTGCCTTTTTTCAAGCATACAGCGTATATAATGTGCCATGGTGATATTTTTAAATCCTTCCTGTCAAAATGAGGAACTAGATAAACTATCAGCTCTCACCACAACTATCTCATTTTTAATTAAGCTTACATTCAGTGCAATAAGATAAGAAAAATGCATAAAAGATATAAGTACTGTAAAGGGAGAAACAAAACTACATTTTATTCATAGATGACATTACCATATTATTGCAATTCACAAGAGTCTATAGATGTGTGATGAGAATTTATAATTAGGCATCCATGTAAAAAATAATAAATAAATACTCCCCCATTTTACATAATACACAAAAAAATCAATTCCAGTTAAAATGAAGAGTTATTGGTAAAAGAAAAATTATAAACTTTTTAGAAGAAATTGCTGGTAAATGCCTTTCTGAACTAAGGGAAGAAAGGACTTAAGTCAGACACAAGTAAAGCCCTAAGAAATATATAAAAAAAGGATGAATATAATATATTTTTAAATGTATTTATAAAATAAAGCTCTATTAAAAGAGTGAAAAGAGCTGGACACAGTAGTGCATACCTGTAATCCCAGCAGCTTGGGAGGCTGAGATAGGAGGATCACAAGTTCAAAGCCAGCTTCATGAGGCACTAAGCAACTCAGTGAGACCCTCTCTTTAAATAAAATACAGAAATAGGGCTGGTGGCCAAGTGTCCCTAAGTTCAATCCCTGGTATCAAAAAAAAAAAAAAGACTGAAAAGACAAGTCACAAAGAGAAAATATGTATAGTATATAAGGCTAGTATCTAGAATATTTAGATAGTTCTACAAATTAATAAAAAGTAAAGCAGATAACTAAATGAAAAAGAACAAAAATTTAAACAAGCAATTTCAAGATTAGGAAATAAAAATGTAATTAGTATTTAAAAGATACTTGTTCTCATCTTTTATCTCATTATTAATCATTGAAATATCAAACAGCAGGAGATGCCCCCCAAAACACCCCAAAATGACTTTATTTATAAAGACTAGCGCTAAGTGTTATCAAGGAAGTGACACATCCAGAGCAGCACATATTGCTGAGAGAAGTGTAATTGGGTACATACAGCCTCTTTGGAAATCAGCCTGATATTGTATAACAAAATAGAAGATGTGGGCAATCTAGAAACCTAGCTTTTTCACTCCTAGGTATATGTGCAACAGAAAGGAACACATAGTTTGTATCAAGAAACCGAAGTAAGAATGATCTTTGCAGCATTGTTCCTAATAGCCAAAAAGCAGATTATTCCTTCAACAACGGATTGCATGAGTAACACATGGGTATAATTACACGATGGGGCAAGTTGTAATGATGAACATGAACAAAGTACCTCTATACACGGTAATCTAGACAATCTCACCAATGGACAACACTGACATAGGAAGCCACGAATACATCATATACGACTACACAAAGCTCAGAAAGGAGAAAAGAGACAAGACTAACATAAAACATTAGGAGTACAGTGATGACTTAACTTCAAGGAGAAGAAAGAAATGATTAGATGGATGCACAAAAGGAGCTTCAGCATGTTGGCAATGTTCTGCTTCTTTTTTTATTAATGCAGTATAGCTATACATAATATTAGGGCTCATTTTGACATAATCTCAGATCATGGAATATAATTTGTTTCATTTCAGTCCCCAATACATCCTCCTTCTCTCCCCATCTCCCCCCACCTTGTTTCCTCTCCTCGATCCTCTTGGCCTTCCCCCCCCATCTATTTATTGGTTTTGTAAATTAATACTTTATAGGAATATTTAAAGGTGGAATTCACTGTAGTACATTCACGCATGCAAACAGCATAATGTGGTCTATCTCATTCCTTCATTCCTCCCCTTTCCTGTCCCTTCCCCAACCCTTCAACCCACCTTATCCATTCCTCTGAGCTCCCTTCCATTTTCATTGAATCCCCCTCCTTCCTTTTCCCCCTTTTTGGCTCTAGCTTCTGCATTTGAGGGAAAACATTAGAGCCTTAACTTTCTGAGTCTGGCTTATTGCACTTAGCATGATGTTCTCTAGTTCCCCCTATTTACCAGCAAATGCCCTTATTTCATTCTTCTTTTAGTTGAGTAAAACTCTTTTGTGTATATATAACACACATGCTTTACTAAAAGAATATCTAAGGCAGAAACTAAGAGAGAACACACAAGAAGTGAAAGAACATTTCAATGAAGATAGTGAAAAAGAACCAAACAGAAATCCTAGAAATGGAAGACTCAATAAGTTAAATTAAAAACTCAGTTGAAAGCACCAGCAAAGATTAGACCACTTCGAAGACAATTTCTTAGGCCTCAAAGACAAAGTTCATAATCCTGAAAACAAAATAGACAATAAAGAAAAGATGTTCTGTTCAGAGAGGTAGGCAATACCTGTGTCATGATAGACGCTATTCTGAGGTAATAACGTTATACTATCATGATAGGAATCCAAGAATTACCTGTGAAAATGAGGATTCTTGAGCCTCCACCCAGATACTCTGATTCAGTGGACCTGCAATGGGGACCCCTGTTCTGAATCATTTGGGGGGTTCTGAGGATTGAACACAAGGGCACTTTACCACTGAGCTACATCCCCAGACCTTTTATTTATTTATTTTTATTTTGAGATAGGCAGGGTCTCACTAAGTTACTCAGAGTCTTGCTAAGTTGCTGGCTTTGAATTTGTTATTCTCCTGCCTCAGCCTCCAAAGTCACTGGGATTACAGATGTGCACCACCACACCTGGCCCAAATCTGAATTTTTAACCAGCTTCATAGGTGATTCTGATAATTTCTCCACTACTATTTATAAACTTTGCCTTAATATGATTGTTTATTCTAGATGAATTTTTATGTTGATTTTGTTCCTAGGATTTCCCTTAGATAATCTTCAAGATTATAAGTGAGAAAATAAAGTTTCTTAATTTGACTCAAGATGTTAAGAGACCATGAACAGAATATTCAAGAAATCTGGGATAACATTGAGAGACAGAACTAAGAACCATTGGCATACATGAAGGAACTTAAATACAAACTAAAGGAATACACACCTTTTCAATGAAATAGCATCATAAACTTTTCCAAATTGTAGAAATGAGATGTAAATACAAATATAAAAGGCATTTAGAACCCCAAATAAATAAGATCAACATTATTCTTTCCAAAATACATTATCATTCAGACACTTCTCAGAAGGTGATACACAATCAATCAACAAATATATGAAAAAATCTTCAACATCTCTTGCAATTACAGAAATGCAAATCAAAACTACTCTAAAATTTCATCTCACTCCAGTCAGAATGGCAGCTATCATGAATACAAACAACAGTAAGTGTTGGCGAGGATGTAGGGGAAAAGGCACACTCATCCCTTGCTAGTGGGACTGCAAATTGGTGCAGCCAATATGGAAAGCAGTATGGAGAATCCTTGGAAAACTGGGAATGGAACCACCATTTGACCCAGCTATCCTACTCCTCAGTATATACCCAAAGGACTTAAAAGCAGCATACTACAGGGACACAGACACATCAATGTTTAAAGCAGTACAATTCAAAATAGCAAAACTGTGGAACCAACTTAGAGGCCTTTCAGTAGATGAATAGATTTTAAAAATGTGGTATACATACACAGTGGAATATTATTCAGCATTAAAATAGAATAAAATCATGGCATTTGCAGGTAAAAGGATGGAGCTGGAGAGTATAATGCTAAATGAAATTAGCCAGTCCCTAAAAACCAAATGCCAAATGATTTCTCTGATTTAAGGATGATGATTCATAATATGCTGCAGGGGAGGCAGGGGGATGGGAGGATTACATGAACTCTAGATAGGGCAAAGGGGAAAGGGGGAGGGAGGATAAAGGATGGGGAAAGATGGTGGAATGTGATGGTCATCATTACCCTAAGTTCATGTATGAAGATACGAAGGATGTGACTCTACTTTGTGTACAACCAGAGATATGAAAAATGGTGCTCTATGTGTAATATGAATTGTAATGCATTCTGTTGTCATATAAAAATTAAAATTAAAAAATCAAAACTTGTTTTAAATTTTTAAAATACCTATTATACAGTAAAAGGATATAATTTTTAAAATATCAAGAGAAAAACAGCAAGTCACATTTAGATTTACAATTTACAAATCATTTACAATGATTTGTCAGCCTAGACACTAAAAGCAAGGAGGTTGCTTCATACTGGTTCAGGGAAGCGTCCAACAAGATATAATGATTGTAAATATTTATGCCCCTAATATCAGTGCACCTACATACACACACACACACACACACACAACTCAAAATAAAGAATGAAATAAACAACAATTCAATAAAACTGGATGATTTCAATACATTTCTCTCAGCAATAGATAAGTCATCCAGATATAAACTAAGTAAAGTTTCTATTTCTTGATCTGGGAAGTAATACACAGGTGGTTGGTCTCTTTTTTTATTATACCATAACTGCAAGATTTTCATCAACCTATTTTGGGGAATTTTTGTATATCCTACTGGTATTTGCACTTTAAGCACTGGTTTCCAGTTTACATTTCTTGCAATTTGATCTACTTTTATTTCCTTACAGTGAAATCTTGAAATATTTTTAACATTTTTGTTATTATTTTAATGGTACAAATTTATGGGGTACAATGTGATAATTTGATAGATATACAAATGCAGTGATCAAATTAGGGTGGTTCACATTTCCATCTTCATGAACATTTTCTCAATTCTTGATTAAAATGTAATAATTGTGCATATTTGAGAGGTACCATGTGAATTTCAATACATGCATATAATGATCAAATCCTAGTAACTCATCTCTTTATCATTACTGTGGGTTTAAAGTCTTCAAGCTCCTCTTTTCTAATTATTCATAAAAATTTTAATAGGTTTCTAATAATTTCTTGGGTAGTATGTTTATAATCTATACAGTTTTATCTGTGTGTTATATTTCACTATTTAAATTTTTAAATGTACACAGGGATTAAATAATACACACCTGAATAGCTATCTGTATTTCCATCATACAGAAAGGTCTGAGAGGACTGGGGATATAGCTCAGCTAGTTGAGTGCTTGCCTCGCATGCACAAAGCCCTGGGTTCAATCCCCAGCAGCACCAAAAAAAAAGTCTGAAAAAAGGAAAAGCTCTATTAAGGTTTGTGATGAACTCATGTAGCAACAAACCATGATTGAATTTACAGGGGGCTGTCTGTAGTCCTTGTTAATTATACATAACTAATATATAGTAATTAGTTGTACTTATGATACTCATTCATTCTCTTGTGGGAGACACTACTTGTTTGACTATGGAGTATTAACCCAGAACATGCTAAGAGACTCTTAGTCAACACATATATCATTTCAAATCCAAAAACTCTAAATTCTTAGTAGGCAAGAGAAAAGAGTTTATAGTGAGGAAATATTGACTGTACAAGGCAGGAGTGAGCATGAACACCCTTCAGCTCCATGCCTCCACGTGAATGAAGCTCAGAGAATAATGTTGAACAAAATTAGCAAAAGAATTTTTAAAAGCATAATTCCATTCACACAAGGACAAAAACAGGCAAATTCAGAGCTGTCAGGGTCACAAAGAACCCTCTCATATACAACATCTGAAAGGAATGATTGTGACCTCTGGTCTATTTTATTCTTTACTTGTTTTCTGCAGCACAATATATTTCATCCATGAGGACTGTGCTCTGATTAAAAACTGTGAGCTACATGGCAGGGAAGGGCTTTGCTCAATGTGAGGCCTGACAACAATGAAACCAACCTGCTGCTCACCCAGGGAAAGGGCAGGAGCAGTGGCCCCATGAATCCCAGCCCTGGTCACTCTGAATGGAGGCATCAGGGACTCTGGAGATCACAGTCCAGCGGGACAGCTGGTCATTGGACAATTGCTCCATCTTGCCTCTAACTAACAGGTCTGGGATTGGGTCCCAGGAGACACTGCTGGTGAAAAGACCGCACCTCCCTGACAGCTGTGGCTGTGCCTGGGGTGCCACTAAAGACCCGAGGCTTCTATCCATGTTGCTCCTGCAGGCAGGAGGGGCTCAGTGACTCCAGGCACATTTTCTCGGGTGCCAATGGGACAGTGAGCTCAACATCCTTCATGGCAGTGGCACAGTCTGAGGCTGGACAGTATTTCCAGGTAAGAACAGAGGCATAAGAGTGGGGAGGGAGAGTAGAACCTACCTGAGGACCAGGTGCACAAATGTGCGCGCGCGCACACACACACACACACACACACACACACACACAGCTTTTCCTGTTTTCATTTCTCCCCTTCTTTTCCTTTCTCCCTCTCCGCCAGTCATTTTCTGGCTCTTCTGATCAACATGACGGGTGCTAGTGTTGTACTTCAATTATTTTCTTTATACTCCTAGGACAGCCTCAATCCTCAACTTTAATTCATATTCCTGAAAATATCCTGGTGTTCATCAGGTCCTTGATGTTCCAGCCGTGAGATCATTGTGAGAATGAGGTGCGTTCCTTCCCTAAGTCCAATAAGGGACCAGCACCCAGCACCTGAGCAATTGCAAAGCATAATTTACTCTCAGGTCACAGGAACAGTGTGGTTCCCAGAATCACTGTCAACCCCCACATCAGGTCTCTACCAATAATTTACTCCTCTGCATCCATTTACAGTTTACCAACCTCATTCACATCCTTTTCTTCAGATCTGAGCTGGTAGATAGAAATTTATGGGTCTTGTTTACTGCCTATTCTACAATTAATACTATTTGGGCTCTAATAATTAAATTACTTGACCAAGTGGATACTTGGTTTCCAGATGCCAGAAAAAATATGTTCAAAGGTGGTGGTGGTGGTGGTTGTGGTAATGATAATGATGAGTCTTAATATACATACCCCACAATTTGCAAGCTCAACACTCAGGCTGTAACCAGGACAAAACAATTAGGACAAAGGACATTTTATTTTAAACAATAAAAATAGTGGATAATATTTACTGAACACTTTCCACGTTCCAGCCTTGTTCTAAATATTTTACAATTGTTGTTGAATTGAATCCTCATAACTGCTCTGCACAGTCCACTCTACTCTTTTTTGTGTGTTTTCCCATAAAACCTTATTTATCAAAACCAGCAGTGGGGATGGTGTTGTGGCTCAGCGTTAGAGCTCTTGCCTAGCACACGCATGAGGCACTGGATTCAATCCCCAGCACCACATAAAAAATACTAAATAAATGTATTGAGACAATCTACAACTAAAAAAAAAAAAAAGAACAGCATTGAGCCCAGCACAGTGTGCCAGCTTATAATCCCAGCAGCTCAGGAGTCTGAGGCAGGAGGATCCCTAGTTCAAAGCCAGCCTCAGCAAAAGTGAGGTGGCTAAGTGACTTAGTGAGATGCTATCTCTAAATAAAATACAAAATCGGGCTGGGGATGTGGCTCAGTAGTCAAGTGCCCCTGAGTTCAGTCTCTGATACCCAAAAGGAAAAAAAAAAAAAAGCAATGAGATTGTCTCCTACTTGGCCACTTTCCTGGTTGCCACTCACTGTATGATAGCCTAGTGCCCCCTTTGCAGCCTTCATCAGCCTCCACTGCCCCACTACCACCCTGCCCCGCAGCCACAGCTCCCACTGCCCCTACCTGTATCACGGCTGACTCGGGACCTGCCGCATGATTAAGTCACATCTTCAATGAGTACACTATTTCTCAATTCTGTGGTCACACATTTATGGAGTATCTGAAGGGCAGTGGAGATTACTGCCAGACACAGCACAGCCTCTATGCAGACAAGTGAACTGTAGAAATTCATTACTAGTCCACCAAGTAGCCCCCACAGGAGTGGTTAACTTGGACACAGAGTGTTGGGTTGAAATCCACAAACCATTTTACAAGGGTTCTGATCTGGATGGGGTAAACCTCAGTGCACATCCGTTCTGTTGTCTCAGTATTACAGGATCAAAGAATTGCTGCTTTTTGTTAGCAGGTGTATTTTATTCCCCACTCCCAACTTCATACTAAAAGCACTGAGACTATCAAATGGAATATATTGACACTGACATCAATTACTTTGCATCATTTCTGTATTCAATTTTTAAAATTCTTTCATAATCCTATTGAGTGTTTTTTTTAACTAAATTAATGTGGCTCAAATAAACTTCCCTGCTCCTGTTGGAAGTTACATAAAACATGAGATCTTTATCACACAAAATGCAACCAATGTAACCTTAAACAAACTTATACAAGAACTTAAGATGTATGACAAGGAGGGGGGATAGTAGGGGATAGGAAAAGTAGCAGAATACAATAATTACTAATAGGGCATTATGTAAAATTGTGGATGTGTAACCGACGTGATTCTGCAATCTGCATTTGGGGTAAAATTGGGGGTTCATAACCCACTTCAATCTAATGTATGAAATATGATATGTCAAGAGCTTTGTAATGTTGTGAACAACCAATAAAAAATAAATAAATAAAAGAACAGCTATGAAGGTAAAAAAAAAAAAAGATGTATGACATTACCACAATAGTAAGTGAAGCAACTTCTGACACTACCCATGTTCTCAATTGGCTTTTGATGATGTATGGGTTTTACTGAATGCAACAGCTGTTTCTATGACCTCTGGAATCTTTAAAGCACAGCCACATTTTAGGACTGTATTTCTCCAGCTATAAGAGTTGCTTACTGCTAAGATTTCCATGCTGCTTTTGTCTTATGAATTGTGCTGCATCTTCATATTTCATTCCAACCTTTAATTAATGCTAGACAACAAGCGCTAGAGCTCTCCCAAGGTCTGCAACACAATGGATAGCAGTACAACAACCAGGTTCTTCACAAAACTTAATTTTCACAAGACTCAACCAGTCATCAACAATCTGGGTGGATGGATATATAACATCATCATAAGGCCAATCTACAACTCTACTCTTATCCCACTTAAACAAGTGTGGGAAATTAAATTGATAGAAGTTACATGACTTTCTCAAAACCACAGAGAGTAGGGATATTCTATCAGACTCCAAAGGGGATATTGTATTTTAATCAATACAATAAACAAATGTGACATGCTGCTACTGAATATTCATTGTATTTTTTACTCTGCACTGTGAAGCAGGAAAGCTGGAATTTTTGGTTTTGATTACATATCATGGTTCATGAAGAGAGTTCAGATGACTTCAGCATTTGGTCCCAACACACCTATCAGGTAGGATTGTTATCTACATCTTATAGGTTAAAAAAAAAAAAGCTAGGCTTGAATGGAGTAAATAGTTCCCAAAATTCAAAAGGCACGTGAAAAACAGAATCAGAAAGCAGGTCAGCTGATGCTTCCCGTTACTTTTTGTTCCAGAGTCAACCCATCAACTACTGAAGAATAACAGTTACCACTGCCCTCCACGAAGACCTGCTTCCCACATGTATTATCTCAACAACTTCCATACTCTATGAAGAAGTTACACATGGTACAAACTAGGAAACAGCAATTCAGAGAGGTTATAATTTGAGTAAGGACAGACTGAGCCTAGGGAATAGAGAAAAAATCCTATTTCATCTCCAGGAAGCCAAACCCCTGATTCTGAAACAAGAGATGTTGGTATGTGTAGAGTTAATGAAAATTAAAATGATGTATCCCTACTGACGAAGTGCTTTTTGGTTCCCAAACTTCTTGCATCCACATTAATTCACTGCAATGGTGGTCAGAGGCAAAGGGGATCAGAGCTCTCCCAACAAACCCAGAGACCCCTAAGTCTCAGCTGGCTCCTCTCTGAAGGCTTTATTCTTTTTTCTGTCTCCCTCAACATATATACAGGAACATACACATGCACACACACACACACACATACACAGGATCCCTGGAATTGTTTACCCGATGTTAGAAACACATAGCAAAGTCATCAGACTCTGAAATTTTCAGTCTAGCTCACTTAACCATAATTCTATATTTATTTCTCTTCCTTAGAAGGAAATTAGAAACCAGACCATTATCTCTGACTTCCTGCTCCTGGGCTTCTCTGAGCACCCAGAGCAGCAACCTCTCCTGTTTGGGCTCTTCCTGGGCATGTACCTGGTCACTCTGCTGGGCAACCTGCTCATCATCCTGGCCATTGGCTCTGACCCGCACCTCCACACACCCATGTACTTCTTCCTGGCCAACCTGTCCTTCTTCGATACCTGCTTCACCTGCACCATCGTCCCCAAGGTGCTGGTGAACATCCACACGCAGCAGCACACCATCTCCCACACTGGGTGCCTCCTGCAGATGTACTACTTCATGGCACTGGCCCTGCTGGATGACTTCCTGCTGGCCGTCATGGCCTATGACCGCTACGTGGCCATCTGCCTGCCTCTGCACTACACCACTGTCATGCGTCCCCAGCGATGCCTGCTGCTGGTGGCCACGTCCTGGCTCTGCTCCAACCTCCTGGCCCTTTCCCTCACTCTCCAGATGGCTCAGCTCTCCTTCTGTGCCTCCCGCTCCATCCCACACTTCTTCTGTGACCTTCTCCCACTCCTCAAGCTTGCCTGTTCGGACACCCGATCCTTTCAGATCACGATGTTCGCTGAAGCTGCCCTCTCAGGCGTGGTCCCTCTCACCTGTGTCCTGGTCTCTTACACCCACATCATTCACACCATCCTCAGGATCCCCTCTGCTGGGGGGAAACACAAAGTCTTCTCCACCTGTGGCTCTCACCTGACAGTGGTCACTCTCTTCTATGGAACTGTCTTCCTGGTGTATTTCCAGCCCTCATCCTCCTACTCAGCAGATACTGGAATGGTGGCTTCAATTGTGTATACAATGGTCACCCCTATGCTGAATCCTTTTATCTACAGCCTGAGGAATAAGGACATGAAGGGGGCTTTGTGGAGATTGTTTGGCTTGGGAAAATGCTGTACTACTCATCAGTAGAGGGCAGTTCCCCAGAGTCGAAGCCAAAGCTCTTCAAAACACCTTCCTAATTGGACTCCTCTATTACAACTTTTGAAGAACTCAAATTCAAGGCAGGACAGATACTTAGCATCACAATGAGGTTTAACCAGTGAGAAATGCCCGATTTGGCCAGATTGGGAATAGAACTAACTGTTCAAGGACAGGGCTACAGTTTGGCGAAAAAGAACCTCAAAATCCCTACAGGATGGAAAGGCAAAAAGTTATACCAGACAAATTTAAACAGTAAGGAAGACTTTATTCAAGGCCCCCACAATACAGGGAGAGGCCGTAATTCAGTCTGTACTTGAGTTCACTGAAACAAAGGTCAGGAGGACTTTTAAGTGTTCAGGTGGGAGGAAAAACAGAGGTCATCTATGTCTGCTAATTCACTTTACCAGAAAAAAAAAAGTTCTCTTATCTTTTCTTAAATGCATTCTAGGTGTACATAATAGATTCATTTTGACATAATCGTGCATGCATGGAATATGATTTACTCCATTTCAGTCCCAAGTACTTTCTTTTTCCCTCCTCTCCTCCCTCCCCTTGATCCTTTTCCTCTAGTTTACAGGTCTTACTTCTATTTAGTTATTGTTTTTCTTTTTTTAATATTTATTTTTTAGCTTTAGGTGGACACAATATCTTTATTTTATTTTATGTGGTGCTGAGGATCGAACCCAGTACCTCACGCATGCCAGGTGAGCACGCTAGTACTTGAGCCATTTCCCCGGCCCCTAGTTATTGTTTTTCTTAATTGGTGCTTTATAGATATGCGTAAAGGTAGAATTCACTGTGGTATGTTCATATATGTATCCGGCATAATTTCATCTATTTTATTCTGCAATTCTCCCCTTTTTTGGTCCCTCCTCTTTCCCTTGCAATTCCCTTCCTCTGCTCCACTAATCTTCCTTCTATTTTTTTCTTTTTTCATTTGTTCTTTTTAGATACACATGACAGTGTATTTTGACATATTACACATGCATGGCGTATAACTTTCCATTCTTGTGTTTGAACATGATGTGGAGTTTCACTGGTCATGTATTCATATATGAGCACAGGAGAGTTAAGTCGGATTCATTCTAAGGTCTTTCCTATTCCCATTGTCCCTCTTTTCTTCATCCCTCTTTGTCTAATCTAATGAATTTCTATTCTTCCCTCTCCCATTTATTATGTGTTAGTATCTGCACATCAGAGAGAATCCAAATCCGCTCCCACTTTTTTTTTCTTACTTTGATTCAGTTTCCACTTATGAGAGAAAACATTCAGCCCTTTACTTTCTTGGTCTCTTATTTCACTTAGCATGATGGTCTCCAGTACCATCCATTTACCAGCAAGTGCCATAATTTCATTCTTTATAGCTGAGTGAAACTTCTTTGTGTATATGTGCCACTTTTTGTTTACTCTCATCTATTGATGGGCACCTGTACTGGCTCCATAACTTTGTTATTGTGAATTGAGCTGCTATAAACTTTGATACACTTGTATCACTGTAGTATGTTCATTTGTTAATAAACATTAAGGAGTAGGATGTCTGGTCCATATGGTCCATATTTCTAGTCTTTTGAGGAATCTCCATACAGCTTTCCAAAGTGTTTGTACTAATTTGCAGCCCTACCAATAACATATCAATGTACCTTTCCCCGACATCCTCATCAGCATTTATTATTTTTATATTCTTGATGATTGCCATTCTAACTGGAGTAGGAGGGAGGAAGGCAAGAAAAAGAGGGATTGTGGGATGAAATTGACCAAAATTATATTATGCACATATGTGAATGTATCACAATAAATTTCACTTTTATGAATATCTATAAAGCACCAATTTTTAAAAAACTAATAATAAGACGTCACACCAATTGGAGTAGGGGCAGAGCAGAGCCACCGCCCGCATCCGGAACAGGCCCAACGACCCGTGGGCGTGGTAGTCACGTCACCCCAATTGGAGTAGGGGAAGAGCAGAGCCGCCACCCGCGCCCACAAGGTAGGCAGACCTGCGACCGACCCGCAGAACAGGCCCAGCGGTCCGCAGGCGTGGTAGACACGTCACCCCAATTGGAGTAGGGGCACAGCAGAGCCTTCACTCGCGCCCGGAACAGGCCCAGCGGCCTGCTGGCGCGGCAGACACATCACCCCATTTGGACTAGGGGCAGAGCAGAGCTGCCACCCGTGCCCACAAGGTAGGCAGACCTGCGACCAACCAGAGGAACAGGCCCAGCGGCCTGCTGGCATGGTAGACACGTCACCCCAATTGGAGTAGGGGCAGAGCAGAGCCACCACCCGCGCCCAGGACAGGCCCAGAGGCCCACCAGCGTGGTAGTCATGTCACCCCATTGGAGTACGGGCAGAGCAGAGCCGCCGCCCACACCCTGAACAAGCCCAGCAGCCCGCCGGCATGGTAGTCACGTCACCCCAATTGGAGTAAGGGCAAAGCAGAGCCACAGCCCGCGCCTGCAAGGTAGGCAGACCTGCGACCGACCAGCAGAACAGACCCAGCAGCCCGCCAGCGTGGTAGACAGATCACCCCAATTGGAGAAGGAGCACAGCCACTGCCCGCCCTGCAAGGGAGACTTGTCAACTATACAAGAGCAATATAAATATATAGGGGGAAAATTTCAAAAACACAACAGTTTCACCAAGCAGAAAGAAACGCGAGCAGTATGAAACGACAAGGAAAGAAAGGACCACAAGCAATGCAGGTCAACTCAACTTTAGAAGAGGTAATAGCTGCAGCAAATGGAATGTCAGATAAAGAATTCAGGATATACACGCTTCAGATGATCTGGAGTCTCAAGGAAGACATTAGACAGCAAAATCAGACAATGAAAGATCACTTTGACAAAGAACTACATAAACAAATCCAGGAAGTAAAAGATCAACTATACAGGGAGATAGAGGTAATAAAAAACAAACAAACAGAAATCCTAGAAATGCAGGAAGCAATAAACCAACTTAAAAACTCAATTGAGAATACTACCAGCAGAATAGATCACTTAGAAGATAGAACATCAGACAATGAAGACAAAGTATTTCAACTTGTAAAGAACATAGACAGCTCAGGAAGACTGTTAAGAAACCATGAGCAGAACATCCAAGAAATATAGGATAACATAAAGAGACCAAACTTAAGAGTCATTGGGATGATAGGCAATTGTGCAACCCCGGAGATCTGGGCTGACTGATCCCCGTGGCCTGGCCCACGGCTACAGAAGGCGGGACGCCACAGAGAAGCGAATAATTAGAAAGCAGGGAGGAAAGTGGCTGCCATTCAGTGAAACCCCGCCGGCCAAGCCCGCACTGACCCCCAGGCTGAGTACGGGATTTCAGACGGGGAAGGAAGCGATACAGTCCCGTCCCCCACAATGGAAACTTCACCAAGGCAATCAGCGGCCACCATCTTGGAGAGCTGAAGTATCCACCACCACTCTCCGACAGACTGCAACAATAAAACAGGTCTGTGTCACTCAGCCCATCCCCCATACATCGGGGAATCCGCATTAAACCTCTCCTAGGCTTTCCGGGGGAGGGAGTATCAGAGTGAGCCCACATAAAGACTAGGGGAAAACTAGAGACACCTGACCTTCAACTCCCCCTCCCATCAACAGCCAAAACGAAAACTGTCTAGCCAGCGCTGGGGGAGGGGCAAGCAGAAAAAATCAAAACGATAGAGTGCCAGGGATCCCAATAGCCAATTGTGCGACCCCGGGGATCCGGGCTGACTGATTCGCCCGGCCTTCCCCGCGGCTACAGAAGGCGGGGCGCCGCAGAGAAGTGATTAATTAGCAAGCAGGGAGAAAACTGGCTGCAATTCTGTGGAATCCTGCCGGATGAGCCCGCACTGACCCCCGGGCTGAGTGGGGGTTTTTAGAGGGGGAAGGAAGCGGTACAGTTCTATGCCCCACAACAGAAACAAAACAATAGAGTGCCGGGGTCCCCAATAGACACCCTCCACACCCAACAAACGGCAGGTCCAGAGTACAGTTTGAACTGCCGAGAGCCATCACTCAGGGGAAATCTGGTCTAGCAGGAGAAACCAAGACTAGCAGGAGAAACTAGGGGACTAGAGGCCAGGCCCTCGCGACTGGGCGGCTGGAAACCGCAGGCCCGCCAGCGACAGTTCGCCCACTGCCCGCGTAACTGGGCGGTAGGAGAACGCCCGCCCGCCGACTACCGACCAGACAAAGACACTTCAAAGAAAGAAAACTACAGACCAATATCTCTAATGAACTTGGATGCAAAAATTCTCAATAAAATTCTGGCGAATCGAATACAAAAACATATCAAAAAACTTGTGTACCATGATCAAGTAGGATTCATCCCTAGGATGCAAGGCTGGTTCAATATACGGAAATCAATAAATGCTATTCACCACATCAATAGACTTAAAGACAAGAACCATATGATCATCTCGATAGATGCAGAAAAAGCATTTGACAAAGTACAGCATCACTTTATGTTCAAAACACTAGAAAAACTAGGGATAACAGGAACTTACTTCAACATTGTAAAAGCTATATATGCTAAACCTCAGGCTAGCATCATCCTAAACGGAGAAAAACTGAAGGCATTCCCTCTAAAATCTGGAACAAGACAGGGATGCCCTCTATCACCACTTCTATTCAATTTAGTTCTCAAAGTACTAGCCAGAGCAATTAGACAGACAAAAGAAATTAAAGGCATAAAAATAGGAAAAGAAGAAATTAAATTATCGCTCTTTGCGGATGACATGATAATATACTTAACAGACCCAAAAGGGTCTACAAAGAAGCTGCTAGAGTTAATAAATGAATTCAGCAAAGTGGCAGGTTATAAAATCAACACGCATAAATCAAAGGCATTCCTGTATATCAGCAACAAAACCTCTGAAATGGAAATAAGGAAAACCACTCCATTCACAATATCCTCAAAGAAAATAAGATACTTGGGAATCAACCTAACAAAAGAGGTGAACGATTTATACAATGAAAACTACAGAACCCTAAAGAGAGAGATAGAAGAAGATCTCAGAAGATGGAAAAATGTACCCTGTTCATGGATAGGCAGAACTAACATCATCAAAAGGGTGATATTACCAAAAGTTCTCTACAGGTTTAATGCAATGCCAATCAAAATCCCAATGGCATTTCTTGTAGAAATAGATAAAGCAATCATAAAATTCATATGGAAAAACAAAAGACCCAGAATAGCAAAAGCAATTCTAAGAAGGAAATGTGAATCTGGAGGTATAGCGATACCAGAGTTCAAACTGTACTACAAAGCAATAGTAACAAAAACAGCATGGTACTGGTACCAAAACAAGCAGGTGGACCAATGGTACAGAATAGAAGACACAGAGACTAATCCACAAAGCTACAACTATCTTATATTTGATAAAGGGGCTAAAAACATGCAATGGAGGAAGGATAGCATCTTCAACAAATGGTGCTGGGAAAATTGGAAATCCATATGCAACAAAATGAAATTGAATCCCTTTCTCTCGCCATCCACAAAAGTTAACTCAAAATGGATCAAGGAGCTTGATATCAAATCAGAGACACAGCGTCTGATAGAAGAAAAAGTTGGCTACGATCTACATACTGTGGGGTCGGACTCCAAATTCCTTAATAGGACTCCCATAGCCCAAGAGTTAATAACTAGAATCAACAAATGGGACTTATTAAACTAAAAAGTTTTTTCTCAGCAAGGGAAACAATAAAAGAGGTAAATAGGGAGCCTACATCCTGGGAACAAATTTTTACCCCTCACACCTCAGATAGAGCCCTAATGTCCAGAATGTACAAAGAACTCAAAAAATTAAACAATAAGATAGCAAATAACCCAATCAACAAATGGGCCAAGGACCTGAACAGACACTTCTCAGAGGAGGACATACAATCAATCAACAAGTACATGAAAAAATGCTCACCATCTCTAGCAATCAGAGAAATGCAAATCAAAACCACCCTAAGATACCATCCCACTCCAGTAAGATTGGCAGCCATTATGAAGTCAAACAACAATAAGTGTTGGCGGGGATGTGGGGAAAAGGGTACACTTGTACAATGCTGGTGGGACTGCAAAATGGTGAGGTCAATTTGGAAAGCAGTATGGAGATTCCTGGGAAAGCTGGGAATGGATCCACCATTTGACCGAGCTATGGCCCTTCTCGGACTATTCCCTGAGGACCTTAAAAGAGCTCACTATAGGGATACGGCCACATTAATGATTATAGCGACACAATTCACAATAGCAAGACTGTGGAACTATCCTAGATGCCCTTCAATAGATGAATGGATAAAAAAAATGTGGCATCTATACACAATGGAGTATTTTGCAGCACTAAGAAATGACAAAATCATAGAATTTGCAGGGAAATGGATGGCATTAGAGCAGATTATGCTAAGTGAAGCTAGCCAAGCCCTAAAAAACAAATGCCAAATGTCTGTTTTGATATAAAGAGAGCAACTAAGAACAGAACAGGAAGGAAGAGCATGAGGAAAAGACTAACAGTAAACAAAGACGATTGGGGGGAGAGAAAGGGAGAGAGAAGGGAAAGCATATGGAAATGGTAGGAGACCTTCAATGATACACAAAATTATAAGAGGTTATGAGGGGCAAGGGGAGGGGGAAAAGGGGAGAGAATTGAACAACAGCAGAGGAGATAGAGAGGGAAGATGGGAGGGGAGGGGAGGGGAGATAGTAGGGGATAGGAAAGGTAGCAGAATACAACAGTCACTAATATGCCATTATGTAATAATGTGAGTGTGTAACAGTTGTGATTCTGCAATCTGTATTTGGGGTAAAAATGGGAGTTCAAAACCCAATTGAGTCTAATGTATGAAAGATGATATATCATGAGCTCTGTAATGTTTTGAACAATCAATAAAAAAAAAGAGTCATTGGGATACAGGAAGGTATAGAGGTCCAAACCAAAGGAATGAGCAATCTATTCAATGAAATAATACGAGAAAACTTCCCAGACTCGAAGAATGAGACAGAATCCCAAATCCTAGAAGCCTACAGGATGCCAAATGTGCAAAATCATAAGAGATCCACACCTAGACACATTATAATGAAGATGCCCAGCATACAGAATAAGGAGAGAATTTTAAAAGCTACAAGAGAAAGGAAGCAGATCACATTTAGGGGTAAACCAATCAGGATAACAGCTGATCTTTCAACACAGACTCTGAAAGCTAGAAGATCCCGGAATAACATATTTCAAACACTGAAAGAAAATGGGTTCCAACCAAGAATCGTGTATCCAGCGAAATTAAGCTTCAGGATGGAAGATGAAATTAAAACCTTCCACGATAAACAAAAGTTAAAAGAATTTGCAGCTAGAAAACCATCTCTTCAAAACATCCTTGGCAAAACATTTCAGGAAGAGGAAATGGTAAATAACAATGAAAACCAACAGTGGGAGGTAGGACAGTAAAGGGGGGGAAATAATCAAAGAGGAAAACAAACCATGTTTAGTAACATAAATAAACAAATATGGCTGGAAGGATAACCCATATCTCAATAATAACCCTAAATGTTAATGGCTTAAACTCACCAATTAAGAGACACAGGCTAGTAGAATGTATCACAAAACAAGACCCAACAATATGCTGCCTACAGGAGACGCATTTGATAGGAAAAGATATACATAGACTGAAGGTGAAAGGTTGGGAAAAATCATATCACTCATATGGACTTCGGAAACAAGCAGGAGTGTCCATACTCATATCAAATAAAATAGATTTCAAGCCAAAGTTAATCAAAAGGGATAAAGAGGGACACTACATACTGCTCAAGGGAACCATACACCAACAAGACATAACAGTCATAAATATATATGCCCCAAACAATGGTGCAGCTATGTTCATCAAGCAAACTCTTCTCAAGTTCAAGAGTCTAATAGACCACCATATAATAATCATGGGAGACTTCAACACACCTCTCTCACCACTGGACAGATCTTTCAAACAAAAGCTGAATAAGGAAACTATAGAATTCAATAACACAATTAACAACCTAGACTTAATTGACATATATAGAATATACCACCCAACATCAAGCAGTTACACTTTTTTCTCAGCAGCACATGGATCCTTCTCAAAAATAGATCATATATTATGTCACAGGGCAACTCTTAGACCATATAAAGGAGTAGAGATAATACCATGCGTCTTATCTGATCATAATGGAATGAAACTGAAAATCAACGATAATAGAAGGAAGGAAAAATCATGCATCACTTGGAGAATGAACAATAGGTTACTGAATGATCAATGGGTTATAGAAGACATCAAGGAAGAAATTAAAAAATTCTTAGAGATAAATGAAAACACAGATACAACATATCGGAATCTATGGGACACATTGAAAGCAGTTCTAAGAGGAAAATTCATTGCTTGGAGTTCATTCCTTAAAAAAAGAAAAAACCAACAAATAAATGATCTCATACTTCATCTCAAAATCCTAGAAAAAGAAGAGCAAAACAACAGCAAAAGAAGTAGAAGGCAAGAAATAAGTAAAATCAGAGCTGATTTCAATGAAATTGAAACAAAAGAAACAATTGAAAAAATTGACAAAACTAAAAGTTGGTTCTTTGAAAAAATAAATAAAATCGACAGACCCTTAGCCATGCTAACGAAGAGAAGAGAGAGAACTCAAATTACTAGCATACGGGATGAAAAAGGCAACATCACAACAGACACTTCAGAAATACAGAAGATAATCAGAAATTATTTTGAATCCTTATACTCCAATAAAATAGAAGATAGTGAAGGCATCAATAAATTTCTTAAGTCATATGATCTGCCCAGATTGAGTCAGGAGAATATAGACAACCTAAACAGACCAATATCAATTGAGGAAATAGAAGAAACCATCAAAAGACTACCAACTAAGAAAAGCCCAGTACCGGATGGGTATACAGCGGAGTTTTACAAAACCTTTAAAGAGGAACTAATACCAATAATTTTCAAGCTATTTCAGGAAATAGAAAAAGAGGGAGAACTTCCAAATTCATTCTACGAGGCCAACATCACCCTGATTCCTAAACCAGACAAAGACACTTCAAAGAAAGAAAACTACAGACCAATATCTCTAATGAACCTAGATGCAAAAATTCTCAATAAAATTCTGGCGAATCGGATTCAAAAACATATCAAAAAAATTGTGCACCATGATCAAGTAGGATTCATCCCTGGGAAGCAAGGCTGGTTCAATATACAGAAATCAATAAATGTTATTCACCACATCAATAGACTTAAAATTAAGAACCATATGATCATCTCGATAGATGCAGAAAAAGCATATGACAAAGTACAGCATGCCTTTATGTTCAAAACTCTAGAAAAACTAGGGATAACAGGAACATACCTCAACATTGTAAAAGCAATCTATGCTAAGCCTCAGGCTAGCATCATTCTGAATGGAGGAAAATTGAAGGCATTCCCTCTAAAATCTGGAACAAGACAGGGATGCCCTCTATCACCACTTCTGTTCAACATAGTTCTCGAAACACTGGCCAGAGCAATTAGACAGACGAAAGAAATTAAAGGCATAAAAATAGGAAAAGAAGAACTTAAATTATCACTATTTGCAGATGACATGATTCTATACCTAGCAGACCCAAAAGGGTCTACAAAGAAACTATTAGAGCTAATAAATGAATTTAGCAAAGTGGCAGGATATAAAATCAACATGCATAAATCAAAGGCATTCCTGTATATCAGCGACAAATCCTCTGAAATGGAAATGAGGAAAAACACTCCATTCACAATATCCTCAAAAAAAATAAAATACTTGGGAATCAACCTAACAAAAGAGGTAAAAGACTTATACAATGAAAACTACAGGACCCTAAAGAGAGAAATTGAAGAAGATCTTAGAAGATGGAAAAATATACCCTGTTCATGGATAGGCAGAACTAACATCATCAAAATGGCGATATTACCAAAAGTTCTCTATAGGTTTAATGCAATGCCAATCAAAATCCCAATGGCATTTCTGGTAGAAATAGAGAAAGCAATCATGAAATTCATATGGAAAAATAAAAGATCCAGAATAGCAAAAACAATGCTAAGCAGGAAGTGTGAATCAGGCGGTATAGCGATACCAGACTTCAAACTATACTACAGAGCAATAGTAACAAAAACAGCATGGTACTGGTACCAAAACAGGCGGGTGGACCAATGGTACAGAATAGAGGACACAGAAACCAATCCACAAAACTACAACTATCTTATATTTGATAAAGGGGCTAAAAGCATGCAATGGAGGAAGGATAGCATCTTCAACAAATGGTGCTGGGAAAACTGGAAATCCATATGCATCAAAATGAAACTGAATCCCTTTCTCTCACCATGCACAAAAGTTAACTCAAAATGGATCAAGGAGCTTGATATCAAATCAGAGACACAGCGTCTGATAGAAGAAAAGTTGGCTACGATCTACATACTGTGGGGTCGGGCTCCAAATTCCTCAATAGGACACACATAGCACAAGAGTTATAATCAACAAATGGGACTTACTCAAACTAAAAAGTTTTTTCTCAGCAAAAGAAACAATAAGAGAGGTAGATAGGGAGCCTACATCCTGGGAACAAATCTTTACTCCTCACATTTCAGATAGAGCCCTAATATCCAGAGTATACAAAGAACTCAAAAAATTAGACATAAGATAACAAATAACCCAATCAACAAATGGGCCAAGGACCTGAACAGACACTTCTCAGAGGAGGACATACAATCAATCAACAAGTACATGAAAAAAATGCTCAACATCGCTAGTAGTCAGAGAAATGCAAATCAAAACCACCCTAAGATACCATCTCACTCCAGTAAGATTGGCAGCCCCTATGAAGTCCAACAACAACAAGTGCTGGCGAGGATGTGGGGAAAAGGGTACACTTGTTCATTGTTGGTGGGACTGCAAATTGGTGCAACCAATTTGGAAAGCAGTATGGAGATTTCTTGGAAAGCTGGGAATGGAACCACCATTTGACCCAGCTATTCCCCTTCTTGGTCTATTCCCTAAAGACCTAAAAAGAGCATGCTATAGGGACACTGCTACATCGATGTTCATAGCAGCACAATTCACAATAGCAAGACTGTGGAACCAACCTAGATGCCCTTCAATAGATGAATGGATAAAAAAAATGTGGCATATATACACAATGGAGTATTACTCTGCATTAAAAAATGACAAAATCATAGAATTTGAAGGGAAATGGATGGCATTAGAGCAGATTATGCTAAGTGAAGCCAGCCAATCCCTAAAAAACAAATGCCAAATGCCTTCTTTGATATAAGAAGAGTAACTAAGATCAGAGTAGGGACTAAGAGCATGAGAAGAAGATTAACATTAAACAGGGATGAGAGGTGGGAGGGAAAGCGAGAGAGAATGGAAATTGCATGGAAATGGAAGGAGACCCTCAGAGTTATACAAAATTACATACAAGAGGAAGTGAGGGGAAAGGGAAAAATAATACAAGGGTGAGAAATGAATTACAGTAGAGGGGGTAGAGAGAGAAGAGGGGAGGGGAGGGGAGGGGAGGGGAGGGGAGGGGAGGGGGGATAGTAGAGGATAGGAAAGGCAGCAGAATACAACAGACACTAGTATGGCAATATGTAAATCAATGGAAGTGTAACTGATGTGATTCTGCAATCTGTATACGGGGTAAAAATGGGAGTTCATAACCCACTTGAATCAAAGTGTGAAATATGATATGTCAAGAACTATGTAATGTTTTGAACAACCAACAATAAAAATTTTTTTTTTAAATTTTAAAAAAATAAAAAAACTAATAATAAATGAAAGAAAAACTGCTAGAGCAGAGGAAGGGGAATAGGGGGAGGGAGGAGTGGAGGGAGCACTAAGGACTGAAACAGCAAATTATATTCCATGTATGTATGATTATGTCAAAATGAACCTCAATGTTATATGTAACTATAGCATAATGATAAAAACATGAAAGAATTAAAATAAGAGTTCACCAAAGAGAAGTTTCTCCTACCTATGAGTAACCCAGTGCATACACTGTTCACATCTTGTTTCTTCAGTTGTAGACAAAAAAATACACTGTAGGAGTCACCATCGTGTCCTACGGCTTCAATGGCCCCACCTTGAATGAGTAGGAACAGTAAAATTTCTCAAACCCTTTTGTCTCCTACACTTTTAAACTCCCCCAGACACTTAGGAATTGAGGAACACATTTAGGATCATTCAAGAGTCAAAGAAAAATAACTATGTATGTTAAATATATATTTTATGTGAATGACAACCAATATGCTGCATATCAGAACATGGGAGATGCAAATAAAACATATTTCCAGAGAATGTATAGCCATGTATTCAAATGTAAAGAAAGGGAGAAAGCTACAAAATAATGTGATACCCATTATAAGAACTTAGGCATAGAATGGCAACATCGATGGAAGGGGATCAATCCTTTTTTCCTTAAAAAACAAAAGTGATGCAGATGAGAGGGGTGGGAAAGACACATAAGAAGTTCACAAAGCAAAAAGATTATTCTTCAAAAAGCTGGCATCCCATCCCTGCCTGGGAGGCCAAAGGGGTGGTGCCACCACCACTCCATAGGGTTTGTTGGAGGATATGGTCACAGGGAGGTTGCTTTTTGTCAAATACCAGCATCTTCATTGTAAATGCCAGCCTGTGATGATTTCTGGGTGCCCAGGAATCTGAGATGGCTTAGCTGCCTCCTCTCGCCTTCGCCCTGACACTTGTGGCCGTGAGGCCATGATAGAATGAAAGAAAAATGAGGGTGTAGGGGATTCACCTCACTGGTTGCCTGAAGGGAGCTCACAGGATGAGGAATGTCACTTTTTTTTTTTTTTAGCTGGATGGTATCATCCTAGGAATCATTTTGTTTCTCTTCCTAACTGCATGTATATTATTTTCTTTTGCCTGAAAAACCAACATTGAAAGTAGGTGGAGAAAAAGAAGCCATGGAGAGAACTAGAAGGGTCCAGGGAGCAGGGCCAGGATCCCCTGCACTGTCTGGCCCACTGTGCCCTGAATAAGACAGATGTGCATTCTTAGAGGATCTCCAGCAGCCTTCTGTACCAAGAACACCCCTCTCCCTCCTTACTGTCTTACTTTGTTTGTCTTCTGACTGCAGCATGGACTGCACCATGGGGAAACCCACCCTGATTCCATAATACAAACACCTTGAGAAGAGGAGGAAGTTCCATTCCACACTGACCCTGGCCCAGTAAATAGTTGATTATTGACACAATAATCAATAATTGAAAGAAGAGCTCAAACATCTTCTTGGTTGAAAAATAGTTGTAAACATCTGCTGCAGTCCTGGTGAACTGTTTTTTCTTGCCTTTCCTTTTAAAGGTTTGTCACCTGGTTTCTTCATCTGGGGTCACTATTTGCCTATTTCATTATTCAGCTTCACAAGAAGACAGTTAGGGAAAACTCATTAGCAAAACAAAAAAGTATATTGAAAAAAAAATTATATGTCTGTGGTGAAACCAATCAAGAAAAAGAACAAGCAATAACCAATAAACAGTAATAAGAATGACATCTCAATATACATTACCAGCAGAAATATTTAGTGTTCATAATACAGAATTCATAAATATCAAAATATTTAAAAGTTTTTAAAAAAGAACATCTCTTCAAATAGGATGTTACAAAAAATTTTCTAATAACAAACTTGAAATTTTAGGTTAAATAGATAACCTGCTTAAAAATATAACATCAAAACTAATGCAAGAAGAAATTAAAACCCTGAAAGGCCTATAATAAGAAAATTAAATCAGTACTCCAAAATCTTTCCTCAGAGAAAATTTCAAGCCCAGATGGCCACAACAGTGAGTTCAAGTTAAAAAAAAAAAAGTTTTTAAAGAAATCATTGATTGCTATCTTATGAAAACTCTTCCAGATACTAAAGAGAAAGAAATAAAAAGGGTCAGGCAGGAAGATAAAAGGGAGATCATGAAAGCAGAAGGTACCAGCAGAGTACAGGAAGGGGAACAAGGAGAGAGAGGAAAGGATGGAAAAGGGAGGTACTGGGGAATGAAATTGACCAAATTATATTGTGTACATGTATGAATATGTAACAATGAATTCCACTATTTTAATGCACCAACAAAAAATGTTTAAACTCTTTCAGATAATAAAAGTAAAGAACATTCACAAACCTCCTTATTAAGGAGAGCAAAACCTTCATACCAAAAGCTGACAATGTCATTACACAGAAAGACATTCCAAGGAAATCTCAATGATGAATACAGACTCATAAATCCCAAACAAAATATGCAAAACAAACCCAGCAATGTATAACAAAAGATCATTTTTTATGACCCTGTTAGTTTTTCTCAGTAATTTCCCCAGCAAAGTTGATATAACTTTCAAAAGTTAAAGAAGTTTCTTTTTCAGAAACAATATCTAAAAGCATTGTGTTAGTCAGGCTTCTCTGAGCCATCTTCAATAGCAGGCCTTGACCTTGGTCCCATCCTGTCTTTGGCCTGCATAGGCCAACTCTGGAAAGATTCTGCATAGCCCAGTATAGCCAGAGCCCTCCCACCCTTGATATCTGATCAGTCCCTCATCTCCTACCTATGATGTATAAGTCCTTGGTCTGCGTTTTGCAAGAATCCTATTAAGTCAGTTTAGCAAAAATCTTCCTACCCTTGATGTCTCCTCTTGGTGTTTTACCATCCACAGATTCCTGACCCTGCTGGTTGACTGTAAGTACCCAGTCATCACTGCTGCATTCACAGTTGAATTCAATCTCTCAATCTCTCATTTTAACAATTATTTTATTTAGCAGGTTTCCAAATGGCCCAGTGCTTGAGATATCAATGTAGGTTATGCTACAATAGAGGCCCTAACAAAACTATTTGTCCTGAACCCCAGGTAATAGGTTTATCTTTTTACCAAACAGCTTGGGAAAGCAACAAAAGTCCTCCTGCAACATGTGATGAGGCCAAATTTGAAGGGTCATTCTATGACATTAAAGTTCAAAGGAAGTTGTCTAAAACAAATAAATAACAACAAAGCACAGCGGAATCCATGATGTTTCCACGTGTGCTAAATTGTCTGTCAGGATCAAGCATGCTTCTCCTTATTGAGCATCAGAAAATCATTACAAAATATTGCAGACATAAGAACAAAGTCAGAAAGCTAATTTTTTTTTAATAATGCCATTTTTTTTCCGGGCTGAGGCATTTATTTCAACACAGAAAGACAGATTAATTCATTCTGACCCCTCTGAATTTCAAGACTGATATATGGAAAGTTTCCGACCTGGAGTCGCAGGACCCCTGCTGGGGGAGTGCAGGGTGCCCAGCACAGCTCTCACTGTACTTTAGAAATGAAAAAGAGTTATATTAGAAAAGGTTAAAGAGCTGATCTGGTTGGCAAAAGGCAGACCAGGCTCCCCTGCTGCAGATGACAGGTGGGACAGAGTGGCACCATAGCGAGGCCGGGCGCTACCCTGCACAGCTAGCTGTCCTCCTCATCCTCCATGAGGGCTGGCTTCTTCCTCATGTCCAGTGCAGACACTGGGCCAGGCTCTTAAACCAGTCGCTCACCTGGCCCCGCACACAAATGGAGGGCAGCAGGTGGCAGGAGGCGGTGACGGTGATGCTGTTTCCATGGCAGTCTTCCTGAGGCTTCCATGTATCCAAGGACACCCATGCAGTGTTCCTGGCTTCTGGTGACACCATGATCTTCAGCTCGACCCCTGCAGGGACCACCTTGGGCCAGAAGGACAGCAAGTGTGAGCAGATGGGTGTGAGCATAATGGCCGGCACTTTGGGGTGGATCATGGAGGCTCCCGCTGCAGCTGCATAAACTATGCCGCTGGTCCAGGTGGACACAATCACTGCATTGCCCTGCACCGTGGTCATGAGGTGTCCGTCCAGGTAGACATCCACGTTGGACAGGTATGAGGAGGGACCTCTATCAGTCATCACTTCGTTCAACATCTGGTACTGCATGGGCTACTTCCCAATCTCTGTGTCCAGGCCTGGGGCTGGCAGGCCATTCTCACTGAACGCATTATGGGTGGTCCTCTTCTTGCCTCTGAGCTCCTTCACCACCCTGACCCTCAGTCCACTCCGAAGAACAATAGCTGCATTCCCTACTATCACCTGGGTTACTTGGGACTGAAAGTTCTTGAGGTTGAACAGGGTCAGGAAGCTCAGGGAGCCCAGGTAGAACGCCATGACTGGAGGCACTCTCCCTGGAAGAGCGAGGAGGCACAGAGCAGGATCCCGTCACCCCCAGGCAGATGATGAAGTCGACCTAGTTGGAGATGTCATAATAATCTTCCCAGAAAGTGCAGAACCTCTTCGTCATGGACCCGAAGTTTTGTCACTCACTATAGCAAGGTCTTCCAGCACCTTCTTTTCCATGTACATGATCATGTTGTTCTCTTCCAGGAGGTACACGCACAGCTTTTTGAAGGGCTGCAGCAGACTGGCGTCAGGGACCTTCCTAATGACAAGCATGCACTTTGGAGATTTGCTGCGTGTCAACCTCAGGCTGGCAGGGTCCTGAATGTGCCTGATAGTCTGGGGGGTCTACAGCACACTGGCCTTTGGTCCAAAAGTTGTCAGTGGGCAGGGCTCATGGAGAGAGCATCCTCCTGAACTCCTTGGTGCTGCCCCAGGCAGGCAAGGCCGACAGGCTTCAAGACTTGGTGCTACCCAGAACAGGGTGGCTGTAGCTCCAGGTGTCATCCCCATGTCATGCTGAACAGCAGTACAAGGCCACATCTGGGCCCAACTCCTTACTCACAATCATTTTTTCTGTTCCATTTCCATAGTTGATAAATGAAAACTTCTGCCAGAAAAGCAGACTCCATCCACTGCTGCGCACCCACGGTATGTCTACGTGTTGGGGGCAAGCCCATGGGCCCCACTGTCCTTGGGCAGGTGCCACCGAGCAGCACTTAATAATGCAATTTTTTTTTTAAAGAGAGAGTGAAAGGAGAGAGAGAGAGAGAGAGAGAGAGAGAGAGAGTATTTTTAATATTTATTTTTTAGTTCTCGGCGGACACAACATCTTTGTTGGTATGTGGTGCTGAGGATCGAACCCGGGCCGCACGAATGCAAGGCGAGCGCGCTACCGCTTGAGCCACATCCCCAGCCCCAGCAATTTTTAATTTTAAAAAAAAATCAAAATGCTTCTGGACACAATGGTACATATCTCTAATCTCAGGTAATTGGAGTCTGAGGCAGGAGGATCACAAATTCAAGACCAGCCTGGACAACTTAGCAAGACCCCTTCTCAAAAAATATAAATAAATAAATAAAAAGGGCTGGGGAATGTAGCTCAGAGGTAGAATTATCCTGGTTCAATACCCAGTATCAAAAAAGAAATCTAAATACTTTACATACCAATCAAAATAATTTACCATGTTACAAACAAAAGGACAGATGATTCAACAGATGGAAGAACAAGAATTGATATAACTGAATGTTCAATCATGATAAGCTCTCTTAACAAAAAGAAGACAGGGAGTGACCTCAGCAAGATGGCAGACTAGGACTTCCCAGTACTTTTTTCCTTCTCTGTGTACAAAAGTACAGATAAGAACACCTAAGGAATCAAATGAGAAGTTACGGCACATGCCTGGAGCATAGGAATAAGAAGAGACTCATTAAAGATAGTAGGAAGCACAGATTCACATTATCTGGGTCACTCTTCTCCCACAACCAAGCAGGCCTTGTCCTCCACATGGGGGAAAAGAAAGTTAGCTCATCACTGGACTTTGCCACCATCCCAGCACTAGACCTGCCCTAGTGAACACCAGTGACAGGTCAGCCCCTGTTTCCCCAGGCACAGGGTTATATCCAGGCCAGCAGTAACAACATCCCAACCCCAGACCCATCCTGGGCTTCAGACATAACCCAGGCTCCATCCAGCCCCTATAGAGTCATGCTCCAGGCTCATCCCAGCCATAGGGTGGCTCCTGCAGCCCTAGCCAGGAAGCCCACTGCTGTACCAGGACAACCCTTACAACATCAGGCTTCAGACCAGATCCAGACTCCAGACCCACCCACATAAAAACAGGCACAGGAATTGCCCCAAGAGATTCCAGCATCGTACCAGCCCCTATATCAGCCTATGCCTATACCAGACCAGCCCCAGCAGACTCAGGCTCAAGGCCTGCCTCAGTGTCTGAACAATGCCCATGAATCCAGGTGTCCCTATGGATATAGGCTCTGGGCCCTCATCCTCACTAGGACCCAGTGAACTGGCCAACTGAAATGGACCCTGGTGCTAGGCCTGCCGCCATAAACTCAAGTGCAAGTCTCACCGCACAGACTCAGGCCAGGCCCATCCACCACTGACCAGACACCAGGCCTGAGGACTCCAGCAGCAAGCCCACATTAGACCCTACCATGTAGCCAGCTTAGAATCTGAAGACAGGCTGACTGATAAAGGGCTTTTCTGGCCAAAGTCAACCTGTAAAGACTGAATGAGTAGCTACTTCAACAAATGCACAGACACCGACACAGACTACAGGATCACAAATAACCAAAGATGATGACATCACTAGGGGAACAAAATAAAACATCAGTAACAGACCCTAGAGAAATAGAGAACTTACAACAATTCCAAATAATTATCATAAAGAAGCCCAGTGAACTACAAAAGAACACAGATGGTAACTAAATAACATCAAGAAAATAACACAGGGACAAACTAGAAGTTTAACAAAGAGATAGAAACAAACAACACAACCACTCAATAGCAAGAAAACAAACCAATTTTTAAAATGAGCTAAAGACCTGAATAGATATTTCTCAAAAGAAGACATGCAAATATCCAACAGGTGTGTGAAAAAATGCTCAATATCACTAATCATCAGAGAAATGCAAATTAAAAACAATGTGATATCAACTCCTGTTAAAATGTCTATTATCAAAAAGACAAAAGATAAATGTTGACAAGGATGTGAAGAAGAGGAGATCCTTATTCACTCTTGATGGGAATGTAAATTTATATAGCCATTATGGAAAACAACATGGAGCTTGCTCAAATTTTTAAAAATAGAACTGTGATATGCTCCAGCTTCTGAGGAAATATCCAAAGGAAATGAGTATCCTGAAAAGATACTTGCACTCCCATGTTTATTGCAGAATTATTTGCAAAATACTGAACCCACCTAAGTGTCCATCAACATATAAATGAACAAAGAAAATGTGCACATACACTGGAATATTAATCCACCTTAAAAAGAAGGAAACCGTGCCCATTGTGACAACAGGGATGACTTTAAAGGACACTATGTTAAGTGAAATAAGCCAGGCACAGAAAGATAAGTATTATATGACGTCATGAATAGATGGAACCTAAAAGGCAGGGTGTAGAATGATGGCTTTCAGGGACAAAAGCATGAGAGAAGTGGGGAGATAACAGTAAAAGGGTACAAATGCTCAGTTTCAAGGTGAATATGTCTTGAGGAATTAATGCAGTGCATAGTGACTGCAGTTAATAATTCTGTATTTAGTTACTTGAAATTTCCTAATTGCCCTTACCACACACACACACAAACACAAAGGGTATAGCGATGGATCTGCAATTAATTTGATTAGAAATGACCCCTAAGCAGTGTACAAGTATATCAAATCATCACATTGAACCTTGAATATATGATTTTTAGTAGAAAAAATAAAAATAGAAACAGAAACGTTTACTATTTTTTAAAAAGACTGAATCAAGCTGAGCATGATGACACAAGCCTATAGTCTCAGCTCCTTGTGGCTGAGGTGAGAGGATCACTTGGACCCATGAGTTGGAGACCAGTCTGGGCAACATAAGAGACCCCTCTCAGGGGAAAAAAAGTGAATCTAACAAAAAAAATTTACTGGATTCTTAAATAGGAAAAATTTGATACTTATAAATGATCCTCATAACTGGGTGTATAATAGTCATAAATTGAGGGTCCCTGTTATGAGAGCTTCTTCTCTGAATGGTTTAAATCAGTTCAGTTCAATTGAATTAAATTATTCAACAAATGTGTGTGTGTTCAAGCCATTATTATAGCATTTTTCAATTCTGTTTTGTCTTATTCTGTTTTGTTTTATGGTACTGAGATTTGAACCCAAGGAGCTACATCCCCACTCCTTTTTATTTAATCAGTTATTTTAATTTTGAGACAGGGTCTCACTAAGTTGCTAAGGCTGTCCTGGAACTCAAAATCCTCCTGCCTCAGCCTCCACAGCTGCTGGGATCACAGGCGTGCACCACTGTGTCCAGCTACAATATTATTCTTATTGGCAAAATCCTGGGGTATTCCTTCAACAGGAAATTCAATGAATAATACATTATATCATCGCACAATGATGCATCTCACAATAATGAAAATGAACAAACCACAGCTATATAGAAATATCTGGGTGGATCTCACAAACATAAAATGTTGAACCAAAGAAGTAAGAAAAAAACAGACTACATAGTACGTCATTCCATTTATATAAATTCAAAAGCATAAAAATCTAAAATAAATGTTAAGGAAGGTATAGTGGTTATTTAGCTTATAAAGAAGAGGAGTGATTAGCTGAATGGGACAAAGGACAGCTTCAGGAGCAGGCAGTACTCTACATCTTGATCCAAGAAATGATCACGTGTTGCTTTGTAAAAACTCATTGGAAAATGTGCTTATGTTTTATGCATTTTTCTGTATATGTCTTATAATTCACTGATTTTAAGAAATAGTTTTGAATGTACATAATGAGATATCATCACACCAGCATAATATCTACAGTTCTGATATCCAAAAGACGCTGGCAACACAAAGCTTTTTTAAAAGCCTGCAGCAAACTCATTTAGAAACAAAACCTGATCTAAGTTGATATGATACTTCTAGCCTTTAATAGGCCTACTTAATTTATTAAGTGGTAGACATGCTGTGTGTCTGGTTAACAGAGAGTTCTGTTCAACCTAATGGAAGAATCATAGATGATACACACACATACCATTTAAAATTCAAAAGTCCTGCTGGGTGCAGTTGGTGCATGCCTACAATCCCAGCAACTTGAGAAGGAAGGATTGCAAGCTGGAGTCCAGCCTGGCCCATGTAGTGAGACCTTGTCTGAAAATAGAAAATAAAAAGTGCTGGGGATGTAGCTCATGGGTAAGGCATCGCTGGGTTCAATTTCCAGATTCAAGGAAGGAAGAGAGGAAAGGAAGGAGGGAGAAAGAAAAAAGAGAGAGAGAAAGAAAAATTCCGAAGTCCAGAAACCACAATACAGCTGTCAATGACAGCTTGTGTTGGGACGCCTGAACCAGACGTCAATAAAGAACACTGCTCCACAGCAACGTGCGTTAGCATGAACCGACTTCAAACATATAGTACTGACAAAAATAAGAAAATTATTTAAAATAAAAAAGTTTCACAGAAAGGACAAATACATGCTAAAAAATGCACAGCCATATGAAATAATGGGCATGGTAATTTGTTTCACTACTACATGATAATTTGTTTTACTATCTGTATGTCTCCGGTACCTTGTGCTAAAAACTTTAAATATATACAGTAAAATTTGTTTTAAAAATAAAAATGCATACCCAGATAATATAATATTCAGTTAGATGTGTGTATGTGATAAAAATATAAAGAAAACTAAAGGAATATTCACCATAATGGTTTCCTTTAAGGGGAAAGGAACAGGAATGAGGAATGTTATCAGAGAAAGGCAAAGAAGGGGTTTCTAAGTGATAGAAATCAATCATTCTATCTTACTGAACTTCTGAGAGGTGAGAACATGGACATTCATTTTATTTTCATTCTCTAAGCAGCAAGATATGTTTAGATCTTCTTTCGTATGTAAGGCAGAGTTTACAACAAAGATCAACAAATATATCCATGGATTCCCAGATCAGCACCTGTGCCTTCCATACGTTCTGCATATTGGTAATCCTTTGGCTCCATCAGGTCACAAAAAAAAAGACTGTGACTTCTACAGGACATGTGAAGCTCATGACTATAAACACTCATCTATTTCACTATTACTTTTTACTTGATGTTTTGGCTTAGATGTGAAATGCCCCAAAACTCATGTGTGAGATAATGCAAGAAAGTTCAAAGGTGAAATGATAAAAGAGAGTTGTAACCTAATCAATGGCTTAATTCACTGATATGGATGGCGACTAAAGGCGGGAAGAGTAGAACTGGAGGAAGTCGGTCACTGGGTCATGCCTTTGGGGTTTGTATTTTGTCCCTAATGAGTGGAGCGCTCTCGCTGCTTCCTTGTTGCTGTGTCCTGAGTTGCTGTCCTCGGCCATGCCCTTCTGCCATGAGTTCTGCCTCACCCTGGGGCCAGAGCAAGGGAGTTGGTCATCTATGGACTGAGGCCTCTAAAACCATGAGCGCCAAATAAACTTTTCCTCCTTTACATGGTTCCTGTGAGGTCTTTTGGTCACAGCAGCATAAAAACTGATAAAAACACTGTCTACTTGGAAGGTACTGTGTTTCACGAAGAAGATTGGACTCTACTTAGAAAGTGTGAACTCCAAGACCAGGGCAGGCCCTGTTCAGCGTCAGGGCTAATTATGATGAAAGCAATTTGAATCTCACCCAGGGGAAGCAGCAGGAGCAGTGGCAGCCCTGGCCACTCTGAATGGAGGCATCACTAACACTGCTGAAACTCTGGAGGCCACAGTCCAGAGAGGACATCAGGAAGTTGGACAATTGCCCTATCGTTAACTAGCAGGTCTGGGATTCAGTCCCAGGAGACACAGTGTGCAGAAAGTCAGCAGCTCTTCCTGGACCCTGTGTCTACGGGCACGGACTTCCTGCCCTGAGTCTTCAGAATGTGCAGAAAGGAACTTGTGGCTCCCATGATGCCTTCTTGGAGAGACAAAGAAGCAGAGAACCCAATCTCTTCAGTGATGGGACCAGGGACAGAGCTTGGCCAGAATCTCTGTAAGCATGGAGGCACAAGACTGGAAAGATAGCAGAGTCTACCTAAGGTGCACACACACACACATACTCAAACACACACACACAACCAGTCATTTTCTGACTCTTCTTATCAATGAGGGGCACTTACCTCTAGTGCTCATCAGGCCCTTGATGGTCCAACCTGTGATCATTAAGGAGAACTGGACTCAGAACAACTTCCCCAGGCTGCAGCAATGTCAGAACACAGGACCTGTACAGTAACAAAACCTGAGGACATGAGAACTTTGTAAACTGAACGGCCCTTTGTCAGGAAAGAGCACCTTATTTTCATTTGCCTCATCAACCCTACCACCACAGCATCCGTCGCAACATGAGGCCATGAGTCCCCGGTGGGCATTGTTCCCAGAATCACTCTCAGCCACCACCCTGAGTCAACACCAACACTCTCCCCCTTCACATGCACTTACAATTTACCAAACTCTTTACATCCTTTTTTTTAAACCATCAAATAACTGCTTAAAATGTACTTTTTATCCCCATCACAGTTAATGATATTGGGGATTGAATGATTAAGTCATCTGACGAGTTTGCCCAGGGTTTCCAGACTCCAAAAATGCTTTGCCACTGACAAGTGGGAGTGCAGTCATAATCGCCCAAGGTTAGTGACATTGATGATCATGATGACTCTTCATTTTACGTCACCCAACTCACAAGACCCTCTCCCATCAGGTAGTAACCAGAATCAATGGCCCTCTTCATTTACTATCAACAATGGCAAATATGTAAACAGATGGAGGACACCAGAAAGAGAAGGTGACCTTCTCAAAGTCACAGGGAGAGTAAAAAGTGAGGAAATCCTGTCCCATTCTAGAGGGCACATTATCCTTGTAATCATCACACTAAGCAGGTATGAGATGAGCTGCTGCCACAGCATATTCCATCTCTTCCTCCCGCTAATAATCAGGAACCTTGGAATTGCTCATTTCAACTCTACGTTGTGGTTCACAAAGAAATTTTTCAAGTGATTCCAGCTAGCCTGTGACCCCTCAGTACATCCACCAGGCAGGATGATTATATGCTTCTATTTACCAGAAAAGTGAGGCTCAAAGGGGGCAAACATTTACAAAAGTGAAAAGAGGCGAGTGAGAAACTGAGCTATAAAGCCCACTGTCTACACGAGCGAGGCGCTGTGGGTCCCAGCTCAGGTGCATCATCTGCTACTGCACTGGGAGTAATGATCACTCCCACATTGAAGGAGTGCCTTTCACGTGCTATCTCACGATAACTTCAGTGACTCTATGAAGCTGGTACACACTGCACAGACAAAAAAATGGAAGATCAGGGAGGCAAGAGACAGCCCAAGAAGGACAGAGGAAAAAAGAAAGAGAAAAGATTCCCAGCACTCTAGACCTTAAAGCCCATGATCCTGAAACTGATGTTGCAGATGATACTGTTGATGACAAAAATGAAACAATGTGCCCTATAATGACAAAGGGCTGTTCCATTTATGATGTTCTAACATCCATGTTAATTCATTGGAAAGTTCCTTGAAGACAAAAGGGCAGAGCACTCTCAGTATACCAGGGATTGATCCCAGGGGCACTTAACCATGGAGCCATATCCCTAGTCCTAGTTCCCCCCTCTCCTCTTTTTGTGTATTTTATTTAGAGACAGGGTCTCACTCAGTTGCTTACAGCCTCGCTAAGTTGCTGAGGCTGGCTTTGAACTCATGATCCTCCTGCCTCACCCTTCCAAGCTCCTGGGATTACAAGTGTGCACCATGGTGCCCAGCTTCACTTCCTTTAAATGCACACTCACATATATAGGTGCACCTCGCATCACCCTCTAAATCCTAGAATTACATGAACCCAAAACAAGCTCCACAACATAGAGATTGAAAAAGTTGCTGTAAAATATACAAAGGAATTAAAGCTTAGAGAGGTTCATTCTAGCTGAAATCTACCTCAGCCTCATTCAGAAACATGGGGGTCAACTTGCCTGATCACAGGAACCTAGACACCAACACCCCCAAGGTGATGCCTGATTATCATGGTCCATGGTCCCCAAACTTTTCATGTTTGTATGCATGTAATTATGTCTACTACTGAATCTCAGTGTCCTCTTGAAGGAACAGAGGAAAAAAAATCACAGTTCTTGGACTCTGTGATTTTTAGAACCTACATTTTGTAAACAACACTCTGCTCTATTTTCTCTATCTTGGAAATTAGAAAGCAAACCATCGTCTCTGACTTCCTGCTCCTGGGCTTCTCTGAGTGCCCAGAGCAGCAACCTCTCCTGTTTGGGCTCTTCCTGGGCATGTACCTGGTCACCCTGCTGGACAACCTGCTCATCATCCTGGCCATTGGCTCTGACCCGCACCTCCACACAACCATGTACTTCGTCCTGGCCAACCTGTCCTTCGTCGATACCTGCTTCACCTGCACCATCGTCCCCAAGGTGCTGGTGAACATCCACACGCAGCAGCACACCATCTCCCACACTGGGTGCCTCCTGCAGATGTACTACTTCATGGCACTGGCCCTGCTGGATGACTTCCTGCTGACCGTCATGGCCTATGACTGCTACATGGCCATCTGCCTGCCTCTGCACTACACCACTATCATGTGTCCCCAGCTGCTGGTGGCCACATCCTGGCTCTGCTCCATCCTCCTGGCCTTTTCAGCAGATTTTGGAATGGTGGCATCTGTGATATACACAGTGGTCATCTCTATGCTAAGCCCCTTTATCTACAGCTTGAGGAACAAGGATATAAAATGGGCTTTATGAAGACTACTTTGCTGGAGGAGATGTTCTGCCCCATAGAAAGCCCTTCTGCCTAAGTTCCCAAACTTTTCAACACATTTTCCTCCCTAGACTTACACATTTAATATATGGGGGAAAAATCACATTAAAGCAGATGGATGCTTAACTTGAAATGAAGACTCTGACATTGTAATTGTAAATAGTTAAAGATGTGGCAAATAAACAAATGAAACTGGCCACAGAGATAGCTAAAAGAGACCACTCTCCCTGGGGTGTGGAGCTCCTAGGGGGCTCTGGCCCTGGATAGCCCCCCTAATCGGGCCTTTACCAATGATTCTCTTAGTAATTCTTATAGGTCCTTGCATTTTCAATTGCTTCCAAAATTTCTTGATGAACCAGATAAATATCTTCACCAGTCAACCAACCATATGGTCCTGGGTAGCTACACAAGACTCCAACCTGAAGGATACCCAGAGGATCACAGAATGACCACACCTGGAAACTATTTATAAAAAAAAAAAAAAAAAGCAAAAACTTAAACCCCATGACCACACTTCCCTACCTGGAGACCACCGCCCCTTCCCAGCTGCAAGTAGCTGCAGAAGACTGACCTTCAGCCCTCTGCCATAATAAAACAAAAAGGGGAAAATAATGGGATATTCTAGACATTAGTAACTCCATTTTGGTTCTGGGACTCAGAACCAAAACTTATAAACTGCCAAGAAAAAGAAACTTAAGATACTCTGTTCCCATAACCACCCCACTTCCAAGTTCCCTAAATACAAAAATCTGATGTTACCCAAACACCTGCACCCCAGGTCAATAGCTTGAGGCACTCAAGGTCATTTTCAGCTTGCTCTTGTTCCCTGTTTAAAAAGATATAAAAACCCTATTCAAATAATTCTGGCTGCTGTGCCACTCTCCTGGGCAGCCTCGCAGGCCTTACCTGCTAATAAATTTTGCTTTCTGAGCATGAGACTCTATCTCAAGAAATTTCTTTGAGCATTCTATCCTAACAGTTGGAAATTCCAAGACTAATTAAGAGACATTTAAAAATGCCACTGAAGAAAACTAGAAGAATGGCTTCAGCAAGTTACCTGACATCGGTGGCAGAATATCAATCTGTTGTTCAAGTGCCCACAGAACACTAACAAAGATAGACCACACACAGAGAGTAGCATGGATCAAACCCAAAGCATTAATCTACATAAATAAAATCAGAGACTAGGAGCTGGGGTTGTGGCTCAGCGGTGGCTGAGCGTTTGCCTCGAAGGTGTGAGGAGGTGGGTTCAAGCCTCAGTACCACATAAAAAATAAATAAACAAAATAAAGTTATTTTGTCCATCTACAACTAAAAAAAATATTTTAAAAAAATCAGAGACTAAAGGCTATATGTATGCTCCATTGTGTTATAGCAACACAACACTCACTGAGACACAGTGTATCATTGAACCATCAACTCTCTGTGATGGTTTTCCTCTCTTCTTTACTTTCCCAGCAAACTTTGTTAAGTCATAGGTCTCCAAACCTTGCACACAACTATAGTTTCTGAAAACATAGGTGTATCTGAGAAAGATGGCTCCATCTGACATATAAAATACAGAATTTATTATGCTGAATTTGGTCTTAGGTCATGAAACATTGGATCATAGCCAATTTTTCCCATATGACTCAGGGCATGGAAATCCCATGTGACCAGTCATTCCAAGAGTATACCAACCAGATGGGCTCTGTTTTATTGCACACAGCTATACAGAATTAGTGTGTCTTGGCGAGGGTAGTGCTGCTGGGGATTTGGGGTGTTGTTGTTGTTATGTATTGTAGCAATGGGTATCACATAATAGCACTCATTGCCTTGAATAGATTATATCATTTAGTTCTTTGTTTGTTTTGTTTTTGTTTTTGTTTCATTATCTTTCTTCCTCTGACAAAACATAAGATTCAGATGTCATTGGCTCTTTGTTCAGAATATGGACTGGTTCATTGAAGACACTCCATAAATATTTATTAAGTCAACAATTGAGCTTTTTTCCTTCCTCTGCATCACCCACCACAGCCCATCACCAAGTTCCATTGATTCTACTCCAAAGTATTTATCAAATCCATGCTCTCAAATCCTCTCTCCTTGTACACTGTCATACCTCAGACCAGATCAATGTCATCTCTGTCCTGGACTATGAACAGGCCCCTGACTGGTCTCCCTTAAATCCTTTCTACTCACACCAATCAGAGTGATCACTTGAAAACGTACATTTCATCATGATGTAGCCCTTCCTTAAACCTCTCAGTAGTTATTCATTATTTGGGGGATATAAAAGAAAGACATATATTCCACATGGCCAGAAAGTCTCCCCTATTTTGGCCTCTGCCTCTCTCTGTAGGCACAGTAGCACCCCCTCTCACCACTCTCTGAGCACAAGCCCCATGGGCCTTCTTTCAAGCCTTCAAACGTTCCACTTGCATTCCCACTTCCAGGCCCTTACACATGCCTATCTCTCTCCTGAGATACTTATCTCTCCCCAATATTTTTTGTTTAGTCAACTTTGACCCTTTCTCCCTGCAAGTTTCATGAAAAGGACCATGGCTTTTCCATTCATAATTTTATCCCACACTCTGAAAAGTTCAGAGCATAGCAGAATTAATAAACACTAGTTACAACTAAAGAACACTTTGCTAACCTGAAGGACAGGTTAGCTGTAAGTCACATTATAGAAATTAGGTGATGCCATATCATAACCACCTACTCCCCAGAGCCAGAGTCATTTGGCCCTGACTTTAGGCTCAGCCCCATTCCCATCTCCAAGGAGTGGTTCTTAATCCTACATGGACATTCCAAGTGGTTTTAAATCATGAGAGCTTTAAAAAAAAAATCACTCATGCCTGGACCCATCTCTAGCAATTCTGACTTGATTTCCTGAGGGCTTACTCTATACCTGGCCCTGACCTCAGTTTGCTTCCAGTCTAAGACAACATCATACACAGTCATCTGGGTCCTTGTCTGTCTCTGATTCATGCTGTTGTGTGAGCATCTTCAAGATGTACAGTGGAAAAGAGAAGCTCTGGGGGCCTGGGGCTGTAGCTCAGTGGCAGAGCGTTGCCTAGCATGCATGAGGCACTGAGTTCAATCCTCAGCATCACATAAAAATAAATAAAGGCATTCTGTCCATCTACAACTACAAAAAAAAGAGTATCTCTGCTGCAGAGGCAGGAAGTCTTCCTGCAGAAGGCAATATCTGAGCTTTTCCTAAAGGAAGAGTTTACCAGTAGATGAGGAAGAGGCAAGATATTTCAGGCAAGAGGAAGAGCATAATTTGTTAGAACCACAAGAAAAGTTTAGTTTGTGTAGAAGGGCTTCAAAGATTCTAAATCACAGTGAAATATTTATATACTGAGTTCCAAAGAAAGTGAGCCAAAGGGACCCCTTTCGTGGAGTAATATGTTTGTCTTCCCCACATAGAGCCTGGGGACCCACTCAGTCAAACTTCTCTAATCTCCCCAGGAACTAAAAAAAGTGAGTCATCCTTGGCAATCCCCTGCCACCCACTGTCACAACATCCACAAGGGATATGGAGATTCTCCATGGACTCTGGGATAGCAGAGAGAGAAGGAAGCTTCAGGAGGAAAACAGAAAGCCATTCCCTCAGGGGCCAAGAAGACTTTAAGTCCCCTCTTCCTACCTCCTGGCTGGGGCGCATCCCTGCTCCCTTCTCTGCCATTTTCACCCCCAAAGACTGGACTGAAGATGCTCTGATGAAGAGCTCCCTACCTACCTCCATTTATAGGTATGTCCTTAAAACCCATAACCACACACCATCACAGGGACAGCAGCTGGTGTCTGGGTCAAGGCATATTACATGACTGCCTGCTGGGGAGAAATAGGCTAAGGATTCAGAGTTGTTAAGAAAAGGGCAAGCCACACATTGAGAAATGGCAGGAGGCCACCTTAACCAGACTGGAAGCTCGGCTTGGGAGGGCCAGATCAGCTGTACATCAGAATCACCCAGAAAAAAAAAATTGGGGATGGTGGAGATTGAACCCAAGATACTTTAACACTGAGCCCAACCCCAGTCCTTTTTTTTTTTTAAAGACAGGGACTTGTTATATTGCTTAGGGCCTGCACTAAGTTTCCCAGGCTGCCTCAGCCTTCCAGGGGGAATCAGAGGTGTACACCACCACACAGCTACCTAGAACTTTCTTTTTTCAGTTGCAGATTCCTGAGCCTCACTCTAGATCAATTGTTTAGAATTTCTGGACACTTGTGTAGCAATGTAGCTTTCCACAAAATTCCACCAGTAATTCCAATGACATCAACCCATAGAGTAGAGTGGGAAATGTTGATCTGGTCCAAACTGCTCAATCTATAGATGAGGGGACAAAAAAAAAACTGCAACGAGTAACTTGGTAATTTATTAAGAGGCATATTTATGGTCTCTTTTCAGAGACAGCATTTTTAAGGAAATATAAGGAGATCTGAGCTCAGGTTCCAGATCTACCCCTTCATAGCTGTGTATTCTGGGACAAGTCTCTTCCCTTCTGCAGAACTCAGTTTTCTTACTTTCAAGATGATATATCCCTATCCAGAGAAGGAAAGGGACTTGAGGACACTGGAGAAGAGATCAGATGCACCAGGCGGGGACCCCAGCCATGCTACCTACCAGCCTCCCGAGCTAGAGCAGATCTTTAAGAAGTAGCAGCAGGAGAAGTGAAGGCTGGGAGCCAACACATACTGACCCAGGTGGGACCAGTCTGTTCTCAGTAAGTGTTTTAAGAGCTAGGGAGTCAAGTACATGGATTTGTAACAACAAACCCCACCATTGTGTTCAACTATAATGCACTGATAAATAAATAAATATATATATATATATATATATATATATATATATATATATATATATATATATATAGAGAGAGAGAGAGAGAGAGAGAGAGAGAGAGAGAGAGAAAAGAAAGAAGGTCAGGCATGTGAAGGCAAAGCCTTTCTTCAGTTACAGAAATGGGTTCCATACAGCATTCCCCTCACACATGCTCCTCACATTCCTGAAAGGGAAGAATAATCCAAGGCATAGGGATCAACCATCCCAGTTTGCCAGGAATGGAGGGGTATTTGGAATACAAGACCCCAAGACCCCCAGGGATAAAACTGGGACAGTTCTAGGCAAACTGGGACAGTTGGTCACCCTAATCCAAGCAGGAGGGGTGGATGGATGGAATTTCCTTTGCTGCAGAATGGAATACATAAAAGCCTTTAGCCAGTCACGGTGAATATATGAGGTAGCTGCTTTCATCATTCCAAAAGAATTTACTGAACACCCACTTTGTGCCCAACTGTACCAGATACTTGGAAATAACAGAGAAAGAGACACTACCTCCATTCTCACAGAACTTACAGCTGAAGAGAGGAATACTTCACAACTTTACTGTGATGTTGAACTCTCCAAGTTACCTTCTGCCCACCCTTTCTGCTTAGTTTGCTACCTTTACAACATGCACCAAAGTAAATTCCAGATGCACTAAACATTTAACCATAAAAATGAAACTATGAGCCAGGCAAGGTGGTGCACGACTTTAATCCCAGAGGCTCAGGAGGCTGAGGCAGGAGGATGATGAGTTCACAGTAAACTTAGCAAGTGAGACTTAGTGAGACCCTGTCTCTAAATGAAATACAAAATAGGGCTAGGGATGTGGCTTAGTGGTCAAGTGCCCCTGAGTTCAATCCCTGCCCCCCTCAAAAAAATGGAATTATGAAAGTATTACAAGAAAAACATAGGAGATATTTTTACAATCTTAGAATAGATAGGTACATATGTGCATTGATACATAAATAGATACATAGACTTCAGAAGCTTTAAACCCAGGGACTCAAATATAAATGTGCAATTAAACAAATCAGAAAAGTTGAAAAGATTAGAAAATGAACTTTTATATATAATTGTAATGCACTACTTCAAAATAATAATAATAGAAGAGAAACCATTAGAGTAGAAAAATGTGGCTGGGAGGGAGGAGTAGGTAGGGAAAGAGGAGGTGCTGGGAAATGAGAGTGATCGACTTATGTGCATGTATTAATATGTCACAATGAATCCCACTGTTGTGTATAATCATAATGCACCAATAAAAAAACCATTATGAAAAGAAAGTCAACTTTAGACTAAATAGAGCCAGGAGCCTTAAAGTCCAATCATCTGGTTCCTTTAGCACTGATTAGCACCTGAGAGCAAATCCAGAAATGATTTCTTGTGGAAGCCTGAGTCCTCCTGTTTCCTTGGCAACTCCTACTTGGAACTACACACCCAACCTAGAATTTCAAGTTTTCTTCCCATTGGTAGTAAGACAAGAGAGAGAAAGAGAGAGAGATTAATGGAGAATTATGTTTTACACACACACACACACACACACACACACACACACACACACACACATACACACTCCATAAAATCTACTTAACTGAAGCTTGAGGATCTTTGCATCAAAAATTTCAAAGCAAAAAATAAAAGCCCTGAAAACTTATCATCCCCATTTTACAGATGGAAAAATGGAAAGGCACTCAAAGAAGTTCTACCCCTCACTTTGTAAAGGTGAGTGATGATGGCTTTGTTTTTTTTAATTTATATATAACAGCAGAATGCATTACAATTCTTATTACACATATAGAGCACATTTTTTCATATCTCTGGTTGTATACTTAGTATATTCACATCAATTCATGTCTTCATACATATACTTTGGATAGTAATGATCATCACATTCCACCATCATTAATTACCCCATGCCCCCTCCCTTCTCCTCCCACCCCTCTGCCCTATCTAGAGTTCGTCTATTCCTCCCATGCTCCCCCTCCCTACCCCACTATGGTGATGATGGCTTTCCAGATCGATAGAACGAAACACACAAGGGGTTGTCCATCAACTGGGTTCTGCATGCAGAATTTCATTCAGGCAGTTGACTCTGTTCATGGGCAACCTGAAGTTGAGTGGAGCTAAACCCCCACTGTATTTTCCTACTCCTAGAATTTATCTGACTTCCACCAGTGACCCCAAGTAGGAGAATGAAGAAATCCCTAAACACCTATGTCCCTAAGGGTGGAAGGGTGAACTAGACAAGGTACCTGAACTCAAGATGCTCCATTAGGTGGAGGACAAACACTTAGGTAGGGTTATTATAGGACAATGAAGTGCCACGCAGTGTGATCGAGCAACGAAACATAGTTCTCTAGTCTGAACCCTTTGGCATTTCCCCTTTCCCCTTCCTTCCTTGCTCCAGCCTCTAGTAACCACCTTTATGCTCTCTGTTTCTAAGGGATAACTTTTTAGATTTTGCTAGTGAGTGACTACAGTTTATAATCAACTATTATTATTGTTGTTGTTGTTTTGTATTTTCTTATCAATCTGTATTTTTTTTTTGCAAGTTCTGGATTTGAGCTTTCTCCATATTGATGCATCTAAGTGACTCCTTTCCCATTTAATCCCCATGAGGTAATTGATAAAGATTGGGTATCACTAATGTTTGGCCATTGTGAAGAGTCAAGGAGTGCATGCACCCTTATGTGTGTCTCCCTGTATACACGTTAATGTTTTCAAAAGTAAACACCCATAAGTGGAATTAATATGTGTGATGGAACCCCAAATGTGAGCCCCAAATCAATGTTGAAATCCTAATCTCCCCAATATGTAGCTGGTATTTGGAAAGTGGCCCTTTGAGAAATAATTAAGTTAAATGAAGCCCTTATGTTATGGCGAGATTGCAGTAAATCACCGAGTCGATCTTAAAGCAGGAGTCGGAACCATCCACCAGCTGGCAGGAGGCTGCATGCAGGTTTACACCCTTCAACCCCCTCCCAGGGGGTTGAGGTACACCTTTTATAGTCCAAAACCATATTAATCATAAGTGGCTGTTGCCATGATTCAAAATCATAACCAAACATCATGAAATCTAAAAACATAAGCAGAAGGGGGAGTGGGTCAAAACATCCCTAATTGAGTACAAGTTAAAGAATGGTTACTAATGTCTGGATAATCAATCTCTGACAAGTACATTGTTCAAGAAAAATGAGAACCAAAAAGAGAACAATTTTATATTGTATAAGAATTGCCATTTTGTGTCACCAAACAAGCTATGCTAAGCAACGGTTGATGGGCACAGAGGCGGGGTGTTCCCATGGGAGAAGCATTTCTTACATGATGTGGAGTCTCAGGGTAAAAGGGACTCTGTTTGGTCTTTGCCCATGTACCCTGGCCCATAACACTTAGGGTGGGGGTCCTCATGATAGAATCAGTGCCCTTATTTTTTTTTTTAATTTTCAAATCTTCTTTTAGTTTAATACTTTAAACTTTTAAAAAACTTTAAAAGAAAATTAATAACAGAATCAGTGCCCTTATAAGAAGAGATCAGTGAATGTTCCTTCTCTCTCTCTCTCTCTCTCTCTCCCTTTCTCCCTCCCTCCCTCTCTCCTTCTCTCTCTCTCTCAACCTTCCCTTCCCCTTCCCCCATCTCTCCACTATGTGAAAATACTACAGAAAGGTATCTGTCTGCAATCCAGAGAGACAGCCCTCACCAGAATCCAACTATGCTGATGATCTGATCTCAGACATCTCAATCTCCAGAACTGTGAAAAATAAATGTTTGTTGCTTAAGCCACTGGGCCTATGGCAATTTTCTATAGAAACTCAGGCAGGCTAAGAAACTAGGGAATGCACAGTTACAGAAAATGTCCCAATTTACATTCCATAAGCGTGGACCTCACCAACATGTGGTATCAGTATCCTCAAACTTTTTCATCCAAGCTGTGCTTTGTAGAAAGATTTTCATCATCTTCACCAGAAAGGGATGTCCCAAACTTCTAACCTCTCTTTTTAAATTAGAGCTTAATAATTATACATAGTAGTTGGGTTCATCCCAACAAACTCATACATGCATGGAATTCAATTTTAGTTCATGATCCCCCGTTCCCCTCCCACACATCCAACCTTCTGTTAAAGGGAGAGAGAAAAAGCTGGGCGCAGTGGCTTTATATTACACACCTGTAGACCCAGACACTCCTGCAGGCTGAGGCAGGAGGATCACAAGTTCAAGGCCAGCCTCAGCAACTTAGTCAGCCCCTAAGCAATTAAACCAGACCCTGTCTCAAAAAAATAAAAATAAAAAGTTCTGGGGTTGTAGCTTGGTGGTGAAGCACCCAATCCCTAGTACTGAAAAAAGGTGGGGAGGGGAAGAGACTTCACTCAGCTCCAGGCCCTTTGCTACACACCCATTGCCTCTTAGGCAACAGAGATAGGGGAGCCAAAGTGACTTGCTTGAAGTTACAGCAGGAAGTGACGGAAACTGGACTCAAAACCAATCCTAAATGCTGCTAGTCCATGCTCTTCTCACTGTTTTTACACCCAACTAACATTTACCAAGTATTAATTACACACCAGAGCTTGGAAAATCAAAAATGAATTACAGGCCCATTCTTATCACATAGCAATATTCAATAAATGTTTTTTTTTTAATGATTATTGAAACAAGGAGCTCAAAGCCCCCAGGAGAGCAGACACGTCAAAAACGTTTGGGATTGATTGGTGACATGCTACCATAGATGCGATAGATGCATGTTCCACTGCCGCAGGCACAGATGAGGGGGAAGTTTAGTTTCTTTTGAGGAGATCAGAGAGGACTTCACACTGGAGATAGTCTGTGTCAAACACAAAAAGAAGAAATGGGTTTTTAGAGGGAATAAGTACAAAGTCATGGGAGTGTGAAGCTACATTGCCCTTGGGGGAATTATGCTGATTTTTGCTTGCCTGGGAGTTGCTTCCTTCCTGTATTGAGCCAAAAGCATCTGACTCAATTCAGTTCAGTTCACTGGAACTTCTATAAATGCCTGTTAGGTACCCGGCCCTGTGTGAGATGCTTTACATGCATTATCTCACTAAATCCTTGCAGCTTTCCCCATTGCCCAGATGAGAAAACCAAGGCTCAGAGAGGTGAAGAATCAGCACAGTAAAGGAGTTGACCCTCTCTGTTCTTTCCACACCAAACTCTCCCCCAAGGATACCAAGGCTTTCCTTTCCCAGGTCTTACTCCTATGGGAAAATGTCCTCCCAGAAAATGTTAAAGTCTATAATTAGTTGCCCTTTGGATCAGGTGACTTTTCTGCCCATTCCATTTTCTCTTTTCCTCCCCAGGACACTGGAAAGGAAAATGCAGATATAGTCATAAAATTTTTAATCCTTGGCCAGACACTAAACTAAATGTCATCCTGGTTCATTTAACAAATATTTATTGAGCATCTGCTATGTGCCAGGGAATGTTCTCAGTACTGTGGATACAAAAGTGAGTAAGAGACAGACAGACTCCTGTCTTTGTAAGGGCAAACTTGCAATAACTTCTCAGTGTTCAGAATAAAGGTTTTGAGAAGTTATGTGACTTGTCCAAGGTCTAACAGCGACTTTGTTTCAATTAGGATTGAAACCCAAGTCTACCTGACTTCTGGTGCTTTCTCTTTCCGTGATGGCCTCTCATCTCCCTCTTGCTTTGCCTCTCCTCAAGTCTCTGTCCAGCAGGATGAGCTCAGAGAATGTCACCTGGGCCAGGGTTGCCCCTGTTGAATTCATCCTCCTGGGCCTCACAGATCGCTGGGACCTGCGTGTGACCCTCTTCTTGATCTTCTTGCCCATCTATCTGGTGAGCCTGCTGGGAAACATGGGCCTGGTGCTGCTGATCCATGGGAATGCCCGGCTCCACACCCCTATGTACTTCTTCCTGGCCAACCTCTCCCTTCTGGATGCCTGCTATTCCTCAGCCATTGGCCCCAAGATGTTAGTGGACTTGCTGCTGCCCCATGCCACCATCCCGTATGCAGCCTGTGCCCTCCAGATGTTTATCTTCGCAGGGCTGGCTGATGCAGAGTGCTGCCTGTTGGCCGCCATGGCCTATGACCGCTATGTGGCCATCGGGAACCCGCTTCTCTATACAACGGTTATGTCACCACGTCTGTGCTTGGCCTTGCTGGGGGCATCAGGCCTGGGAGGGGCAGTGAGTGCCTTTATCCACACAACTTTCACCTTCCGCCTGAGCTTCTGCCGCTCCCGGGAGGTCAACAGCTTCTTCTGTGACATCCCTCCACTACTGGCCATCTCATGCGATGACACCAGTCTCAACGAAGTCCTCCTCTTCGCCGTCTGTGGCTTCATCCAGACAGCCACGGTGTTGGCCATCGCTGTGTCTTACGGCTTCATCATGGGGGCTGTGGTCCGCATGCGATCTGCCGAGGGCCGCCGGAGGGCAGCCTCTACCTGTGGCTCCCACCTCACAGCTGTGGTCATGCTTTTTGGGACCCTCATCTTCATGTACCTGCGTCCCAGCTCCAGCTATGCCCTGGACACAGACAAGATGGCATCTGTGTTCTACACCCTTGTCATTCCAGCTCTCAACCCCCTCATCTACAGCCTCCGCAACAAGGAGGTCAAGGAGGCCCTGAGGCGGACCCGGAGTCGATTCTGCTGTCCAGGGAGAGGTACCAGGGACTGGTCCCCGGAGGCTGGTTAAGTCTGACTATGGAAAGACGAGAACACTCTGTCCCATCACCGTGGGTAAAGAAATAGCTGTTCTGATTTGGATGTCTTCTGTCATTGTTTAAGGGATTATCAAGGGGGAAATGGAAGCATCCAGGAGAGAGACAGGAAGCCATGAGTATTCTATGGCTAGCCCTAGAGCCGGAATCAAGACCAGGTTAATGTTTCTATGGAGCTCCCTGAAGGTCCTCAATGTTCAAAATATAAAAGTTCCCAGATGTTACCGGGTAACGTAAAATAGCATTATTTGCCACCTAAAGAAGCTGATTGGAGCTGGGGCTATAGCTCAGGGGTAGAGCACTTGCCTAGTATGTGTGAGTCGCTGTGTTTGATTCTCAGCACTGCATATAAATGAACAAAATAAAGGCCCATCAATGTCTAAAAAAATATTTTTTAGAAAGTTACATTTTTTTAAAAGAAGAAAAAGAAGGAGGAGGAGAAGCTGATCCCCACAAAGGCTAAGGGAGAGCTGTGTGGTCTCCAGTTATTCCTAGATTCTCATGGCCAGTGAGTATGCTCTGAACTCCTTGACCACAGGAAAGCAGCTTCAGAAGCCACTCATGCCAGAGTGAATTGATAAGGCAAACATTCTACCCTTGTGTATTTCACATCTCAGGAAAATGGCTGAGCGGTTGCATGACAAACAGAAGCTCGTTCCTAAAAATCCCTGCACTTGGGTTGGGATTTGGCCAAGGTCACACTAGTTCATGCTCATGGTGGAGGTTAGGATCTGTATTATGAGTATGGTTAGATTAGGGTTGGAATTATGGTTAGGATAGCCTTTATGTATGGCTAACAGTTGAAAAACTGAGGCTTAGGGTTAGATAGAATTAGGCATTAATCAGGTAATTTATGGATGGATTAAAATCATGTAAATTTTATGGTTCAGATTGGTTTATATTAGTAGCAAATATGGGATAAATTTAGGAGACAGAGTTTGGATAAACTTAAGACTAGTTAGAAAAGTTGCAAATATCTTGGGGTTAGAACATAAGACTAATTAAATTGGGGCTGTGAGTTATAGTTCAGTTTGTATTAGATGTCAGTTAAGTGGTGTGTGATTAATGATTGTGATAAATTTGAGTCATGGTCTAATTATTTCAGTTAGGCTGGGGTAAGAACTGGAAGAAAGGCACAAGAATATTTTATGTATTAAACTGGCATGTTTTGGTGACTTAAGACTTAAGGTTATGAAAAATGATTAATGTTTCTTAAAGCCTAAGATATTGGTAATTGGTGGATTTAGTTAAATTTCATTTGGAATTACAAACACACTCAGATTAGCATATGGTTAGGTTAATGCTCTGTGCTAAGATTAAGACATCCAGAGCTGAGGTTGTGATGAGGAAAGGGACACCATCACCCTGACCCTCTTGGGCAACAGTAACTGCAGTGCACCAAGTCGCGGTTTAAAAGTACACCCTTCAGAACCAGTGTTCTTCGGGCCTTCACACACCCATAGTTCACAATTTTTGTAGACTGCCTTTGTCTTTTTGACTCAGTTTCACATGGGCAAATCCAAGGCACTGCAGCTGCCTGGGAAGCACTTCCATGCAGGAGCAAACAGGAGTTATGGGGCAGGAGCTTCCAAAGAGAGGCGGAACACAGCCAACAAAAAATGTCAACTCCTGCCTTATCACCCTTCCAGTTCCCTGATTATGGATGAGGGGGTTCAGGGTGGCAATGTGTGGGACTCAAGCAATACTTCAATATGACCCCAAAAGGCTCCCAATGGAGTCTCTTCCTTGGGCCCCCGTCTGGGCTAGCCTCATCCCTCCACTTTCCTCTTTAAGGAGAAATCAGCCACCTGGCACTTAGATTGCAGAAAGACTACAGGCTTCAACCTGGCTTCCTGGGAAGGTAATGTTCCTTGTTATTGGAACCAGGGTCCTCTCACTTAGTAACTATGGCCTTCTTGGAGATCCCAAGCTAATGGAGAGAAGAATGTAGATGTCTCCTCGAATCTTACAGAACTTCATAGTTTTCCTGAAAGAATGACGACTCATCCCTGTTTGCTCAGAACTATTCCAGTCTTATACTCGAAGTCCCATATCCCAAAATGCCCTCAGTCCTGGGCAAGCCAACACAGTTGATCACCCTATTTCCTGAAGAAACGGTATCTTGAGAGCAGATATACAATATCCCAAACTCAGCACATTTGGACAAAAGTTTGATAAATAAATTTAAACCCCTTCTCCCAATTACAAGCTTCTATCATCTTTTCCCAATTCCCCAACTCCTCCTGCCTCCTGTCACCATAACAATCCATAAGCCACAACAAAGGCTGGAAGTATTATCAGAAGAGTTGACAATGGCAGGACTGGGAACTTAAGATTTGCCCCCAGTTTCTAATGTATGGATTTTCATCCACTCAAAGATCTCCTTTATGGTCTGTGCTTCTTTCTTGGGTTCTCAGGGCATGGAGCACCCACCACAATGAGGAGAGTTTCCAAAGGGGCCGGTGCCCTACATCTTGGCCTACAGGATGTGTTTAGGTGCTTCCAGAGACAATAACTACATGAATCCTAGAAACCAACCGGAGGAAACAAGTTGCGGGCTATTACACTGGGCCTATTTGATAGATAAAAAAACAAGAAAGGAGAGGGGGCAGATTTGAAGTCAGTAACAGGGCCCACCCTGGAGAACAAAGGAAGAGAAACTGTCAGATTGCCATTTCTAAAGTGAGATACCCAGCAGGGCTCATCCAACTCTGATAACAATATCCCTTTTAACCTCCTTCAACACTATTTACTAGAACAGACAGAAGAATAGTGAGTTTGAAGTGGGGAAAGCTGAGGGTCTTATTTGGAGCACTTACTATACCAGAGGAGTTGGGCTCAGCAACGTGAGTGGGAATCGAGAGGAAGGGGCATTATGTTGGGGGCAGGGACAAATGTAAAAGAAAGGCACAGGAGTAAAGTAAGGTCAGGTGGGGAGAAGATTCTAAGAAGACCAATTTAACTGGCTTGAGAGGAGTGTATTGGGAAAGACACAGAGGGAAGTTTGAAGACTGTGGATCTGGGATGAGAAGGGCACCTGCAGCTTGGATATGAGGTAGGGGAATTTGGACTTTACTCCACAGACAATAGGGAATGATTGAATTTCATATTTAGAATCTTTCTTTTATGGTGTCATGGAAAGCCATTCCCATCTGGAATGCTACATGTAGACACAATTCCCTCTTAGCACAAACACAATGAGAAAAACACACCCTCACCCTAGATCCAGGCTCCTATGGGAAACATTCCTGAGCAAAGGGACAGTCTCAGAGGTGTGGCCACCCCCACAGATGCAGATGCAGCTGCACAATTAGACACACTCAAGCTCCTGGACACATATGGTTACACAGGGCCATGCTCTCCCCACACCCAAGCACACACTCTACACACAGCCATGTATATTGCCATAGTCACCAGAGGGACAAACCCTCTCAGACTCCCATACTTCCTATAAGAAGCTGCCAGCCCAGCTAAGGTCACAGGAGGGTTGGCCCCAGAAGCTACTGCTCATCATTCTTCTGGGGGTCCAGAGATCTGCCTCATCCTTCTTTCTCACAGGGAGCAGCAGCTTTGCCACACACATACACAGGGCTTCTGAATGTCCCCTGAGTTGGAAGCAGCACCTATCACCTCATCTCCCACCAAATTGGGCCCAGAGAGAAAGGATAACAAGTCCCAGAGCTGAGCTTCTTCCTACTCTAGAGATGAAGGCTGGGGCTAAGGGGGTTGCCTCTGAGGAGAAGTTAAGTTGCCCCCAAGGTCCCCAGACCCATAAGTGCAGCCAATCATTCCCTCCTCAGACTCTCCAGTGACAAGCTACATCCAGACCCTGCTGCTTCTTCCTCCTGTGATGTGGGAGGGCAGAGGATACACTTGGGGACAAGGGTCAGGCTGCAGAATATGCAGCTGTCCTCCTGTGTGTGACAGTGTGTGTGAGTCCTACGCGTGAGTGTGAGAGCATGTGTTGTTTGTGAGGCTGTGATTGGGCATTGCCGTCACTGCACAATGGTGTCACTGGGAGTGAAAGCAGTGCATATGTGGAAGTGCCCCTCTAGGGTAGCACAACCCTCTGTGATCCATGACGGGCCCAGGTGAGTGTAGCCATATACGTGAAGGTGCAAGACTGCGGACTCTGAAGCTATGCATGAATGTGTGATCAACAAGGAGATTGGGTGTGAATGGGTGTGCATGAACAGGCACCTGGGAGAGTGTTCACAAAGAGTAAGGTGCCAATGAAAATGTACATGATGGTTCACAGCACATATCATCTGTGTATGGTGATACATGCTGCCACGAACAGGTATATATAAAGAATTGTCGCCCTCTAAGAGCTTATGCAATTGCATTTGACTGTGAGTTTACACGTATGCTGATCTGGGTCTTTAAATCTTGTGGTTCTACTTGCCTGCCTATTTGAAAGTGAATGCATATGTTGGTTCCACATTTCTGGTGCGATTGATCATGCCTGTGTATTTGCACGTTTGCACACTTGCTCGGGTGTGTTTGCAACTACATATAAATGTTTCTACAGTCGGCTCAGTATATCTGAATGTTTATTGGGACCAATTTAAACAGGTCGGAATTTCAGTTTCCAAAAGCAGGTTTCTCCTCCATCCTACCCAGTCACCCTTATGTTTTTCACCTCTTGGAAATTTGGAAATAGTTGGGAATTTGTAAAAAGAAGAAAAAAAAGCTTAACAGGGAGACAATGCCAGAATATTCTTCTTAACTGGTAGAGGAAGAAAAGGAGGACCATAGGATAAGGAGGTCTCTATGTGATTGTCTTATTTTTTATAGAGAAAGAGTTAAAATAAGTTAAGAGATCACTCTCCTGCAGAGGTAGTCTCAGCCTAGTCTTCAGCAAACCTGTGTCCCAAATCCTCTCATTTTAAAGCCCCTCTTAAAGGACTTCCCAAAGTGTCTGCAATGAGATTCAGACATGGAAAAAAATAGAAGCATTGGTTCAAGTTGCCTCTGTCCTTAAGAATCAAGCCTCTGTGGATGGGGATGTAGCTCTGGGATAGAGCAAATCACCTAGCATGTATGATGCCCTGGGTTTGATCCTCAGCACTTAAAAAAAAAGAGTTAAGTCTGCACCTCCACAGACATGTCTGTTCCAACAAGTTTCTCCCTAAAGCGTGTACCTTGGCACTTGCAAGATGATCGGTAAGTATTTTAATTTTATGAAAAAAAATTTCCAGGGATATGGGGAATCTTCCAGATTTATTTGCTCATTTTTTTTTCCAGTGAGAATAACAAAGTCATGAAAGTATTAAAGGGAGTGAACTCCCTACCTGTGTCTGCATGACTCTAGAGACCATTCTTTTAACTCCTTTGTCTCATTCCAGTATCATGGCTGGTTTATCAGGATAATGCTTGAATCGTTAACAGCTTCATAGGTATACAATAAACAACTTTAAAAACTTTCATTTCTTTCCTTGATAGTATGATTGGACATTTGTTACTGCATCTGATTTTTTTTCTTTTCCAGTGCTGAGGATGAAACCCTGGGATTCACACATACTAGGCAAGTGCTCTACAACTGAGATATACCCCCAAACCCAGATTTTTTTGTTCTTTTTTTTTTTTAACAGGTCTGAAAATATCTTCTTTCTTTTCTTATACTTGATTAGTATTTTGGTTTAACATAAAATTATAAATTCAAAATCTTGTTTCTCCACAATTTTTCAAATATTTTTTAGTTGGAGATGGACATAATACCTTTATTTTATTTTATTTTATTTTTGTGGTGCTGGACATTGAACCCAGGGCCTTGTGCATGCAAGCACTCTACCAACTGAGCTATATCCCCATCTCTACCTTTATTTTATTTATTTTTATGTGGTACTGAGAATCAAACTCAGTATCTCAAATATACTAGACAAGTGCTCTATCACTGAGCTACAATCACAGCCCCTCTCCATAATTTTAAGATATTATTTAACTGTGTACTACCATCTACAATTGATGAAAAAACTCGTGGCAATCTGATTATCAGAATACCATGGGTGCACTTTACTCTATGCCCTTGGGAAGTATTTGTTATTCTCTTTATCACCAATGTTCTAAAATTCCATTATTTATGTCTAAGAGGTGTGAGCTCATATTCACTTTAATATAACACATGAACCCATAAGATTTGGAGTTTTCCTAAGCTGGGCGTGGTAGCACACACCTGTAATCCCAGAGGTTGGCAAGGTTGATGCAGGAGGATCATGAGTTCAAAGCCAGCCTCAGCAACTTAGGCAAGGCCCTGAGCAACTTAGCAAGAACCTATCTCTAAATAAAATAAAAAGGGCTGGGGACATGACTCTGTGTTTAAGCACTCCTGTCTTCAATCCCTGATACAAAAAAAAAAAAAAATACACACACACACACACACAATTTTTCTAGTATTTCTTTGATATGTTCTTCTCCAGCATCTTGATTCTGGTTTTTTACTGGGGTTTTGTTTGTTCATCTTGCTTTTCACTTTTTCTTTCTTGAAATAAATGCCTATTGGTCAGATATTTCTAAATTAATCCTCTGTTTTATCTTTTGTATTTTGCTTCTTCCCTATTCTATGTCCTTGAACAATATCATTTGTTCTTTTTTTTTTTTCAAATCACAAAATACCAAAGCCAGAAGTGCCCTTGTAGATTACCTAGTTCAACTGCCTTATTTTCATTACTTTATTTTACAGATTGAGACTCTGAGGCCCAGTAAGAAAGAAGTGTCCAGAAGTGTAATGACTTGCCCACAGTCACATCTGTGTGTAGAACCAGAGCTCCCTGACTCCAAATCCATGACTTTCTCACATTCAGCACGCCTTGAACAATAAAGACCCTCACTTTTTCCCTCAGACATTGTGGACATGGCCCAACCGTAAAAAGGAACCCCTAGGTTCCAGGGGAACATCAAGACCAGCCATGGGCGCTGTCAATGAGTCCTCAGAGGGAGCACCATTCATCCTACAAGGACTGACAACAAGCCCAGGACAGAGGTGGCCTTTCTTTGTGCTGTTCTTGTTCTTGTATGTGGCGGGGATCCTGGGTAATGGGCTCATTGTGGCTGCCATCCGGGCCAGCCCAGCCCTTCATGCACCCATGTACTTCCTGCTGGCCCATCTGTCCTTTGCTGACCTCTGCTTTACCTCTGTCACTGTGCCCAAGATGTTGGCCAACTTGTTGTCCTATGACCACTCCATCTCCTTGGCAGGGTGCCTGACCCAGATGTACTTCTTCTTTGCCCTGGGAGTAACTGACAGCTGCCTCCTAGCCGCTATGGCCTATGACCGCTATGTGGCCATTCAGCACCCCCTCCACTATGCCACAAGGATGTCGCGGGCTGTGTGCATGGCCCTGGTGGGGACAGCTTGGCTGGTGTCCCATATCCACTCCCTCCTGCACATTCTGCTCATGGCCCGCCTGTCCTTCTGTGCCTCCCACCAAGTCCCCCACTTCTTCTGTGACCACCAGCCTCTCTTAAGGCTCTCCTGCTCAGATACCCGCCACATCCAACTGCTCATCTTCACCGAAGGTGCCGCGGTGGTGGTCACTCCCTTCCTGCTCATTCTTGCCTCCTATGGGGCCATCGCAGCTGCTGTGCTCCGGCTGCCCTCCGCCTCTGGGAGGATCCGGGCTGTGTCCACTTGTGGCTCCCACCTGACTGTGGTGGGCCTCTTCTATGGGACAGTCATTGCAGTCTACTTCCGGCCCACATCCCGATATAAGGCAGAGCGGGGCCGTGTGGCCACTGTCATGTACACCATAGTCACCCCCATGCTGAACCCTGTCATCTACAGTCTCCGGAATCGCGATGTGCAGGGCGCACTCCGAGCCCTTTTCACTGGGCAAAGGATCTCTGCTGGTGTCTCCTGAAGGTCGGATCACACCAAGAATAGATTTCATCAGCCACAGCGACAACTCATAAACGTAATCCTCTGTTCTCTGCTAACCTTCAAAAATCATAACAATGGTCATCATTTTCTGAACACCTACATGAAGCAGATCCTTGCCTAATCTCACTTTATTACCATGGCAACAGGGAAACAGATATCATCACAAAGTGTTACAGAAGGAAACTGGCGCTCAAAGACAGGAAGCGACTTTCCCAAGTTTACCCAATTCTCAGGGGACAAAATCTGGACACTTTCTGATACATAATGACCTCTTCTAAGAGTCACTCCCAGGCATTTGGACATCTTCTAAAGACTTAGTGTGATCTAGGAAAATACTCAATCCCTGGGACTTGCTCTGTGGGTTAGGGGGACTGGAACTTTATTTTCGATCATATCATTGTGTGTTCTAAAATAAATTGACTTCACAACCATCTGAGACATGAATAAAATTTCCCGTACCCATGTTTGACCCCTCCAGGTGCAGAAGAAGAGTTACTGAAGAAGAAGGTGCAGATGGAAGAGTTACTCATCCTATATGTCAGCACTTCATTTATGTTTACCCACAAAGAGCTTACATACTTTTTTAAAAAAATAAAACATTCCAGTAATTTTAGTCGAGTCAACAATGCAAAAATTTCAATATATAAAATAGAAATTTAATCCTATTAATGATAAATTCCTTTTGTAGTACAGTTTTATTTTTTAAATCACTATTATTTGTTGTAATCAGTAATACATGACAGCAGAATGCTCTTCGATTCATTGTATACAAATGGAGCCCCAAAAGATAAAATGGCCTGGAGACAAATGGCCTAGATAGGTCCTTCTGTCCCTAGAAAGACCACTAAAGAGTCTAGGCCACTAAAGAATTTCCCCTAGATCTTTTTCACATGAAATATAGAGACTAATTTTTTTTTTTTTTTTTTTTGTACTGGGGATTGAACCCAGGGGCACTTATCCACTGAGCCATATCCCCAGCCCATTCATTTTTATATTTTATTTAAAGACAGGGTTTTGCTTAAGAACTGGCTAAATTGCTAAGGCTGGCTTTGGACTTGGAATCCTTCTTCAGGCTCCTCAGCTGCTGGGATTATAAACTAGTGCCAGGGCACCTGTCGAAAAGACTAGCTTTTTAAGAAAAACAAGTGTATGCAAATGACTGAGTCCCTTCCAAACACACTCCTTGGAAAAGCTTATACTCATGCCAGAGAGGCTAGTTCCATTCAAGGGATTTTGCAGTACCCCCCCTCCCACTGCCCCACTTTAGAAAAACCTTTGAGCCACACCAAGAAATCTCCTCTGCCTCTTGTCCTCAAATGACTTCTGACCATTTCAGAATTAATCCAGCCCTCTCTCCTGGCATTGATATTTTCAGTACTTTATTTTATTCAAAACAATGTATAGCAATGTGAACCACTGCATCCCAAAAAATAATAATAATTTCTAATCTTTATAAAGTAAGACGGGCTTCATGTCAAAAGTATAGTGATTGGAACGATTTTAGTAGTGAGAGAGACTCAGATCATAAGTGGTAAAGTGATTACTCCTTTGAAAGGAAACAAAGAAAATTTCTATAGCCTTAGTGTTCTTTCAGGAAAGGGCTTCCACAGGGAAAATGAACCCATTAGAGTTGCAAAATAAAAACATAAAGATTCTCAACGCAGTAAGTAATGTCTGCTTGAACACTCCTAGGAATGGATCGATAATCCAAGCTCTTCAGGCAAGCTGTTAGCTCACGCTGAACCACTGGCGCTTCCTTTAGCTCACCCTAGCCACATCTCCTCTCCTGTTTTCTCCACCCGCTTTTCCTTACTTGTCTATCCTGTTTTCTCCTTTTGGCCCTGTGTTTCTACTTTCTCCCCTCTTTGCTCTTCTTCCTCTCCCTCCCCACTCTCTCTCCTTCACTAATATTTGCTGGGTACAAAGCCCCCCATCGAGGGCACTAGGACCATAGACAGCCTTGGCCCTTGCATACACAACAACAAAGTGGATTATGATCAAAGCCAGAGAGAAGCATGAAGTGCTGTAGGAGCATCAAAGAGGGAGGAGGGACTTGGGATTGAAAGGGGAGGGAGAGTTGAAGAAAACTCATGGAGGAGTATGGAAGATGATATCAGTGACCTCAGTCCCTCACCTGTTCTTGAATCCATGTCCTTGGCCACGTAACTTTGCCCTCCCATTGTGATCAAATAAGTGATTCTTTGGCCACCAGGGTGTTAGGAGCCATGACAGGCAGAACCTGAAAAGTATCCATGATAGTGGGTCATTCACTATGTTTCTTTCGTTGTCTGAGAAGTCCATGTCTAATGTGTCCACTGGTCCCAAGAGGAGGAGAAGAGTCACATGGAACAGGACTGCTCTGGCCAGAGTGACCAGGGCAGAGCCCCCAGCTGACCTGCAGATATAAGAGCAAGCCCAGCCTAGATCAGGGAAGCCCAGCAGTGAAGTTAACTGATTCAAGTTTTAAACCACTGAGTATCAAGGTGTCCACTCTGAAACTCAGGCGGAAATTTGGTCCCCAGCGTATCAAGATTTAAGGAGAGGTTAACAGGTGATTAGATCATTAAAGAGGGATTAATGCCTTTCTCACAGGACTGGGTTGATTTTCAAGATAGTGAGAGAGTTTGAGCTCTCATGGAACTGAATTACTTACCACAAGAGTAGAATGTTATAAAGCATGTATTTTATCTCCTCTGCATGTACCTTCTGGCCCCTCATACTTCTTTCATGTTATAAAGCATCACAAATCCATCACAGATTTGGTCACCTGATATTCGACCTCTTGGAATCCAGAAGTATGAGCCCAAATAAATCCCTTTTTCCTTATAAATTACCTAGTCTCATGTATTCTGTGATAGCAAGAGAAAACACTAAGACTGGGTGGTGTGTTACACAGTAAAAACAAACTGAGGCAGCTCCCTTCACTATTTCTGATATTTGTCTTTTCCTCCAGTGCAGCGTGTCTCTCTCTCTCTCTCTCTCTCTCTCTCTCTCTCTCTCTCTCTCTCTCTCTCTCTCTCTCTCTCTCTCTCCCTTCTAAGTCCTGAAAATTTATCTATCAATATGTACTTTCTTTTTCTGTTTGCTTTGAGGAATTTATATTGGTATTCTGAGCATGTTTCTGCCCTCAAACATATGCTGATCTACTAGGATTCTTTGAGAGTGTGAGTTAGTCATGGACTGGGAGCTCCTAGAAGTTAAGAGTTGGGACTCCCCTTTCCTGTCTCTCAATCAAATCTACTTTCTCATTATAGAGACTCTGAGTCCTCTCTTGGCCGCCTTCTTTGGAGACTTTGAAGTCACTCCCACACGCAGATCCAGACTAAGCTGGGACACTTTCTCTTATGGGGAAGGAAACTGAAACTGGCAGAAGTAGTGGCTGTTAGAAGGAAGGGGTGAACAAAACCAATGGCATGCCCCTCTGTGGGAAAGAGACTTCACACGAACACTCCACTGCCCCTTCTCCTCTTCCAGGACCACAGAACAACCCACAGCTGGCAAAATGAGGACCAAGGTGATCACCACCACACACCCCATGGAATCAAGCAAGCTTTGACCTCAGAAGGCACAATGGCAGACAGAAGGTCAGCACAGGCTGCCTTGGCTTTGCATTCCTTGTACCATTTGTGCTGTTTCATTACCTGGCAGACATCTGAGGGGCAAGCAGTTGCATGAAGAAGAGACAAAAACATAAGGGGCAGGCTTGCTTTATAACAGCCCACTCTTGTGGCAAGTAATCCAGTTCAGGAGAGCTAGCACTCTCTCACTACCTTGAGAATTAACCCAGTCCTGTGAGAAAGGCAGAAATCCCACTTAATGATCTAATCACCTCTTAACACCCGCCCCCCACATACTTGGCCTTCCTTATGCCATCCATAATGTAATACAGTATCCCCAGCTTGGTGAGGTCACTTTCCCACAGCTCCAAGCTAGGAAGTGGTAGGACTGATATTTGAGCACATATCCATCCCTAGGCATAAAAGAGGAATAGTGAACCCACCCCCCACCTCAGCCCATTCTTATTCCAGATCTACTTGCTATGTATTAGAATTTATGAATAATTGAAATGCTCAGATAAAATACATATTCTGTCCCTTACCCCTGAACTCTCATAATCAGTGGATCTGGGTGAGACAGGGACTTGGTTTTTTGGTTTTTGTACTGGGAATTGAACCAAATGTTCAGTCCCCAGTCCTTTAGCACCCAGTCCTTCTTTCTATTTTTCATTTTGAGACAAGGTCTCCTAAGTTGCTGAGGGCTTCACTAAATTGTCCAAGCTGACCTGGAACTTATAATCCTCTTGCCTCAGCCTCCCAGATCATTGGGATTATGGGCATGTGCCACAGCCTCGCTAGGACTACATTTTGAATAAGCATTTTGATGGAAGCCCTAAATCATGTAAAAAAACAAACAACCCAAGATTGCCAAAAGAGAGGTGGTATCCTTGTCTTGGGAAAGGCCAACCTGGCCAGGAAGTATTCAGAGATAACATGAAGGCTGTAGGAAATACATGCCTATGCAAAAGATGGACAGCAAAGTTTCTCATGAGGAGAAGGTTCTGTGACTCTTACCAACTCTCATTTGATTTACAATTGAGATGTTATAGATCTTCTCTTTTGAATTTATAGAAATTACTAGGAACTAGTAACTGACTGCAGGCTGTTATCACAAAATACCATAGACTGGGTGACTTAACCAATAGACACTTACATCTTACAGATCTAGAGACTTGGAAATCTAAAATTAAGGTGCCTACAGATACAGTTGTGGGTGAAGGCCCACATCATGGTCTGCAGCCTTCTTGCTATACCCTCATGTTGTGGAAAGATGAAGCTCTAGCATCTCTTCCTTGTCTTAAAAGAGCACTAATTCAATCCTGGGGGCTCTATCCTCATAACCTCATTCAAACCTGCTTGCCTGCCAAAGACCTCCCCACCTGATACCATCACATTTGGGGTGAGGGCTGCAACATATGAATTTGGAGAGGGAAACATAACATGTGATCCGTAACAATTTAAGCTTTTCTCCATTAGCCCCAGATTGTCGAGGGGAACACTGTGCAAGGGAAAGGGTCTTATCCAATGCAAACTCTGAGTACCCGGCCCTTCTACGTCCTCTGTATGCCCCTGTGGCAGGGTATCTGTCATATTCTCTCAAGTCTGTTTCTGTGTCTTTTCTCTTCTCATCCCACCGACCACCTACCACATGCATCAAACTAAGAATTCCATGGGGGCAGAGAGCATATCTGATTTCTCTTCCACCTCAGAATACCATGCATAGGTCATGACCCTGAGTAAACAAATAGAAAATGTATGCTGAAATCAGGAAATGGGATGAGGGAGGAAGGACTAGGATGGTGAGAGTTGGAGACCTTTCTAGGAGTATCATTTGTAGTAACAAAGCAATGGAAAACAAGGTCACAGGCAAGAATAGCTACATTTCCTGACCACAAACTGCATTAGTCAGCTTGAGCTGTCACAACAAAATACCATGCACCAGGTGGCTTAACAACAGAAAATATTCTCTCAGTTCCTGAAGCTCCAAGTCCAAGATCAAGGTGCCGTCAGGGTTGGTCTCTGGTGAGGGCTCTCTTCCTGGCTTGCAGACTGCCACCTCCTGGAAATGTCCTCACAGAGCCTCTTCCCAAGTTCTGGTGTCTCTTCCTCATCTTATATGGACACCACTAGTCCTTTTGGATTAGGGCTCATCTTTGAAAACTCATTACTTCCTTAGAGACCCTATCTCCAAATATGATCACACTGGGGGTTAGGACATTAAAAGAAAATTTTGAGAGGATGTGATTCATTTCATAACACCAACTATAGTACAGGCAACCCTTATCTATTTCCAACAGCTTTTTGGGTGAACACAATTATTACCTGTTCATAATCAAGACAGCCATGGCAGTAGTAAGATCTTGAGCTCTGAGCTCTGAATTCCTAGTCCCTAGTTCCTTGAGTTAAATGTTTATTAGGTGGCTGGCCTTAGGAAAATTGTTTAAATAAATTATGATAATTTAATCACTCTGGGGGTTTTGTGAGAATTATATAAGAAAATACGTATAAAATACTTTAGAACGATGGCCTGGCACCCAGTAAATCTCAATACGTTTGGGGCATTCTCAGTATTTAAGGCTGAATAGTCATTGAGAATAAATGGTGGGACTGGGATTTGAACCAAAGATTGTGCTCTTAACTAAGGAGATCCACCCCCTGCCGAGTCCTCACTGCACCTGGGGCCTGAGGGGGGCCTACTGTCATCCTCTTTCCTTCTGCAGTCTACGTCTCCCTCCCTCTTAACCGACCAAGGTCTGAAAGTTAAGTGTATGTTCATTCATCAGTTTACACTTTGTTTTCTCCTATACTCATTATTTAAAGTATATGGATTGAATTCTCTCTTGTTCTCAGTCCTAAAGATAACTTCTCTGACATTATTCATATGCAGTGCTAACCATATCACCCTGGGGCCCTAAATCTCTCATCTGTGGCCTGGTTTGCTCAGCAGCAACAAAACTATTCATTTCTGCTCCTCTGCTGCCACCTTGTGCCTATTTGAGCATTTCCACGTTACTTGGCAAGGGTGGTGTGAGTTGGAGACCTTTTGGATTGATCAAGATCAATCTTGATCTAGTTCTGTTTCTTAGTGAGCATAGGTAATGCACCTATGACTAAATATATGAAATATTTATGGGAAAGAGACATAACAAGTGACCTTCTGTCCCATCATGATGAATCCAGCCCACCCATGTTGCTTTGGGATTTTCCCTATATAAGCAACATATATTGATTTTTGACAGGACACAGTCCCTGCCCCACAAGCTTTCATAATCTTTGTGTAATCAAACTTAAAATTCAACTTTGGCAATGCTACATGAAGACAGGGTTACCCAACAAGAAAGGGTGGCAAGATTATTCAAATCACAAAGACTCATATCGTATACTTAGGGGAAAGTTTAAATGTTTCATTAAATTAAATTAAAATGGAGTCAGACTTCAACTCAATAGTACAGCATTTGCTTAGCATGTGCAGGCCCTGGGTTCACTCCTAGCACACACACACAAAATTTTTTTTTAGTTAAAATTATAACATAATGACAATAATTTCTCAAGATTTTTCTTTTTTTTTTTTTAAGAGAGAGAGAGGAGGAGAGAGAATTTAATACTTTTTTCATTTTCGGCAGACACAACATCTTTGTTTGTATGTGGTGCTGAGGATCGAACCCAGGCCGCACGCATGCCAGGTGAGCGCGCTACCGCTTGAGCCACATCCCCAGCCCCAAGATTTTTCTTTACATTAAGTAAAATACCATATGCTTTCCCAATACTTACTCCTTTTTCTCTTGCCCCAGTGTTGTTGGTCTAACAAGTAGGCTATGCAAGTGGAAAAGAAAAGGTGCTGGCAGTACTTGCAGGCTGCAGGCTTTGAACCCTCAATCCTTTTCTTAGTCAATGACATCATAGCCTGGGGGAACATGTGGTGATGTGACTGCTTCTCTCTGAAGAGTCAGCAAAGACTTATTAAAGACTCAGGAGATGTGAGATTTGGGCTGAGTTTTTAAAGATAAAGAGGGTTTTGCCAACTTGTCAAAGGGAATGAGGGAATCTCGAAACATCTATCCCAGCTGCGACCTATGCTGGGTTCACAAAATCTGACTATTACTGTAACTTAAGAAAATGGCGAAGAAATCTCCATACTGCTTTCCATATTGGCTGCACCAATTTGCAGTCCCACCAGCAGTGTATGAGTGTACCTTTTTCCCCACATCCTCGCCAACACTTATTGTTATTTGTCTTCAAAATAGCTGCCATTCTGACTGGAGTGAGATTAAATCTTAGAGTAGTTTTGATTTACATTTCTCTAATTGGTAGCAATGATGAACATTTTTTCATATACTTGTTGGTTGATTGTATATCATCTTCTGAGAAGTGTCTCTTCAGGTCCTTGGCCTATTTATTGGAAAATTGGGAATGGAACCACCATTTGACCCAGCTATCCCTCTCCTCAGCCTATACCCAAAGGACTTAAAAACAGCATACTACAGGGACACAGCCACATCAATGTTTATAGCAGCACATTTCACAATAGCTAAACTGTGGAACCAACCTGGATGCCCTTCAATAGATGAATGGATAAAAAAATGTGGCATATATACACAATGGAATATTACTCAGCAATAAAAGAGAATAAAATCATGGCATTTGCAGGTAAATGGATGGAGTTAGAGAAGATAATGCTAAGTGAAGTTAGCCAATCCCAATAAAACAAATGTCAAATGTTTTCTCTGATATAAGGAAGCTGATTCATAGGGTAGGGAGGGGGAGCGTGGGAGGAATAGACGAACTCTAGAGAAGAAAGAGGGGTAGAAGGGGAGGGAGGGGCAATGAGTTAGAAATGATGGTGGCATGTGATGGACATTATTATCCAAAGTACATGTATGAAGACACGAATTGGTGTGAATATACTTTGTATACAACCAGAGATATGAAAAATTATGCTCTACATGTGTAATAAGAATTGGAATGCATTCCACTGTCATATATAAATTTTAATTTAAAAAAAAGAAAACCGTGAAGAAAGCATGCAAACACACAGAAGTATCTTTTCAAAATCTGGGGATGGCTCTGTGACCTTAGAGGTCCCTGGAAAGAGAGAGAGGGCCACTGGAATTCTTTATTCTTACATAGGGACACACAAGGAGAGGTGCCATGGAACATTCTATCCCAAATAGGGCAAAGGGATAGGATTACAAAAGAACAGAAGGGCTCCCGATAGTAGAGGATGGATAGTCAAGAATAAAAAGACATTTATGAGATACTGTGCTGAGAACTTTGGCTCACTGAACACTTTTTAGCCATCCTGAGACCATTACCATGACCTATGAGACTGTTACCATGATTATCTTCATTTGGGATATCCAAACACTGAGGGACTAAGACATTTACCCATAATTATCCACACAATCAAAAATAAATATTTTTAGTGGGTGTGGCAGTGCACATCTGTAATCCCAATGATTCAGAAGACTGAGAGGAGGATTGCAAGTTCCAAGCCAGCCTCAACAAAACCCTGTCTCAAAAATAAAACTAAAACCATATTATATTGTTATATCATGTGCATGTACAAATATATAACAACAAATCCCACTATTATATATAGTTATAATATACCAATTTAAAAATATTGGAGAAAAAAATCTACTATCACAGGTCCAGAGTGGCTGGAAAGGAAAAAATAAATAAATAAAATAATTTGAAAGGGCTGGGTGTATAGCTCAGTAGTACAGTGCCCCTGGGTTCAATCCCTAATACTGAAGAAATGGGTAAGTAAATAAATTTTGGTTGTGGAGGGAATAGAAGGGGGATACTGGGGATTGAACCCAGGGGTACTTTACTACTAAGCTACATCCCCAGCCTTTTTTATTATTTGAGACATGGTCTCACTAAGTTTATAAGGCTGGCCTCCAACTTCTGATCCTCCTTCCTCAACCTCCTGAGTTGTTAGGATTACAGGGTATGCCACCATGCCCAGGTTGTATTGGCTTTTAAACTGATAAATGTTTTATATGTTCAAAAAAGTTAAATCAAAAAGGATTTTATAAAAAATTAAATTACACTGAAACAAATGAGTCTTCTCTTGCAGCAAATTAATAGCATGATTATATAAAAAGTATTTGAGGGCTAGAGTTGTAGCTCAGTAGTAGAGCACTCACCTAGAACATGCAAGGCCCTGGGTTCAATCCTCAGCACAAAATAAAAAATAAATAAATAAATAAATAAATAAATAAATAAAGGTATTGTGTCCATCTATGACTAAAAACTAAATATTTTTTTAGAAAGTAATTGAACTTATTTTTAACTCAATATACTATATATCTTTAGCAGGTGTGATGGTTACTTTCAGTGTCAATTTGACTGGATTGAGAAATATCTGGAGAGTTGGTAAAGCCTTATTTCTGGGTGTGTGTCCAGAGGACACTGCTGAGTTGGTAGACTGAGAAGATCTGCCGTCCACATTCATTCAGCCAGCCCATGCCCATTTAGAACAAGAGAGTGACTTCCTCTCACTCCCTGAGAGCTGGGACACTTCCTCATGCTGTCTTTTAACACCACAACTCCAGATGTCACTCCTTTGGACTGCTGGACTTACACCAGGAATCCTCTAGGTTAACAGACCCAAATTTGGCCTCAGCTTCCTTGCTGACTGAGCCCGAGACAACTTGTGGGGCTCTCCATAATCCCATGATTCAATTCCCCCAAGAAAACCCCACTTAACACCTGTATCTATTCTGTTGGCTCTGTCTCTCTGAAGAGCACTAACACAGCAGGAAACTTTCAGGTCAAAAATACAATCATGACTGCAAAGGGAAATCTTGGAAACTTTTACCTATAGTAGTTACTGTTAGTGGCATAGGCACAATTATGTAACTAATATGTGTATATTTTATGATAATAAAAGTGAGTAAATAGGGGCTGGGAATGTGGCTCAAGCGGTAGCGCGCTCGTCTGGCATGCGTGCGGCCCGGGTTCGATCCTCAGCACCACATACCAACAAAGATGTTGTGTCCGCCGAGAACTAAGAAATAAATATTAAAAAAATTCTCTCTCTCTCTCTCTCTCTCTCTCTCTCTCTCTCTCTCTCTCCTCTCTCACTCTCTCTTTAAAAAAAAGTGAGTAAATATATACATTGGGAACTGAGTTTCCATTGAGAGTATCAGAATTCTCAAAAAAACTACTGGATCATCTCTAAAGAAAACAGGAATGGTCTTGAAAAGCATCAAAAAGAATTATGGTAATAGACACTAAATTTTTTAATATCTGTAAGTCCACAGTGAAACTCAGAGAGAATGGAAAGTAGAGTTCTTTTCTGCAGAAGATTTGCAGTAAGTATAAAAGAAATAAAATAACTTAAAAATCACATTTAAGCATCCCCAAACATAAATAATTTGATTCAGGCAAGAATTATTAAAAAATTATCAATGGATGCAAAAACTATTAGGGGAAAGTTTGTTGAGAGAAATTAATATTCACCTAGTCTCAAATCATCACATCAAAGATTACTTTCTACCTCTACTGGAGAAAATAAATTTACAGCATAGTGATTTGCCATTGTGTTAGTCAGCTTTGAGTTATTGTAACAAAACCCGTAGTGCGGGGCTGGAGTTGTAGCTCAGTAGTAGAATGCTTGCCTAGCATGTGTGAGGCACTGGGTTAAATTCTCAGCACTGCATACAAATAAATACATAAAATAAAGGCCTATCAACAACTAAAAACATATTTTTAAAAAATACCTGCGGTAATTAACTTTCTAAGAGAAAAATTTTAACTGGGCATGGTGGTGCACACCTGTAATCCCAGCTACTTGGAAGATTGAAGGCCAGCCTGGGCAACTTAGACCTTGTCTCAAAATTAATTTTTAAAAAGGGCTGTGGATGTAACTCAGCTGTAAAGTGCTTGCCTGACATGTATGAGGCCTTGAGTTCAATCCCCAACACCACAAGAGAGAGAGACAGGCAGACAGACACTAAGTTTTATTTTGGCTCATGGTTTGGAAGGTTATGGTCTAAAACTGGGTGGCCTGGATGCTTTGGGCCTCTCAGCAGGGTGACACATTGTGGTGAGAACAGGTGATGGAGCAAACTACTTCAATCACCAGCCAAGAAGCAAAGAGTGGCTCAAAGCCTAGGGTCCTCCAATCCCCTTCAAGGACATGCCCCAAAGACCTAAAGACCTCCGGCTAAGCCCCAAATATTAGAGGTCCACGGCACTTCCCATACCATCATGTTGGGGACCAATTCTTAAACACATGAATTTTTGAAAGACACTAACCTTACTAATCCCAGACTTGAGGCAGTAAGAAGTTCACATTGCCTTTGGTTGTTATTATTGCCCAAAATGAAGAAACAGAATGTGCAACATTCTATAAAACTGTTGGCCTAGGCTCTTTAAAAAGCCACAGAGCCCAGCATGGTGGTGTACATCTATAATCCCACTACTCAGCATACTGGGGTAGGAAGATTGATTACAAGTTGGAAGCCAGCCTTGGTAATATAGAGACTCTGTCTCAAAGTAAAATAAAAAGGGGCTGGGGGTGTAGTTCAGTGGTAGAACACCCCTGGATTCAATGTCCAGCACAAAAGAAAAAAAAAATCCTTGTCAGTGTCAGCCTGAGTCTAAGCCCTTACCCTCTACAACACACACAGGGAGTAAAACAAAGTCCAGGTCTTTGCAGAACTTCCATTTTGGAGGAAAGTGAAGTCTGAAAACTACTAGGACACAGTTTGTGTTTTCAACACTATAACCTAAAGACCTGACCAGAACAATGTAGAGGAAGAAAAGTTTATTTGGGGCTCATGGTTTTAGAGGTCTCAGTCCACAGGCAGCCACCTCTTGCTTTGTGCACAAGGTGAGGCTGAACATTGTGGCAGAGGAAAGCAGCTCAGGACATGACAACCAGGAAGCAGGGATTCCCCTCACCATCTAAAATGCAAAAGGCATACCCTCAATGACCCACCTCCTCCAGTCACCCCCTACCTGCCTACAGTTACCACCCAGTTAATCCCCACCAGGGGATTAATGCATTGATTAGAATGAAGGCTCTCATAACTCATTATTCCACCTCTAAATTTTCTTGCATTGCCTCGCACATGAGCTTTTGGGAGATACTTCATACCTAAACCATAATGATTTATGATAGATAAATATTAGTTCCTCTTTTCTTCCTCCAATTCCATAGCTAAAAAGGAGAATTACATAAGAGGAAGAGAATCAATCTGCATACTACCCTTTCAACTCCTTCTCTCCTTAACTCTTACTCATAAAAGATACCAGTAGCAGGGAACCAGTCGAGAGGGGACAGTCACCAACCCCTTCATCCCTAGGTCAGTGCTCCTCCAACTTAGGCCTCAGAATCGCCTGGAGGGCTTGTCATACAGTTTGCCAGGACACTCAGCATTCCTGATTCAGTAGGTCTGTGAAACCACTGAATTTGCATTTCTCATAACCCCCCACACCCACCCCATGATGCCGATTTCACTAGAGGACCATATATAACAACCACTGTCACATAACAGCTCCACAAACAGGTGACTATTCTCATTATAAACATGAGGAATCTGAGCCTCAGGAAGGCTGTGTTCCTCACCAGAAACTACAGAATGAACAAATGACAGAATCAGAATTCAAACTCAGATCTGCCTGACTCCAAATTCCATGCGGGTTCCACTACATCTGAGTCACAGATGTGATATTTTAGGATTCCCCCATCTCATGTCTGTTCCCTTTATTTTAGAATTTCTATTCCTGAAAGGCAGTCATTGTTGTATGTGTGTTTATTTTCATTTCCAAAGAGAACAGAAGATGGACTATAAAAGCTGTTCTGAAATGTTGCTGTCCATTTGCTCAGTGATTCCTCTTCAAGACGTCTACGAGAATGGCCCAAAACATGGCCTAAAACACAAAGATGATAAGTGCTTTAGCAAAACACTGAGAATTGAAATATCCAGTATAAAAGAACTGGTTAAATAAATTATGGTACATCCAAATGATAGAAATGATGAAGCCATTATAAATTATTTATTTAGAATTTTTATAACATGTCAAAGTATTTATCATATAATATTAAGGCAGAGCATAGAACTAAATTCAAGAAGCTTTCAGTGTTATGAAAAATACTGAAAAAAAAAAAGACTAGAATGAAAAAAACTAGAACACTAGTAACAGTTGTCTCTGCTTCCGATCATTTTCTGAACCTTCCGCACTTTCTACAATGAACTTCCCTAGTCAGAAAAACCACATTCTTTTTGTTGACTAAATGCTTTGAAGACTTTTCCACAGTTAGTCAATTCCTGAATCACGAGGAAAACCAAAACTGTGAATTTTAAAGCTAATATTTAATTCCAGATTACATCTTCCCTGATGCCAGGATATACATTTTAAGTAGGAAACAACTTGAATAACAATCATTTTTTAAATTTTACTTTCACTTGTTCTTTTTTTTAACAACTATTATTATAAATAAACACAAAGACCAGAAAGATAAACCTGTAAAAATAATAACAGAGATTAATTTGGTTAACAGAATTATATGGCTTTTTAAATCTCCTTTGCTTAACAACTCTTATCACATGTTCTACTAAATATCTACTACTTTCATAATAATTTTTAAAAAATGTTTGCTTTTTTGGGGGGGCGGGGAGCTGCGGGGGTACCGGGGATTGAACTCAGGAGCACTCAACCATTGAGCCACATCCCCAACTTTATTTTCTATTTTATTTAGAGACAGGGTCTCACTGAGTTGCTTAGCACTTCACTTTTGCTGAGGCTGGCTTTGAACTCACAATCCTCTTGCCTCAAGCAAATTACAACACATCTATACAATATCATAGCCATTAAAAAAAAAAGTTAAATCTGATATATTATTAGTTGATCATACTATAAAACAGTTATGTTCAGAATGATCCCAATAATTCAAAAACAAATCAATGAAATGTGTAGGTATACACAGAAAATGCTTTAGTAAGAAATATTTATAGTATATCAGAAGATTAATAGTGCTTCACTCTAGATGACAGAATTAAAAATTATTCTAATTTGGGCTGGGGATGTGGCTCAAGCGGTAGCGCGCTTGCCTCGCATGCGTGCGGCCCGGGTTCAATCCTCAGCACCACATACCAACAAAGATGTTGTGTCCGCCGAGAACTAAAAATAAATATTAAAAATTCTCACTCTCTCTCTCTCTCTCCTCTCTCACTCTCTCTTTAAAAAAAAATTATTCTAATTTTTAGATTTTTTTCTGCATTTTGGTCAATTTTCCTCTATTAAATATGAATTATTTTTCAATATGTAAAAAGACCAGTTTATTAAAAAAAAAATCTAGAGTAAATAAAAAGTTACCTTGTTAAATAACAGACACAGAGACAAGAAAAAGCACCTCACTGAAAGTTCTCCAGCTCCACCCAGCTCCAGTGTTTGTAAAGAAGATGCTTGTCTTCCAGCGTGAGGACAGCATTCAGCATAAATCCTTTCTCCTGTTCTATATTTCAGAGTGCTGAGCAGGGCACTGACTCTAGCAGTAGAGGCTACCCCTCCTGACAGGGCAAGCACACATCCTCTAGAACCTGTGTGGGCTGTTTGGGTTTTTGGTTGTTTATTGTGTTTCTATAGTACAAAACAAAGGCCTGGGAGTAGAACCCAGGGCTTTGCACCACTAGGCAAGTGCTCTACCACTAAGCTATATCCCCAGCCTCATCTGGAACCTTTATATAAGACCATGGTAGAGCAGAGCATCTGGGGGAATCTAATTACAAGTAAATATAACTGCATTCATTTGATTAAGGAAATATACTATTTACATTGCAAATAACATACTAACTAGAGAATTCTACTCTCAGACCTGGCAGGACCTCCAAGGTCAACAGGAGACAATTTCCAGGACAGTCTTTAGAATGCTATGTAAATAGTGACTGGAAACAATAACAGAGATGTCATGCTAGAGAATCTTAAGTAAACAGTTCAAAGCCTAGCTTCCTGTTTATGCAATTTAAAGTCACTTTATTGCTAGCCACAAAGTAATTCAGCATTCTGATCTAATCTAAGAATTTCTTGACTTTCTATGATAACTAAAAGGACTACAAAGAACAGCTGAAAAGTCAGAAGACGAAGAAGGAACAAAAATAAACACAGACATGTATCTTCCAGCCCAAACAATGAGAAATCTATGCAACTAGACCATCCGTTCAATCTATTTCCAGATCGCTGTCTTCACTGTGACAGGTGGCAGAGTTACGCACAGATGTCAGCACCAAGACTTCCTTTTCGGGGAGTAATCCAAATTCCTGTAGAAAAGCTTCAAGGTCCACAGCAAAGAAATCTTCCCCCAGCTGGTCAGTGATGCGCACAAAATTGCCAATCAATTCACCCCCCTTGTAGATCAGCAGGGCAGGAAGGGCATTCCGGGTAAACCGACTGCTGGCCCCGATGACCGAGCTCTTCACCCGACAGAATTTGACAGCTGGGTACTCCCCAGCCAGGCAGATCATGCAGCCATTCATGGCTTCAGTCCCTGGAATGCCATCCTCATAAATATGGACCATGATGAGGGTGCTTTTCTGTTCTTTATCAATCATGTCTAAAAACCCTTCTCCACTAGGGATTTCAAAAACCTGTTTGAACTGGGGCCCCTTGTGGAGCTGCTGCCGCATCTCTTCCATCCTCTGTTTCCGGTACTGCTGTAGAAATTCTTCATCATCTTGGTCCTCATTCATCATGGCAAACTCCTTCAGAGTCATCTGTAAGAGACCAGCAGGTAAGCAGACACAAGTGAACACTTTTGATAAATGTTGATGTGCACCTTGTACTTAAGATATATGCAGCACCACACTGAGCACTTTATGTGCATTATGTCTTAATAAGTTGTTGTATTTTAGGAGGGTTTGGGATTGTTTGGGGTTTTTTTGGTTTTTTGTTTTGTTTTGTTTTGTTTCAGAAAAGGAAGTCTTACTATGTCGCCCAGGCCAGCCCGAAATGCCTGAACTCAAGCAATCCTCCCACCTTGGTCTCCCAACAAGCTAGGCCTACTTGTGTGAATGCTACCATGCCTTACAATAATCCCATTGGGAAAGGGATTTTATAATTCTCATTTTACAAATGAGGTTTCAAGACTTATGTTAGCTGCACAATTCACACAAGAAGTATGTGTAAGACCAGGACTCAAACTAGATTTTCAACACCCTGGTTTATATTACACCATACTGCCTCTCAACCCAAGCAGGCAGCATCAGATAGTACCACTTCACTGAGCTATTTTCATTTTGTCAGTCTTGACAGTGGATTGCTTTATTCACTGTTTTGTTTTCATAAAAAAATAACAGGACATTATGTAACTTCAAAAGAACACTTATAATCCCTGCCCTGCACAAAACACGTCTACACACAACAAACACCCACACATTCATATACACTCTAAAATTTTTCTTCTTCTTATCAGTCACATGCTAGATTAGTTCTGCTCTTAAAACAGAAGCCATGGGTGTACCAATTAAGATATAACCTACTCGGTCTCTTAGCTAATGTTAATAATAAATTCTAAGTATCTCTTCAGTTTCTAAATAGTTTTATAAAATTATATATGTGTCATATTTTGCTTAACCACTCCCCTATTTCTGGCATTCAGGCAGTTTCTAGTTCTATTCAACTGTAGGTAATTCAGCAGGACAAAGATAGCCTCTCACTAGCTTGATTCATGTGGTCATGTGATTATGGCTTCGTTCTGGTCCTTCAGCCCAGGATAAGAAAGCAGCCAAGCAAAGCAGGCACACTGCCCAAGGGCCAGCTTATATCACAAGGCATCTTCCTTCTCCTTCCGGGGTGCAGCAAGACTCCCCTGTAACAAACCTTCACTAAGCCTAATCGTGTACAGATTAGGGGGTGGGGAATAGGGCCCACTCTAGGTCAGAACAGACATCATTACTGGGTCATACTTATTAACAATTTTCTTCCCATCACATAGCTCTCCACTCTATCTCAGCCAGCTGTTTCTAACAGACCTATTATGGTCTTTGCCGACTTTCATGCACTGAAATCATCCTTCTGGTCAAGGTGAATGACTCCTGACTTAATGCTCCATGATCCTGGCTTGTGCTTTGGCTTTGGGCCACACCTAACTGATCTTGGGCACTCTTAGACTTTCTTCCATGTATGTGAGTAACAGAGGCCCTTTAATACTGAGAAGGTATTAGGAAATGTCAGGGACCTTGTTCCAAATATCTTCCAGAGGGCCTATCTGCTTCTACTCTAATGCCTCCTCAGAATAAATCCTTACAATAGGCTTCAGATGAAACACAGCAGCATCACAGAAAGAACAAGAAAATTTGAAATAGAATCTTAGTTCCTATGACAGAAAACTAACATTAAATGAGCACTTTTCAGTGGGCCAGTCACTACAATGTGCATTTTATCCACACAGTTCTGGGGTGGGCATGACCTCAATAAACTAATCAAAACCAAACTCAGAAAGGAAGAAATTTATTTCCCCACAATCACTAATGGCAGAGCTGAGAGTCAAACCCCAGGTATGCCTGAGTTATGACATGGCTCTATATTTTCCCCTGTACTGCAAAGCTTCTCAGAGGCAAAACCAACATCCTCTATCTCCCAAATCACCAAGCCCAGTTCTAGTGGCCAGGGCAGCTTCTGAGAAAAGCTTAGGGCTGCTGATTACCTTCCCACTGATCTTTTCCTGGAGGTCCTTCTGTTTCTGTTGCTCCTCTTCTTCATCCAAATGGGACCTGCAGGTCATAGACAGCTTCTTGATCAGCCTTTCCATCTCCCGGCACTGCTCCTCTCTCTGCTCAGTTTCCAATTGCTTGTAGCGGCGCCAGTCATTGATCACACCTTTTGGACCTGAGTGACATGAACATGGATGTGACCAAAAATAATGAGCAAAGAATTATGGAGCAGCTCACATGTGCAGGTGGGAGCTCACATCTGTCTAAAGCTTGCACAACTAACACAGAACCTCCATGTACTATGACTAGTATAGCGACATAGCAGTACCATACAAGGTGCAATCTAACCTTCATTGCTTTCCTAAATATGCATCCTAAACACCCTCTTTCCCATTCTCCGATATCGTCAAAATATTTCAGTCTTTTTTCAGCATTTATAAATCTTTTATGCAACTTCATATTCACTCCACCAAATGCCTTTGAAGAACTCCCATTTGTGATTAAAATATTTCACATCTTCTTAACTCTCTAGTGATTCTGATCAGATTAAAATAGACCATGTTCAGGACTTGGGACAGGTCAGGAAGGAAACTGCTTTTCATATCATATAACATAAAGGTAGCCTTGGTTAAACTCAATACTTTCCTAAAAACCAGGCCTTACTTTGAAAATTGTATAATCATGTTATGGTAAATCATCATTTATTCATTAATTACCTATGCATGACCATGTGGGATGGCAGGAAGCGTGGGTCTGAGCAATATCCAACTTATAACTTAAATTGAACCATTAGTCAGTCCTCTCTGTGGGACCTACTACTGCCCACCTTTCATGTTTGTGAAAATGAGGCACAAGGAAGTTAAAGCAGGAATTGTAGCTCTAGTCTAGCTTCCAGAGTCTTCAGTGTTAACAAGGAATTCTCAACAAACAAAACCTTCTACCATTTTTAGAGTTTAATTGCCATGTCTATGACCAGGGGCTTGATAAGCACATAGCATTTTCAACTGAAATAGCACATAGCCCATGATAGGGCTACCTTCTTACCAACTCTTCAGGAGATCCTTGGAAACATTTTGCTATGAACAAAAATTGTTAACAGTACCCTGTTATTATTATAAAAGTTTTTAAAATTGAACTATAAGGGTTGAGGATAAAACTCAGTTGGTAAAGTGCTTGTCTCACATGCACAAGGCCCTGGGTTTAATCCCCAGCACCACACACACACACACACACACACACACACACACACACAAAATTGAACTATAAAACTTAGAGCTATTTAAAATACTTCCATCCCAAATCATTATTGAAATGCTATAAAAACTAAAATTCTCAAAGCTATATTTTATAAATCGAGAGCAATTTTCTGGATAAATTTAACTGGAGAAAATCTATTGTTATATGAACATGATAATACTTATTCCTTTATCTCCTGACACAAATAATGCATGTGATTAAAACAGCATGATAGAGTATTTTTCTTTAAAACATTTTTCTTGGCTCAAGGAAAAAGGGCAAACTATTGAAATGACATATGGGATGTCTTTGTTTAAAAGATATCAATTTCTGACCACTAAAGGGAAGAAAGGGCAGGAAGAAGCTGCCCAGAGAAGTTCTGGGACTCACAGAGCAGAGATGCCAGGGGCTGGAAGGTGCATGAAACCTCTAGTTCTAACCCAAGTGTCTCTTACTTTTTATTTGTGCTCACTTCACTTTACAAAATTCACTATCAACAGAACCCAGAGATAAGAGCAATTCCACATAAGGCACTATGCTTATATGTAAGTAGTATCCCTGAGATTTCACATCTCCACTCCCTAGATCCCACATGTTTGCTCTCCATGACCTTTAGCTGTGACCAGAAGGAGCTGCTGGGTGTGGAGGCTGCATGGCATGTGGTGAAGCACTCAGCTGCTGTGGGGCCCGCCCTGCCCACTGGCCCAGCTTTTGCTTCCTGCACATGAGATTATGTAGATGAAGCCATAGAACACTCTGGAATCTCCAATGCCTTGCCCAAAGCTGCAACACATCCTCCCCACATACTTCAGGGAGGGGTCTGAAGACCAGGAAAAGGATTCCTTCAGCTCAAAGTGAACCAAGTCTACACTGGCTCAAGGGGAGCATCTCTGCCTATATTCTGTCAAGGGGAGCAAGTCCATGTCTACCTTGGCTTAAGGCAAGTAAGTCCCGGTCTTCCCTGGCTCAAAGTGAGCAAGTATATACAGTGAGCAGTAGAGAGAGGTACAGTGGTATAGGCCTAGGAGAGGATAGAGGATGGCCAGTGAGCTCCAGCCTTTGCCCTGAAGCCAATCTCTAAAACAACCACACACACACACACACACACACACACACACACACACACCCAAAAAAATAAAATAAAATAAATAAAAAATTATATATATATATATATATATATATATATATATATATATATATGTGTGTATATATATATATATATATTAATCTTTGAAACATCAATTTTATTATATAATCTGTGAAAAAAAGGAATTCAGAATAAATTTCTCCCAAAGCATAAGAGAAAGGACAAAGAGCAGAGAAGGAGAAAGTGTCCTAGGGAAAAGTCTCTATGATGTGTTTTGCAGTGGGGGGCAGAATAGACTCCTGGTGGATACAGATAAACTTCAGCCTGGAATCTGTGCAAGAAGCCTGAACCAGTAGGCACACCTCACTCCCACACCATGATGTCAAATCCAAGAGCTCAGGGTCCTCTGGCTGTCATTCAGTTCTGTCTGTCTTGGCTGGGCATTTCCATTGGAGCCACTCTTTTCCTGAACACTAGCAACCAAAGCAAGGTATGCAGCACAGTTGTTGAATGAATTTGGCAATCCTCCTCCTCAGCCTCTTCCAGCCTTTGCTCCTGTCCTGGGATTGCCCTGTGGAGGTGCCTTGGAAGGATGAGCTGCTGGGCACAGGGTCCTGCTGGGAGGCTAGGCTGGGAGGAGGTGTGTCCACATGGAGGATGCAGAGCTGAATGGCAGGCACACTGGCACTTCCAGGACCCTTGTGTGGGGACTGCTTGGTCTCCTCAGGCTGCTGCTGCTCACAGGGCAAGGGAAGGCTCACTGCAATGCTTCTCAAGGCAGACTCTAGGAGGATCCGCAGGGCCTGCCCCCTGGATTCTCTGGCACTGTAGCATGAGGTACACAGCCATGGTGATGTCAAATCTTCAACTTGCCACAGACACTCAGGTATTATAGGGGTGGAAACCCATGTTGATCATGATTTTTGTAATTATGGGATCTGGGAGTTTGGGAGTATCTCACTATAAGGACTAAGTGAAGCAGCTTCCTCACCCTGGCTCAACCATGGGTGCCCCATTACCTCTCTAGGTGGGTGGGCTTCTGCATGGGGTCCACTGTCAGGATTTCATTGATGAGGCTCTGTGTTCCCTTGGAAATCCATGGGGGGAATGTCATACGTTCCCTGTATGATCAGCTTCTTTACCTGCTTATTGCTGCTTGCCTCAAATGGGCATTTCCCTGTGAGCATAACATAGAGAACGACACCCAGGATCCAGACGTCTGGTGGGCAGGGGGTAGTGCTTGTATTCCTTCCCATGGATGACTTCAGGGACAACATATAGGACAGTGTCCCAGAGCCTATTCAGCTTCTTCCCAGCTATGAATCTGGTGCTCAGGCCAAAGTCAATGAGTTTGGTGTTGCCACTGGCATCCACCACCACATTCTCTGGCTTCAGGTCAGGATGCACATTATCCTTGTCCTGGCAGTACTGCATGGCATGGATGATCTGCCTAAATAGTTTGCAAGCCTCCTCCTCCTGCATGCCATCAGCTTTGGGGATGAGGTCCCATAGCTGTCCCCCACCTGCATGCTCCATGATAAGGTAGATATATTCCATGGTCTCGATGCCCTGGAAGAACTGGATCATGTTTCAGTGGTTCAAGGCCACCATCAGATCCAGTTCAGGTAGGAAGGGGAAGTTCGAGGCTACTTTTGCCAGGACCTTCACCACAACCTCTGTCCCAGTGAAGAGATGGCAGGCAAGTTTCACCTGGGCAAAGCCCCCTTCTCCAATGTCCTGCAGGACCATATAATGGTCCATCCATGGAGGCTGGCTCCTAACAGGAGCCCCACCCCTGCAGCACTACATTGCTCTAACTACTCTCACTGCTCATTCCTAAACTGGAACAAGGATGAGAGCTAAAAAATAAATAAATAAATAAGGACCAAAAATAAAATAAAATAAAGCCCAAATCAAAAAACCAATATCCAAAGACCACAGCCACAAGCCACTAACAACCACCAAATGTGCTAAATATCTGGGAGTCCAACAGGTCACCACCAAGAGCTTCCTGTACTTACAGACAAAAAACAAAACAAAGCAAAACAAACAAAACAGCTGCAGCCACCCTCTTATATATCTGCTGTTTGAAATTTCCTCACAATGGCTCCTTGTGAGGTCAGAGTAAGAAATGACCCAATCACACCTGGATATAACCCCCAGAGGTCTTCTCACTTTTGGATCTCCAGGACCTTTTCCACTTTCAAAATAATAAGAAAGGACTCTGAAAGATTATTTGCTTTAGTGGGTTATGGAGACTAATATGTACTTGTTAAGAAATTAAAATTTGGGCTGGGGATGTGGCTCAAGCGGTAGCGCGCTCGCCTGGCATGCGTGCGGCCCGGGTTCGATCCTCAGCACCACATACAAACAAAGATGTTGTGTCCGCCGAGAACTAAAAAATAAATATTAAAAATTCTCTCTCTCTCTCTCTCTCTCCCCCTCCCTCCCCCCTCTCTCGCTCTCTCTTTAAAAAAAAAAAAAAAGAAATTAAAATTTGTAGATTACTTCAGTGGTCTCTTCATTTTGAGTCTGAAAATCTGTAATAACTTTGTGGCTTTGAAAGACCTCATCATATCCACACTCAAGCTCTCTGATCCTTTGCTGCCCTGAACTGAGCAGCTTTCCCCATTGGGCCTTTCCCCCATGATGTACTTGGGCAGAGCAATGGAGTCAGCCATCTGACTGAGACTTCTGGAACTGTGGGCCCCAGAGAAGTTTTTCCTTCTCCAAGTTGTTCTTGTTGGGTGTTTTGATCACAGAGACAACAGAGCTAATGAAATCACAGCCATACATCATTGTACCCAGAGGTATGATGTGCACGTGCACACTCACACAGGAGAGTAGTGCTAGGAGCTAAACCAAGTCTTTGCACAGGCTGGAGAAGCTCTCTTCATGTGCACATCCCATCCCCGGGGTGGGAGCTTCCTGGCCTAACCAGCTGTCAACAATGTCACATTAATGTTGAACTGTCAACAGGAATTTTGGAGGGATACACACATTCAAACCACAGAATGAAATAAACTACAGCCCAGGGAGTTGGTTCCAACTAGATATGCCCTGTACAACCCAAAGGACATTAGATAGAAACTCAGATCTTGATGAAGAAAGAAAAATCCCTGGTAAAGCAAATTCATGACAATTAAAAAAGCTAGTGCTACTGTTGTTTTCTACAAGAAGTAAGAGAATAATGTATCGAAACACCTCAATTTTATTCTACAGTAAAAAAATACCTTATATAACACTATAACATCAGTAACTGAAGGGGAAGGGCTGGAGAGTTATAGCAGCCACATCTGCACACTACTGAAGTCATGTTGCTATAGATTTATATCACAGTGGCATGTCTTTCTCATGTTAAATAGGACCCTCCCCCCATGGGAACCACAAAGAAATTCTAGTAGAGCACACCCAAAATGAGAGGTAAGGGAATCAAAATGTTTCAATACAATCATCAACTAAATAGGAGGGAAGATAATCATATAACAAAGCAAGTCACATTGAATCAAAGCTTGTGCTGCTCTCCTCATAAAGGACACAAGCCATTGGAGCTGGAGTTGCGGCTCAGTGGTACAGAGCTTGCCCGGCACATGTGAAACACTGGGTTCAATCCTCAGCACTACATAAAATTCATAAATACATACAAACATAAATAAATGCATTAAAAAAAAAAAAAAAGAACACAAGCCATGCTGAATCAAGGCCCTCCCAGCTGTCCTTATATAGACACAAGCCACACTGAACCAAGGGCCCAGCCCTGATCTCCTTATAAGGACAGAAACCACACTAAACCAAGGGCCATGATAAACATCAAACTCCAGCACATGTCAAAACTTCCAGGCTATAAGCATTTCTCCAAGCCTATGAACTTTCTGAAGTGAGAATAGGGACTGGATCTTCTTTAATTTTCAATGCCCAGTGCCTGGTATAAAATTTAACACCTAAGAGTTTTTCACTTAATTTTGGTTAATTGTTTCTTTTTGGCTGACTGGGTGGGTGGGTAGATAGATGGACAAATAGACAGATGGACAGATCAATGAGTAGGTGGTGGTATGGATGGATGGCAGGAAGGAAGGAGGAATGGTTAGACGAATGGTTATGATACCAGTCTTGAAAATCAGGATGGGGTCCTTGATCCCCTGGTGTTGAAGATTAAACACCCACGAAATGCCGAGGCAAGCTTCAATAGATGAATGGATAAAAAAAATGTGGCATTTATACACAATGGAGTATTACTCTGCATTAAAAAATGACAAAATCATGGAATTTGCAGGGAAATGGATGGCATTAGAGCAGATTATGCTAAGTGAAGCTAGCCAATCCCTAAAAAACAAATGCCAAATGTCTTCTTTGATATAAGGAGAGCAACTAAGAACAGAGTAGGGAGGAAGAGCATGAGAAGAAGATTAACATTAAACAGGGACGAGAGGTGCGAGGGAAAGGGAGAGAGAAGGGTAATTGCATGGAAATGGAAGGAGACCCTCATTGGTATACAAAATTACATACAAGAGGAAGTAAGGGGAAAGGGAAAAAAAAAACAAGGGGGAGAAATGAATTATAGTAGATGGGGTAGAGAGAGAAGATGGGAGGGGATGGGAGGGGAGGGGGGATAGTGAAGGATAGGAAAGGCAGCAGAATACAACAGACACTAGTATGGCAATATGTAAAACAGTGGATGTGTAACCAATGTGATTCTGCAATCTGTATACGGGGTAAAAACGGGAGTTCATAACCCACTTGAATCAAATGTGTGAAATATGATATGTCAAGAACTATGTAATGTTTTGAACAACCAACAATAAAAAGAAAAAAAAAGAAAAAAGAAATACTGAGGCAAGAGCAAAAGGTAAATTTTATTTAAGAAACAGAACTGGGAGGGGGTGGGGGGGAGACTCCTACAGAGAGGAGGGGACCCAGAGCTGGTGCCCAGGGAAGTGGATATGTCTTGCTCCTTTATAAATTTTAGGTTCCTTTCTTCTCATGCCTACATGACCAAAAGGCAGGAAAAGAGCAGCCCAGGGGCTGATGGCTTGTGTTGGAAAGTACAATCCTTCCCCTCCCCCAGAGGTGTGAGCAACAGGTTGATGGGGAAGTGCTATCTGCTTATTTTTTTCTTTGATAATCAGCTATCTGCCCTTTGCCCCTGACTCAATCAATTGGCAGGCTGGTTAGATGAATGAATGAGAGGATGTAAAGTGTCTAGAGCAGTGCTTGATACATATAATAAATTGCAACTGTATATTTCTGTTGTCTTACAGAATATAAAAACCTTATTTTCATATACTGAAACATTTGTGTCTAAAAATTTCCACTCATTTAACCTATTTTAATACTGTTTTTCTCATGATATAAAAAATATACACATTGTATCATGTTGTGCATAGAACCCAACTACAAATGCATTCTGCATAAAACCTGCTACCTTATGTTACACTGCTAAGCATTAGTCTTTTAAAAAAACAAACAATTATTTGGCACGAACTGAAATAAACAGATAGGCTTTTTCCTCAAGGACATTAACTTTTCCACTACAGGAGTGGGAGGGGCTTCCACTATCATCAAAATCTATTTTGGATACAACTGCTAAAAAACAAACTGCTTCAAAGCTTAGTAGTAAAAAATATCAAATAAATTATGGTGACAGGTTCTGTGAGTCAGAAATTAGGAGAGAGTACAGGGGAAATGGCTTGCTTCTGCTTCATGTTCTCTAGTATCTCATCTAAAAAGACTCAAAATATGAAGAGGACTTGCCAGCTGGGACTAGAATCATTAGGAGTCTCATTAGGAGTCTCATTCACATGTCTGTCAACTGGGCTGAAATGTCTTCGCACTAAGCTCAGCTGGTCTGTCAATCAGAGTGCAAAGATGAGTCCTCTCTATGCATCTGTGCTTCCCCCAAACATGGTATCTCAGGATAGGTAAACATATAACTTGGTAGCTTGTGGCTCCAGTGCAAGGGTTCCAGTAGACAAAACAGAAACCTCATTGCCTGTTATGACCCAGGCTTGGTGGTCACAAAGTATCACCTCCATCACATTTTATTATCTGAAGTAGTTACCAGTCTATCCAGGTTTCCAGGCAGGAGACATAAACCTCACACCTTAATGGGAGGCATGTGAAAGAATTTTATAGCCATTTTTAAAATCCCTCACTCCTGTTAGAAACTGAAGTCTAGAACCCTATGGAAGGCAATTTTATCTTAATTCCTTTCATCACCCTTTAAGACTCTTTTTTTTTTTTTTTTTTTTTTTTTGGACAGATATCATTTACTATTTGTGAGAAACCAGATCTCTAGCCTCCCTAGCATACCTGAATGTGCTGGCAACATGGTGGCAAAAAAAAAAAAAAACTCTACCTTCTTTCCTGAATGCAGTGCTTATCATGTATCATACCAGTGTGAGAGAAGAACCCTTGGCACTGGCTGGATCAGTTGCAGGGAACCTTCTTAATATTCTAAACACTGACAGAACCCATGATCTGTTCAGGGCAAAGCAGTTGGGCACAGAATAACAGGCCACAGTGGGCAAGCTTGCACAAAGCAGAGACCTGCACCAAATTTCCACCTACCCCACAGCACTCCTTCTCTTTTTGTTCTTGTTTTTTTTCTCTTTTTTTTTTTTTTTTTGTACTAGAGATTGAACCCAGGGGAGCTCTACCACTGAGCCACATCTCCAGCCCTTTTTATTTTTTATTTTGAGACAAGGTCTCACTAGGTTGCTTAGGGCCTTGCTAAGCTGCTGAGGCTGGCTTTGAACCTGCAATCCTCTTTCCTCAGCCTCCCAAGCTGCTGGGATTACAGGCATGCACCACTGCGCCCGGAACAGCACTCCTTCTCCTTAGGATCATGTCCACTGACCTTAAAGCTTCTTGCGGAGTGCATCAGTGCCACAGGGCAGAGTGGTCTACACACAAAGAGGTGTGCTACAGCACAGTTCGTAATAAAGGGCCAAGATAATGCCCAACATTAGGAAACAAGTTAAAGAAATTATGAAATAAAGTAACACTGTTCAGGGAAAATAAAGTAACACTCAGAAAGATGAGGCAGTCTATTCCCTGCAATGAAAGATTCTCCAAATATATTAGTTTACATAAAAATGACAAGTCTGGTATAGTAATACTGCCTACAGGCCCAGCTACTCAGGAAGCTGAGGCAGAAGGACTAATTGAGTCCAGGAGTTCATGGACAGCCTGGGCAACAAAGCAAGATTCCATCTCTAGGGGGAAAAAAATGCCTATTTGTCATCTACCAGGATGGCAAAAATCAAAAAATTTGATAACCCAGGAAGAAAAATATAAGAAACATTGTACTGCCAGTTAAATTATAAATTAGTGCCACCTCAACTAACAGAAATTCAACAATATTAAATTAAAAGTGGAGTTGGAGACAGCTCAGTGGTAGTACTTGCCTAGCATTCAAGAGGCCCTGGGTTCAAAGACCAGTACAATCAAAAATGAAAGAAAAGAAAAGAAAGAAAGAAAATATGCCATTTCTAGGAGTTTATATTACAAATATACTCACATCTATGATTTATGCCTATCAAACTATTAATCTGACAAATAGGGTTCAAACCCAGGCCAATCTGTTCATTGTCTGTTGCTCTGCACTGTGTAGTAAAAAGACTACAAGCACACACAATGAATGCCAACACTAGTTATCGATAGAAATGGGATAGTTAGAGAGATCAGGAGAATTCTAAGTGATACATACTTAACAGACATTTTAAAATCTGTTCCCAGAGCTCAAGACTTTCCAGTACCTGTATTAACTGAGATGCCTTCACCTGCCAGCTCAGCCTCCACAGGCATGGAACTGCTGGCTGGGGCACCCCTGCCTCTGTCCTTGTCTTCATGGTCACTGTCCTCATCCTCACTGCTGCTGTAGTAGTACTGCAGTTTCTCCCCCAGCAACTTGTCATCCAGGGTTGTCATGATGCCTGGAAGAAGGCAACATATCAGGCTTTTTGTGGGCTTAAGCATGAAGTTATGAATCTGAAGAATAGGGGACCCACTTGGGCTAAGATCCCATAGGAACCTAAAAATTATTTTTTTTCCTAAATAGAATCTCAACAAATCCCTACCATGACAGTGATAGAATTTATTATGTTCTTTTGTAGAAGGTAAAACTGAGGTTCAGATAAGGGAAGTTACTTTCCCAAGCTTTCCAGAATGTGGTGGAGTAGGCCAGAGGTATGCCTAACTCCTGTAGCCTGAGGGATGAGTTACTGTCTTCTGAATATTGTACTAGTATCTATTGTTCCAAAGTAGAACCTGTGTTTACATTACTGACTTGTGATTTTACCTATGCTTAGTTTCAGTTTGCCTACCAAGTAAATTAGTAATTGAAAACTTCAGTAAGAATCCTCAGGAAATACTTCAAAAGGGATCATAAAAAGTGTGATGCTGGGGACTGAGGTTGTGGCTTAGTGGCAGAGTGCTTCCCTAATAGTGTGAGGCACTGGGTTCCATCCTCAGTGCCACATGAAAATTAATTAAATAAAGATATCATGTCCATTTACAAATATAAATATATATGTATTTTTTTAAAGTATGATGTTGAATCTAAGTCAAGCCGTCTCACTGCAAACTTGGATGGTCTCCAAAGCCCTACTAATTCTGACTAGTTAAAACTAGTGTCGATGCCAAGATTTTAATAAAAACCAAGTATTTAAAGGACCGCAAAGCCAGTGTTCTGCATCACAAGCAGCCAAAGGCATTTTTGGGGAAAGTGCAGTTTAGCCCCTTTACAGGCTTGTTTGAGGATCCAACAGGAATAGTTAAAAAAGGAAAAACAAAAACAAAAACAAAAAACGCCTAACCCTTTAGTATTTCTTCCTCAAAGCATCCCGACATTATGCTGTCTTCATGAAGACTTCTCACAGGGCCTGTTACACTTCATTACAAAATGACTCTCTCCCACAGGCTGAGAGAGCTCTGGAAAGAAGAAACATCCAACAACTAATCCCTATCTCCAACACCCAGCAAAATGCCCCAAAGGATGATGAATCACTGAATCCCGCGACCCCCACAGTCAGACCCGGAGTATGGTGCAAAGGAAGCAAGGCTAATTAAGAGAAAGTGCAGGTTCTAGGGAGGAGCAGAACCAAACTTAAGGTAAGTGGGCAAGCCAGGAATGGGACAAAAAACCGCCTGAGGGTAGAGAGCGACCTAAAGGAGCAGCGCCCGCTCACAACACAGACGGAGGAGGGTGCAGAGGGGAGACGGGACCGTGTACGGGAGGAGGCGAGGGGCGGACCAATGAGACGTGGCGAGGGCGGGGTCAATGGGGAGTCCGGGGTGAGAAGGTGGGGCCAGCAGAGGGGAGCGCAGAAAAGGCGGGGCTGCTGAAAAGAGCGCAAGGGGGCGGAGCCGGTTGAGGGGTGAGCGAAGGAGGCGGGGTCCCCGGAAAGGCGGCAGAGGGGTGCGCCAAGCCTTGGGAGATCCTGGAGAAGGCTGAGGGGAGTTTGGGGTCGGGAGAGAGGTGGAGCAGGGAAGTGGCGGGGTCCGTGGGAGACTCGAAGACAAGGCAGTTTTATCGAGGCTCGCAAACCACCGTTCCACCCATATTCCACGCCCATCGCTTCCTCCCGGCTGACCCCAGTGCATTTACCCGGACTAGCTCAGTCTGGATCCCTTTGGGCTAGCAGCTCCGGGCACCAGAAAGAACTGAGCGCTGACTTAGAGGAAGAGAAGTGGGTCGGCGCCCAGAGCACCCAAGAGAAAAGCTGCCGGAGTCCTGACTGCGCGGACCAATGAGGCGGCCCTCCTGCGTCATGGCGGACGCCGCGGCCCAATTAGAAGAAGCTTCTCCCGGCGGCTGAGGGAGAAACTACAGGTCCTAGTTTAGGACAAATTACCTGGACAACTTTAATACGCTTGTTTGTCTTGTTTATGTTTTGCTCTGGACATACACATACACACACACACACACAAACTGAATATATACTCCCAGCTTTGAACGAGGAAAAAATATTTTCTCCCCTCAAAAGTTCCATAGCCATTCCAAAAATTTTTTTAAACAGCTTCATTACATCTTCATTGAGCGGTAAATTGAGTCAAGAGACATTAAATGACGGCCATTAAGTCAGAAATTGGAATAAAACTAAAAAAAAAAAAAAAAAAAACAAGCGAGGCCTATGACACGTAAACGTAACATGACATCCTGGATTGGGATCCTAGGACTGAAAAAGAATTAGAATGGGACAACTGATGAAATTTGCATAATATTAATTAATAGTATTAAATTAATAATTTCCATATTTGAACTCCGGTTATCTTGTTAACCTTCGAGATTCTGGATGAAGAGTATAGGGTAACGCTAACCTATTTTTCCAACGGTCTTGTTAAACCTAAAATTATTTCAAATTCTTAGCCTTTGTTGAGATATCCAGTACACAGCTATGAAGTTACTCATTAAAAAAAAAAGTCTTGTGAAATTGAATCATATACAATATACAAGAATGATATACTATTTTAAAATAGGGTTATTCGGAAAGCTAAGGCAGGAGGGTCACAAGTTCGAGGCTACCCTCAGCAACTTAATGAGACCTGTCAGAAAATAAAACATAAAAAGGTTTGGGGATGCCGCTCAGGGGTATGTGCCCCCAGGTTCAATTCCCAGTACCAAAAAAAAAAAAAAAAAAAAGTTTTAATAAAATAGGGCTGTAAATTCAGGGGAGAGTATTCTTAATTTGTGGCTATAAGACCACCTGAAATTATCTGCAGTTTGTGTATGTGCATGTTTTTCTGTGAAACTGTTGGTTCAGCCTGTCAAAAAGAATCTGAAAACTCTTCCCCACTGCACTTCAAATTTCAGAATTATTCATTTAAAGAGTCCAATAGGGACTTTTTATGCTTTTGTTTGCACAATGAATGCCTTACTTTAATCAGCTTGTGTGACCAACAGACTTGAATATACTTGTGATCTAGCACAAGAGATCCTTATAAATAAATATTTGTTAAATGAATTCTCAATAAATGCTTTTGTTTTAATTTGCTTTTATTCAGTTCTCCCTAAAGCAGTGACTTTTCTCATCCATGGCAGTTCCTTGTCCTTCACAGTTCACCTTCTTTTATTCATTCATTCATTCATTCATTCATTGGTACTGGGGATTAAACCTAAGGGCCATTTTCCTTCTAATTTTTTATTTTGAAACAGAGTCTCCCTAAATTTCTGAGGCTGATCTGGAAGTTTTCACCTCCTGCCTCAGTCTCCCCAGTCACTGAGATCATAGGCATGGACCTCCAGCACCCCACCAAAGTTCACTTTTAGTGCTGTAATCCTCAAGGGGACCTCAGTGCCACCCAACAATCTTATATTTCCCTGAGCAGTTTCCTCTCCCATTCCAAGAAAAGCAATTCATATCTATTCTCTCAAATTTTCAAAACTTCTACTCCTATCCTGGCTCAACTGACTTGTAATCTTATTTCACCTGAAAAGCAATTAGAAGAGACTTGCCCTTGGTTTAGCTCCCCAAACTTGTACCAAAACCCCCTCATCTATACCAACTGATTGAATCACTGATGAAGTAAATCCCATTCCTTCAGCCTAGTAAAGGACTCTTCTCCTGAAATTACTTCCCTTCTCTCTTCCCTCTGAATTATCAGGCTTTTTTTTTCCTACAGCATATTCTTATGCTTTCATAGCTCTCATCTTTAAAAAGGACATATACTCTTAAACCAGGTACAGTAGTGCACACCTGTAATCCCAAAGTGAAGCTGAGGCAGCAGAATGGCAAATTCAAGGGCAGCCTCAGCAATTTAGTGTGGCCCTAAGCAACTTAGTAAAACCCTGAATCAAAATAAAAAGGGAAACAAATGCAGCTCAGTGGTAAAGAACCCCTGGGTTCAATCCCCACCAGTACCAAAAAAAAAAAAAAAGGACTTATACTCTAAGATACTATTTTCTACTTTTTCAGTTATTAAAAATCCAAAAGTTTGAGGCCAGGAGCAGTGGCACATGCCTGTAATCCCAGCAGCTTGGGAGGCTGAGGCAGGAAGCTCACAAATGCAAAGCCAGCCTCAACAACTTAGTGAGGCTCTAAGCAATTTAGCGAAACCTTGTCTCAAAATAAAAAATAAAAAGGACTGGGATGTGGCTCAGTGGTAAAGTACCCCTGGGTTCAATCCCCAATATGGAAAAAAAAAATCCTAAAGTTTGATCACACTGAGATCGGAGGAGGGTCTTGGTTTGTAGAAGTGCAAATTGATTAAACTCATATTATGAGTGGCCATTGAGAACCATCTATCAATGTATCAATGTTGCAAAAATACATATTCAGCAAGTCCTTTTCCAAAGTTTATTTATAAGTATTCTTGCATGCTTATATTATTTAGCAAAACAAAACAGAGAACAGTACTTATTATTCTGGGGTCTTCTACATTAAAAAGTGGAGACAAATATTTATTATGTACATAGAGAGAAAGCAATGAAGGCCAAGCATGGTGGCACACACCTGTAATCCCAGCAATTTGGGAGGCTGAGGCAGGAGGATTGCAAATTCAAGACCAGCCTTGGCAAGTTAAATAAAAATAAATAAATAAAAAGGGCTGGGGATGTAGTTCAGTGGCAAAGCGTCCCTGGGTTCAATTCCCAGTACCCCCCAAAAATTGAATGCCCCAAGTTTTAGCCTTTTGGCAACTTCTTTTTATATATACTCACTTTTGTCAAAGAATAACATGAGGCAGTAAATTATATGTAAACTATTTATTTACTCATATGAAGAAGAGTCAATAGGTGAATGTCAAGACATGTAAAAAATAAAAGAAATTTAAAAGGTGAATTTATAAAAAGAGGTGGATAGGTGGGATGTTGAGACGCCATGGTGAATCATGTGCATTTTTCAGGAAGCAAATGAACTAACTGGCAGGTTGCAAAGCGATCAGTCTAGGCAGTCTGCCCTTGAGCTGGCTGGCTGAAGTCATCAAAGACAACAATATTATTTCTGAATTCCCCAGAAAACCTTGCACTTGATTTGGCACCCACCCACCCACTCACCAAATGTATTATAAGGAATTGGCTCATGTGATTATGAAGGCTGAGAAACTCCAAGATCTTGAGTTAGCAAGCTAGAAAGCCAATGGTATCATTCCGTTCTGAGTCCAAATCTGAGTTCAACTATGGATAAGACCAGTGTCTCAGCTCAAAGACAGGCAGACAGAGGGAGTTCTTACTCAGGTTTTTTGCTCTATTCAGGCATTCATTGGTTGTATGTGTATATGTGTGTTGCAAGGGATCAATCCTAGGTTCTTGCATGTGCTAAATATGTGCTCTAGCACTGAGCTACCTCCCAGTGCCAGGCCTTCATTAACTGAATGAGGCCAGCCACACCCGGGTGCTTTGTTCAGTTTACCAAATGATTCAACTGTCAATCTCATCCAGAAACAGCCTCACAGACACACACAGAATAACACTTGACAAAATATCTGAGCACCCCATTTCCCAGTCAGGTTGACACACAAAATTAGCCATCATATCCAGTTTTGTGGCTGGGATATAACTGAATGGTAGGACACATGCTTAGCATGTGCCAAGCTCTTGTTTTGATCCCCAGCACACACATAAATTAGCCACCTATCCACTTTTTGGTTATGATAAGTACTTCAAGAAGTAGATTTGATCATGAGGTTTCACTGTCTTTGATGCAGGAACATCAATTGGATGTTGGCTTTAGATAATGGTAGTATAACAACCTTTAAATATCTAAATATCAGTACAAAAGGGCAAAAAGTATGCATACAAACATTTTGAGAAAAACCTGAAATTACTTTGTACATAATTTTTATATGACTTCCTAACTAAAGGAATAATCTGGTGGGGGGGGGGCGCAGGTTACAGGACCTGTAATCCAGGGACACTTTACTACTGAGCTACATCCCCAGCCCTTTTTATTTTATTTTTTAAATTTTGAGACAGGGTCTTGCTAAGTTTCCTAAGGCCTTGCCAAGTTGCTAAGTCTGGCCTCAACTTGCTGCCCTTCTGCCTCAGACTCCCAGATCACTGCGATTACAGGCATGAGACACTGCCCCTTGAGGATCTGTAAGTTGTAAAGCAAAGTAATATACTCATAAAACATCTGAGGAAATTCACCTGTGCAGTGGGCACGAAACTTATCCTATATGTTCCCCTTGCTTGTAGGCAAAGTGCAGCTTTCTACTGTACCTTGACCTGCCGCTGCCAAAGAGTGAGTGAGTAATAATATGTCAAAGCCTTGAAAAAAAATAAAAATAAAAAGGGCTAAAATAATAGGTCAGTGGTAGATCTTCCCTGCTTTCAATCTCTAGAACCACAGAGAAAAACAAAAAAAGGAAAAGAAATGAATGAGTTATCAAGTCATGAAAAGATACGGAGGAGTATTCCCATAAATAAATATCTTAGTCACTTGTACTTTTGTAGCTAAGTCTAAAATTTGAGTTGCTTTGTGTAGTATTTGGGTCACAGAGAAAATTAAGGATTATACATTTTGAATGGGAAGCTATATTCAGGGAAGAAATCCTAGCACAACTCAATTAAATAGAGTCTTGGACCTCTCCTGCTAAGTTGTTACCATTGTAAACATTGTTACACATTGTTTATAAAACATGAGCAACTAAAAGATTTGTTTAAATATTTGGGAAAATTGGGAGTGAAAGTGCATGCTTATAATCCCAGCAACTCTGGAGACTGAGGAAGGAGGATCGCAAGTTCTAGGCCAGCCTCAGCAATTTATGGAGGCCCTAAAAAACTCAGTGAGAACCTGTCTCAAAATTTAAAAAAAAAAAAAAGAGCTGGAGTTGTGGCTCAGTGGTAGACCACTTGCCTCAGATGTGTGAGACCCTGGGTTCAATCCTCAGCACCACATAAAAATAAATAAACAAAACATATTGTGTCCATGTGTAATTAAAAAAATATTTTTTAAAAAATTTAAAGGGCTGATGACATAGGTCAGTTGTAAATTGCCCTTGGGCATCACCCTCCCCCCAAAAATAAACAAATCAATAAATTAAATAAATATTTGGAAAGCATTTGACCAAGTCCAAAACACAAGTCACATTTTGATGTTGTAAGCATAATGAGGCCATCTGAGAGACATCATCCTCATAATGTCTTAGTAAGTATTAATGATTGTCTGAATTTAGTCCTATCTCTTAAAATCATGTGATTCCTCTATAAATTTATGAGAAAATAATTGGACCATAATTTATATTATGAATCCCAATTTTTATTCTTTTAAAAAAATGTGTCTTGGGTTTTGTGATAGTTAATCTGGATTGTCAGCTTGATCAGATTAAGAGATGCCTAAGATTCAGAGACTGCTCGGTATGTCCATGATGGTGTTTCCAGAGATAATGGGTATATGAGGGGGCAAACTGAGGAGGGAGACCTTCCATCCAATAGGTTAGGGGTCTGGATGGAAGAAAAGCTGGAAGAAGGAGCAAGCCAACACAGACACAAACTCCATTCCTCTTGAGCGGGTGCTTCCATTATGGCTGTGATCCTGAGGACATTGAACTCTAGCTCCTTTACTCGGACCAGCAGTTCTCCAGGGAGTTTCCTGACCTTCAATCTAGAACTGGGGCTGCATCTTTGGTCCCTTTTCTTCTGAGGCTTCATCTTCTTGAACTGAGCATCTACTTGTTCCTACAGGTCTCAAGTCAGTCATTGTGGGATTATCTAGCTTCTGATCATATAAGCCAATCTGATAAATCCCCTTTGGTTCTGTTTTTCTAGAGAGCCCTGACTAATACAGGTTTCTTTACAGGTTCTAAGAAATATGAGTAAACTGTATTAGTTATCTATTGCTGTGTAACAAAGTATCCCAGTACCACTGTCTTAAAACAAGTTTTTATTATCTTATAGTTTTGTGGATTGGGAATCTGACCATGGTTGGCTTATTTGGGTGGCTCTAGCTCAAGGTCTGCCCTGATGTCATGATGTTACGGTCAAGTTGCTGGCATGGAGGCTGAGGTCTCAGCTTAGGGGTGGGGACAGTAGAGATCCACTTTCTAGCTAATTTGCATGGTCACTAGCAGACTTTCATTGTTTAACATGTGTTTCTTCATAGGCTTCCTGAATGCCTTCATAATTGAGGGCTGGTGGGAGGAGAAAGACAGGCAGAGGGAAAGA